>NC_140590.1:872691177-873891177 GCF_964204655.1 Triturus cristatus
CTCCCTCTGTCGCCCTCCTCCCTCTGTCTGTCTCCCTCTGTCTGTCTCCCTCCCTCTGTCTGTCGCCCTCTATCTGTCACCCTCTGTCTCCCGCTCTCTGTCTCTCTCTGTCTCCCTCCCTCTGTTTCCGTCCCTCTGTCTCCCTCCCTTTGTCTCCGTCCTTCTGTCTCCCTCCCTCTGTCTCCCTCCCTCTCTCCCTCTGTCTCCTTCTGTTTCTCCCTCTTTCCCTCTGTCTGTCTCCCTCTGCCTCTCTCCCTATGTCTCCCTCCCTCTGTCTCCCACTCTGTCTCCCTCTCTCTCTGTCTCCCTCTCTCTCTGTCTCCCTCTCTCTCTGTCTCTCTCTCTCCCCCTCTGTCTCCCTCTCTCTCCCTCCCTCTGTCTGTCTACCTCTTCTTCCCTCTGTCTCTGCCTGACTCCCTCCCTCTGTCTCCCTCTGCCTCCCTCTGTCTCCCTCCCTCTCTGTCTCCCTCTGTCTCCCTCTCTCTGTCTCCCTCCCTCTGTCACCCTCTGTCTCCCTGTCTCTCTCTCTCTCCCTCTGTCTCCCTCCGTCTCTCTCTGTCTCTCTCGCCCTCTGTCTCCCTCCGCCTCCCTCTCTGTCTCTCTGCATCTCTCTGTCTCAGTCTCTGCCTCTATCTGTCTGGCCCTTTCCCTGTCTCTGCCTCTATCTGTCTGTCTGTCCCTGTCTCTGTCTGTCCCTGTATGTCGCTGTCTCCCTACCTCTGCCTTCCTCTCCGTCTCTCTGTCTCTGTCCGTCTCTGCCTCTATCTGTCTGCCCCTGTCTCTGCCTCTATCTATTTCTGTCTGTCCCTGTCTGTCTGTCTCCATCTGTCTGTCTCCCTCCCTCTCTCTCTGCCCGTCTCCCTCCCCCTCTGTCTGCCTCCCTCTCTCTCTCTCTCTCCCTCTCCTTCTCCTTCTCCCTCTCTCTGTCTCTCTCTGTCTCCCTCACTCTGTCTGTCTCCCTCACTCTGTCTGTCTCCCTCTCTCTCTGTCTCTCTCTCTCTGTCTCCCTCTCTCTGTCTCCCTCCCTCTCTCTCTCTCTTCCTCCCTCTGTCTCCCTACCTCTGTCTGTCTCCTTCCCTCTGTCTCCCTCCCTCTGTCTCCCTCCATCTGTCTCCCTCCCTCTGTCTCCATCCCTCTGTCACCCTCCTCCCTCTGGCTCCCTCTGTCTGTCTCCCTCCCTCTGTCTGTTGCCCTCTGTCTCCCTCTCTATGTCTCCATCCCTCTGTCTCCGTACCTCTGTCTCCTCTCTCTGTCTCCCTCCCTCTGTCTCCCTCTCTCTCTCTAGCCCCTCTGTCTCCCTCTGTCTGTCCCCCTCTGTCTCCATCTCCCTCTCTCTCTGTCTCTGTCTCCCTCTCTCTGTCTCCCTCTCTC
This sequence comes from Triturus cristatus, assembly GCF_964204655.1. NCBI lineage: Eukaryota > Metazoa > Chordata > Amphibia > Caudata > Salamandridae > Triturus > Triturus cristatus. The sequence continues at coordinate 872,692,549 of NC_140590.1, forward strand.
TATCTCCCTCTCTTGCTGTCTCTCTCCCTCTGTCTCCCTCCCTCTGTCTGTCTCTCTCTGTCTCCCTCTCTCTGTCTCCCTCTCTCTGTCTCCCTCTCCCTCACTCTGTCTCACTATCTCTTTCTTCCACGGTTTCCCTTTCTCTCTGTCTCCATCCCTCTGTCTGTCTCCCTCCCTCTGTCTCCCTCTATCTGTCTCCCTCCCTCTCTCTGTCTCCCTCCCTCTGTTGCCCTCCTCCATCTGTCTGTCACCCTCTGTCTCCCTCTCGGTCTCCGTCCTTCTGTCTCGCTCCCTCTGTCTCGCTCCCTCTCTCCCTCCGTCTCTCACTCCCTCTCTCCCTCCCTCTCTCCCTCTCTGTCTCCCTCCCTCTGTCTCCCTCCGTCTTCCTCTCTCTCTGTCACCCTCCCTCTCCCTCCCTCTGTCACCCTCTGTCTCCCTCTCTCTCTCTCCCTCTGTATTCCTCCGTCTCCTTCTCCCTCTCTGTCTCTCTGCCTCTCTGTCTCTGTCTGTGCCAGTCTCTACCACTTTCTGTCTGTCCCTGTCTCTGCCTCTATCTGTCTTTCTGTCCCTGTCTCTGTCTATCCCTGTATGTCACTGTCTCCCTCCCCCTGTCTATAGCTGTCTGCCACTGTCTCTGCCTCTTTCTTCCTCTGTCTGTCCCTGTCTCTGTCTGTCTCTGTCTCTATCTCTGTCTGTCTCTGTCTCCCTCCCTCTCTGTCTCTCTTCCTGTCTCTCTCCCCCTCTCTCTGTCTCCCTCCCTCTTTCTATCTCTCTCTCTGTCACCCTCTGTCTCCATCACTCTGTCTGTCTCCCTCTCTCTCTGTCTCCCTCTCTCTGTCTCCCTCCCTATCTCTCTCTGTCTCCCTCCCTATCTCTCTCTGTCTCCCTCCCTCTGTCTCCCTCACCCTCTCTCCTTCTATCTCCCTTCCTGTGTCTGTCTCCGTCTGTCTCCCTCTTGTCTGTCTCCCCCCTCTGTCTCCCTCATCTGTCTCCTCCCTCTATCTGTCGCCCTCTGTCTCCCTCTCTCTGTCCCTCTGTCTCCTTCCCACTGTCTCCGTCCCTCTGTCTCCCTCTCTCTCTCCCTCTGTCTCCCTCTGTCTCTCTCCCCCTGTCTCCCTCTCTCTCTGTCTCCCTTCCTCTGTCTCCCTCTATCTGTCTCCCTCTATCTGTCTCCCTCTCCCTCCCTCTGTCTTCCTCCCTCTGTCTCTCTCCATCTGTTCTCCCTCTATCTGTCTCCCTCTATCTGTCTCCCTCTATCTGTCTCCCTCTCCCTTCCTCTGTCTACCCTGGACCCCCTCCCTCTGTCTCCCTCTGTCTCCATCTCCCATGTTTTCCCTCTCTCTCTGTCTCCCTCCCTTTGTCTGTCTCCCTCCCTCTGTCTCCCTCTATTTGTCTCCCTCCTTCCCTCTGTCTCCCTCCCTCTGTCACCCTCCTCCCTCTGTCTGTCTCCCTCTGTCTGTCGCCCTCTGTCTCCCTCTCTGTCTCCATCCCTCTGTCTCCCTCCCTCTCTCCCTCTCTGCCTCCCTCCCTCTCTCTCCCTCTCCCTCTCTCTCCCTCTCTCTCTGTCTCCCTCTCTCTCTGTCTCCCTCTCTCTCTGTCTCCCTCTCTCTCTGTCTCCCTCCCTCTGTCTCCCTCCCTCTGTCACCCTCCTCCCTCTGTCTGTCTCCCTCTGTCTGTCGCCCTCTGTCTCCCTCTCTGTCTCCCTCTCTGTCTCCCTCTGTCTCCGTCCCTCTGTCTCCCTCCCTCTCGCCATCTCTGTCTCCCTCCCTCTGTCTCCCTCTCTCTCTTTCTCCCTCTGTCTCCCTCTCTCTCTGTCTCCCTCCCTCTGTCTCCCTCCCTCCCTCTGTATACCCATCCCTCTGTCTCCCACCCTCTATCTCCCTCTGTCTGTCTCCCTCTGTCTGTCACCCTCTGTCACCTCACCCCAGCTTCCCAGGCACACACACAGCTGCACCCGAGTACTTTGCAGGTCTTTAAAAGACCATTTACTGGGAGATGTTATGCAATTGATGAGGCATAGTGAGAACAAAGCTTTCAAAGGAATGCCTCTTAATTAGCAGCTGTTATGTGCTAAGTACCCGTCAATACCAGTGTCATCCCGCAACACACCCACCATTTGCAGGCGACACAGTACTGTGTCGGAACCCACAGTTTGGAAAGCTCTGGTCTAGAGGGTATGCACAAAGTGTAGCTGTCACCGAGCCAAGACGTGTATTGGAGACAGGCAGGAAGGCAAACGAAGCAATAAGAGCAGAGAACTGCCCACTTTCTAAACGTGGCATTTCTAAAATAGTAATGTTAAATCCATCTTTACCACTAAAGATGATTTATCATTACCAATCCAAAGATATGGAACATGATTTAGCTACTCCCTCTTAATCAGGAATTATAGCTTGAAAGTCCTTTAAGGAATTCCCAGTTCTAGTCTATAAGAGGAGCAGGCATCACAGTAATACAAAAAAAGTTAGATAATAAACGTAAGCGTACATTTCCTACCTTTTAGTTACACAGCACCCTGCCTTTTTGGCTACCTAGGATTTATCTTAGGGCTGACTTAAGTGTAATAAAAGTGAAGTTGAATGCCAAGTAGAATTGCAGTAAACTGCACATGCAGGCCCTGTAATGGCAGGCGTGAGACACGTTTGAAAGGCTACTTGTGTGGTTGGCACAACCACTGCTGCAGGCCCACTAGTAGCATTTAGATTACAGGCCTTGGGTATATGGTATACCACTTTACAAAGGGCTTCCAGGTAAACTTAATATGCCAATTGGGTGTACACCAATGTCACCATATTTAGGTAACAAGCACATGCACTTTAGCACTGATTAACAGTGGTAAAGTGCCCAGAGTCCTAAGGCCAACAAAAAGATGCAGCAAAAAGTGAAAGTAAGCAGGCAAAATGTTGCGGGAAGACTACCCTAAGGATGACAGGTTTAACAACCCCCATAAGCAAAATGCCCTGCAATCTATATTATATGCAACTTTACAATATAAGGGGGTGTTCATTTAAATAAGTAAGCCTACCGGCTTTGCCAAGAGGGCACTGCATCAATATATAAAGCAAGTCTCCTGGTTTGGTCAAGTGGTCACCGCCTTAATACACCAATAACCACATGCTAGGATTTGTCTTCAAAACCAATGGAATACATAATCAAATGTAACTGCAATCATTACACATAAGTGCACTAAAAAGCTAATAAAAAACTTTCAATAAAGCAGTAATACTCACAATAATACCAGGTATGTGTCAGAGTTTATCATTTGCATGGATAGGCAACCAAAAAGCAGCCATAGATCCAATCACAAGAGATTCCTGCACTCCCGAGCTCAAGAGCAAAAGTTCCAACTCTGGATGCTTTGAAAATAATGAAAAACTCTCCTGGGGGCATGAGTTCAATGATCTAGGAGACTTATGAGTAGCTTTTTGTGAAAAGTTTGAGGGCTGCTCAGCCTTTTCTAGCCCCCACCTCACAGCACTTCAGCTGTATGTTGGTGGTGGCCCTGACCCTCCTTGGGGCACCACAAGGAGAGAGAATTTGACAAACAAGCCCTTGAAGTGCATTATGGGGCACTCCCTCAACAGAGAAGTAAATATTAGAGCAGCAGGCTTCTCCGGTTGCTCTTTGTCAGTGCAGCTTTGCACAACATATTGGGCCAGATGAATGAATCCCTTTAGCATTTCTTAATGGACCAAATCACTATTTTGGACCATTAAGAAATAGTAAATGGGATTTTCATCTGTGCAAAGCACTTTATGTGGTCACAAATTGTGATTTGTACCCAATGGATATTAGGAAATTGCAAATAGGGATTACCTATTTGCGATTCCTATGCCCATATACAAAGCATTCCCTAAATGCAATTTGAGCATTTAGGAAATGCAATTACTGTAGACTCCAAGTCAATGGCAACCATGTGCAATTTAAAAAAAACACCCAAAGATCCTTTTTTTGAAGTGCGACAGAGTGCGCACATGCCCGAAGGGCATATGTGTGCTTTACATGTGCACCACAATTTTTGGGGTGCATCACGGAGGGCCTTATGCCCATAGTCATTGTTGGTTTAACACTTCCAAAATAGTCATTTCGTAATTGGAAAACACTATTTTGGAAGTGCTAAACTGGCCCATTGGAATGAATGGCATGGAATTTCCTATTTGCAATTTCCTAATGGCGATTCCTGCTCTGTACGAATTGCTATTAGTAAATCGTATATTTCATATATATAATTTTGCATTTCCTAAATAGCACCTTCTAAGGCGTCACTATTTATGAAATGCAAAATTGCATTTTTGCACTAATGGCCCATTATATTTTTTTTTAAATTGAGGGTGCCCTGGTCCCAGCCGGGGCACCCAGAGGCCTTAGTTTACATTGGGGCACTGTGTTGAGCCCACTCCTGTGTCCAAGCCGGCTCCCCATCTGGCCGACACTGCTGTTTGCTGGCACAGGAACCAGCATCTCCATTCTCTCTGCCTGCTCCAAGCTGCTTGGTTTGTCTACCTTTCTTGTCCCTCCTCACATCAGGGGCCCAGGGATGGGGTCCCAAGCTCCAATCAATAGTGCACTTGGATGGCATCTCTGTGACTGGACTTGGGGAACCACTCCTTGCCACAATCATCTGAAGGGAGGCTTGTAGTAGGTGGGGCAGAGGTTTTTCTTTTAGTTGGAAACTTCATTTTTCTGGGAAGTTCCAAATTTTGATTCACTGGTCTCAGTCATGACAACAGTCACTACAGTGCTGACAGACATCTGCATTGGGTTTGGTAGTGGTGATACCATTGTTAATCCAGGGATGATCTCCTTCTGCCCAGAAGAAGATGCATCAAATTTTCCACATTGTACATGTTGGTGGAAAAATTATGAGGGCTTGATGTCTCATGTGGTTACAACCTTCTCTTCACTGGCAGCTTTATTAAAAAGAGCCTCTTTCTTCTGGGTCATCTTCTGTGAATCTGGTTAGTCACTGGCATGAGCAGTAGCAGTTAACAGAGAGGGCTTTTGAATCTGATGTCTGTTAATTCACAGACTTCTCTCTTTCTTGTGCACCTGTAGGCAATAAAAATAAGAAGTAAGAGAGCTCAAGGAAGCCCACAAGACCCAAATGAGACGAAAGGAAAGTCTGCCAAAACTTGAATAAAATAATTAATAAATACCTGATGTCCCTTTATAGCCCACAGGACCGCAATGAGAGCAAAGGAGAGGCTGGCAAAAAACTTAGGGTCATATTAGCAAGGGACATATCGCCGCTTTATCTGCACTTTTTGCCGATAAAGCTGCGATTGTTTTATCGCCCAATTACCAAGCTGTCGCTAACTGCAGTTAGCGACAGCTTCCAGGCGATAGCGACCGGTTTGGGGCCCTCTTTGCATATCAGCGATATTTATCGCTAATGACATGCAAAGTGGGCGTACCCAAACTGGTAGCGACTGAAAGCATTAATCAAAGGCAATATTCAGATACTATAGAGCACTACAGCAGACATAAATGTAACAGCAAATATATATTAAAAATGTAAAAAAAAAAAAAATGCCATCCGCTTCTAAAGGAATGAACAATGACGCTATCTAAAGATTTTCAAAAATGCATACAAATGGCTAATAACACAGACACACTGGGGCCTATTTTCAAGAAAGTGATGGAGCACGGGTTTGCTCCAAAATTGATAATGCTGGACTTCATCACCTTAGAAATTCAGGGATGTGCCGTATTCACAACAATACAACAGTTCACTGCGTTCCCCCCTGCCCAGGAGCCAAATTCAGCTGCCGAGCGCAAATGAAGACACTCTTGCACTATAGTGCAGGGGGATGTGCATTAAGGGAATGATTGTTTACATGCAGGCAGGTGTCCCTTCCTCCACATAAACAATCCAGATTGGCAATTTACAATTCCTATTTGGGCTGCGTTGTGCAGCAAACATAGAAGTTGCAAATCTTCGTTTGCTTTTTAGTGATTGTTTCTGTGCACGAAGGGACCCCTTCCTGCACATAAACAATCATTCATGGAAATTTGCTGTTTCAATGTGTACAGCACAATCCAGCACCCATAGAAACAGTGAAAACGAGGAGCAATAAAGCATTTCTCCTCATTTCGCAATGTTAAGACCAGGTTTTCTCTGGTCTTAATTTGGCCCTGCCTCCTATTTATGCCACCCTTGTAAATAAGGGGCAGCATCAAAATCAATTCAAAATCAATGGGTGTTGCAGTGCAACACACACCGATACACTTATTGCCCACCTCTTTCACACTAAGGGGTCAATTACGATGCCATAGGAAATGGCTCCGACCCTCGGTCGGAGCCGTTCCTACTGATCGTAATGTCCTGTTTGGATTACTTTCTGGCCAACCCATTTGGATGGAGTTGGTTGGAAATTAACCCAAACAGGATTTCCGAATGGCTTACAACTGGCTCGGAGAGCCGGTCTGCCATTCAGAAAGGGGCCAGTAATCCTAAAGGCGGCTCCTTCCGCCCAAGGGATTACGATGGCAGATTCCCACAGCCTTTCTGAGCTGGCCTTTCTGACACAGAAAGGCTGTGGGAATCTAACCTTGGGGGCACCCAACAGAGCCCCCAAGTGTGCAAGGCCTCCAGATGACAGCCATGTTGATCCCTGCACCTGGGGTGCAGCTATGAACTGAGAGCATGCATTCCCATTGTAAAGAATAGGAGTGCGACCAAACAGTGTTCGGCCGCATCCTACTTGCTGGGTTGGGACCGATGAGAGGAGGTCGGTTGGTCCCTTATTCCAACGATGTCAGATGAACTCAGGTCCGTCCTACATCGTAATCAGGCCATAACTTTAGCGTGAAAGGGGGCCTTATTTATAATACAGCCCTAAGTCACTTTAAGTGTCCTAACGCCGCCTTGTAAATAAGGTGAATCACCTATCGAAACAGGAACGTCACAAAAAGTGAAGTTCCTGTGGGGATATGGACTTCTAAATATGCCTCACTGGTTCCACAAAATGTTGGTTGACCACATAGCAAGCAATGATGGAGGCATAGATAACAAAGACAAAAAGGACACCTCTGAAATAGACACTGGTTCCACAAAATGGTTGTTCACCTCATGGTAATCAAAAGAGGAGGCATGGAGAACAAATAGAAAATGGCTTCTCTACTCTGGGTGGAGCCCTTTCCTCCTCAACAAAATTGCAGTATTGCATGGAAAGGACTGCACAAATAAATGCAAAAAATTGGAAAGAAGGCTGAGTGTGACAAATGATTGGTATCTGATGAACAATTAAAGATTTTGGGTGAAATCCCTTTATCATAAGGGGTTGTAAAATGAGACAGAATCTTTTTAAATCTTTTCCTGAAAAAATATGGTTAGAGAGTTGGCCAACTCTTGTGATGGTGTAATAGTGGTGGCAGTGCAGGAGGGGATGATGAGCCTGTTAGACTTTGCATCTTTGGCTTGGTTTCCCCTGGCTTTTTGCCTCTACCTCCTTTATTTTTGATGCTGTGCTGTATTTCGTTTTTGCTGGCTTCAATGCTTTTGGCACTTTGCTACTGCTGACCAGTGTCAAAGTGTAAGTGCTCCCTGTGTAAATTGTTATTATGATTGGTTCTCCTTGATTGGCATATTTGATTAGCTACTAGGTCCCTATTAAAGTGCACTTAGTGTACCAGGGCTAGTAAATCAAATGCTACTAGTGGGCTTGCGAGAAGGCAAAAGACACACAATTTATGGATGGAATGCAGAACAAATCAAAACATTCACCCTCTCAATCAAGAGATCTGGGTTAAATCCATCATTCTTTGCTCACCATGCCACCCCAGTATAGACCTGGCCATATGCAAATCAGTCTTGACCCTGTGCCTCATGGGAACAGTCCAGCGAACTGCCAAGCCAGGTCCTGATTGTGCCACTCACTTGAGTAACCCTGAAAATATGTCTCGGGCCTGCCACCACAGTGCCTGTGTGCAGTTTGTTAACTGCCATGTTGACCTGGCAAGGCCCTAACCTTTCCTTTTCTTACATGTCAGTCACCCCTGAGGTAGGCCCACGGTATCCCTGGGGTGCGGTGCTTGTGAAAGGTGGGGCATGCCCTGGTGTGTGTGGCATGGCCTGATAGTGAAATACTGCCAAATTTGTTTTTCACTATTGCAAGGCTATCTGTTCCCATTAGATAGAATGGGGAGTTTGCTTATAACATTTTATAAAGTAACTACCCCTGGGAACAAGATAGGAAAATAAAGTTTAGTATGCCCGAACTCAGAATGTTAAAATGCCTCTTTTAGTGAGGGCGATTGTTACATTCTGTGTTTGAAAATAACGCTTTTAGAAAGTAGGTATTTTCTTTCTTAGTCATCCAGTGTGCCTCTGCTAGGATGTGTATTAACTGTCTATCTGTGGAATGACAGGGGCTGGGGAGTTGCAGTGGCTCCAGAGAGTCTGGATGAGTCAGGGCTGGGCTGAATAAGCCTGGGCTGCATTTAGAGTAGGGTGAAGAGATTTCCTTTCACCTGAATGGGCCTGGTCTGCCTTCCAAAATAGTGTCTCTATCCCCTGCCAGGAAGCTGCACCAGAGAGGACAGAACTGGTTGTGACTGAGCACAGGGCTTCTCTGCACAAAGAGAACAATTACATTTTGGGGTATAAGTATTAGACCTAAAACCGCTGAACTTTAGACTACTTCTAGAATCAAGAGGAACCTTTGCCAAGGAGAAGAGCTGGAGAAACCGAGGAGAAGTACTGTCCTTGCTGTGCGTCTGGGGTTGCCCTGCAGTTGCTTTTTCTGCCAAGGAAAGGAAAAGGACTTTGTTGTGTGCTGTGTCCCCTGCTTGAGGAAAGTCTCCAAGTGCTTGAGTAGAGCTTGCCCCCTGTTTTGAAGTCTCAGGAGCAAAAATACTTCACCCCCAGCTCCCCTGAGCTTCCTTGCTGGGAGTTCTGACCTGCCAAGAATTGCCTGTGACTGTGTGGGGCCTCTGGAGGTTGATTCTGCTTCTAGGAGCTGGAAAGCAAAGCAACAACAAGAAAATCGACACCTCGCTCTTCTTGTGACAGTTTTTCCGACTCAATGCCGTTGTGCGAGAAGAATCTCCCCGCAAAGTCACACTGCCACTGAAACCGACGCAGTGCCTGTCACAGCTGTAAGACTGACGCATTGAAGGATCGCAGCTGCAGAATCCAACGCAGCGCCGCTCGACTTCCCCGCATCGTACGCCGACGCATCCCGGATTTCCACGCATGGTCCTTGAGGGGCAAGTTTCCCCCGATGCATCACCCGTGGATCGGAGTAATCTTAGAATCGACGCGCTTCCCCCCACAGACTGGACCTGACGCACCGCTCCCCTGTGCCCAGCGGAACTGTCGCATCGCATCCACAAAGGTCTTATCTCTTTTTTTTTCAATGCTTCCCCTCGCTGCTGCTGACAAAAAGAGTCAAGCCTATGATGTCGAACCGCGACTAGGCCTGAAATCCAGTTTGGTCCGCTGAAAGCTCCAGAGTTCTTCGCTGTCAATGATGAGACTGGAGACCTCCAGGGATGACAGAGGAATTAAGCTAAAGCAGGCCGCTGCCGTTGAACCGCAACCCTGCTTGCTCAGGAGCCTTGCTCAATGTCGAAGGAAAAAGAACCAAAAAGTGACTATGTGTGAAGGTTGACTTTTGATCGGCCCCAACCACCCCAACTAATCGGATGTGCACTCCATCGCGGTTGGCCTGAAGCTTTGACTTGGTCCCGGACAAGCACCACCAGATGTCCTGGGTAGATGCTTTATGCTTTTAAGCACTTGAAAGCACATTTTTATATTTAATCGTAAAAAATGTGTCTATCGGGTTCCCTAAATTGGATTTTAGTCATTTTGGTGCTATTTTAAAGATAAAAATATGCCCTATTTTCATAAATTGGTGCTGGACTTTTATTGAATATGACACTTTACATCGAGGTTTTTGCACCGCGATTCAATCACAATGCAGTTGTTACAACGACCGCGTTGTTACAACGCAGTGCCCTTACAACGCAAGTCAATACAACGACTTGCGCTAGATAGCGCGTTGGACTTAAGAATAGTATGATTTACTATTCCAACTCCAGTGTGTGCAACACTAAGGAAGGTGTTGGAATAGTAAATCAAACTATTCCTTAGTCTAGAGCGCCATCTAGCACAAGTCGTTGTAACGACTTGCGTAGTAATGGAACTGCGTTGTGACAATGCGGTTGTTGTTATGACCGCATTGTGATTGCATCACGGTGTAAAAACCGCGATGGAAACGTTGTTTCCCACTTTTATTGTGTGTTGTGTTTTACTGATTTACTGTTTTTGTGATATTAAATAATTTGCACACTTATCTCCTAACTTAAGTCTGACTGCTCGTGAGCCAAGCTAAGGCTAGGGGTTGAGCAAGGATTCATTTATTGAGACTTGACTAAGCCTTCTTTGTGATTGTGGTGTTATTACTAGCTCTAGGTACCTAAGTGTTCCTACTAATAAACCACCTTCAATCAACATATACATTGAAAGAAGAAAGATCAGTGATGCCATTCAATGATGAAATAAATAGGATCAAGAATGTGACTGACTAAATGTGTTGTGAAAGCACATGTTACGGTAGACCAGGGCCATCACAGACTCCAAGGAGAGTACTGAATTTAATTCAGTTATTGAGCTCACTACATAGAAGAAAAATGGGGGATGTAGAAAGGAATTTACTGCAAACTTCATTAAAGCCATGAGGAAACATATTGTCAAGACTAGGAAGACAACAGGATAGCATCCAATAGAGAGCAAGCAGATGACTGATATTGAGGCACAACAGGAGCAAATCTTCAGAAACACTGTCTGGTGGGGTATGAAAAGAGATAGTAAAGCATTCTTTGAAGATAATAGTAACACTAGCACCTGCACTTTTGGGGTGGTGTGCATGAAGGATTTTGTACCTTAAGGCCACTACAATACCAAAGTCAGGGTAAGAGGCTGTGTGAAGTGACGTTTCTATAACAAAAGCTAAATTATATTGTTATTCCAAAACAAGATTGTAGAATTAAGTCTTCTGTTTAGGAAATGGGCAAACATTTAGAAAAAACATTTAAGATCAGATAAAATGTATTAGAGTATGCAAGGCAATGGGGCCTAGGTAAACAGCAGAGAAGATAAGCTGAAGTGGAATGTGGGTATCAGTCAAAGTAGAATCAAGAACTGGCTTGCAGCAGACATTGATGTCAAGAGTGCAAGAAGGACAAGAGGACAAGCTAGGAAGCAATAAGGTGACAACAGCTGGCAGCAACAAACGGGTGCCAGCACAGACTTGAATGAAGCCATGTTTGAGTCCCAGCAGTTACTCTCAGGAGTGATGTAGGTAAAAATAAAGATAAGAAGCATTCCTGCAGCTGGGTGCACCCAGATCACAGATGACCTTGCCTTCCATGCACCTTTGGGGAGCCCCCAGCATGCTCATTGTACAGACATACAGAAATTCCCTTGAAATACAGTCACAGATGCAAGCATAGTCAGTTAGACCCACCCCTGAAGGAAAAGCAGGAAACAAGACCTGCAACCAAAGGTAGAGATTAGTAAACTGAAAGGTAATAACACAAAAAACAGGAGTCCAGCTTATCACCTCTAGCCCCATTAAACTCCTCCAGAGGGCAGAATACTGAGAAATGAAAAGGTTTCTCTCTGGAGGATCACACCCAGAGTTACTCCTTAAGAGGACAGAGTACTGGGAAATGAAAAGTAGTTGCTCTCTGTAGGGTCATACCCAAAGTTTTTGCCTTTATCCTCCAGCGTGTTGCTGACTTCATTTTTGTTGGCCTTATGATTCTGTGCACATTACCACATCTAACCAGTGTTCTCGCCTCTAAACATGGTAGAATTGGCTTACATCAAATAGGCATATTTAATTTACTTGTAAGTCCCTAGTAAATTGGTACTACATGTGCCCAGGGCCTGTAAATTAAATGCTACTAGTGGGCCTGCAGCACAGATTATGCCAGCCACTGAAGTGCTCTTTTAAACATGTCTCAGGTCTGCCATTGCAGCCTGTGTGAGCAGTTTTAATTGCCACTTCATTCTATCAAAGTCAACTTTTTGCAAGACCTAAACCTTCCATTTTAATATACATAAGTCACCCCTAAGGTAGGCCCTAAACAGTCCAGAGGGCAGGGTGCAATGTATTATAAAAATTGTCCATTACCTTTATATATTATGTGTCCTGTAGTGAAAAGAACCCCTACATTTATTTTTCACCACTGCAAGGCCCACTTCTCCCATAGGACAACATTGAAGTTCTCTTATTACGTTTAATAAGCTGTTACTTCCAATTGGGCAAAGGTAGACAGCTCGAGTTTGGTGTCTAATAAACTGCTGGTAAAAGCCCTCTTTAATGGTAAATTCAGATCTTTAATCACAATTCTGAAAATGCCACCTTTAGAAAGTTGGTAGCCTCTTGTCCTAACCATTTGATGCCTGCAGCCTGATCATGTGTTACATGACTAGGTGTAGCTGGCAGTTGGTCTTTGTGTATTTCTCCCACACAGAGAGACAAAGGGAAGATAGGTGTTGGCAGGATGAGCCATTCTAAGTTAACGAGGGGGAGAAGATGCCACCTACTACACTTACATATCACAAAGGCTCTGCCTTGAGCACTCTCACAAAGGGTTGCAACTAGTCTTTTGTGTCCCTAGACCACCGGGGGGCCAGGACAGGGAGGAAGGGGATGCTTTATACCCCAGTGGGTTTGAAACCTCTAGAAGCTTCCTCCACTTCAAAGTGGGCACAAGGTGTAAATGTTGGACCTTTAGGCCTGACTCCTCGCTACCCTTCTGGACCTGTGGAAGATTTTACCAGGAAGAAGGATTGCTGTGCTGCTGAAAGGACTGCCACTTTGTTGAACCACTGCCCTGAAGAACTGCTGCCCTCCTAAGCTGATCTGCTGCCCTCTTGCTTGTGTGAGAAGGACTAGACTTGCAACCTGTAAACATGACCACCAGGATGTATCCAGCACCTGAATTCTGCAATTGTGAATCCTACTCTTGCAAGTGGGACGACCCTGAGCAGAACTGATGCATCTCCTCTGTTGCATGGACTTTCCCAATGCAAGTACTTCGCATTGCAACGCACCCCAAACAGATTCCCTCATATTGGAAGCCCCTCGTTGACGGCAACCTCAAAGATGATGCATCGCAATCCCCGAAGCTTCTTCAGAACCAGCCCAAGCTTGAAGCCCACTCATCGACGGCTTCTTCGACTGTGATGCATGATCTCGCATCGCAGCCTCACAGTTCCCTGGAACTGATGCTGTGAGATGAGTCTTGGGCCAGGACCTCCTATCGCCTGTGTAGCATGATGCATCCTTGACATGGGACTTCACAGCGCTCCGCAGCTAGGATTTAAGGTACTCTTGTTTAGCGGGCCTAATCGGGTCCCTCTAGCTAGTCCATGCTCCATTTTGGTGAGTCTGAACTTGTGACTTTGTCCTAGTCCAATGCAATCAGATAATCACAGTTGGCACTTTGTGCTTTTTGGTGCTAGATTCACTGAAATATTTGAAACTGCATATCTCTAGTTCTACTTATTGGAATTTTTGTGTTTTGGTCATGTTTGATTTATTAAAATCTACTCTATTTATCTAAATCTGTGTGGGATTTTATTTGTGTATTATTGTCTTTGTATTACAGTTTGAAGTACAGCAGAAACACGTTAGACATTCCCTCTAAGTTAAGCCTGACTGCTCTGTGCCCTGCTCCCAGAGGGATGAGCACAGGTTAATTTGGGGTTTGCTTGTGACTTCACCCTGAGAAGGATTGCAGTTTCTGCTTGAGTACCATTTCACCCCCTCAACCAGTAACTCAATTTCTTACAATAGTTAAAAGAAAGGTGAGAAAATTAACTAAAAGGAAGCAAAATAGACTAAAACCACAAATCACTTTCAGTGAAAGCACACAAATTATAATAATTAAAATAATAACGGGTGACATATGGGTCAGGGAACCCCCAAACAATACAAGGAACATAAAGGTAATGGACAACTAAGAGTAAAAGACTACAAGCAGACAGCAACAGGCAAATAACAGCCAGCAACAATCTAAATGGGGACTTGCAGTGACTCCAATGAAATAGAGTTTTACGATGTGAACAGAGCACCACCCCATTGAAAGTTAAGGAAACCAAGTAAAACTCTAAACCTGGAACCAAAGATAGGCTTTAGTAAAAGGAAAGGTAAAAACAATACAGTGGGACCTATCTACTCCCGTCTAGCCGTCCTGAACTCCTTGAGAAGCAAAGTGCTGGGGGGAAAAAAAGTTAAAATGTATGAGAAAATTAACTCAAAGAATGCAAAAACTAAAACATCAAAGTGACTCCAGCAAAATCTTTGTCTCGAATCACTGTGTAAGTGGAAATGATAAGGATGGAACCCCACTAGCCACTCATCAGGACACAACTGAAGCCAATGAAGCCTCACAAGAAAGATGATTCTGTCTAGACCTGCTTGTGAAATGGACTGAGCCGTATCCTGCTCTCTACCTAAGCACATAGACTGAAAGTGATCTTGCCCTGCACATGTTGAAGACCCAGATGCCAGGTTGATAGTGGACTGCAATGGATCCTGTGACTGGTGACTGGTGAGGGACATAGACAATATGAAGCTTGTATTGGAGTCTTGTAGCTGTAGTAAAATACTAGGAGTAAGTTTTCCAGCATCTAAAGAAAATTGCACTTTGTTATTTTTTAGCCTCTTCAGGACAGGAATAAGGAAAAAAAGCTTCTCCAGAAAGATGTGACCTCGTCAGCTACAAATTGTTGGTTTGTCCCACTTGGATCTGCATTATGCGTTACCTGGGAAACTTTAGCAGCTGAAACCTCCAAGTGAAAGTGACAATTAAGAGATGAGCAGTGTTCTTCAGATCTCATAATTCGAATAAGCCGGTATTTGCTGTTACCAACACATCAGAGTTAGGCGGCCACTCATCATAATAAGCATGGTTTTTACCAGAAAAATTAAAGACTACGTCTAGGCCACCATAAAGCAGTATCTTACCTTGTTCAAGCACTCATAGGCCTCACCCAGCTTGTGGTCTCCAAGACCCAAAAAGTGACTATGGCTGAATGTAGAACTTGGGCCCAGGATAAGTTGTAAAAAGACACTGGAGTGGCAAAATGACTTCATGGTTTAAGAGGCTACTGAATACAGCTTTGTCCCACCTGGAGCTTTTGGTGCAATAACCAAAGGCATCATAGGAAACTCAAGGGCTGATTTCGAGTTTAGCCAGGGTACTCCATTGGTATGATGGAGACATTATTCAGCCATCTTGGCCATCTTGACGGATCTTCGCCTGCCAAATCAAAAGTTGTCAGCCATCCCCACATACAACTGTAAACATTGGCAGGTACTAGCATGATGGTGCTTCCTGTCAAGTTTGACTGACAACTCCATCAAATATGGCAACCCACAGTCAAACATCTACAATGTTGTGCATTCTTAAAAAAAAATTCTCCCAAAGAGAGAACTAATGGCCCTAAGACCATGTGAGTTTTCTCTCATGGTGCAGGAGTCATTTTTTTTACTGTCCCTCAATGCCCAGTTTTATCTGGTAGTAATGAAGAGCAACCCCCCCTCACCTTATAATGCCATCCACTCTAATCAGGGTGATGCCCAGAGACGTTTTAATGCATGGGCAGGCTTTCAGGGGGCCCCCTGATAGAGTTAGCTCAGTTTTGCTGATCCCTGCCCAACTGACCTTGAATATTTCTTAAACTGATTTTTTAAATAGTGTTTTCCTTTAATTTACTTTTGTTGTGGGTGATGTGCGAGAGTCCAGTAAAGATATTTTGCAGATACATGTTGTGTTTGTTTCAAGCAACATCCATGAATTTGTTTCTTTAGATGAAAACAGGGCCTCACATTTGAGACATGGAAGGGTGTCACAGAGATTATTTGCAGTAATACTGGTGAGCTGCTGCTGTGTTTCAATATTGAAAACACTCATCACTATCCCTGAAAATGACATGCAAACACATTTAGAATTGGAACCAGTGTTTCTCTGCACTGTCAGGGACCTAGCAAAGAAGGCATGAAAGAGCTGAAATTGGATCATGAACTCAAAGCTGTTCCACACAGGGGTCCCCAAAATACGTTTGGTCCAGGGCCCTGAAAATCCTTAAGATGTCCCTATAGATGCCGTTACGTGGTAACTTCCGATGTCTTGTAGGCTGTCAAACTGTATGAAGAGTCTATCTGTGACAGAGCTGAAGTTGGCTCTGTCGTTGACATAGTTGAGTTAGACTGCCTCTAAATCAGTTTGATGGGAGGGGAACCCATCACCATTTCGACAGGGTACCCTCTTTGCCAAATTGTAAATCAGCCCCTCAGACTTAATGTACTTGCATTTGAGGGATCCTAGTTAGCATACTGTATTTCCCCACTGGAGGATTTCCATAGAAACAAAACAAGTAACTCTGAAGACAAAATTTTGACTGGTTAGGCCCACAAGGCCTGCTCAAACTCAATTGACTTGAAGTCATGTCTAGAGCCTAAACAATCACAATCATTGATTTTAATTGGAACTTGGTTATTTCTTGGTGTGCTCTGACTTAAAATCTCAAACATTCACATCTCTGGTTCCCCAGATTTCGATTTTTACCATGTTCATGCCATTATACTTTTATGCCTTTTGACTGGGTGATTTATGGCTTATGATTCAAGACATTTTTATTCATATTTTGTATCCTGAATGTTAGGACAGTAAGGTGGATTTCTCTAGCCTGGCAAGTCTGTCTGTGCAGGATATGAAGGTTGTGTGAAAGATGTCGAGTTTGTGATCAGCCATAAAGCAAAGAAAACTAATTTTAAACAAGCACTCCGAGCCTTTCGAGAAATCAGAGTATCATGTGTCACGTCACAGTAGAGTGGGCAACTGCAGCAAGATTGAGAGAGGAAGACCTTCCTTAAGAGGTCATTTGGCTGACACCTATCCAGTGCTGAAAATAGTGTGTCTTCTATAGCTTGTCCCCTTCTGATCTGAAAGATAACATGCTACAGTATGAAGAAAAGAAAGCAGAGAGAGAGCTGTAGTTACATATACTGGTCTTAGAGTAGAAGAATCTTGCAGCTGGAAGAAAAGGGATGCAGAAGAGAAAAATACTGCTGCAGCTCTGAGTGAAGAGGAGAAAAATGCCACAGCATGCCTTGTGCTAGAGGATAGAAAGCTGGCTACTGAGGAGAAAAAAACTGTCTTTGTTATTGAGGAGAAAAAGTGTCCCAGGAGGAATGGATGACTGAACTCACTCTTCAGGAGAGCCAGACAAGGATGGACTTAAACACCAGGTAGGCATCAGAGTCTAGTGAAGATAGGGGCAGTGAGAAGAGGAGTATATTGCACCAGTAGTGAAATACTCACAACTTCATTTTCTGTATCCAGTTCTATGGCTGGTGACAACTTTGTGAAATTCTTTTGCATTTAATATGAATGAGGTAGAAAGGAAATTATGGGGTATCATCTTTTTGGTGATTGTTAGAACTGGGAATCTCTAGTTGGCACAGGTATGCACTTGCGACAAGCAGGGACTCTCAATTCTAAGTCAGAGTAAGGGGATCACCCTTTCAAATAACCCCTTCTCACCCTTTAGGTAGTGTGGCGCAAGCAGTCAAGACTATTCTCAGGGCGTCATAGGTTAAGCATTTGTGAACACATACAGTAATACAATGACACACCACAAATGGACACCAGTCAAGGTTATATCAAAAATAGGTTTCTTTATATAAGGCTTAGCACAAGACCAGAATAACGAATAAAATGACCACAGTATTATTTTAAAGTTCAATGTTCTTGTAAAAAGGCTTAAAATGCAAAAATAGGCTTCTTTTAGTCAATACTGCTTCTTTTCAGGCTTTGTATGGTTCGTACCTGGGTGTGCGACTCGTCCGCATTACAAACAAGGAAAGTACGAGTCAAACAATCGGTGCGGACTCCGGGGTCCGTGACGCGCACGCTGCGGTGCGAACAGAACAAAGTACCTTAAGTTCGTGGAGTCCGCGACGGACAGTGCGGGACAAGTTGATGGGTCCGGGTCGTAGTTCGGCAGCGTATTCAGATGCTGGTCGGGTCGCGGCGTCGGGACGCGACGTTGGTACGGGACCTTCAGGGATACGTGCGGATGGCACGGATCAGCTTGCAGAATCCGTGGCGTTCGAGCCGTACCTTTGGTGCGGATAGGCGGCGACACTTCTCGGCGCCGTACAGCGTACAGGGAGGATCAGCGTGATGCGGCTTCTCGGCTTTGAGTACGGCACGGTGCAGTACGTTAGCAGCGTACGGACCGTACCTGCGGGACAGCGAAGCTTGAGTCCAGCGTATAGGGTTCGGCAGCCAGTGTTGTACGTCTCGAATCGGCGGGGAAGGTTAGGTGCGATGCGGCCGGGAGGGATACGGCGCGTACTAACGCTTTTGTATCAGCGTAGACGCACGGTGCCAGGCGGCAAAGACACGGCTTCGCGGCGGATGGGGTACGAGGCGTACTGGGGCCAAATCCAGCGGGAAACAAGCAAGAATTGTCCAGGCAACTCAGTTTTGGAAGGCAGATGAGTCCAATAGTCCTGGGACTCAGTTCACGGGGCAAGCTCTTCTTCCAAGCCCTTGGAGATAGTTGAAAAACAAAGTGCAAAGTCTCTTTCAGTCTTTTCCTCTCCTTTCTCAGCAAGGCACCAACTGCAGGCCAATCCCCCAGGGAAAGTTACTCCTCCTTCAGCTTCTTCCAGGTCCTTCTGGTCAGGCAGAGTTTCTTCGTGGTTCAATCAGGATCTGATTTCTTAGGAACAGGGCTCCTACATTTATACCAAGTTTCTTTTGTCTTTACAGGCCAGGGGGGCCTTTGCATAATCCCAGTCCAGTTCTTTTCAGTGAGGAGCACTTTGTTGTTAGGACTCTGGCTTCTTCTTTCAGCAGGCAAGGCAGAGACATCAGACGCTCCCCAGGGGGTGGAGCCAGCATTGTGATGGCAGAGCACTGCCCTATTCAGAGTCAAGGTGCACTCCTCCCACCCATCCTGGTGTAATCTCCCTATTCACCACCTGGCAGCCCCAGCCTGTCTCCTGGAACTTCCCAGCCCTGTCACTCAAGCTACACAACAAGAAGATAGCCCTCCCCTCCAGAGGCGGACTGAAATGGTTAGGCATGCAAAGGCTAACTTTCTAAAAGTAGCATGTGCAAACCCAGGATATTAAAATAACCTTTGCTAAAAGATGTATTTTATTATTCTGAGTTCAGGCATACTAAACATGAATTTCTACCATGCTTCCTGAGCCTGCTAGGATTATAGAGTGTTATAATCTAGCAGCCCATTCTGGCCTATGGAGAGCAGGTAGCCTTACAATAGTGAAAAACAAAAATGGCTGTAATTCACTATTAGGACATGCCACACACCTCAGGGCATGTCCTACCTTATCCTTACAATGCACTCTGCTCTAGGGCCTAACATAGGGGTGACTAATATGAAGGTAAGGGAAGGTTTAGGGACTGGCAAGTGGAGACACTTGCCCAGTCAGCATGACAGTACCAAACTGCATGCAGGTTCTGCAATGGCAGACCTCAGATACATTTTACCAGGCTGCTTCTGTGGGTGGCACAACCAGTGCTGCAAGCCCACTAGCAGCATTTGGATATACAAGCCCTTGGCACCCCTGGTGCACTCTACTAGGGACTGATAGTAAACCAAATAAGCCAAACATGGAAATCAATTCACATAATACATTTTCCCATATGGAGCACTTGCCCTGTGGCACTGGATGGCAGTGTCACAGGGCCCTGAGCATCTAACACCAGCTCAAAAATACATTGAGGCACAGACAAAAATGGAAGGGTGACCCACGCCAATGGTGCCAGGTCTAACAGTGATGTTTCGTCTTCAGGGGAGGGATGCATTAGATGAGGAAGAGAGGAAATAATATTCACTCATGAGGTGCACTATGTTGAGACAGAGTGGCCTTACCCCTGAAGAGTGTCATAAGACGTTCAGGGATACAACTAAGGGATCAAAGCAGTCATGGGCATCTTTTATATGCTGCATTGAAATCACAGAGGTTTTATGGATGCCTCACTAAAATCTCTGGAGGCTAAGTTAAGGGTAGGAAGATAGCTACTTATAATGGGCTATATGACTTAATTATGAAGGAGAACATATTGTGTAATTATTTTATGAAGCTGCAGCACCAGCAAATGGATTCTAAGCTAACAATCTTATGAGGATTGGGAAAGATCAGCACTAGCATATCTAAGAAGGCATCATAAGTGATCCAAAGGGTGTGCTGTGCCCCAACAAGGGGAGGAAGTGAGGGACAGGGAAACAAGGAAGAAGTTTTCAAAAGGACCCCAAATGTCTGACAAATACCTGAGTCCGCACCATTTTGTAACAGAGGAGGTATGTTTAAGGGAAAGAATTCCTCTCTGCTTTGATTGTCTGTAGCATGGCTCCAACAAGTCAAGGGGACTCTTCATCTTCTAAGATGGTCCATAGTGTGTGGCAGTCCATGGGAATTGCTACTGCAAGGCTGGTTGAGTGGGGGCATAGGGCTGTACTTAGATAACCCTATAGTTAAGAGGTAAAAAGCAAGTTGAATCTAAGACCTACGTGCCTTCTACAGTTTAATCCATGTCCTGCAGGCCTTCCAACACTAAGACGTACAGGCAGGGGCTTTCTATTAACATTAATATGATTGTGAAGCACTGTGAGACCCAGTAGCCGGCATGACTACAGTGAGGTATCAGCAGGTGCTTCAATGGTGAGTGCAACCTTGTAGTGAATGGAGACAGTGAGGTGAACTACTTTCCACACCAAGGGATAACCTGGATTGGGTCTATTACTGCTCATGATATATTGTGCTGTATTCCCTACACTTTCAGGTGATTATTTGTTGTGAAATTACTCAGAACACTTTGCAAGAAAGATTTAGAACTAATGCCGAAATGTTTGGATTGCTTGAGTGGGTGCCAATAATCACCGGAGGGAGAAAGTATGTCGAATGAGTTAGGGGGACCTGGGGTCTGAATCAGTGGTCAAAGTTTTTGCATGAAAGAGAGGCATCAAGGGGCATGTGATACACAGCCTTCAAATTCTCATGGTGGGGACAAAATGCCTAACCTAGAGAGAGAGGACAAGGCACCTGATGGTAAAGATATCTGCTGTGGGAGCACTTGAATAAAGCCAACATGAATGTAGAACAAGTCCAGAGTTAATCAAATAAAGGAATGATCAGAAGGCAACTTTAATAGAATAGCCAGAAATCTAGCCAGAAAGTGTAGACAATTCAAGAAATGTAGACTGCTGCTATGCGTGGGTAGACAAGCCAAGTGACATGCCATATAGACCTTGCCCACCCCAGAAACCCGCTAAGGGTTCTGTATGTCAACTGCTTAAAACTCAACTACACAAGGAATGATATGACATTTTAATTGTGCTACCTGAAGGAGGAGTAGAGGAGAGTAAACCCCACTGTGACCCCCTGCCCAAATGTAGGGATTATTGCTCAGTGGAGGCAGTGGCAATTTCTGCCACACTGACAAAAGTGTGGCAATGAGACAGTTGTCAGTTGCTGGGTCACTTCTCCAGTTTGTTCTTGCTGACATCTGGGATCAACAACTGGTGTACCCATGTCATAGATACCGGTGACTGCTTGCCTGTTAAAAATAGGATTTGCTGGTTTCTATATAAATTAGCAATCAGCATCAAAGAAGACGTATTAGAAATATTGTCCCAAGAGATGATTAAATTGATAGTAGCCTATGGTTCAGGCTGGCAAATTTGGTGTCAAGTGGACCTGAAAAATAATATTCTAGGTGAACCATAGAAGGGCACAAAGCAGTCACAATGAATAATGCCAACCCCACACCATGAGATGGTGAGGGCATTAAATAGTTAGTGGCTGACAAGTTCCTTTGCAATAATATCTGGCTATTGGTAGATTGCCCTAACTGAGAGTGCAAATGAGAGGATGTCATTTTGTATGTAGTTGCATGCTAAATCAATGCCCTTTGAGTTGAAGAAAGCTCCTAATATCTTTCAGAGTCCGAGCATCCTAATCTTATCTGGTTGGTTATGTGCAGGAAATGGGAGCTTCCTGCACATAAAAAATCATTGGCGTTTTGCTATTTCTATGTGTGCTGCGCAAGGCAGCACACACGGAAACAGCAAAAACAAGGAGAAATAAAGCATTTCTCGTCATTTTGCCTGTTTAAGGCCAGGTTTTCCCTGGTATTAATTTTGGCGCTGCCTCCTATTTACGCGGCTTTTGTAAATAGGGGGCAGCATCAAAATCAATGGGTGTTGCAGTGAAATGCCCACCACAACACACATTGCCCGTCCCTTTCACGCTGAGTGCAGCGTGAAAGAGGGGCTTATTTACAAAGCAGTGTTAAGCCACGTTAAGTGGCTTAATGGTCCCTTATAAATAAGGCAAAGCTACTATTGCCATCACAATGTCACTAAAAGTGATGTTGTGGTGGTGATAGGGGCTTGTAAATAGGTCCCTTTATTTTCAGCTGCTTGGATGACACTGCTGTCTGTGGCTCCAGCAGATCAACTGACTTACCTCAGGGAAGTCATATAGGTCCTGACACATGCAGGATTGACTATCAAGTGCCAGACAGGCCATGGATCTTATGTGTACCTTTGGCTTCAGGTTAGTAAGGCTCTTGTTCAGCCTGTTCAGCCTAACATAAAAACCATCATGACCATGGAGCATCCTCCAAAACAGAAGAGCCTTTTTAAGTCTCACTAGACACCAGCAC
Source organism: Triturus cristatus (assembly GCF_964204655.1). Lineage (NCBI taxonomy): Eukaryota > Metazoa > Chordata > Amphibia > Caudata > Salamandridae > Triturus > Triturus cristatus. The sequence goes on from NC_140590.1 coordinate 872,715,280, forward strand.
AGATTTGTGAAGTGGTATAGGGGGCATAGTTGCCCACTTGACTGAAAACTTGTCCAGAAAGTTTCACTGGCTACAGGAGAGTAGGGTGGTTTTTGACACCTGATGAAGGCAATGTATATTGCACCAGAGCTTAAGGCTCCTAACTTCAAGACAAATATTTAGTACAAAAATACACATTTGAGCAAGGCATGGGGGCAGTACTTTCTCAGAATAATACTGAAACGCAGATTCAAACCATAATGTTCATTTGCTTGCAGTTACTTCCTAGGTAGCAGTGGTAAAATAATATTGAGAGTGAGGTCTTTGCATTGTGCCGTCTTTGAAGAAGGTGGCACCATACCTTCTTGGGATTCATGTCCTGGTTTAGATTGATCACTGACTGCTCATGTGGCAGATGACAGTGGATAGTCCTCAATATTTGAGCTGGTCCATCTCCCTGCAAAGAGTTGACTGAAGCAGTCGACTCTACTACATATGGTTTATCCAGAGACTTCTATTTTGATGATGAGAACTCACTTGGAGATGGTCTGATTCTCCATAAATCTTCAGCAGGAGTGGGCATGAATGAGAAAGGGCATCATTGTGAGAGGTTCCCCAACTAATGTATTTTGGTGCATCTAGTCACTATTCAATTCAATTCGAAATACTTTATAAAGTATATAAAAAATACCATAAAAGTGCAAATAAAATAGATCATAATAAAATCAGGCTACATTAGTCCATCCATAAGTAAAAACCCCTTACCATATATATAAAATTCATATTTAGGGCCAATACAGGACTAGCCTCACCAATCACAAAAATTCAGAAGGGATACATCATATAATAGGAGAAATGCAAAACAATTCAACAGCTTAAAATAAGTGCATGTTCAATCCCTCCTGGATTAAGCGAACCATTCCCCTTATCAAATTCATTTTAAGGCCTTTGACGGTATCGCGCTGGGTACCACATTTATTCACCTAGTACCTCTTGTGTTTCTAAGTCTGACAGCTGCCCTCAAAAAGTTTACAGTGCAGAACAGAGTTAATGCATCTGGGGACAATTTTAAAAACAACAGGGCCACCTTAGCATGTTTAAATCTAGCATTTTTTAAAATACTTTTTAAAAACAAGCTCCTAGGATATGAATAAAAAGGACATAATAAAACAAAGTGAAGGGTATCCTGCGGAGACCGATGGTCGCAGCCGCACGGACCCTTCAAATCTATAGATAGGGTATATCCTGTCGGATCAGCTAATATGTGATGTAGAAGATTAAACCTAAAACGTGTCATTAAAAATCTGTCATGGGTATTATATAAATGAGATAAATAAGACTCAATACCCGGACATGATTTAGTCAGGAGGTGTGCTTTGACTGTTGTCTTGACCAGCTCCCTATCTACCCTAAGTGATGTAACATATTTCTGGTACCGATCTTTCACCAAGGCCTTATCCTGGACTAGCATCTAGTCACTAGTCCTCCCACGTCTTATAAGCAAGTTTTAAATAAGACAGCATCTCAGACTGATTATCTGTTTTGAGGTAATGTTAAATTTACTCTCAAATTACTTCAAGGTGTGAGCGCAAACGTTTGTATTTATTGAATAGCTCCTTGAGTGTACTTTTCACAACTTTAAACACAATTCTTAAAGTTTTCCTTATGTAATCAATACTCCCTTTTTTGCAGTAGATTATTTCCAATTCACAAGACCACATCTTTCACTATAAGCTTCATCTTCCAGCTGGAGCTTTTCCAAATGAAAAACGGGGCCCCACATATTGAAAACGAAGCTGAAGTGAAGGAATTTAGCGGTTTGACTGCACTAGTGGAGAGGATGGGATAGAGTAGAGCAAGCAGTGCTCTTGTGCAGAGCACAGAGCGTAATTGAGCAAATAGGGCACGCAAACATGAACCACTGGAGGCTGGAATCCCCCCAGAGTCCACAGAGCCCTGAAGCTGAAGGGCCAGTAGTTTGGAGTGTTCTGGTGTGCTCTGGGCGTTGGTGGGGGTTGGTGACTGGACAGCACAGGAGTGGGGAGATGACTGCGAGGAAAGTGCTGCATCCCCAGGACACAGAAGGGAGTGATATTTGGTTCATGGAAGTGACCAGAGGCACTTGTGCCATGGATGTGCTTCCTAAGACAAACATCCCTTTACCCTGTTCTGGCCTGCCCAGTGGTTAATCTGGAAAACAATAAGTGCCAGGGCCCTTGTCAGGAGGACACAGCAGCTTACAATATCAATTGCCCCTGCCAGCACTGCCAATTACACTATCAACACAATTACTAACTGTGGAAATATGGATTTTTCTGATCAGTTATGTCCCCTATCTTGGACCCCAACGGTTCCATGTATGAATCACAAGTACATATATGTTCCCTCCAGTTCCAGTTATGAAGACGCAAACACATGTGCGTCCACCGTCAACATGTCCTCTGTCAGATCCGCCATGAATAGGCCGGATATTCCATTCCTAAGTATGAAAGGCCACCGGTTTTATATGGTTCACTTATGCCATTTTTACAGTCCAGGCAAGTAGGCCCTGATTCTGTCATCGAACTCTTCTTGCCTTCTGCCTCTGAAAGCTCCAGTCTGAGCCTGCATCTGTGACCATGAACTTTCCCATTTCCCTGCGCGGCTCACGAAGTCTGACATCAGCCCGCTGCCTGCCAAAAACTGTATTTCACCTTCGAAATTATCTACTCCGCTCCCTGCCCGATGCATTCCTGTCTAGTAGTTTAAGTAAACATTCTTCCAGCTACCGAGCAAAGGCCCGGCTTCTCTGTCTTTATGAAAGTAATTCATAGCCCTATTTGCTATGGAAGATTTCTGCCCTCGCATACAGTGTAGACACTTAGACGCTTGTACACGCACTAATGGTCAGTATAGTCAGTATAGAATAAGATTCTACTCGAAGAGACCTCTCTTTTGGATAACTTAGTTCTTTAAACATAGGATGTTAGATATGATTTGGGATTAGGTTGACTTGACCCTCCAGACTTCTGTCGCCACATGTAGAGCTAAATGTCAAGTCCCCTTCACCCCCTAGTTGCACGTCAATCACACGTCATGCTGCTGCGCGCGCATCTATGCCAAGTATAATCTTATAGATCCACCTATATATGACGTCATAACCAATTATGTTCCTTTTTACTTCTCATTACGCCCATTTCCGGTTACGCATGTGAATTATTATCTTCCTTATCAATTGTTACGCCTCCCGCATTTGTTTCATTGTAATGTATGTTCTATAAAAGCGATTTCTTGTCAATAATGTATGTACTTCACTTCCTGAACCTTCGTGGTGATGGAACTTGGAGCAACCGATTATAATCGACCATTGGAATAAAGCCCATTCCGAACCTCTAATACCACGGATTCTGCCTCTTATTTACTGAGCTATTTTATTATGTTTCTGTATCAAATTAAGTCCCGGTAATTAAATTATTTACCACATGAATGGCGCCCGAACAGGGACACTTTCTCATCTCACGCGCCGGCGGTGAGTTGCAGGCCCGGTCTCCTGCCACAGCTGGACGGACAATAACGCGTACCAGCAGGATTTCCTGTATCTCCCTCCGGTCAAGCGGGGGCGACTGAGGCTGCGATCAACACCCAGACGAGGCGGTGAGAAGTGCGAAGTATCCCGACCAGAGCCTAGCTGAGAGAGCAAGATCCGAGGTATACAGAGGCCCACCAGTTTCCGAAGTCCCAAGTCGAGTCCAGTCTCCGCAGTGTTCGAGTCGAGTCCAGTCCGGTTCAAGTTCAGTTCAGTTTCCGAGGCCTTCCGTTTCCGAGCTACCCGGTGAGTACCATTACTGGGGAGGCATTCTGACGTGCACATAGGTTGTGCCGGTCAAGACGGGTTTGGGTACACAAATCCGGTCTGCACTGTTTTAGCAGTGCATCTGTACTGTTTAGCAGTATATCTAGTATATCAAGTATATAATTCAGAATGATTCAGTTAATGTCGAGTATTATGTTTAGTGATTAAGTTTTCCTTAGATCGTCATCATTATTGATTGTTCAGGTAAATGTTAAATGTTAAATGTTTTAAGTACGTTCTGCATATTGTGGTGTGAATGACTGTTCATTATCGTGTTTACTGTATTAAGTTTGTTTAGAATCAAGTATCAGATCAGTTTTCAATATGCCGCTCTTTTCAAAATTAAGACAGATCACAACAAGAAAAGGGGTACTCGAAGAAGCCGTTCCTATTCCTCCTAGGGACACTCCAGGGTACTTCATGTATCATAAACATGGCTTAGACGCTATATTATTTCTTGATTTATGGGTAGACTACACCAAGGAATTACCAGAAAGTCAGAGGTGGCCCACAGCGGGGACCTGGGATGCAGAGTGCATCATGAAAGTAGAGGAAGAGTTATGGAAAAGGAAAGTCAGACAGTCACAGAAAGACGCCGTTGAGTTATGGCGTAAAGAATCTCATAGACGTACAGAAAAAGCCCTCCGACAGGAAGAGAGGAATAGAGAGAATTCAAATAAAGTTCGAGAAAATCTATTAATTGAAGAAGGTATCCGAGTGAAATCAGAACAAGTAGACAGACAAAGAAATGCCCTTATGAATGGTATGTATCCCCTTCTGGCCGAAGGATTACCTAAGGCTACTCCAGAGATACCAGAAGACTTGCCAACCCCATTATTTCCAATAAAGGTACATCCTAAGGGGCATCCTAGAACCGCAGAAGATGTTTTTCTTTCCTCATATTTAGATGACGCAGCTCCCGAGTATGCTAATTCCGCCCCACATAGACCGCCTGCCAGGGAGGTTCAACGCCAAGATCCAGTACCCGTATCTCTACAGCAACAAATTCCGGCAAGCACATCTGTTTCTGCATCTGTTCCTACTGCTACTTCTATAGCTGTGTCCACACCTATAGTTGCTGTGTCGCGTTCAACGAATCCTTTCACGCCCGATACCCCAGACGGGGCTACGGGAGGTACTAGCAACATTTTTTCTACGCCACCCAGAATAAATAAACTTACCTTTCAAGAGTCAGCACATTCACGTACCCCCAAACTCATAAATGCCCGTACGCTTAAGGAACTTCTTGTAGATTGTAGATATGACCCTGTGCCCGGCAAAGAGGACGAAATGATCATGGCATCATTACGTATCAGACGAGCCGCAGTGTATTTAGGGAAGTTACCAGGAATGACTGCGCATCTAGATAATATATACCATTTTGTCCAAACAGGGCGAGATTCTGAATGTATTAACAGAGCTATGGAATACCAGAAAGTGGAGATACAGGGGGAACTGTTACGTTTCCTCATAAATTGTGTGATCAGAAATCAAGACCGACCGGGGGTAGACCCGGAAGCAATGCAAATTCTTACTAGATGGAGCCAGAATATATCAGAAGGTAGACATGATAAGCAAAATTGTATAGTAGCCATGTGCCGAAAGATCCGTAAAGAAATAGAACGTTCACATGAAGAGAGATTAGCGGTAGACCAGTCCGAACAAAACGAGGAAGAAGGATCAGGACTGTCCACAGGACAGTCAGACACCATAGCCTATGTGGGTAGAGGAAGATCTCGTAATAGTAATAGATGTCTTATTGACCCGATACGTCCGATATGTCCAGATAATAACAGGAATTTCCAAACACCTAAAATTAATATAAGGTCTAACGAGCATTCATTCCAAGCAGCTGACAAATTACTCCGAGAACGAAGGGGTTATCATTTTCTCGATTCTATGGATGAACAAGAATTAGCCAGGTCAGCTGTCCATTGGGTTGACAGTCCCGGAAAGTATAGTGACGATACAGTAGCACGCACATTTTTGAATCTCACCCCAGATGAACAGCGTTTAGCTGGGATTAATATGATTCAACAACTCCTTATACTATATCAGAGTCAGCATTCGGACCCTGGTCCCTTACCTGACATATTGACTGAATTGCTCATGAATAGATGGAGAGGTTCAGGTACTAAATTAATTAAAGAAATTCTAGAATCAAGAAAGCAGTATATTCTTTTTGTATGTTCAGAACATGTCTCATTGCCCATCAAGGAAAGAACCACGTATTACATGGATAGACAGAATCCCTTGCGAGAAGTGCACCCAATAAAAGGCGAGGACAATGAGTTTAAACGCGTATTTGTATATACGCCCATATCGAAAATAGAATTGTTAGAAATGAAGAAAGTGGTACCCAGTCATGACAAAGATCCAGCGGGTTTCCACCGAGAAATTAAAGACATGTTACTCATGGGAGAGTATACCTATCCCGACATCATGACAATATTAAAGGTATTGATGCCTGCTGGCATTTATGAGAAACTCAGGGAAAAAGAGTGGGAGGTAGGCGACCAAAAGATAGAATGGTCAGTATTAGAAGCAGAAGAAAAGGCCCGAACTGCAGGAGCAGGACTTGGGGATAAAACTAAAGCACTACCAGGTTTATTAGTACAGGTACTGCCACGTTTATTAACTACGAAAAAGGAAGACTGGGGTACAATTTCAGCTTGTAAACAGAAGCAAGATGAAGACACTAGCGATTACTATGCCCGATTTGAAAAATGTTTTGGTATAAATAGTGGCATAAAAGCAAGTAGCGAATCATACCCACATCTGTTTGTAACAAAATTAGTAGAAAATGCCCTGCCTCAAGTGAAGAACAGAGTATTAAAATTCGAGAGTACCTGGCAAGGTAACACCCCATCACAAATGTTACAAATGTTACAGTACCATCACAATAGAATTAGAGAGGAACAAGAACATGAACATAGACGTATGAAAGACACGAAAATGAAAATGCTAGTTTCCCAGACAGTTCCAGCTGAAGGACATAAAAAGGGTACGACACATTCCAGTGATCCAACAGGACCTGTAAAAGGGACATGCAATTATTGTAAAAAGCCAGGTCATTACGTACACGATTGTCCAGTTTTGAAACATAATATCGCCATAGGTAATACAAAAGAAAGACCACGGCCACCTAGACAGGATCAGAATGAACAAGGAGCCCCGCAGCATGCACAGTCCATGCCAGCTCCACCACAGTCTATACAGTTTGTGCCAGCTGCACCAGCGCTGCCCGTTGCTGCCACACAAACCACGACACGACAACTGTACCAGACCGCACAGTACGACTATCCTGATTACCAGCGATACGCATGAACCAGCCTAGAGAGGGAAGTTGACTTACCCCTTATCGAGATCCCTGTAGATCAAGATGGACCTTATGTACATAGTGAATTATTAGGCCAAGACAGAAAATTTTTACTCGATACAGGGGCAAGTCGAACAACCATAAAACGTAGTGAAGTTCCAGGGGCACCCCTCTCAGGCTCTCAGAATATTTCCCTTGGTTTTTCAGGAAAACCTATTGTTAATGAAGTGTCACAGCCTCTTCCACTTACGATAGGACCTTTGACCCGAACTACAGATTTATTGCTTACTAAATCATGTCCAGAAAATTTGTTAGGAATAAAAACACTGAAAGCTCTAGGAGCTATAATATGTTGCTCTCCGGAAGGAGTAAGATTGTTTTTACGTGATTTTAAAGGTCACTATGTGACCAGAGACATGGATCCCCGACTGCAGACTTTACCTACACATCTATGGGCACAAGGCCCTACGGATGTTGGTTGCATGAACATTACACCATATCGAGTCACACTAAAGGCAGGAGTGGTACTACCACGAATGCGACAATACAAGTTACCACCAGATGCTGTAGTGGCTTTACTGCAAATCATTGACGAGCTCATTGCCCAAGGAGTGGTTGTGGAAACAGACTCCAATGTATGTAATTCACCGATAATTCCGATTCTTAAACGAACAGATCCAAAGGCCCCGCCAGTATATCGACTGGTTATTGATCTGCGCGAATTAAACAAATGCATTTTGCCACAATTCCCTGTGGTCCCAGATATCTCGTCATTACTGACAGCTATTGATTCCGAAGCAACATTCTTTACTGTAATTGATCTCAAGAATGCCTTTTTCAGCGTCCCAATAGATCCGGAAAGCCAATATTTGTTCGGATTTAGTTTAAATGGACGTAGCTTTAAATTCTCACGCGCACCTCAAGGATTTACAGAAAGCCCCAGCATCTATAGCCAAGCACTGAAACGAGAACTCGACAGTATCCACATGCCAGTTAACACTGCTCTGCTTCAATATGTCGATGATCTGCTGATCACCGCGAGAAGCGAACCCGAATGTGAGAAAGCATCACTGACAGTTTTACAATTTCTAGCCGAAAAGGGGCACAAGGTGTCCCCTTCTAAGCTGCAATTCTGTGTCCAGCGAGTTGTTTATGTTGGACACTCGCTGTCCAAGGAGGGAAGGCAGCTTACACCTGACCGCATTCAGTTAATAGCTAACATGCCAATACCCAAGACACAAAAGGAGGTACGGGCTTTCATAGGCCTCACTTCATATTGTAGGCAGTGGATCCCTCAGTATGCATTTCTAGCAAAACCACTAATTCAGTTGACAACACAGGAGGCAGCCACATCGACTGTTCTCCCTTGGACTCAGGAACATACACAAGCTTTTGAAAGCTTAAAGAAAGCTTTATGTCAAGCACCTGTTTTAGCAACGCCATGTTACAATAAACAGTTTACACTCTTCGTTACAGAACGCGAAGGTACTGCCTTGTCAGTACTCACACAGGAACAAGCAGGAGCACACAAACCATGTGCTTATTTTTCTAGTACATTAGATCCCGTAGCTCAGGCTTTGCCTGCGTGTCTGAAATCAGTGGCAGCGACAGCTTTAGCAATCAGACAAAGAGATGCCATAGTGTTAGGACATCCATTGACAGTTCAAGTACCACATGCAGTAGAGGTTCTTGTGAATAGAACACAAACACAACACTTAACTATTGCGCGACTCACTGGGTACGAACTGACATTGTTTCAGCCACATATAGAAATCAGACGTTGTAACACATTGAATCCTGCCACACTTTTACCTGTGATTGGAACAGACCCACTAGCACATGACTGTATTGAAGTTATTACAATAACGACGAAACCTAGACAAGACTTAACCGATGTCCCATTGTCAGACCCAGACCTGACGTTGTATGTAGATGGTTCATGTATGAGAACTAGTACAGGAGAGTTAGTGGCCGCTTACGCAGTCACAACAGATACTGAAGTCATTGAAACTAATCGCATAAATACCTTGTCAGCTCAAGCCGCAGAGCTCATCGCTCTGACACAGGCCTGTATTCAAGCCACCAATAAAAAAGTTAACATATACACTGATTCACGTTATGCATTCGGAGTGGTACATGACTTCGGCGTGCTGTGGCGAGAGAGAGGTTATTTAACTTCCCACGGTGCCCACATTCAGCACGGACCCCTTATCCATGCCTTATTAGATGCAATACATCTACCCACTGCAATATCAATTATGAAATGTAAGGCTCATACGAAAGTTACTGATGTCATTTCTCAAGGCAATGATCTAGCCGACAGAACAGCTAAACAGACCGCTCAAACTCAAACATCCGACATGACAAAGACAATAGTTCCGACGCTGACACATTGTATGACAGTTAAAGATCCTACTCTTGACGTAATTGACATACAGACACATGCTACACCAGATGAAATAAAGAAATGGACTGAATTAGGAGGGATCCAAACGGACCAAGGATGGATGATGAAGGAAAAGTCTGTGTGGTTCCTTCCTGATTCAATGGTCCAAGTTATAATTAACACTATACATAGTCCAGCACATCTAGGAGAAAAAGCTATGCTAGACAGCATTCAACACATTTGGTTCAATAAACATTTGCGAGCAGCAGCCAAACAAAAAGTTCGTACCTGTATGATCTGTTGCCAGTTCAACCCAGGAAAAAGCGTTCCCGTAGAACAGGGTGGATTTCATCCTCCTGATCACCCTTTTGAAGTCCTCCAGATGGATTATATCCAGATGGAACGATGTTGAGGATTCAAATATGTTCTCGTAGTTGTTTGTGCTCTTTCCCGTTGGACGGAGGCATACCCGGTTTCAGATTACACTGCCCCGACTACTGCCAAACAGTTGGTTCGAGAATTCTTCCCACGATACGGTTTACCACGTGTTGTTCACTCAGATAACGGCCAGCCGTTCTCATCCGAATTAATGAAACATGTTTCACTTTTGTTAGGCTATCAGTGGAAATTCCACTGTGTCCGACACCCCGAGGCAGCAGGTCTCGTAGAAAGACATAATCAGATACTGAAAATCAGATTGTCCAAAATATGCAGAGAGAAAGGTGTCGACTGGGTAGTAGCGTTACCCGTTGCACTCTTTTACATGAGAATGGTAGCACATTCTCGAACAGGGCTATCCCCGTATGAAGTGATCTTCGGCAGACCACCAAATATGTGGGGGACGCCTATACCACGCAAAATAACTGATGTTGACTGTAATATGCTGACAGATTACTTGGCTTCCTTGATGTCTGCACTACAATCTTGTCGTTCACAGGTAGCTGCAGCTTTTCCTGACAACACTGAGGTGAAACCCCATGACGTAGTTCCGGGAGACTTGGTCCTCGTGAGGAACTTTGATCGAAAGACTCAGCTGGAACCTAGGTGGAAGTCGCCCCAGTTGGTGTTGCTCACCACAAGGACAGCCGTGAAGATCGAGGGCAGGAAAGGCTGGATTCATTCAAGTCATATCAAGAAATTTCATGGACCACAATCAGAAGTGAATACCACACCTTGTGTGACTTCACCCATTGACTCAAAACTTCCTTTTGTTGAACAAAGTAATTCCGAACACTATAAACTAAAGCTTAGGAGGCCCAATCAGTCAAGCAATTTGATTGTTTAAGTCCTCTCCAAGGTGAAGCGGTTGAATTGTCTCTGACATGTATCCCTTGGACCTGAGTAGAGAAAACACCCGGAAAATGTTGAAACGACAGGCGTACTGTAAATCACTGCGTAGTCATTGCATAGTGACATTATTAATCTTGTTTTTCTTAAGTCTTTTAATAATTACTGCAAGTATATTGCTGCACATATATTATCCTATTTCTAGACATGTTTATAATGTTACTGCTGAACATTCTTTTAGTGAATTACCTCCGCTTGAGTTGTCTTATAGATTTGCGCTGCGCAATAACACGTTTATCAGTATGTTACATCATTCCCATCAGGTTAGCAATGCTACAAATTGTTGGATATGTGGCCGACTCCCTCCCTATCAGAATTATAAAGGAATTCTACCTCTCTTTCCATACCCGTTCACACACAACGGCTCCTGTGGAGCATGGTTTAGTTTAATTAATTCTCTAGATTCGAAAGATTCGAATTCTGCAGTTTACCAAGATAACTGGGTATGGGGAAATTTGAACCTAGTTTTGCTTAAGGTCTGCTACCCTAACAAGGAGGGACTTCCCCAGAGAACAGGAACGGATCTAGAAAATGAAGTGTATGGATTAGGTAATTTTACACTTAATCTTATGATCCTAAATGTCGAGTCCGAAGCTACTCCAATCTTGCCCGCCATGTCCGTATTCCCAGTAAAAGGGGAATTATGTATAAGAAAGAATGGTTCCATACTTGTGGGCCATAGTAGATGCACCACTGTAGTAGAATTTAGTGATCAAGGCAAGTCTACATTTAGAGCTTCTTGCCATTCCTATTTCATATGTGGTCAGACGGCATATGTACGTTTGCCTTTAGATTGGGATGGTACTTGCTATATTGGATTCCTTTTGCCACCTGTTTTTCTAGCTCCTCCTGATTATCACAGAAACACTCATTTAGTAAATAATAGAGTAAGGAGAGATCTCCCAATAGTCGATTACACTGAAACAGCATGGGAAAAATACACAGATTTCAATAAAGGTCTCTTTCCCTATATAGGTACCGTTACTAATAGTAAACTGATACGTAGATTAACTAGAACCCTTGAAGCAGTAGTGAATGAAACTATTTCCGCCTTAGGCAATTTAACAGAAGAGCAGTCTGCTATGCGGATTGTTGTGCTTCAAAATCGTCTTGTCCTTGACGTCATCCTAGCCGATAGGGGCGGAGCTTGTAGGGTCATCGGATCAAGCTGTTGCATTTTCATACCAGAAAATTCGCCATCTGTATATAAAGCCATAACTCGCCTTCATAAGATTGTAAGCCAGATACACCAGAACCCAGGCACCTGGACTTGGTCCGGTTGGTTTTGGAGTGTATTATCTACCTTTGGATGGAAGGTCCTATCTTTCCTAGGTATTGGCCTTCTCATACTATTCAGTTGCTGTCTATGTCTACAATGTGGACCAGCGATCTGTGGTCTATGTGCCACATCGTGTATTCCACCACCAAGATTTCATTCGTCACGGAAGAAGAAAGAAGAACAAATGATGTTATATGAACAGATCAATGGATTGATGAAGATTGATATCTCTTAACGGGCAAGTAGGGGACAAGGAGGGAATGTGGAAATATGGATTTTTCTGATCAGTTATGTCCCCTATCTTGGACCCCAACGGTTCCATGTATGAATCACAAGTACATATATGTTCCCTCCAGTTCCAGTTATGAAGACGCAAACACATGTGCGTCCACCGTCAACATGTCCTCTGTCAGATCCGCCATGAATAGGCCGGATATTCCATTCCTAAGTATGAAAGGCCACCGGTTTTATATGGTTCACTTATGCCATTTTTACAGTCCAGGCAAGTAGGCCCTGATTCTGTCATCGAACTCTTCTTGCCTTCTGCCTCTGAAAGCTCCAGTCTGAGCCTGCATCTGTGACCATGAACTTTCCCATTTCCCTGCGCGGCTCACGAAGTCTGACATCAGCCCGCTGCCTGCCAAAAACTGTATTTCACCTTCGAAATTATCTACTCCGCTCCCTGCCCGATGCATTCCTGTCTAGTAGTTTAAGTAAACATTCTTCCAGCTACCGAGCAAAGGCCCGGCTTCTCTGTCTTTATGAAAGTAATTCATAGCCCTATTTGCTATGGAAGATTTCTGCCCTCGCATACAGTGTAGACACTTAGACGCTTGTACACGCACTAATGGTCAGTATAGTCAGTATAGAATAAGATTCTACTCGAAGAGACCTCTCTTTTGGATAACTTAGTTCTTTAAACATAGGATGTTAGATATGATTTGGGATTAGGTTGACTTGACCCTCCAGACTTCTGTCGCCACATGTAGAGCTAAATGTCAAGTCCCCTTCACCCCCTAGTTGCACGTCAATCACACGTCATGCTGCTGCGCGCGCATCTATGCCAAGTATAATCTTATAGATCCACCTATATATGACGTCATAACCAATTATGTTCCTTTTTACTTCTCATTACGCCGATTTCCGGTTACGCATGTGAATTATTATCTTCCTTATCAATTGTTACGCCTCCCGCATTTGTTTCATTGTAATGTATGTTCTATAAAAGCGATTTCTTGTCAATAATGTATGTACTTCACTTCCTGAACCTTCGTGGTGATGGAACTTGGAGCAACCGATTATAATCGACCATTGGAATAAAGCCCATTCCGAACCTCTAATACCACGGATTCTGCCTCTTATTTACTGAGCTATTTTATTATGTTTCTGTATCAAATTAAGTCCCGGTAATTAAATTATTTACCACTTCTACAAGTGTGACAATTCATACTATTCAAGGCCCCAAAGCTGTTGAAAAAATGGCTTAGGTAGGATATATTAGTGATTGCTAATGCATATTAAAATAATAAACTGCTGTTATTGTGCTCATCCTAAATTCTACAGAGAGCGCCACCATTTGGCAGACTGTCACAAGCGCCGTTTCCAAGAAACTATGCTTGCCCCCTCATGCTCCTGGTACTTGCCGCTGGCTCACGTTACCACCCTCACCTAGTAGTTGTCCATTTGGATTCTCATTTTACAGTGGAGGCCACAGGTTAATCAAGTCACAGAACACTGGGCAGTGCGGTGGGGGCTGGTTAAAGACCGCTTGAGGCAGGCATAAGTCTTGCTGGTGTTTTGTCATAGGGGGCAGGGAGTAGGAACTTGAGGTTGTGTTTTTGCTTGAGCGACCAGTTGGCAAGTGTAGCACATCCAGCAGGGGGGCCGTGGTGCACCTTATAGTCCAGTGAGGATGCCTAGGGAACTTACTTTAACCCGGAAGGGTCTATTGCAACCCAACTTTACCTCATCCCTTCCTCACCCCCTCCATCTTCCTGCTTCACACCACAGTAGGCCCGTTCTTGTCTCGGTGGGAAGCACATAAGTGCTCTGTGTTGAGGTGACTATGGTCCTGGCGCAATAGCAGTGGCAGAAGGTGGTATATTTCAGCACAGGTTCAGGGCACAACCGCACCACAATAGTATAAGCACAGCTTCATAGTAGACCTTTTCAGTCCCTGGTGCACACACAGGAGGGATGAGGACTGAGGACTGGGATTGTGAGCTAGCCAGAACTACAGTACATGCTACAATAGCGGCACCGCAGCAGGAAAACGGTTTACTAGATTCTGCAACCTACTACCACATCAATACTGGTAGTGGGTGTCAGTGGCCGCATAAGGAGGGAGGTGTAAAAGTGAAGGATTGAATTTGAGCCCACCCAAAGAAGTCGGGCGAATTGTGCGTGTATTGTGCTAATTGGTATGAATCAGTGCTATTCAGTGCAATTCTCTGAAAAACTACTCCAACGTGCAATCTGAAGGTAAACCTTTTATGTCCCTGAGGCACAGATCGGAAGGCCAGCAGACTCTGGTTCACTCTAGGGTCCTGGGTTCAAGATGAAGTCACAGGCCCACTTTTCCTTCCCCAAGCAAGAGGGCAGTAACTTTGCACAGCAGGGCAGCAGTTCCTCAAGAGGAGAGGTCTAGTATAGTGGCAGTCCTTGAAGTAGCACAGACGGTACAGAAGTGTACTGAAGAGTGGGGGTCTGAGGTCCTTTTTTTATACACAGTTGTGCCTCTGAAGCTGGGAGAGGCATGCCTTTAAAGTGCACAAATGCCCTGCCTTCCTGTCTCCAGACTAAGTACAGGGGTATGCAGCACCTTGTGTGGAGACTGGACATAGACTATTCAAGTGCAAGTAGGGCTTGACCCAGCTCCACCCTCCCATGCTGCCAGTGAAGGCCCATTCAGTGACACCTAAGCTGCCATTGTGAGTGGTTGTCTAGAAGGAATACATAAAGCCTAACTGTCACCTTCACCCGTCATGTAACACAAAGACAGGCTGCAAGCACCAAATGGCAAGGCAAGAAAATGGCAACTTTCTAAAAGTTTCACAAAACAGAAACAATGACTGTAAATATTCAAACTTCTGCTTTAAAAACTGGGACAGGTAACTTTATTATCTTGGTCCATGTATTTATTTCACAATCGACTCCATATTATTTTCAAGTACATAATATAAACTTTCATATGTTCTGAGAAGTAACCCTTCTCAACTTTTTCATTGATCCACTGTATCAAATGTTCCCCACAGGACAAAACATTTCAATCTTAACCCCTTCCGTGCTCAGGATGGCCGGGAGCCATCCTGACCTACGGTGAGCATGTGCACAGGATGGCTCCCGGCCATCCTCGCATATGTCAATTGAAATCCCTCTGGTGCAGGCACCAGAGGGATTTCTTTCCCCCCAACAGCCTCGGGAGCTGGGGAAGCATTTACCCAGCTCCCGATGACGAGCAGCATGCACATCGCGCTGATGTCAATTCAGTAAAACCAAAACTAAAATGAGCCTATCGGCTCATTTCAGTTTCACTTTCTATGTGCTCAGGGGGCTAACTCAACCCCCTGAGCACGTAGAAAGTCAGGAGAGGTATCATTGGAAAGGGGAGAAACTAGTGGGCCCCTGCTTGGAGATTGCCCCAGGAGGGGTTTTCCCCAAGCAGGGATCCTCCCACTAGGCACCGGGTGGGGGCAGAGGCCCCTTGGGCAAGGGCCTTTGCTCCCCCATTGCAAAAAACATTAACCAGGCTTTCTAGCCCCCTGGGAGGTAGATGGGGGCAGTAGCCCCTGATCTGCCCCGGGGGGCAGAAAGCCCACTAGGCACCAGGGATTGATTTTTTTATGTGTAGGGGTGGGAGCTGCTCAAAATGGGCATGCCAATGCCCCCCCCCAAAAACAATTCCACAGCCATTCTGTTTCCCATGGGAGGCATATGGGAGCAATAGCCCCCATTCTGCCTCTCCGAGGGGCAGAAAGCACTCTAGGCACCAGGAATTTCTTTTATGTATCTTGGGGTGGGGGCTGCCTAAAATAGGCATGCCAATGCACCCCCAAAATCCCACAGTCTTTCTGCCCCACAGGAGGCAGATAGGCAATAGCCCCTGATCTGCCCCCGGTGAGCAGAAAGCCCAATAGGCCCCAGGGATTGTTTTTTTATACATAGTGTTAGGGCTGCCAAAAATGGGCATGCCGATACCTCCACCCTCCACGAGGCATATGGGGGCAATAGTCCCTAATCTGCCCCCCTGGGGAGGCAGAAAGCCCACTAGGAACCAGGGATTTTGTTGTTTTACGTATATGTATGAGTAGAGGCTGCAGAGAATGGGCATGCTAATGCCTCCACCACCAAAAAAGCCTTTCAGGGGACTCTGGGTAGGAAAACGTTGGGGGTCCACGTAAGCCACACCCCCCGGGTGTCTAGCTTTCAGAAATGTGGGGTTTGGTAGGTTTCCCTAGATGGCCTCTGAGCCAGGTGCCAAAAACCCAGGTGCCCCCCTTGCAAAACCAGGTTGTTTTGTGATAGGTCATTTTGATGTCTCTTCAATACGTTTTGGGCCCTTGCCTGTCGCTGGTACTTGGCCCATCCATGAAAGTGAGGAACGATTTTTATTGGGAGACTTGGGGAAATGCTGGGTGGTAGGAAATTTGTGTCAGTCCGGTGATACCACATCTTTCCCACACAGAAATTTGAGAAAAATACAATTTTTTCAGCTAAATGTGAGGTTTGCAGGGGATTCTGGGTAAGAAAACGTTGGGGGGTTCAGGCAAGCCATGCCTCAATGGACTCCCCCGAGTGTCTATTTTTCAGAAATGTGTGGATTTGGTAGTTTTTCTTGATGACCGCCGAGTCCGGGGCCAAAAACCCGGCTCACCCCCTTTGCAAAACCAGCTTGTTTTGTGATAGGTAATTTGATGTCTCCTCAATAAGTTTTGGGCCCTTGCCTGTCCCGGGTTCTTGGCACCCCCGTGCGAGTGAGGTACCATTTTTATCGGGTAACCTGGGGAAATGCTGGGTGGTAGGACATTTGTGTCAGCCAGTTGATCCCACAACTTTCTCACAGTGAAATTTGAGAAAAAAGTGATTTGTTTCAGCTAAATATGAGGTTTGCAGGGGTTTCTGGATAGGAAAATGTTGGTGGGTCCACGGAAGCCATACCTCTCTGGACTCCCCCAGTTGTCTAGTCTTCAGGAATGTGTGAGTTTGGTAGTTTCCTTAGATAGTGGCTGAGCCCGGGGCCAAAAACCCAAGTGCCCCCCTTGCAAAACCAGGCCGTTTTGTGATAGGTAAGTTTTAAGTTTCCACAATAAGTTTTGGGCCCTTCCCTGCTGCGGGCACTTGGACCACCCACACGAGTGAGGCACCTTTTTTATTGGAAGACTTTGGAGAATGCTGGGTGGGTGGAACCCACACAGATTCCAGAACTTTCCATCACAGAAATGTGAGGAAAATGTGGTTTTTTTTACAAAGTTTGAGGTTTGCAAGGGATTCTTGGTAACAGAACCTGGTGAGAGATACAGATGTCACCCCATACTGGATTCCCCTGGGTGTCTAGTTTTCATAAATGTATGGGTTTGCTAGGTTTCCCTAGATGACGGCAGAGCTGGGGTTCAAAATCCACAGCTAGGCACTGTGCAAAAAAAGGGTCAGTTTTCACTGTAAAAATGTGGTGTGTCCACGTTGTGTTTGGGCCGTTCCTGCCGCGGGCACTAAGCCTACCCACACAAGTGAGATACCATTTTTATCGGGAGACATTGGGAAATGCGTAGTGGGTGGAGTTTATTGGATCCACAAAGATTCTAGAACTTTCCATCACAGAAATGTGAGGAAAATGTGATTTTTTGACAAAGTTAGAGGTTTGCAGGGGATTCTGGGTAACAGATCCTGGTGCGAGCCACACATGTCACCCCATCCTGGATTCCCCTGGGTGTCTAGTTTTAAGAAATGTATAGGTTTGCTAGTTTTCACTAGGTGCCGGCTGAGCTAGGGTTCAAAATCCACAGCTAGGCACTGTGCAAAAAAGGGTCTGTTTTCACTGTAAATATTGTGTTGTGTCCACTTTGCGTTTTGGGCTGTTTCCCGTCGTGGGCACTAGGCTCACCCACACAAGTGAGGTGCCATTTTTATCGGGAGAGTTAGGGGAACTCAGAATTGTAGAGCAACTCTTAATGCCTATTGACTTTCCATGCATTTCTGCCTTCCAAATGTAAGACAGTGTGTAAAAAAGAAGTCACTTTGAAAAATGTCCTCTAATTCACATGCTAGTATGGTTAGCCACAAATTCAGAGATGTGCAAATAGTTACTGTTTCTAATCTCTATATTTTGTTCCCATTTTGGAAATACATAGGTGTCTTTGATACCTATTTTTCACTCTTTATATTTTACCAAATGAATTGCTATATACCAGGTACACAATGAAAAACCATTGCAAGATGCTGCTCAGGTATTGGCTCTGGGTTCCTTGGGTTCTCGGTGAACCTAAAAGTCCTATATCCCCACAACCAGAATGGTCCCGCAGATGTAGTGGTATATTGCTTTAAAAAACTCGATCCTACTAGAAAATGTTACAGGTGAAAACGTTAGCACAAATGGCTGTTTTTTTCAACTCATTTTCAATTTTTCCTATTTTCAACTGTTAGTTTCTATAAAAATAAAACCTTAAAGGATCTACACAAATGACCCCTTGCTGAATTTAGAACTGTGTCTGCGTTTCAGATCCATTATTGCTTTCACACCCATTTCTACCACTACTTGGAAGGAGATTGAATGCACAAAATGTAGCAAAAATAGGCTATGTCCCAGTAAAATGCCAAAACGGTGTAAAAAAGTTTGGTTTACTAACAAAATTCTGCTTGTCCCTGAAAGCTAGGAAGATGATGATTTCAGCATCAAAAACCCTTTCTTGATACCATTTGCACGGCAAAAAACAGATGCTTTCGTCTACTGTACTTTTTCCCCATTTAAAAAAAAAAAAAGAAATTATCTGTATTTTGGCAAATTTCTGGGTCCCCTCCTTGGGAATCCACAAACCCTGAGCACCTTTAAAAACCCCATGATGTTGGAAAAAAAGAGTGCAAATTTGGTATGGATACCTTATGTGGACAAAAAATTAAAGGGGCCTAAGCGACAACTACCCCAAATAGCCAAAAAAAGGCTTAACACAAGGGGAGAAAAGGCCTAGCAGCAAAAGGGTTAATACCAAACAAAACAAAACAGCAACATAACCAATAAATGTGAAGTAGTGCAAACCAAACAATGAGTAACCAACTAAGTGGTGATTCACTGTAAATGAAACATTTTGAACATAGACTTGAATAAAATGATCTGAGCCCGTCAAACAATTTGAAGCCAGGCACGCATATCATTATTATTAGCGATGTCGATACCCTCTTGGCAGGAACTTGGGGGGTTTGAAATTATTTAGTCAGGGTGGAATTATTATTATTCAGGTTGTCTTTCATCTGTCCAAGTGCATTTAAAAAAAAAGTGGATCCCCAAGTTTCTATCATTGACGCGTTTCAAATCACTGAGGAGTTACGGTACTCATCAGGACCTGTGTAATTTTTTCTTTCCTCCAAGGCGGGTGGCATCAATGGGTTGTTCAGGAACTCGGTATACCTTCTTTGGAGCAATAATTCTGCTGATATTTGCAGTCTTCTGATTTCAATTCTGTAGCAGTGTTCTAGGAAGTCATCTCACCCGAAATTCCATGCTATGATGTGCACTTGAAAATAATAATTGGTCAGTTGTGAAATAAATACACAGGCCAAGGTAATAAAGTTTACTTGTCCCAGTTTTGAAAGAGGAAGTTTGAATATTTACAGACATTGTTTCTGTTTTGTGAAATTTTGAAGAGGTCCAATTTGGCTGTAGGTTTATGGGCTCAACCCCCCAGTACATAACTTTCTAAAAGTGGCATTTTCAGAACTGTCATTAAAAGTGCAACTTCGCCATTAGTTAGGATTTTAAATTAGGATTCCAGAGACACCAAACATGAACTGGTCATCTCTTCCAACTTGGAAGTTATGCTTTTAAAATGTGCTAAGGCCACTCTAATGTCATTCTATAGGCAAGATAGGTCTTGCAATAGAGAAAAACTAATTTAGGGGTCTTTCACTACCAGAACATGTAAAACTTAAAAGTACAGGTCCTAAGGCCCGATTCACAGAACTAACTTAAGACAAAATCCTAAACGTACTACCATTTTGTTATTCACAGAAGGCACTTACTCATTTCGGTATTCACAGAAGTTAGGAGTCCTAACTTTAGGACTCCTAAATGCCTTCTGTGAATACCGAAAGTCCTAAAATTACGATTTTTCTCAGTTTAGGAGTAGTAAAGTTAGGACTCCTAACTTTACTACTCCTAAACTGAGAAAACTCCTAACTTTACGACTTTAGGGGTTCACAGAAGGCATTTAGGAGTCCTAAAGTTAGGACTCCTAACTGTACTACTCCTAAACTGAGAAAAATCCTAATTGTAAGACTTTCGGTATTGACAGAAGGCATTTAGGAGTCCTAAAGTTAGGAGTCCTAACTTCTGTGAATACCGAAATGAGTAAGTGCCTTCTGTGAATACCGAAATGAGTAAGTGTCTTCTGTGAATACCAAAATGGTAGTAAGTTTAGGATTTTGTCTTAAGTTAGTTCTGTGAATCGGGCCCCTAGTTTGTAAATATACTGTTATAAAGGTTCACGTTTCCAGGTTGAACTGGTATTTGTAAACTGCACACACAGGTTCTGCTATGGCAGGCCTGATACATGTTTAGAATGCTACTTAAGTGAGCAGCACGACCAGTACTGCAGGCCCACTAGTAGAATATAATTTACAGACCCTGGGCACATTTAGTGCCACTTTATTAGGCACATATAAATAAATTACATAAGCCAATGTTACCATGTTTTAGGGAAAGTGCGCACGCACCGGTTAGCAGTGGTAAAGTGTGCAGAGTCCTGAAGTCAGCAGAAACAGAAGGTCTAAAGGCATAAAGATAGGAGGAAACCATGTCAAGGATAGTAGGTCTAACAAGGACAATAAAAAAAATCAAAACAATCAAAAGAGAGCTCACACCAGACACTTCAGGTTACCTCAAGCTCTAGTAAATTGCAGTTCTATATAAAACGTAGAAATACCAGGAGGTGGGCTTTGAAGTTGAGATTAGGACCAGGTTGTATAGAGTGGAAGCTGGAAGAGGATAATAAATCTTAGGACAAAGAAACGTACACATTTTGATGCAAAGAAGGGCTATTTTACTCCCAGTTTTTAGAGCGCTGCACATTAGGAAAGTAAGTGAAGTAATGTCTGTGGTGAAAAACTGTGAAAACATACAAGTATGTTTTAAAATGAAGACATTTTTCAAAACGATTTTTGAAAAAATTGGTTATAGACTTTTAGAAATGGGCTCATTCTATGAGGGGAAGATTGTTAGATTTTAGCAACTGGAGGAGGAAACAATTGATTGAGCGGAAATGGTATTAGGTTGGGGAAATTTTGTATAACGGAAATGTTTAAATAAATCTAAAATGGAACCAAGCAGCCTTGGCTTTTCACATCAGGGGCCCTATTACACTAAGTGCCCTGGTGACGCAATAGTCCTTGGTGCCCACTTTGCACGTCCCCGGGGCACTTTGGTATTACAGAAGGGGGCGCAGACTCTTGTGCATCCCCTTCAGTAATACCAATAGCACAGGAGCACTTAAAGCATCAGCACTACCTTCAGGGGGCATACTCTCATTTGCATGGGGGCGTGCCAAATGCAAATGAGGGAATTCCTTTGGCTCTGCCTCTGCACCGTATTACAGACGCAGGCGCTGAAGCAAAGAAACCCTTAGGAGGCGCACTGTAAATGCGCCCCTGAGTGCAGCCCTTTGGAGGGGCTAAAGGGGTCCAATGGATACCCCAGACATCCCCTTGTGGGTGGGTGCAGTCACTGACTGCACATGCCTTCAAGGGGATAGCTAATCCCCTGTAAAAGTGCAGGCGTGTGCCGCCTGCACTGTGAACACACAGAGCAGATGATGAGCTGCCGCCAGGGCAGCACGAGTTCGCGGCTCCTCTGGGGGCAGTGCATTCACTGTAATAGGGAGCACTTTCATGGTTTTCACCAGGCACATCAAGTGCTTATTGTCTTAGAGCTAATGAACTGACAAATGCACTGAACACACTTTATACATAATATAGTATTTGGATTTTCTTATTATACTATCTTATTAAGGATTTTTAAAATATTTGATAATCGGGAACTAACATGCCTTGTCTGTTTTTTATAGGTCTTTTGCATACACTGAATTAAGGATTTTGAGTATCATTTTTATAATGGTTCACTCAGCTCTCAGAGGTTTAATGCACTGTATAAATGATAAAGGTTCTGAACTTTCTTAAGAGATGGTTTCATTATAGTATACGTTTTATGGGAAATAGGCTGGTGTCATGACGTAAACATGGTTAGGCTTAGGGTGAGAATAAAATATGTTTGCAATGTCTCTGTCCCTCTTGTAAGGTGACAAAAGGGAGGATGAAAGTTTTATATTGTTTTGGGTGACCAGAAATAGAGAATATGGTGTATGCTTGTAAGATGGTTGTTATGTTTGTTTTCCCTAACTGGCATTAGATCAATCATAAATACATCAAATAAACCAGTTCACAAGAGGTGTGGAGTGTGGCGGCTCACAAGCTTAACTTCTTGCAAATATAAAACTGGCTCCTGACTTAATTTTCTGTGTCATTCTCTTCTCTTCTGCTTAGCTGTAGAAAAGATAGGCTCATCTTTAACACATTGAAAGGATTGGACCATTCAGTGTGCTCGGTTCCAGTGGTGTCTTCTTGTTTTTCAGTACAAAAACCACTCCCATAAGGGTTTGGCTGTACTTTGACGGATTATTCTGCTAAATTGTTTAGTGGGGGAACTCGGTATACCTTCTTTGGAGCAATAATTCTGCTGATATTTGCAGTCGTCTGATTTCAATTCTGTAGCAGTGTTCTAGGAAGTCATCTCACCCGAAATTCCATGCTATGATATGCACTTGAAAATAATAATTAGTCAGTTGTGAAATAAATACACAGGCCAAGGTAATAAAGTTTACTTGTCCCAGTTTTGAAAGAGGAAGTTTGAATATTTACAGACATTGTTTCTGTTTTGTGAAATTTTGAAGAGGTCCAATTTGGCTGTAGGTTTATGGGCTCAACCCCCCAGTACATAACTTTCTAAAAGTGGCATTTTCAGAACTGTCATTAAAAGTGCAACTTCGCCATTATTTAGGATTTTAAATTAGGATTCCAGAGACACCAAACATGAACTGGTCATCTCTTCCAACTTGGAAGTTATGCTTTTAAAATGTGCTAAGGCCACTCTAATGTCATTCTATAGGCAAGATAGGTCTTGCAATAGAGAAAAACTAATTTAGGGGTCTTTCACTACCAGAACATGTAAAACTTAAAAGTACAGGTCCTAAGGCCCGATTCACAGAACTAACTTAAGACAAAATCCTAAACGTACTACCATTTTGTTATTCACAGAAGGCACTTACTCATTTCGGTATTCACAGAAGTTAGGAGTCCTAACTTTAGGACTCCTAAATGCCTTCTGTGAATACCGAAAGTCCTAAAATTACGATTTTTCTCAGTTTAGGAGTAGTAAAGTTAGGACTCCTAACTTTACTACTCCTAAACTGAGAAAACTCCTAACTTTACGACTTTAGGGGTTCACAGAAGGCATTTAGGAGTCCTAAAGTTAGGACTCCTAACTGTACTACTCCTAAACTGAGAAAAATCCTAATTTTAAGACTTTCGGTATTCACAGAAGGCATTTAGGAGTCCTAAAGTTAGGAGTCCTAACTTCTGTGAATACCGAAATGAGTAAGTGCCTTCTGTGAATACCGAAATGAGTAAGTGTCTTCTGTGAATACCAAAATGGTAGTAAGTTTAGGATTTTGTCTTAAGTTAGTTCTGTGAATCGGGCCCCTAGTTTGTAAATATACTGTTATAAAGGTTCACGTTTCCAGGTTGAACTGGTATTTGTAAACTGCACACACAGGTTCTGCTATGGCCGGCCTGATACATGTTTAGAATGCTACTTAAGTGAGCAGCACGACCAGTACTGCAGGCCCACTAGTAGAATATAATTTACAGACCCTGGGTACATTTAGTGCCACTTTATTAGGCACATATAAATAAATTACATAAGCCAATGTTACCATGTTTTAGGGAAAGTGCGCACGCACCGGTTAGCAGTGGTAAAGTGTGCAGAGTCCTGAAGTCAGCAGAAACAGAAGGTCTAAAGGCATAAAGATAGGAGGAAACCATGTCAAGGATAGTAGGTCTAACAAGGACAATAAAAAAAATCAAAACAATCAAAAGAGAGCTCACACCAGACACTTCAGGTTACCTCAAGCTCTAGTAAATTGCAGTTCTATATAAAGCGTAGAAATACCAGGAGGTGGGCTTTGAAGTTGAGATTAGGACCAGGTTGTATAGAGTGGAAGCTGGAAGAGGATAATAAATCTTAGGACAAAGAAACGTACACATTTTGATGCAAAGAAGGGCTATTTTACTCCCAGTTTTTAGAGCGCTGCACATTAGGAAAGTAAGTGAAGTAATGTCTGTGGTGAAAAACTGTGAAAACATATAAGTATGTTTTAAAATGAAGACATTTTTCAAAACGATTTTTGAAAAAATTGGTTATAGACTTTTAGAAATGGGCTCATTCTATGAGGGGAAGATTGTTAGATTTTAGCAACTGGAGGAGGAAACAATTGATTGAGCGGAAATGGTATTAGGTTGGGGAAATTTTGTATAACGGAAATGTTTAAATAAATCTAAAATGGAACCAAGCAGCCTTGGCTTTTCACATCAGGGGCCCTATTACACTAAGTGCCCTGGTGACGCAATAGTCCTTGGTGCCCACTTTGCACGTCCCCGGGGCACTTTGGTATTACAGAAGGGGGCGCAGACTCTTGTGCATCCCCTTCAGTAATACCAATAGCACAGGAGCACTTAAAGCATCAGCACTACCTTCAGGGGGCATACTCTCATTTGCATGGGGGCGTGCCAAATGCAAATGAGGGAATTCCTTTGGCTCTGCCTCTGCACCGTATTACAGACGCAGGCGCTGAAGCAAAGAAACCCTTAGGAGGCGCACTGTAAATGCGCCCCTGAGTGCAGCCCTTTGGAGGGGCTAAAGGGGTCCAATGGATACCCCAGACATCCCCTTGTGGGTGGGTGCAGTCACTGACTGCACATGCCTTCAAGGGGATAGCTAATCCCCTGTAAAAGTGCAGGCGTGTGCCGCCTGCACTGTGAACACACAGAGCAGATGATGAGCTGCCGCCAGGGCAGCACGAGTTCGCGGCTCCTCTGGGGGCAGTGCATTCACTGTAATAGGGAGCACTTTCATGGTTTTCACCAGGCACATCAAGTGCTTATTGTCTTAGAGCTAATGAACTGACAAATGCACTGAACACACTTTATACATAATATAGTATTTGGATTTTCTTATTATACTATCTTATTAAGGATTTTTAAAATATTTGATAATCGGGAACTAACATGCCTTGTCTGTTTTTTATAGGTCTTTTGCATACACTGAATTAAGGATTTTGAGTATCATTTTTATAATGGTTCACTCAGCTCTCAGAGGTTTAATGCACTGTATAAATGATAAAGGTTCTGAACTTTCTTAAGAGATGGTTTCATTATAGTATACGTTTTATGGGAAATAGGCTGGTGTCATGACGTAAACATGGTTAGGCTTAGGGTGAGAATAAAATATGTTTGCAATGTCTCTGTCCCTCTTGTAAGGTGACAAAAGGGAGGATGAAAGTTTTATATTGTTTTGGGTGACCAGAAATAGAGAATATGGTGTATGCTTGTAAGATGGTTGTTATGTTTGTTTTCCCTAACTGGCATTAGATCAATCATAAATACATCAAATAAACCAGTTCACAAGAGGTGTGGAGTGTGGTGGCTCACAAGCTTAACTTCTTGCAAATATAAAACTGGCTCCTGACTTAATTTTCTGTGTCATTCTCTTCTCTTCTGCTTAGCTGTAGAAAAGATAGGCTCATCTTTAACACATTGAAAGGATTGGACCATTCAGTGTGCTCGGTTCCAGTGGTGTCTTCTTGTTTTTCAGTACAAAAACCACTCCCATAAGGGTTTGGCTGTACTTTGACGGATTATTCTGCTAAATTGTTTAGTGGGGGAACTAGTCAAAAACACTCTTATGGAGAATGGATTTTCTTCATGCTACTTTCCAGTGAAGGAATTGTGTATTTTAAGTGGATAAGGTTTTGTAAAAACTGAGAATCCTTTGCAAGAATTAGTGTCTGAAATATTCATTGAACTGTCACTTCTTATTCTGGGGTTCTACACTGATATCTTTCGTTGTTTAAGAATGGAACTGCCATGCAGTAGAGAATAAATATAAATCACTTTTATGTTCAAGTTTATACCACACAATCATTTGTAGACCATTTTGCACATCTGTGCTATGTGTCATAAAGGATAAGTAGATTGAGATAAATTTGGAAAAATATGACTATGTTTCTGCCCACTCATTCAAATGATATAGTTACCTGGAAGGTCATCTTCTCACGTACTCTGATATTCCTTTGGGATCATACTTTTAACCCCTTCCGTGCTCATGATGGAACGGTTTCATCATGAGCCATGGTGGACGTGTGCTCATGACGGGACCGTTCCATCATGGCACCACCCATGGGCAGCCAATCTACCCCCCAAAACAGAAATAGCAGGGGAACAGTTTCTATTGCCACCCAAACCCCTCTTGGCATTCCCATGAAGTTGATGAACAGCGCACGCCAATTTCAATCAGGGAGCCCTGTACATGCTGGAAGCCATTTTCTTCCGGGGGTAAAGAAAGAGCAGATAGGTGTTTCGTGCTCCGGGGGGGGGGGCTTCCCTGTGCTTTGAGACATCGGGGTAGAGGAAAGAGTTTTTCCTCTCTCCTGATGTCTCTTTGCAGGGCAGTCCTGCTGCTCGATGGCGCATGGCGTCGCGATTGTGCAGCAGGAATGCCCCCACTAGGCACCAGGGATTCTTTTTTTTTTTTAATGGATGTGACCCCTTAGGCAAGGGTCACTTCCAAGGGGGATAATTAATGTACATTGTTTTCTGCCCCCATGCTACTACCTGGTTGTTTAGCCTTTCTGTCCCGGCGGGAGGTGGGGCAAAAAACCCCACTAAAGCCAGGGATTTGTTTTGATTGGGCATTAGGGTGAACCCTTAGGCAAGGATTTCCCCCTAATTTCTTTTGTTTCTTTTGGCTGTTTTCTGCCCCCCCCCTCTGGGGGAGTATTGACTAGTTTTAAGGCCCATCTGCCCCAGTGGGGGCAGAAAACCCCACTAGACTCAGGGATTTGTTTTAAAAGTGCATTGAGGTTATACCTTGGGAAAGTATCGCCCATAATTATTTTTTTTATACTTGTGGCCAGTTTCTGCCGGCGGATCGGCCCTATTTAAAGGCCTATTTGCCCCCAGGGAGTAGAATACTCACTAGAACCAGGGATATAAATATATTTATATTTCTGCATGACCCCTTGGGTAATGGTCGCCCCTATTGGTGTTAATAATTGTATAAAATTACTCTTGGTCATTTTCTACTCTTTCTGGGGCAGATTGGCCCTATTTTGGGGGCCCATCTGCCCGGGGGGGGGGCAGACAACCCAATAGCACTTTATGTATATATTTATGTTTGGTGGTGGCCTTGGGTAAGAGTTGCCCCAATGGGATAGGGCATCAGTTATTATTTACTTCTGGCTATTTCTCGGTCCCCCTTGGTGGCAGATTAGCTATTTGAGTAGTGACATAGAGTGTTATAATGTTAATTGTTTTATTTCTTGTGTCTTGCGATTGTAATGTTTTACTCTTTTGACTGATGTCCAATGCTTTAGCTCTTTTGGCTGATGTTCCGAGTTGCGGTTTTGTCACTGGTGGTTTTGCAGTTTTTTATAGTTGCATGTGTTTGGTAAGAAACATTTTTTTGTAGTATTTACTCTAAATGAGTTTCATTTCCCTGCATGAATGTGTTTTTGTAAATGGTGTAATAATAGCAGTATGTTTAGCTTCTGTTTTATTGAGTGTTGTTTTTTCTTCTCATTGGATATCGTTGGTTTTTGTGTGCTGTGGTTTTTGCTGTGTCTCAGCAGAGTAGGTGCTGGTGAATGTTGCTGTCTCTGCCAAGTGAGTTGTATAGTTTTTGAGTATATAAATCTTTGTGATAAAGCCACACCTTTTTATCACTTATTTTGCACAGTGTTGGTTGTTGTTGACTTGTTTCTGAAGACTCCTTTTCTTAGTAAGGATTATGGCTAGCCACAGGATTAATGCTCAGCAGGTTGTTGGTATGCTTTGTGAGTCTTCCTCTGACCATGGATCAGAGACTGACTCTGCATCTGAGACAGAGGAGGGAATGGAAGATTCTTGCAGTGAGATTTCTGTCCACGATGAATCATCGGAAATGAAGTCACGCTTAGTGCAGATGAAGTGCCTGATTTAGAGGAGGAAATTGATGTGCGGATAGTGCAGCAAGAGGCATCTGGGCTGCAGCCTGGGACTGCAATGCTTGCCATTGGAAGAGATGACATCTGGGTTGCCCCTAGGCATGGTGCAGCTGGCATTGCCATACTTTACTGGTGTTCCAGGGTGTAGAGTGGATACTGAAAACTTTTTGCCCATAAATATTTTTCAGTTGTTTATGGACAATGTATTTTTGGTGGAGATTGTTGAATAGACTAATTTGTATGCCGAACAGTATTTGAGGGACAAAAGTGCCAGACTTAGGCCACCCGGTGGACTCCCACAAATCTAGAAGAGTTGAAGAATTTCCTGGGTTTAACTTTTTTGATGGACTTGATAAAGAAGCCTTTGATGTCTTCATATTGATCTACTTGTCCCTTGATGGCAACGGCTAAATTTCCATCAATCATGAGTAGTGATCGGTATTTGCTTCTGCTTTAGATGCTGCATTTTGTCAATAATAGTTTAGCATTGCCACGAGATTAACCCTGGGCGTAGTTCGCGAAGTAGCGCTACGCAAAGCTACGCAAAGTGCACTTCGCACTACGCGAGCTACGCGTAGCACTTCGCGAACTGCGTAGTACCCTGTTCGCACTGTGCAAGATGCCGTTTTCAATGATTGAACAGTGCGGACAAGCATCCGGCACTGTGCAATCATTGAAAATGGCATCTTGCACAGTGCGAGCTGTAGTTTTCTGCCGCTCGAGTAGATTTTTACGCGAGCGGCAGCTTTCTCAACGCAGACTGGTAGTTTCTCATCGCGAACGGTCACAAGCATATGCGACCACACGCAATGAGAAACCTGACCTCCCCGCGTTGAGAATCTCGCCGGGAGGTTTATTTTCCACGCTCGCGATCGCCAACTTGATGTTGCTGATCGCGAACGAGGAAAAAGTCT
Organism: Triturus cristatus; assembly: GCF_964204655.1. NCBI lineage: Eukaryota > Metazoa > Chordata > Amphibia > Caudata > Salamandridae > Triturus > Triturus cristatus. The sequence goes on from NC_140590.1 coordinate 872,744,853, forward strand.
CACCGGGATGTCATTTTGCTTGCTCGTGGCGCCAACTTGATGTTGAGGACCGCGAGCAAGCAAAAAATGAACGCTGCACTGCGCAATGCTACGCTACGTGTGTTTGCACTGTGCTACGTGCAATTCGCGTAGTGTGAAGTAGCGCAAACTTCGCAAACTACGCCAGCGTAGCGTAGTGCTTTGCCCAGGCTTACACGAGATCACCCTGATTGTGACTGTCTTTTTATGATTCGGCCTGCCATTGATCACTTTGTAGATTGATTTTCTGAGATCTATGCTCCAGGGAAGGAAATAGCTGTGGATGAGTCTTTGGTCTTGTTCAAGGGCTGCTCGGTTTTTAAGCTGTATATTCCTAGCAAGAGGGCACACTAGGGAATTAAGATGTATATGCTGTGTGACAGTAGGACTGGATATGTCTCTAATTTCAGGGTGTACACCGGTAGCGATTCTAGGATTGACCACCCCTGGTAGACCGTCCACTTTCAGAGTGAGTGAAAAAATTGTGTGGGGACTTGGTAGAGGACATTTTAACAATGGTCACCATTTATATGTAGATAACTTCTACACTGGTGTGCAGTTGTTCAGGGAATTGGTGAAAGTGGACACTGTTGATTGCAGCACAATCCGCTCTAACCCTAAGGTTTTCCAAAATAACTTGTTTGTCAAAAGTTTGAGCGGGGAGAGTGCAGTGCATTGTGTAGTGAGGAACTTCTAGTCTATATGTGAAGTTTGCAGACAGGAGAGATGTCTACATGCTGACTACCATTCATGATGAAAGCACTTTGCCTGTGAGTGTTTGGAGTCAGGTTACTGAAGTGTGCAAACCTGTGTGCATTTTAGACTATAAGAGGCAGATGGGTGGTGTTGATACAGTAGCTCAGAGGTTGGAACCTTACTCTGCTCTTTGTAAGGGTTCCATTTGGTGTAAGAAGTTGGCTATCCATCTTTTCCACTTGGCAACCTTTTAATGCTTTTGTTGTATTTAAGGATTGTTCTTCTGAGTCAACAATGACTTTTGTTATGTTTCAGGAGTCTTTGATAGGCAGCCTTGTTGTAGAAGAGCAGGCAAGTGTTCCTAGAGTTGGAGGATGTGGCTAGATTAAAGATCCTCACGGGTTCGTTCCCTCTTTGCACTACTTGAAATCCTATCCAGTAGGATTGTTTGTGAAGTTCATGAATCTTAATCACAATTGAAGACTCAAATTTTTGGAATCAATTTTTTTATTCATAGAATGGAGTTGCTATAAGTAGTTTTCATTTGTATCCATGCTGTGTAGGAAATACAAATTAAAAAAATCAAAGAGTTTGTTTATAAACAAAAATAAACCGTCCCATCCCAATGAATGCATTTCGAGCCAGATTAGCCCTTCATCAGGGTGTATCTTCTAAAATGCCCATGTGGTTTGGCTTAAATAGGAAAAACTGAAAGAAAAATTAAAACAAGGTTCAATTAACATAAAAGTAACATACAAACAAATCATTTAAAATTAGTGCTTGCAGCTCATTTCTTGAAATTTGGTCATAACATCTGTCAATTTAAATGTATGATTTTCGAAATACTGGAAATAACGGAGGGAAGAGACCACTACAAACATCTCCTCCATAGAGAGAATTAATGGATCAAAAGATTGGACACCTTGAAGCCTAATGGTCTATATGATCGGATGGAATTCAGCTGTTACCTGTAACCCACTTTAAGAAACACTGCCCTTATTATGAACCTTCAATTGAGGATATTCATCAGTCATTTAGATTTACTTGTGAGATTGAACACTTAAAATGGCCTCCATTGGTGCACATGTACCAACTTTCTAGTCATTCTGATTTACTTGTGAAGAATTCAAAATGACCCCTAACAATGTGTATATATACTTTTCTGTTTATAAAATTACCACTTTTTTTGCAGTTTGTGTTTCACATTACACAATGCCTGTTCTAATATGGCCACAGCAATTTGCACATATTTCACTAACTGACGTAGTCCACCCGGTTAGTTTTAAGGCTTCTGGGTAACATCTCGGACTACCACCTACAGGAAAAAGCATCTACACTCATCCTCACCGAGCTTTGTTAGTCTACTCTATTTGACCACTTTATCTTAATTTTATTAGCACTGGTGCACGTCTAGAGTTTTTGTTTTGTGAGTACGCTGCGGGTCACATATTTATTGAATGTAATCACTGCTACAAGACGCATCTTTTAAGATCAAAGAGCACTGTTATACTCAGATTGCTGCACACGAGTTCACTATGCCGAGAAGTGGATCATGATCACCAGGTTGCGTTTGAGTACTCACTGTTTCAAAAGGAACCGTAACTTTCTTCACTGCTTCATACATGTTGGTCTGCCACTTCTAGAATGTTCTTTTAACACCGGGTCTCTACACTGCAGGGGAACGCGGCTATCGCACTGGCACTTTCATTTGCACACGAGGACTTGTTTTATTTTAATTTATATTTACCATTGTATTCACACGAACACAGCTGGTTAAAATTTTGCATCACTGTTTTCAATCTATAGAGTTTACTATCGGGATCACCCGGGCACTAGGACTCAGTTTCTTGGATTTACAGTTTCAAAGAGGAGGTGCACCTGTCACATTCAAAACATACATGTATTGGACATTCATGTTTTTTGATGGTACAGCCTGGAGGCTGGCTATTGTTGTGATGCTTGTGCATTACTGTTTTGCAGATTTATGATATCCTGATGAAAGGCTAATCTGCCCGAAATGTATTGGGATGGGACGGTTTAATTTGGTTTATAAACAAGCTCTTTGATTTTTTAAATTTGTACTTACTACTGAGCATGGATACGAATGAAAACTCCATTGGAAATTCTATGAATGAAAAATTGATTCAGAAAATTTGAGTCTTCAATTGTGATTAAGATTCATGAACTTCACAAACATTCCTACTGGTTAGGATTTAAATCAGTGCAAAGAGGGGACGAACCCCAGTGGAGAACGCTTTCAAATTACTGATTTGACACACTCTAGGATTGGAGAGTGAAACCATACTGCATGCTACAAGTTAAACACACCATTTGATTAATATTGATAAACATGGAGTGGGTGATCCTCTGGATATTAGATTGAAAGATCGACACTTTCCTGATCAGTTTCCTCCCACACCCATAAAAGACTTTCCCAGTAGGAGGAGACTCGTATGTACTGCCCCAAGTGTCCTTCAAACCCTGTGCTGTGTGGGTCTGCTTGTTTTAGAATGTATCACATTCAAAATAGTTTTTGGGAGCATCCATGAGAGGTAAAGTGAACTGCATGGTCTGTATTGTTTTATATTTTTTGTTTAGTTTCAAGGTTGGCATTAGTGAAATGTATTTGGTTTCAGCTTTTGTATTTGCAATTTTGTAAGTACTTACAATTTGCTTGTGTTCTCTTTTTTGTATTAAAAAAACCGAAATGTGAGGGTGGTGTGTGTAGACTGGCGGTGTGTGTGGACTGGGGCTTGGCTGGCGGTGTGCATGGACTGGTGCTTGGCTGGCGGTGTGCATGGTCTGATGCTTGGCTGTGGGCGTGCATGGACTGGCGCTTGGCTGGCGGTTTGTGTGGACTGGCGCTTGGCTGGCAGTGTGTGTGGACTGGTGCTTGGCTGATGGTGTGCATGGACTGGCGCTTGGCTGGCGGTTTGTGTGGACTGGCGCTTGGCTGGCGGTGTGTGTGGACTGGTGCTTGGCTGATGGTGTGCATGGACTGGCGCTTGGCTGGAGGTTTGCGAGGACTGGCACTTGGCTGGCAGTGAGTGTAGACTGTCCCTTGGCTGTGGGTGTGTGGGTAGTGACTTGCTGCTGGTCACTCACTACACACACGTGTAGGCAAACGCCAGTCCACACAATCCATCAGACGGTGTGGTTGCTGTATCAGGCATGTGGATGTGTGAAAGTGATGGGCCCTCAAATGGCGCTGTCTGCTGATGTGAGTGTTGTTATGTGCTGGGTCCATGGCTGGCGGTGTGAATGGTTTTGCTTGTGTCATTCGTATGAAAGGTGTATGAATAGCCTGTAAAGAAGTTGGTGCCTTGTCGTTTGGCTGGAGGTTTGCGAGGACTGGCACTTGGCTGGCAGTGAGTGTAGACTGTCCCTTGGCTGTGGGTGTGTGGGTAGTGACTTGCTGCTGGTCACTCACTACACACACTTGTAGGCAAACACCAGTCCACACAATCCATCAGACGGTGTGGATGCTGTATCAGGCATGTGGATGTGTGAAAGTGATGGGCCCTTGAATGGCGCTGTCTGCTGATGTGAGTGTTGTTATGTGCTGGGTCTGTGGCTGGCGGTGTGAATCGTTTTGCTTGTGTCATTCGTATGAAAGGTGTATGAATAGACTGTAAAGAGGTTGGTGCCTTGTCGTGGATTCACAGCTCACGAGCGGTGAGTCAGTCGCTTAGTTTCTTCTCCTTTCAATTATTAACAGTGCATTTAATTTTTGTGAAATCTCTTGTTAATAAAATTCTATATACTGAACCATCACTCACCCTCGTGCCAAATCCAACCAGTGTGTGTGCCCTTGAGGAAAAGATGGTTGTGCAGTAACATTTGTCTTTTCTGTCTTTCTCTAACAGGGTGTACATTGTCCTGTTTTGTGAATGTTGTAATGTGTTGGTTCCTCGGCTGGTGGTGTGAATGGTCATGTGTGTATCATGTACAAAAGGTGTATGAATGGCCTGTAAAGCAGTTGGGGCCTTGACACTGCTTTACAGCTCACGAGCTGTGAGTCACTGGTTCAGTTTTTGTCCTTTCAATTATTAACAGTGCATTCCATTTTTGTGAAATCTCTTGTTAATAACATTTTATATACTGAACCATCCCTCACCCTCATGCCAAATCGAACCAGTATGTGTGTGTGCTTGAGGAATAGGTGGTTGTGCAGTATTCATAGTTTTTTCTGTCTTTCTCTGCCAAGGTGTACATTTCCTCTAGGAAAAACCTACCAACTCTAGATATTTTCATAAACTGGAAACCCAGGGGAGTACATGGTGATGTCTCTCTCTGGATTCCAACAAGTTATCTTACCCACAATGTCCTGCAAACCTCAAAATGTGACTAGTGTCACATTTTCCTTGCATTACTGTGCCATAATTTTCATGCTTTAGAAAGAAACCACTAATTTCCTACCACGCAGCATTTCTCCAAGTCTCCTGATAAAAATTGTAACCCAGACATTTTTTAAAACTAGTCCAGGGAGGTATGGCTAGCATGGATTCCCCAATGTTTTCCTACCCAAAATCCCCTGCAAACCTCAAATTTAGCTGAATTTATTTTAAATGTTCTCACATTTTTATGTGGACAAGATATGGGATCATTGCGCTGACACAAATTTGCTACCAACCAGCATTCCCCCAGGTCTCCTGATGAAAATGGCACCTAACTTGATTGGGTGGGCCAAGGATCCGCGGCAGGGAACTGCCCAAAACAAAATTAGCAATCACAAAACAACCTCATTTTTGCAAGAGGGTCCCCTGCGTTTATGGTCCCGGACTCGGCAACCATTAAAGGAAACCTACCAAACCCAGACATTTCTGAAAACGCGACAGCTGTGGGAGTCCAGTGAGGTAGGGCTTGCGTGGATCCCCCAATGGCTTCCTAGCCAGAATCCCCTGCAAACCTAAAAATTAGCTAGAAAATTTAATTTTTCTTACTTTTCTGTGTAGAAAAGTTGTGGGATCACTGAGCTGGCACACATTTCCTAACACCCTGTGTTGCCTCAGAGCTCCTGATAAAAATGGCACCTCACTTGTGTGGGTGGGCCAAATACTCGAGGCAGTCAAGGGCCCAAAACATATCGTGGAGACATCAAAATTACCTATCACGAAACGACCTGGTTTTTCAAGATGGTCACCTGCGTCTTTGGTCCCGGGCTCAGCGGCCATCAGGGAAACCTACCTGACCCAGACATTCCTGAAAACTAGACAGCCTGGGGAGTCCAGAGAGTTATGGCTTGCGTGGATCTCCCAACGTTTTCCTATCTCCGCAGCCAGTGTAGGTTTGTAAGCACAATGGGGAATATCAAACCACAACGTCCAGTGTTCTCTCACAGCACAAACAGGAGAGAAAGGGTTAAGGGCAAGGGTTGCTTATATTCACTGTGATCTGCGTGAAAATCACAGCTTTGAAATTATGAGCATCTGATGCCAATGTTACCACTGCTTAATTTGAGCTGGTAGTTGCAGGTGAAGTTCACCGGTACTCATTTTTGAGCACCAGAATTTACTTTTCGTCAACACTCTTTGATCCAGAGCAAGTGAGAGAAAACCCCAAAAAGGCGAAAGAAAGAGGCAGAGAGCAACAGAAAAACTGTGGCAAAGGGACAAATGAAGGATGAAAGCACCTGCAAGAGTGAGATAAAAAGCAAGAGTGTAGATCCTGAATATTAAAAACAGAATATTGATGAGACAGAATATCATGATAAGAAAATCAAGGGTCAAAATTTTGAAAGGTAAATTTGTATAGATTTTCTATAGTAAGTCTAGATATATGTACCTTGGTGATATCTATATATATATCTTCAAGGTACGTAGATATTGAGTTAGGAATAGTAAATCCATACCCTATTTACCTCTTCAATATTTTTTTCCGGTGGATATTCTGCAGTACAATCAGAAGCAGGGACTGTTTAGTGGTGAATTGAACAAGCATGGCGTGGAATCATGTCTATGCAGCCTTGGCATTCTGCACCCTGACCTTCGACAGCTCCAGCCACAGCACGTATTTTACTATAGCCTTAAAGTACGACTTAGGGGCTTTACCCGCCATTAAAGGCCTGAGCTGAAGGATCTAAGGCTTTTTGAACATTCTACCCCTAGAGGGCAGAATTTTCTAATTTGTAAAATAAAGGCTTAACGGAGAACAAGGGGATTGAAATGACCTCTCACAGAGATCGAAGGGGTTAAAATCCCCTCGGGCTCTGAGAGGGCTTTATTCAGCCGCGGACGGTAGTAGGAGTTCCTGCAGGGCGGTGACGTGGGGAGGGGGAGGGGCAAGTTGGGGGGTAGTAAACTATGGATTACGGAGGTTTACAGGTAAATAAACATATAAATTAATAAAACGAATTTCGTTGCGTGCACTGCATCGCCAAATACGATGCTTTGCACGCAACAAAATTCGTTTTATTAATTTATATGTTTACTTACCTGTAAACCTCCGTAATCCATAGTTTACTACCCCCCAACCTGCCCCTCCCCCTCCCCACGTCACCGCCCTGCAGGAACTCCTACTACCGACCGCGGCTGGCTTTATTCACAGCAATTAACTATGAACAAACATTGGAATCTTCATTGCCGGGCTTCCCTCAGCCATTAGAAGCCCAGAGCACTACATTGTCTTCAATGGACCGTTCGACCATTCCAATGTTCAGATACAAATTATGCAAAAAATCGGCCCAAATTGATAAAAAGTTATTTATATGCAATTGGCAGTGGACATTATCAACCTCTGCTGCTAAGATATAAACATGCGACCCAGTAACACCCTCAACTCATAGTAGCCAAGTATTTCTCTTACTTCGCGGTTCAGTCTGGCAAGCTCATAATATGAGGCAAGTTATTTTAAGAGTATAATTGCGCTCGGCCTTTTCTACGAATGCTACAACCTGGTGCTATCTGGTATAGGACAGAAATTGCTGTGGAAACTGTACAGATGTACAACAATGTAAACTCAACACCAGATTCACTACCCCAGGCGGCAAAACAGTTGAGGATTGTAGGTTTCAAACCTATTTACTACCAGGACAATGAGCAGTTTGTGCAAATAAGTTTACTCAAGACAGTCATTTCTCAATGTTTTTTAACATGTTTTATTATATCGTAAACATAAGCAAAAACCCCTTAATACAAGTAAAACTATCTGCAAAAAGACATAGACTAGGTACACACAATCCCAAGCAGGAATTTCTCAAAATAAGCAAAAGGGAAGTGTCTACAAAAACCTGGTCATGGTCAATTATAAATTCACTAATACGTGACTTGATGCGATCAAAAGGAGATTCCCTAGGAGTTTGCTGTGTGAAGGCCTGGCTGCTGCACCATTACAAAAGTAAGTCACTGTGAAATGTTTGTGAATTGGGCCCAATAGTTTTATCAATTAACTGATTTTTTAATATGGATGTCTGTTTTTGATTTATTCATGGAGCAATCTTTGAATGAGACTTTACATTGTAGACCATGGTTCTCAGTTACATCCTGTCAAAAAGTGGGCGTCAGGCGTGCATGCTGCATCAATGCAGCAACAGCTATTGGACCGAAATACATAAGCGAGGACCTTTTCAGATATAAACAAGGCAACACATTTGAAATGCCCTGTTTCTGATTTATGTTGGTGCTGATGCATTGCAAAATGTCCCAAATATATTAAAAGAGCATTCAATGTCTGAGGAGAATCAATAGTTACTATGACTCAGGGTAGAATACCTGCTGACATTAGCCAGAGGAGCGCCAATGTGAGTTTCTGCCTCATCTCTCTTTTGACTAACTTACGGCCTCGTCAATATCACGGATACCAACCAAGAAGCCCTGCTCAGTCTGAATGTTTGCAGTAGGTTCAGCATTCTTGACATTGAACACATGTCCACACCCGGCCGAAAAATCATAGCTCTAATGACTTGGATACTGCGATCGATGTAAAGTCGTCAGGTGCTTGCTTGACGATTGTTCACCTCAATGGAACAGCTCTTAGGTGTCCAGCAAAGCACTTCCACTGCTTCAAAATTAAATTTACAATAATACAAATGGAAGTGAGAAGGCATCTCAGACGTCTCAGACACGTGCCTTACCGTCGAAAGCCAATTGTAAGTTATACAGGTTGGTAAAGAACAACACATAGATTTTTTGCACTTTAAAGCAAGAGCAAATCAAATCACATATTCTATTTATTATTTTGTTATGGCAGAATAAGGGGAATGCCTGAAGCTCAGCTATCTGAGCAAGACATTATGTAAGAGGATTAGAAGGCAAACGCGTACCTTTTAAAGAAAAACGTTAATGTCAGCCGCGGTCGGTAGTAGGAGTACCTGTAGGGCGGTGACGTGGGGAGGGGGAGGGGCAGGGTGGGGGGTAGTAAACTATTGATTACGGAGGTTTACAGGTAAGTAAACATATAAATTAATAAAACAAATTTCGTTGCGTGCACTGCATCGCATTTGGGGACTCCTTCTACCGACCGCGGCTGGTTAATGATTTAATGGCTGTTGAGTAATGCGCCGTGTCTACATGATACCGCGCATTCCTGTCCTTCTCCCCTGTGCCGGTGCACAAACAGCAGCCGTGATGCAACACAGGCAACCGTGCGCCATGGTGCAAGGATGCCTGTGTTGCAGGGATAATTGCTGTTGTGCAGGAAGGGACATCTTCCTGCACAAAAAATAACCACTAATGGTGTTTTGCTCTGCAGCACACTAAGAAAGAGCAAAAGCAAGGAGAAATAAAAGCATTTCTCCTCGTTGCACCACTCAAACGCTTCCCTTGGTGAGGCGTAGGATTCTGATGCATTCCCATGTTTATGACACTTTCTAAATTTGGGAATGTGGCAGGTTCCATGGATGTTGTGTTGGAACACCCTCAGTAACACCCATGGAACTCCCCTTTCATGCAGACTAATTTGTGAAAGGGGACCATATTTACAAGGCCATTAAAAAAGTAACGGAGGGTGACTTTACGTGACCTTGTAAATATGGGCACACTGCGCCACCAGTGTGTCAAATAATGTAACGCACTGGCAGCGCAATGGGCTTTTAAAGGAGGCCCCTAATTTGAAAACAAAAGCTATAGAGGCTATTATTTTCGATATATGTGCATTGTATTGATATGAATAGATAAATAAAGTGCAGAAACTCAGTGCTCTTGGTGTAACCATATTCTAAAAATGGCTTAAAATTACAAAATCACACTAGGGAACTGTACAGACTTTGGAGTAACCCCAGTGTGGGACCTAATCACAATACAGCAAGAGATGTTGCATCAACATTTTGACCCAAACACTTTTACAAGGGTCTCCTCAGGACTATGCTATCTGCCTTTGTACTCTCATATATAAGCTGCAGGTATAAATTTGGCTGAAGTCGTCTCATGTATTTCTGACGAGATAAAGTACCAAAAGGGTAAATAATATCCCAGCTTTAATTCAGCAGTGTGTCTCAACGCTCCTGTATGTCTCAATTTCTATCCCGCAATTTTTCAATCCTGCTCTGTATTCTTATATTCACCTCCATAATGGCTGCAACTCTTCACCAAATAACTTTAGTCAGAGGAACTGATCACCTGCTAAGGGGATAGGTTCTCCATTCCCACGCTGATTTATTTAGCCCAGCAGCCCTTTTGCCCAAAATAATCCGCTGATCCATTGTAGAAAATTTACTAAAGCTGATTTGAGAAGATTTGCAGCTCTCCCTGATTTCTAGCAAACATCAATAGTTTTATAAAGAAAACATTTTAAAAGGTTTGAATTAAATTAGTTTAAAAGATAAACTTTTACTAAGAAAACTATCACAATTGTAAATAAATCGTGCTCAAAAGGAAAGCATTGAAAATATTTTTAAACTTATTTAAAGGGAAAGATGATGGTTGGTCTAGCTGAATGCTTTTATCTTTGGGTGTGCAAAATTTGATGGAGGTCGAAATAATTCAGTTGTGTAAGCTGCAGCCATAAAAGGCTTGACAGTCAGATGATATATCCATGTATTCTGCTTTAGCTTCAAACATCCCACCAAAAACATAAGTATTGGAAAATTGTCAAAATGTAGCTGCTGGGCTTGTGTCTTTTCTAGGTAGACATTTCCTTTTTCAGTTTTCGGCATATTGTCTCCTTAAATTGTTCAAACAGGGTATTTTAAAGGAGAAGGCAGATATTATTTAGTGAAGTGATTGTTACCATTCATAATAAATATAATGTCTTCCTCCTCCTTGTTTTTCATCATAGCGATACACTCGCTTTCCTGAGGAAATGATTTGTGGTTGCAAATTAGCTTAGAGATGCTTGGACAAATATCCAAAGTGGTACAGCCTGAGCTGTGAGAACCCCTATCTCTCGCCCCCCACTCCACCCTAGGAACCCCAAACAAGTCTATTGGACTTTTGAAGGAAGCTGCACCCATGCAAGATCAATTGATCATGGCATTCTGCAATACAACATACAATGCCTTGTAACTCTGAGTTTTTAGTACCCCGTCTAAGGATTCAGTATGATGCTAAAGAGGCACATTAAAACACAGATGTTCTTATGGCTTGGTTTATGTTGAGAAAACTGATAGCAAACTAAAAAAACATCTTGATGAACATAACACCGACCTACGTATCAAGAACGAAAAATACTAAGTGGCGGTACACTTCAACAAACTGAGACTTAACATCAGCTAACTTACATTTTTAATATTGAAATGTGCCAAGACGACTAAGATTGGCAAAAAAAGATCTACACTGCAAAGAGATCTTTAGGATGAAGAAAGTTGCCAGTTTAATATCAAAAGGATTAGGGGCCACATGTATGACAGATTTTATCGGGCGCAAATGGAGAATCGAGCCATTTGTGACTGATAAAGAGCCTTTTGCTATGTACTTATCCTAATGTGCGTGTCGGTAACCTATTTCTGACCCGGAAAATAGAGCTCTTGAGTCAGTATTAGGAAGGGGCGTGTCAAGGGCATTCCTTCCTAATAGCGAGTCGCAGGGGGGCATAAGAATGTTTTGTGACCGGAATGTTTACATCAAGTTGGAGGTAAGCCAGTCACAAATGGGAAAGGGTACCCAGGGGACCCCTTCTCCTTTGTGAATGCCAGCGAAAATCTTTTTAAGAGCAGGCGTGGATCCACGGACCACTACCTACTCTTAAAAAATGAAACAGATACATTTCATTTTTCTTTTTGAAACATATCCCGTTTTCCTTTAAGGAATATTCCAGTATGTACTTGGCCTGGATGACGTGTGAGGGAGGTGTGAAACTCCTTACAGGAGCTACACAATAGGTGAGCATGATTGAAAGGTCAATGTGAATGGGCAGAGATGCCTCCTCGGAGCTCAGCAGAATATCAGGACAAGAGAACAATTATTGTGTATTGCCTACCTGGGCACAGATGAAACCTGATTTGTTTCACTAGACATCTGTCTCCTATTTTTGACAGTCTCACACACATATCCCTAACCCTTAAAGACCAGGTTTAGTGTGGCTGAAGGCTTTCACTAACTTTGAAAATGCCCTGGCCCATGGCATTTTGAGCCTGCTTGCGCTAAAGCAAGTAGAAACTACTGACAAAGAGGGTAGGCGTGCACCCAGGACTTTTTACCCCATTCATTAGGAAGTGCCCAGGATTAACCCTCACCCACTAGTTGGTGGCAACCGTAAATGCATCATCCAAAGGCACCCTCCTATCAACATTTCTGGCACTGCAAAAGATCCGAAGAGAACTAGACCTGCTATCTGTGACCTGAGAGGAGCCGTCAGGGACTGGTTTTGAACTCTGTTGTACCAAAGACAAAGAAATGGACTCCAAAGGTTAGCTGACTTACCTCAAGGGTAATAAGAGGGACACGACAAGCTTCAAGTGTCCAGCTAACCAGTGGCAACTGGACTTGCATTGTCATTAGGTGTAGGCCTCTGCCTGATTCTTCAAGAGTCTCTAGGTGCCCTCACCTGAGACACTGGGGACCTTACAAGTGCACACCTGTAGTTGCCTGGGCACCAGAAGGAAGACTGGACACTTTAAACAAATTGTGCTCTGGAGCTGCGGCAGGACCCGCTCCAAAAAGTATCTGACCAACAGCTTCACAGAGCTGGATTGAATTTCAGCTTTGTCCCACATGGGATTCTCCACACCTATGAAAAAAATTACAATATTCCTTTCTGCACTGGGACTCAGAAGGTTTCTCAATTAAAACTTGGAAAGCTTGTGAGCATCAGGAGGACCACCCTGCTTCAAGTATCCAACCTGCGGCTCCACTGCAGTAGCGACAGTTTCAACTTCAACCTGCAAGGAAAGAATTTTCAATAAAAAAAACGTACTAAGTCCCTTTTTGATTTAGGACTTAGAATCTTTTTCAAATCTTGCAACCTCTAGGCTTCAGGTTGACCAATTTGTTTGTTGTATCCAACCAGGGCTCCATCGTGATTGGCCTTAAATCATGCCTAGGTCACCTACCATAACCATTGACTACCATAAGTACTTTACACATTTTAGTGCTGTATGTATTTATTTAACTTTCATAAATCATACCTCCGGGCCCCTTAATTGTTTTTTTGCAGTTTCAGTGTCATTTTGTTCAAAATATTGTCCCCAATGTTTCTTATTTGGTTTGGGATTTTTATTCCTTGGTGTTTCGACTTTATTACTGGGTTGGTACTGCATAAAGTATTTACAAATTGCCCAAGTTAAGCCTTTCTGTGTCATAACTAGCATGTGGTTGAGTTCAGAATAATTTAGTGACTTTGAGGTTTCATCCTGACAAGAGTTGTGATTACTCCTTAAATTGGGTGGTCGCTTACTTCAAATTATAATCCAATTTCGTACAAATTCCAATATACGATACACTAATATACGACACACTAATACGAATGTGGTTCCTGAGATCATTCCAGATATAATTAATACAGATAAAGTACCACTTCTAGTTTAATGAGCCTATCTATCTGTTTAATATGAGGTCATTATGCTTCAGGAAATCTAAATAAATGATGTATTTTCAATAAGTTTCCCCAGGAATTTTTAAATTAGATATTGGCCTTTAGTTTTCCGGGTACCACTTGCCAAGGCTTTGCTTCTTTAGAAATGGTTTGATGTATTAGCATTTTAGTCCCTTGTGTAACTTTTCTGTGTAAAGCAATGAATTACTGCTCACTGATCCAGGCTGGTAGATACTAGGAGACTATTTTAATATATTTGGTGTTTACACTCACAGACAAAAAACATACAAACACACTAGTATACACTAGTATACATGTTACACATTTTGGAGATTTGCACACTATTCAGTGGTATAAAAATCCATATTTCACATGGACCCTTGAAATATGGAAAACATGTTCCTCTGAAATCTAAGTTTCATCACCATAATGACAGTCCCCAAACCACTTGGCAGGGCTTTATTATTTACATGCCCACTAGAATTATGCAGTAATGGAGGACCATTGGTTGCTGGGCGGAGGGTGTGCGTGAAACTTCCACATTAGGTATGTAGGTCACATTCCTAAGCAGGTGCCATATTAGCGATTGCTCTTGGCAACTTCTTGAGTTTCATGGCTTCCCGCTTGCTGAGCACATTCACTGCCATAAGCTCAACTGCCTTGTTTGCTTAAGTTGCCCTTAATTTTCTTCCTTAGGCTAAAACGTTTTTTGAACTTCTCATCTCGTCTCCTTTCTCCATTCCTATTTTCATTCCACACTTGGATCCGTGTGCCTTCAGCACGCTACCTTTCAGGAATTCACTGCTCCTGGCCAGCTTCTTAAAGTCTGTGGTTATTTAGCTGTCACAGGTCATCTGTACTTCGCAATGCAGCTGGTAAGACCCTATTTTATATTGCTATTTGTGTATAGTTTGATGCATGTTAAATCTGAGATAGTCAATCACCACTTGTACTTTCAGTACAGTGAACATTCAGATGAAACTGTGACACCGAGTTAAGACTTACCTGATTAATTTGAGAGAAGAATCCCAATAATAGCTGTTGTTTTTCTATTTACTTTTCTCTGAATCCCGCCCCACTTTGCATAGTAAACAGACTCTGCATGTGTGTCCTCTCAGTATGGGAAAGAGTTAAAAGCTTATGTGTGGGGTGGACTTAATCGGGTAGTGCTCAACAGTTTCCCTATGTAGGGACTTCATGGTTCTATTCATGTTATATTAAAGTCAGTAGGCTACGATTTTCTTGATGTGGAATGTAGTCAAAAAGGCAATACGTGTCTCTTTTTAGATTATGACTACATTTACAAAAATAAGAGTCTTTTCATTGCTATGTTTTCCAAGAGGCCTTTTTCAGGGGTGTTTCTAGTTTTTAGTGTTTGGGATAAATTGCAAATAAATACGACGCATTCCTGCCCTTTCCCTGTAATACAGTGCAGCGCAGCAAGGTGGCTTGCTGTTCTGTGCTGCGTTACAGTTGCATAAATATGCCCCTAGGTTTACAGGATTGTTTACCCGATGTGGCATTTCTTTAGGATACGTGATTTTCACCATTTTTAATCTGCATGCACTTTTTAATTTAAAACTTCACCTGAAATGGCGTACAGTTTCGAATTGTGTGCATAGTATTTATCTGTGTGCATTAAAGTACCTTTACTTTTTAAATAAAAAGCACTAGTTGGAAACTGATTTGTGGTGTTATAATGTTTTCTGCTGCGTTCTGAGTTTTTGGCTTATTGCTTATTAGGGCTTCCCGCTTTTACACAAAATGGTTTACTACTTGCATGTAAAAGATACATCAGAAAATGCCCGTTGTCCGATATTGGCTTGAAGACAAAATAACATCTGTTTTTTGGGTGCAGAGTGTTTATGACAGAAAATTAAAATGGAAAAAGACCAAGGCCTTTTCCTGTCGTCTGAAAATCAGGCAAACATTATAACATTTTCAGTGACAGACACCATAATCATGACCCAGACAGGATTAGAGATACATGTTGCACTGCCAATCCTAGTTTATAAAAAATGAGTTTGAAACATAGAAGGTCATATTGAATAAAGCGGACGATTGCCCAGACTGCTGGACACATCTGCCTATGAAGTGCAATACCACCCACAGTACTAGCATTTATTGATTAACATATTTTATGACTTTTTAAAGATCATGTATAGGCAGTGATTAATGTTTAGACACATTAACTTTTTTTTAAACTGTGTGTTTTTATATTGTTTGTTTGAAATTTGTATAGATGATTTTAACTTATGTTTTGTTTTCATATGTACTTGATGGTTTACACATAATATAGTAAATTGAACTTTGAATTTTGATAAGAGTCATCAGAGGTACATTTAGATTAATTCACAAAAAGGTTGCAGGATAGCTTAAAGAGGTTACAGATAGAAGTGCCATTATAGGATCACCAGAGGGAAGGTAGCTTTGGCACAATTAAAAGATGAAAAAAACCTTTAAGTAAATGTAAGTAATTAATGATGACTCTAGTAGAAAGTTAATTCCTGTCATGACACAGGTCATAGATTCCAACTGCATCTCTCTCATTCTGTCTGCACATTTTAGCAGCCTTGCACATTTACATTTAGGTTGTCTCCTCCATTCTGAAAAATGATCTGCCAATCGAACATTCCATTTGTTGCTCACACTCAAATTCAGGCATCACTCTCTCTCTTCCTAATGCAATTATCCTTCGGATTAAAGTGTTTTTTTTTTAAGTTTGAAAAATAAGTTTATTGAAGAAAACATGCAATATAGCATACATACTTAACAAAAGCTGCAATATGTGAATATAAGTATAAATAATAGAATGGATTCATAAGGCAGCAGCAAAAACCAAAACAGTTGCATATGTAAAAAGGATACAAAAATTGGAACTGGAGAGAGGAAGGGAAAGAGAAAAGTGGGGGGGAGAAAGTAATACGGGAAAAGGAGAGCATAATACAATATAAAGCGATTTAAAACAATTGGGAAATAGTAACTGTAAAATAAACATACATATTGTATTCTAGAATATTTTCAAATTGAACAATATGCATTGATTAAAGTCTATAAGACGTAATGTGACATAAAATATATACATCATTTGTAAATTAACAAATAGATAAGTATAACTGGAAATACAATGTATTAAAAGGAGAAATACGTTTATGGAGGTTTGGGAACTTCTTCCATCAAAGGATGGTGGTGAGTGAATGATTGAGCAGAAATATTTAAAAAAGTAGTGATTGGTGATTAATGTTCTTATTTGATAAGTAGGGATAAAGGAGAAACATAATCACGATCCAGGCGATGGTTTTAACAGACGCTATATCACCAGGCTTGGAAGGATAGTTTTGAGAATCGTTTCCAATTTTTGGTAACTTGTTGGAAGGCTATGGCAATTAATAAATCTACAATGTTGGTGTTATAGGTGAGAGACTGCCAATGTTCGGAAAGTGATCCTAGAAAAATATGTAAAGGAGAAAAGGGAAATTGAGTATGAAAGATAGTATTGATTTGAGACCATACCTTCAACCAAAAATGATGGGTCAAAGGACAAGAAAATAACATATGAAAAAGATACCCATTGGACGCATTGCAAGACCAGCAATTTGAAGGAATTGTAGGTGTAAATTTATGTAGAGATGATGGAGTAAACATTAGCCTGTTGTATAAAAAGAAAAGTGTTTGTGTTGTACTAGCAGATCGTGAGGTTTTACGAATTTTAGTCCATAATTTATCCCAAAATAAAATGGACCAGGAGGTGCCAAAATCAAGTTCCCATTGTAATTCCACTTTGGATTTACCTCTAGGTTCTTTGTGTTTGGTAAGAAATGTATAAATGGAAGAGACGCTTGGTTGAGCACTCCATAGAGTAAGGATATTACCATGAGACGATGAAGGGGAGGAAGCGAACGACTGAGAGGATGGTGATAAGAGTATAGACTGAATAGAAAGAATCAATTTTTTATATGTATTAGAATATGAATTTGGAAGGTTATAAAGTGTCTGTGCTTCAGAAAAAGTGAAAAAGGAATCATGTGGATAAAGTTGATGAACCCAGAGGAGGCCTTTATCTCACCAAGATTTCCAGAATATAGTTTTATTATTAATTGTTATGAAACGATTATGCCAAATCGAAGAGTTAAGAAAACATTCAACATCAAAGAGATGTAACATAGCTATGGATTGAAATAATTTAAGCGAAGTATTATATATAGGTGAAGAGGAAAAACGCGTTTTATGGGTAAATATAAGAGATAGGAAAGAAAATTCGATGTCCATCGATAGCAGAGGAGGAGCTGAGGATGGAAGTTTAAAACTTTTAGAGAGTTGCTTAAGAAGAAAGGCTTTATGATATAATTGAAAATCAGGGAAGTTAACACCTCAGAGTGACTTACTATGTTTGAGCAAAGCAAGGGATATAAGTGTTTTTTTTGTTCCATAAAAAGGCAGATAGAATTGAGTAAATTGTTTTTTAAAAGTGTAAGGGAATAGCAAGAGGGATAGCAGCAAGAGTGTATAAAATAACAGGAACAAGCATCATTTTAATAGTATCGAGTCTGCCCCACCAGGTTAAGCAGAGAGGGTGCCATTTAGAAATAGAGTTGGAAAGCATATTGAAGACTTGAGTCTTATTAATGTTGTTAAGTAGTTCAGAAGCTTTCTGAGAGTTCGTGTTTTTCTTTTTAGCGACAAAGGAAGTGATGAAATCTCTGGCTGAGGCTTTAAAAGCATCCCATACAATAGCAAAGGATGAGACAGAGGATAAGTTGCGATTAAAAAAATAAAGAATTCAAAAGAGAAAGTAAAGGTCTGATCAATTAATAATGATGTATTAAATCGCCATCTTCGGTTAGATTAATTAATAGGGAGTAATTCCAAATCTAAGATTACTGGGGCATGGTCAGAAATCAATATAGAACCAATGTCTGCATGTATTATGTGTTGGGTGAGTGCTTTAGAGACAAATAAATAGTCTATGTGAGATTGGGAGAAGTGAGTAGGAGAAAAAAAAGTATATTTGCGGAGTTGTGAGTTGCTGAATCTCCACGAGTCAACAAGAGACCTATGGGAAATTAAAGTACTGAAATGTTGGTGCATCGGAGAGGGAATAAAAGTTGCTTTGGAGGAACGGCCTATATATGGGTCAACAATTAGGTTACAATCACCACCGAAGATAACACACGGTGTAGGAATAGACATCAAAAGAGTGGATATATGGGGCCAAAAATTGCCGTCAGGTTTAGTGAGTGCATATACATTAAACAAAGAAATAGGAATATCATTAACTTTAAGGTGAACAATTAACTAACGACCCTCATCATCTGAGTCTACAGATAAAAGGGAAACTTTAAGTGTTTTATGGCAAAGAATTACTGCCCCCTTCCTTTTACTTGTACCAGGAGAAAAAAAAACAGGTACTACCCATTGGCGCTTAAGTTTCAAAACCTCTGAATTAACAAGATGAAAACAATATCTTCCTTTAAATGAGCTAAATGGGTAAGAATCCTAGGTGTATCCAAACCTTTAACATTTCAAGTAATTGCATGTAACGTCATTTAGTTAAAATTATAGGAAAAAGAGAAAAATGCATAAAAAAGAAAAGTTGTTCAGCAAATATGAACATAATGAAAAACCTGCAATAATCAAATGAACCATTAGTAAAGCATTCAATAGAAACATAGAAGAGTATGAAACAAAGAAAGGAAGTGAAAGAAAAAGAAAAGAAGAAAAGGCTAGAAAGAAAAGGAAAGAGGGAAAGAAACAAGGAAGGAGAATACGAGAAAAGACTGAACAAGAATAGAAGAAGAACAAAGAGACATACCATAAACTCAAAGATGGGAGGAGGGTGCTGAGGCGACAAAACGAGAAGACGTATGACCAGCGAAACAGCTCCGGGGAAAAACCACGAGGAGAGACATGGTCCAACTAGTATTATGTAATGGATGGTGGAAAACGGAAGGTAACTAACATCTGGAAAGGGAAGACAAAAGGAGAAAAAGAAGGTCATTAATGAGATTCCATCTTGAAGCGAAACATAAAAAACAACAGAGAGTTACAAATAACACAAGAAAACAACATTATTTTCATGCAGAAGATGTTCTTGAGAGTTCCATAGATTCTGCTTTGCAATTGTCAAGAAAATGTTGAAGCTAAGCTGGATCTTCATAGGTAGTAGTGTTATTCTTATATGTGACTTTGAAGAGGCAAGGGTGAAATAAACCAAATCTGGCAGTGAGGCCACGAAGTGCTGGTCTCATTGCAAGAAAACTTTTTCTTTTATCCACGGTGACTTTGGCATAATCTTGTGAGAAAAAGAGTTGCGAACCTTGCCAGGAGATGTGACGTTTAAACTTAACTGCCTGTAACATTTTCAACAAGTCTGTACACTCTAAGAAGTAAAGAATTACACCTCGTGGTTTGTGATGTGACGGGGAAAAAGATGGAGGACGACCAAGTCTATGTGCCCTTTGTATGTTTAATGAAGGAGAATCTGGCATATCCAGTACTTGTGTAATAAAAGCTTGAAAAAAGGCTATAGGATTAGAACCTTCCAAACCCTTGATTAAACCATAAATACGTAGGTTACTGCACCTACTATGGTTTTCAAGATTTTCAACTAGTTTCTGAAGCTGAAGTATTTCTGCTTTCATTGGAGGAATCTGTTGTGACGAGATTTGAAGAGAGTCAACTTGACGTTCCACATAAGAGAGCTGAGTTTGAAACGAAGACGAAATATCCTCTAAAGCTTGAAGACGGGTGTTAGTGTCTTCCATATATGGTTTGAGAGCTCATATTTCATTCAGAAGCAACTCCAAAGAAACAGGTGGAGGAGAGGCAACTGGTGAAAGATGGTCTTTTTTGACTCGCTTAATAGAGCATACAGATGATGTAGGATTAGGTTTAGACGCATTTTTGCCATTGACTTGAGATGAATGAGAGTTAGAAGTAGGCGGAAATGTAGAAGTATTGGGAGAGTTCGCAGTAGGAGGTGTAACTGTAGTTGTGAAGTCATCCATGTTGTCTTGTAATATTGAAAAAGGATTAGACGTATGCACTGCAGTAGATTTGGGATGTACGACAGGTGTGTTAGAAGAAACAGTGCCTCTATTAGATTTTATTCTTCCCATAGACATGGGTATGCTGCAAGGTAAATATTGACTGAGCAAAGAAAAACGTTTAAAAACAGACTTGGAGTATGTTATTATGAAAGCACAGTATCATTAGCAAAAGTCTTATGAGAAAGGTTAAATAATTGGGGCAGCAGAACGGTCCTAGCGTGAAAAAGGTAGTTACTGAGAATAGGCTAGTTTCAATCCAAAAACATGTTTTCCTTGACAAAAAAACTTTTAACAGCTTGTGCGTATTTTTTGAACAGTCTGCAGCAAAGAAATTGGCAACCATAACGAATATGACTGGAAAGCTGGTCCGGTTTACGTTTGTACAGGAGGTTGTACTTCAAAATATCACACAGGTTTAAGGCACATTGGCAAAAATTATTGCTGCAAAAATGATAACTTTGTAGTAGAAACAGTCAGCATTTGTACTGTATATTGTTCATGCGTTATGAGGAAACCAAATGGCGGTCGCAGTCCGGTCACTGAGCGCGCCAAGGGTTGAAAAGTGCAAAAATGAAAATGCGGGCTCACTGTCAAATTGCAGATAGCAATCTGAACGGGAGAGGTTCCGGCATCATAATCCGTCGGAGAAGTCGACAACGGAAGGCTTCCACCGTGTGTTATTTGGAAAATCCTCAGATCCTGACGTGGAGCTGTGTCAACCTGCCACCATCTCCGTTGGCGCCGTAGCCACGCCCCCCGGATTAAAGTGTTAGTTAGGAGGAATACAATATTTTGTCATTTTGCAAATAAACACTTGTGGGAGGGGGAATATAGAGAGCAGTGAAAGTGACAAGTCAAAGGCAGGAGCAATGAAAGTTAAAAGCTTATTCAAAGAGTTGATGAGAGTGTGGAACACAGATACAGTTTGAGGCAAAATAATAATACTCTCTAAAAGTCACTGACCGATCAGTGCTAATATCTTTGACATATTCCATGTTTCCAGTTGCATCATCGAATGATAGAACAAGTAAAACAAGATCTTACGTTCTGAGGCCAACCTTCATGTAAGTACTAACTACGAGTGATTTAAATATTAATGAAAGTTAAATGTTTTACCATTGTTGAATTCAGTGAGGTAACACCATGAATTATTCCAGATACTTAAGTTACTGCCCAGTCAACAGAGTGCAGAAATTGGTACCTGGACCATGGCAACGAATGTGAAAACAAATGTTAGGGATCCATATCTCAGCAACAGCAACAGCTCAAGGAGTTTTTCAGTGGTGGTGCCACCCAGAAGCCTGTGACACTCACTCAAATGTCTGCGATTCAATGACTACAGAAACGAGAATTCCAGATTCATGTACCACCAAATCTTCCAGTCGCATTATCTCCATCATTGCAAGTTTTAGGATGATAGTTCTGGACACAGGGCATCCAAAATACACTGAAAACACACATATCACAGTGACCTACATTAAAAATCCCAAATTCTGTTTTGGATGCAACACAGGCTATATACGCTCCAGCAAAGCTACAGAGGGGCTTGAAGCAACCTTTTAGGGATTACTTTTGTCCATCATTGAGATGTGCCCCCAGTGCTCACTACATACAGTCGGCTGGTGTACAGAAGACAAGTCACAGGGAAATGCAGGTTCAGCAGCAGGCACAATTCTTTTTCGAACACATCATCGATCCTCACATGTGTCACAGGAAATCCTTGTACTTGGGTATGGTTCAAGTCAGATGAGCTGAAGATCCACATGGCTGCTGTGCAGGCTCTATCCTTGATTTTTCCTTGTGAGCTTCATGTGCACTAGCTACAATAAAAGAGGGGACATTCAATATCATGCGGATGACTTGTGGATTCAGAAAGTTGTTTTTGGCTAATGAGCCTGTGGGACAAGCATCCACAATATTCTTTCTGTGTGTCACACTTGCCTGGAATATGCCCCTGTGCTATAATAAGTATAAAAGTAAAAAATCTGAGAGGGAATTTTTAAGAAATTACCCATTTAAAATATTTACATACGAAGCAGAACATGAGATGAGCTTTCCAGGATGTCTGAAAGATGTATAAGCTGTACAAAGGAAAATATGAAATACTGACTCACAACTTCCACAGGCCACTCAGACAAAGATATCTGAACAGTCTTTGCATACTTGTCTATTAAGACACAATCTCACAAAACTGCTTTCCACTGCACCACATAAAGAAGTGCATCAGGAAAAGTGTTAGAAACTGGGCTTCGGTGCAGATGCCCACCAACTTTATGCCCCATTTTAAACTGCTTGGTGCTGATTTTTGACTCTGATAGCGTAATGGGACCTGCTAACAAGGTCCCAGTTCTTGTGCCCTTTCTCCTGAAAGTGATGTTAATTGGTACACTCAATTGGCAATGTACACGTTATTAGTATATCGAACCAGTGGTACCCAGGGCAAGCTTTGTAAAGGGTCAACAGGGATTCACCACTGTATTGTGCCACCCTGTGTGACCCAAGTAAAAGTATTTCTGCAGGTCTGCCATTGCAGCCCTGAACGAGCAGCCTGTCTGCTCGAGAGGGGTTCTGCACACACCATGTGCTGCAGTGCCATCCCTCTCCCATCATGTAAGTAACGTTTAAGGCTGTCCAACTAGGCCCAGGAGGTAGAGTGCATTGTATTAAAAGTGTGGATATATATGTTTATACATATTTATCCCTACAGTAACCCTTCAAAGTAAGGTTTTACTGTGAGTGTCTGGCGGTCCATGGAGTAACATGGGCTGGCTACCATGGAAACTCGAGATAGCCAATTCCATTATGGAACTACCAAATTGTGTTGTGTTTGGTGTCAAACACTGTGTTTTTCATCCCTGTTATGATTCTCGTGTCGAGGATGAGCTGGCATTCACAGGGGTGCCACACTGAGTGGGCACCCTGCACTAGGATACAGTGACCCGGTGCCTTGGCAGGCTACTGCGAGCCATTTTCCGCCAACTGAAGAGTCTGCCCTCCTGATGGGAAGTTCTAGCACTTACCCAGGATGGAGAGAGAGGCATGGGCAGGAAGGAAGTCACACTTCCTCCCTCCCACGGTTGCTAGTGTTTACAGTCATCAAGACATTACTTTCAAAGGCTCTCACTGCCTTTGATGTGTAAATACCTTGTCCCCCACTCGAGGACAAAGCCCTTCTCACCCTGTCCAGCCCGACAGGTGGGAAAATTAGCTATTCAGGAGGTGTACACCTCCAAACACACCACGCCAATGAAGAGTTCTGCCATGTGGGCAGACTCTGAAATAGAGGACTCTTTGTAAAAAGGTGATGTACACCCACAGGATGTTGTCACCTCAGGGGCAAGTTAGCTGCAGGGACAGAAGCCCATTGGCCACTGTCCTTCATGCCCTCTACACCCCTTAAACTAGGATTTAAGGGGCTCCCCTGGACCAATACCTCATGTCTACATTGGCATCCGAGAAGAGGTACGAAGAAAATGCCGTCACAGAAGTCAGGCCTTTGGACTCAGTCGCAGCACACACAGAGGAGAATTTAGGTGCCATGAAGAGACCATATACTGCACCCGAGTATCCACATGTGTCCGTGTTGAAAAATCAGTAAGAGGGACTTTAGTGGACACCAGAAATCCAAAGTAGAATCCTCTGACTGGTGGCACCAGTCACCTGCAACCTGCAGAATAATCATTGTGCTGTGTTGCAAGAATTGAAACCTGCTGGGCCTGTTGAGAGTGAGCCCAAAGAGAAGTGGTGTCCTGCAAGCCTGGACTGGTAACTAAGCTCAAGTCAAGTTTTGAGCTGCTAGTCCACTCCTGTGGACCTCCAGTCATCAAAGAATTTGAAGACTACATTTGCCGCAACCAAGCCTTGGTGAGCACCAGTTGGGTGATCAACCTCTGCATCGACATCTTCAGCTCAAGAGCACCTCACAGCGAAAACGACCAACGTCGAAAATGACCCCACTGCTTTGTTTCTGCATATTGAAGAAGGTGCCGTCAAGCATGTAGTAACGATTGACAGGTGCTAGCTGGATATCTTCTATCACCATGCATGTCAAAACTATGTGTGACTTAACAACGCAGTCAATACCACGACTGTGTCATTATCATGAGTTCCATTACAATGCAAGTCATTACAACGACTTGCTTTAGGGAAGCGCTGGACTTTAGAATAGTTTAAATTACTGTTCCAACTCAACTCTAGACTGTGTATCGGTAGGGAAGTTGTTGGACTTAAAATCCAAAGCAAGTCGTTGCAATGACTTGCGTTGTAATAGAACTTGTGGTATCGTCACAGCTGTGGTACTGACTGTGTTGTAAAGGCACTACGATGTAATGCCTGTGTTGTAATAGATATTTCCCCTGCCACCTACCTCACCGAGCAAGGTAAAAGAAATCCAGCTGTTGGCTCAAAGTGCAGGGTCCCCAAAGTCCTCTACTCTCTGAGGTGTAAGGTGTATCTTCATCGAGAAGTGTGGTTTAGCTAAATGCTGCATTTTGACAGCTCCTGAGGATCCAGTCAGCACCAAAGACAGCCAGGTAACCTCTACACCTGTACTCCCTGGGCAAGGTAATAAAAGAGTGAATGTTAAGTCTTGGACTAGGGGCCCACAGAACCTGAACTACAAGGGAGCTCTGTTGAGTTCACTTTGTCTGTATCGCATTGCTGAGTGTGTTGTATCCATTGAACTTTAATGATGATTGTTTGTCAGCCTCAACTGCATTTAGTTTATAATGTTTTGAAATTCGATCACTTCGGTTATCTGCAAAGTATAAAGTTGATTTTAGTGTCAATATTTATATAAAAAGAAATTTTATTTTTATAAAATGGTGTCAAGGTTTTTTTCGAGACTTGTCACTTACTTGTTGTCAATGTTAGTACTGTGACATGCTTAACACATGTTCCTCTGAGAGTGCCTGACTATTCAAGCTGCACTACCAGGACCGAGATAAGGCTGCTAAGGGTGAATCCGATGTCCACTTTTGTGTATTGTGTTAGTATTACACTAAAAGGCTTCCCAACCATATCACATAATACTTCCACCTTTCAGCAAAAAGCAATTTCATCTGCCCCCTTTGGATCAGCTCATAAATTTCATACTGATTGCCATGTGAAAGGCATACATGACCAAAGAAGCCTTTCACCGGAAATGCCTAATGAAATTTAGTTTTTGACACTTAAGAATGTAATTTGTTCTGCAGTTAAAATCCACTCCAAATGAGAAGGCTGCAAAGGATGACTGAATGGTCAGAGCAATTTATTAAATAAAGGTTTTACCTTTTTCATGGTGGTCTCAGAACACAGAAACACGTAAATCTCTCAAAAGATTATGGTGCTACGTGCTGGGGGTACGCACCGTACATACACGGGTGGGGGTTCAACTCGTATGTACACGGGTATACATACACGGGTGGGGGGTACGACTCGTACGTACACGGGTGTACATACACGGGGGGTTCGACTCGTACGTACACGGGTGTACATACACGGGTGGGGGGTTCGACTCGTACGTACACGGGTGTACATACACGGGTGGGGGTTCGACTCGTACGTACATGGGTGTACATACACGGGGGGTTCGGCGCGTACATACGGGGGCTGGGGGGGTGGTTCGGCGCGTACATACGGGGGCGGGGGGGTTGTTCGGCACGTATGTGGGCACATGTCTCCATGGTTGCTATGGGAGTTCGGTGCGGACGGTGTTTTTTCCATACGGTTGTGACATCGGACGCACGGGATGGATCGTACTTGCGCGGTCGGACTTAACTTTTCACGTTTGTACGGTAAATCATCCGGGGACGTGTCGGAAACATTTTCCAACCCGAGGACGTGTGGGGAATTATTCCCAATGCGATTCGTATGGAGTTTTTCCCATGCGAATCGTACTTGGCAGTTTGTACGGCACTTGTTCGATGCGTACGGTGAAAAGACCGGATACGAGTCGTACGGGGAAAATTTTTCCAGGATCCTAATCGGCACCTATGTCTCTGCATTGTTTTAATTGTGATATAAAAAAAGAAAACTCAAAATAAACAAGCAGTTAAACAGTCAACAGGTTTGACTTTCCATAGTGAATGTGCACAATATTTATGCCTACGTTGACGTATATAATGAATTCAGGCACATATGGCAAAAAGTAAATATACTGATATATATACAACCACACGCTGACTGCAAACACCATTGTGCACAGAGCAGTATTAAAACATTCAGATGCCTGCATTTGTAGACCTAAAACATTCATATATATATATATACAAACACCAGAATGTAATATGCCCCATTGGCAACATGCATCAACAAGCTTTAATGGGACCAGTCAGTGATTTGTCTTAATGGACTGAAGCATTTGTAGGCTTCTTTGGCCATACGCAGTCCATAAATCAGTGGCCCAGGACGTAATGATCGTCAGTGACCATGCAATAATGTGCATCAGTGGCCTTAAGTAATGATCGTCAGTGACCACGCAGTAATGTGCATCAGTGGCCTCAAGTAATGATCATCAGTGACCACGCAGTAATGTGCATCAGTGGCCTCAAGTAATTATCATCAGTGGCTCCAGGCAGTAGCCATCTTCAAAGACCAACCTAAAATATTCATCAATGGCTGAGGCAGTAATGAACATCAGCGTCAAAAGGCAGTCATGAAACTCAATGGTACCAGTGATGAACATGAGAGCCCAAAGCACTAAGGACCACTAAAGGCTCTAGGGGCTATTAAGTCAGATCAACGCATGAGGGACCACAGTGTCACAGAGTGAAGATTTCAACATTAAAACTTTCTATTCAGAACAGGAAATCTACAACATGTCACCCCAAAAGTAAAAAGCTGGGAGAAATTAAATGTATTCTGGTCGAAGATTGCAAGTGAGTTACGAATAAAAAGGTACACAGTAAATTGCAATTCACAGGTAAATAAAAGATATGTTCCTCACCCAGAAAATAATGAATATGGTTAAGGTGGGAACACCGAACATTTCTGATTTGTCCTTTTACCTCCGCATCTCTGCTTTCTGTTCACATTTTACCTCTTGTCGTCTACTGTTCTCTCATGCTCGACAATGTGTTTGAGATTATTAGGACTCTCTCGCTCACCCTCCCACCATTGATCTTTTCTTAATGTTAGAAAATACATTTTTTAAATCAAATATCTCCGTGGCCAAATGCTGAACAATGCAAATAGGAAGCATTAGGCAAGATTGCGAATAGTGACTACAAAATGAAATAATCAATCAGCACAATCTTATTCTAGATTTCTACCCCACGATGGCACAGCACCACAAAGCTGCGCATAAACAGAGTTGCACACAGCTAAACACACTTAGATAGCTACATACTCACATGCATCCACATGTATCCACGCAAATCCAAATACATGCATGCGGGCAAGTAAACACACACACTAACGTCGACAGTCTTACATAAATATGCTGACAGCTACACATGTACCTACTCCCTTCGCATCCTCTATCTTTCCACACACTATCCTTTCCCTGTCTTCAAAGGCTCTCCCTTTCCTCCCATGTTCTCTCTACTTATCAACACTTCCCTCCACACCTGCTGTGTCCTAATCAGACTTATCTACTAATTTCACATCCCAGGCAGCCCCATCACATTCCATGTACCCTGCCACAAATAGCATCATTTTATCTCTTGAGAATTATGTTCTCCAGCTGTACAGGCGGCCAACCTCCACACTCAAGGTTCTCTGTAAACACCACCCTCTCCCTCCACCCAATTTATTCACCTTTCTTCCTTTACCATCATTCCACATGTTCTCGTTAAACTGTATGCCGCCAAACACCAGATACACTATCCTGTAGCATCCTCTTCTCACCAATTACAGTTTCCAGCCAGGAGCTGACACACACCAATGATCTAGCACCCACCATGCTATCCAAAACCTCCAGCCCACTCACTGTCCACTCTGCTTTTCCATCAAATGCTGTATAGTCCCATCTCCTCCCTTCCATGCTCTTCTGTCTCTGGCAGTGTTCCACTACCCCCCCCCCCGTGTTGCAAGACACCTAGCATCTCTACACAGCCACACTTTCTTGCTACCGATATAAGTACAACTACCACCATGATTTCCATCACCTCTCTAAGTTGGAAATCATCTGCCATACTCTCATGTCACCCTTTGTGCAAGATAGAAAGATGGAAGAGACAGCACAATTGTTAGTGTTATCCTTAGGTTTTTAAATTGTCCAAAGATTAGTGGGAGCCAAAGTAAAAAATACCTCACATTTCGAACTCTGAAAGAGAGTCCAAAGAGGAAATTTTTTCTTGAATTGACAACATATCTGTGGTGTGGAAGAGCATCAAGGAGCAAAGAGTACAGTGCATTGGGTAGCTGAGCTCTGAGACCTCACAAGGAGGATGGGCAAAGAGTGCAGAAGAAGGAGGATACACATACTCACAGTAGTAATGGCTTAGAATGAATCTCCTGCACCTGGGTAGACAAGAAATATAGGGGCATATTAGCAACAACCGGCGCTAGGATAATTATCGCCGGCTAACGTGGATTTTTATCGCTGAGATAGCGTACTATTAGCAACGCTTATCTCATTAGCGATAAAAATCCTAGCGCTAACTGCCTAACGTGAGATTATCGCTGGAAACCCAGCGATAATCTCACGAAATGTGGCGTTAGCTTGTTGATAGGGCCTCACAAACTTAGCCATGATATCCACCTTCCATAGGATATCAAGGCTAAGTCAGTCCTGAATCATGCGTAAGTGAAGTAGCGATAACAGGGGTTATCACTACTTTTCCTGCCGCTATGCTTCATAACGTGGGGCTTGATGATAGGAGAAATGTCGCTTAGCGACATTTCTCCTGTCATGTTAGGTCAGGAACGCCCACTTTGCATCTCATTAGAGATGCAAAGCTGGGCGTTAAGAAACTGGGCGCTAAAGCAAGGTTTCACGCATTAGCGTGACCTTGCTAATTAGGCAATAAAATTATCGCTGCTTTTTGGCCAAAAACGGCCGCAAAAGCGGCGATAATTTACTATCGCCGCCTTGTAGATAAGCCCCCTTGTCACCATGTCAGGACACCCATATGAGTAGCTGAGCGCTTTACACACAACAAAATCAATCAATCAATCAAATACATTTAATACCTCCACCGTGAACGTAATGATTTTTAAAGACTAGAACCTGTGACATTTAAATGCATTGACATTCGCACCTATCAATAGTTAAGAAACATGGGATACGAAATAAGAAATAGGAGGTGGACTGGAATCAGCAGAATCAACACTTCATGTGTAAGCAAGAAACTTCAAGAAAAAGACAGACCTGACAGAGACATGATAAAGGGAACCTCCATCACAATAACAGCACCCAATAGATTTACAGAGACATCAGGCAATGAACTTAATATCACTAAAAGTAAGAGAATTGAGAGCAGAACAACTCATATACAAATGAACTGTAAAAATATCAGAAACTCAGTACCAGAATCCATCTATCGAAGAACCCTCAACAGATATTGACTAAGGTGAGAAATTGTGGCGTTGGCAGAATTGGGGACAACTCCATGTTCAAGAAACAGTCACAATCTCTGTCAGGGTGAACCCCAAAGTTACAAAATTAACCTGTGCTTTATTATCTGGTAGCATGGCACAAAAGTGGTCAGGTTTAACTTAGAGACAATGTGTAATATTTTTATGCAGTACCGAATAAATAATAACGTTAAAACATAACAAAAGAAAAATTTCACTCCAATTTAGAAAAATAGAGTAAATTCTAATACATTATTTGACACCAAAATGGCGAAAATCCAATCAGTAGAACCACAGTTCAGAATTTTTAAAGTTTGAAGTAAAAACTAGCACCTAAAAGATCAAAGAGCCAACCGAGGACAGCTAGTTGTGGAAGAACGGGCCGAAGTAAAGAAAATATGGATGATCGCAATAGAGCAACGCAAGGCTGCAGGTGGTGCCCGAAGAGGAGGCGTTTTTGTCCTGGAGCCGCTGCCCAAAGTTGCGGTGATGATACCTCCATTCCGACCTAGCATCTTTTTTTGGAAGTCGAAAATCTCCAGTGGGACGAGGCTGGATGCTGTAGTCTATGAAAGTTCCTGGAGGCCAGATACCTCTTCGGCAAAGGACCACTGAACAGGATTAGATGCAGAGGAGGAGAACATAGTGGGAGCTGCAGCGAAGTCAGGCCAACCAGTAATGCATCTTGGGTAGTGTGATGTCTTCCTTCATTACATCAGTGTCATGAAGGTTCTATGGAATACAGAACTTAGAATGTATTCGGTTGAGTGTCTCATCTGACCAGCTTCTGATGGATGAGATGTTTATAATAAACCTCTACTTAGAATCTACTGTGTGTTCTCATATTTCCATGAGGGATATTGTGACTGAAGCACCTCAGCATCATGTAAGAAGTTCAGTAAGAGTGCAGTCGCTGTTGTGGAATGGTGACTTTTGCAAAGACCGTGTTGTAAAGAAGTGACATTTTTATTTTGGAATTTGTTCTCAGAAGACTGCGGGTGGATCGGACCCGCAAGATACTGTCAAACACATTTTGGTGGTTGTGTGTAAGGGTGGGCGGAAATTGCGTAATCGCATTACGCAAATCTTCGCGAAAACGCTAAAAATTATCGCTAATGCGCTGAAATATCACGAAGAAGCAACATTTTTTGTCCTGCACGTTCGCAATGTTTTTTGCGTGATCGCGTTGGAAATGTGTCGCCAACTTGCCCATGCGGTCGCTAATGGGCGCAGCCATCTTGTTTTCACTTGTCCCGCCCGCTCGCGATGCTATTTCCTGTTTCGGGTTGCGCAATGCATGCTCGCGCTTGTTCACGTTAGATATTTCCTGTTCGGGAACGCGTATTGCGTGTTCGTGATGCTTTTTGCGTGCTCGGGGGAAAATATCTTGCAAACTTGCCCATGCGGTCGCAATGGGCGCGGCCATCTTGTTTTTCACTCTATGCTATGGTTCTGGGGCCTGCTTTTCAATCCTCCCTCTATCTTTTCATACCTTTGCTTCTGAAAACTTTTTTTGGATCTTTTTTATTTCTATCTCTCTCTCTATTTTCCTGACTATATTTTTTGTTTTTGTCCAATTTTTTTGTGTTTTTAACTACTTTTTCACTTTTTTCGTTTCTTTTACTTACTTTTTTAATTTTTACCTTTTCTTTTCCGCCCCTGCCTACCCCAGAATCATGGCAAAGGGCCACAGGGGGCATTGCAGCCTGAGCCACGACCGCCTTCCTTGCAGAAGGCGGCACCCACAAGGGGTGCAGGCACGGGCCTTATTTGGGGAGGTGGAGTTGGCTGCACTGTTTTTTTTTGTGCAGCGCCACCTCTCCTTAACCCTGGCAGCAGGCGGCAGGCCTGGGTCCGGGTACGGGCTCCGGGAGTGTCGACAGCGGTGGGGGAAGGTGCGCCGGGAAGTGTTTCACTGCTCGGGTGTCCGGCGCAGCCAGAACCAGCTGACGCACTGGTGGTCCGATATCCTGGACTGGGAGCAGGACCTGCTGGACCTGCTAGGAGTGGAGGTGCCGGGTCTTGGTGAGTAGCTATTTAATTATTACTACTTTGTGTCTGTTCTTCTGCTCTATTGTGAATATATTTTTTCCCAACCAGCTAGAATGCTGCTGCTTACATACATTACAGGTAATTTACGATTAAAAGCCTTCTGTGATTGTTATGACACTGGTGCTCTGCGCTACTAATCTTGTTATTTGCAACTTTGCGTTTGCACTCGATTTGCGTGATTATGTAAGAGTTTATTTTAGAAAACTTAAGTTAGGTAATGCTAGAGTGACTCTAGTCCTTCCTTTGTCCTGTCACTAAGAGATAGGGGTGGATAGATACTTAGGTTTAGTTACTTATTATAAGTTTGTAATTTTCTAGACTATCTGTTTCTAGATTCTTGTTATCCCTGCCTCTAACTGCCTCTGCTATGACTCTCTGTACTACTACTAGTAGTCTGTCTGTAGCTAAGCATGCCCAGTTGGCCACTCTTTATTTAAAAGGTTTTAAATAAAACTCAGATTCACCAGTAGCTCTAGCCATTGATGAGTCCAGTCCTTTGGGTTGTCCTCTTGTACTCCTTCTATTCTTCTTAATCTTTGAGGCTTTATTAATCTTGATGTTTTTCGACAATTCCCACCAACAAAATGCCCAACCAGATTTTACTATTTTGATAGGATAGGACATACTACTACTGTTGTAGGGATTTTCCACATACAGAACATTGCAGTTGCACAAGAAAATAGGATGTTGGTGATGGGAGGTTGGACCTTCTCACACTCACACCTCAGTCAGAACAGAACCCACCACAATCCCCTGCCCGACTAGTTATAATAGTGTTTTATTACTATTAGCTCTCCGAACCCCCCCTAAGATACCCAATGAGTAGACAACCCAGAACATAACACTCCCGACCTCTCAGTCGTGGAAGCAATGCACAAGCACAGTTTGCACACTCTTCCTTTCGCTCGCTCACTCGTGTAAGTCCATCCACACCAAATACCACCGAGTCTATGTAAGTTCAAAAATATTTTTATTTGCAACTGACAAGCTATGTACGTTGTTCTATAATCAACAGCAAAATGCATAAGATTAAAACTATAAACATTGTTGCACTTAGTTACACTTACAACAACTACAAGTCCATAGAACAAAGAAAAAAAAGCGAAATCAGGATTAATAAATAAGTGAACAGTTGAAGGAATAGGAATATAGTTTATATAAAATTATAAATGAAGATCTGAGCGAATTCTGTGGACCCCTCACCTTAGAAGAAGCTAGTACTGGTTACATCATAAGCTCTGCAAAGCTCTAGTTCGTAGAATGGAATCTTCCGTCTGTTAGGAGAAAAATGGTGCGCGTTAGTATATTGCAAGCATTTCTCAGTCGTGGCAAAAAGTGTAGCATTTTGGATAAGCAATATGTGTTGTAAAGACACTCAAACACACCAGATGAAGTAAAGAGTCTTTATTCGTGACCATCCGCTCTCAAACTGACTGGAGCTCACCTGAACATTCTAAGGTGAGCTCCCTCGGATCATACCACTACTGGTTGGGGAAGGGGTGTTGGGACATACCAACTATACAATGACAATAAGATTATAACACATCTCCCCTTGCAGGGATTACAAAACATTGGGAAACACGTGGGTTCACTCAGTGTTTACAACTCTGTCTTTGCTCCATGTCTGTCCGTTGTCCAGGCGAACCACACTCTTGCTTGTGCTTTCCACTCTTTGAGGTGCTCCGAATTTGCTCGTTCCCGGTTGCACCCTACCCGGTTTCTTAACCCACACTTGGGAGTTGGGTTTTATCTCCACCTCTTTAGCTCCATGTTTCCCATCATACCAAGCTTTGTACTTCTGTTGATGAGACTCTAGACGTCTCTCCACTCGACCTAGGTCTGGTACAACTCTTTTTCCTCCCCCCAACCACTTTGGGTTCATCTTGGTGCTGGGTTCCCTTCCTCTGAGAAACACAAACGGGGATATTCCTGTTACCCCATTGGGCGTGGTGTGATATGCCCATAAGGCTTCTCTCAACTCTTCTTCCACATTCAACCCATTGGTGGTGGCCAGTTGTATCTGCTCCTTGATCATCCGATTCACCCTCTCCACCAATCCATTGGCTTTTGGACAATAGAGAGCAGTCCTCTCATGCTTTATATTGTGTTCTTCCAAAAACTCTCTCATGTTATCAGAGACGAACTGCACTCCATTGTCCGTTACCAGGGTAGCCGGGATGCCTTCATACACAAAGATGTTTTTTAGAAACGCAATGAGATTTGAAGTTGTGGTGGACGCTGCGAATTTAAAATTCACCCAATGAGAAGTGTAATCCACCAATACAAACATAAACCTTTTCTGTGTCCCCAGTATGTCCATGGGACCCACTATGTCCATAGCAAGTTTAGTCCACGGAGACATAGGTACATTGATAGGGGCCAAGGGAGCACAGTGGATAACTTTGCTCTTGTCACTTTTCGCACAACTGATACACTCCTTTACTGCTCTCTCCACCTCTGAATCCATTCTGGGGAACCAAAAGCAACTCCTCACTTTGTTCTTTGTGAGGCTCCTGCCCAGATGCCCTTCATGGGCCAGATCTATAACCCTTTTTCTCAGCCCTTCCGGTGGGACAATTTTCTCCCCCCTTTGCAAGCGACCAGCTATGATAGACAGTTCGAATCTGACTTCCCAGAAATCTTTAATTATGTCAGGGACCTCCGATAACTTGTCCGGCCAACCCTTGACAATGAGTTCTTTTAACATACCCATGGCCTTGTCTTCCTCCATGGCCTTGTTCCATTCTGCATCAGTCAGCGAGGGGAGATGCACCACACAGATGGGTACATCTAACACTTCCTCACTGTGATTGCCTTTGATTGGTAACCTTGACAAGCAATCTGCAATCACATTTTCTGGCCCCGGTAAGTACTCCATTTTGAAACTAAAGTTTTCCAGCCCTAGCACCCACTTGCTTATCCTAGGGGACATATTTTGTGCTTGTTTGGGCGAAAACATGAATGTAAGTGGTTTGTGGTCTGTGTGAATGGTAAATTTGTTACCCCACAAAAAGAATTTGAAGTGATGTACCGCCCAAAAACATGCTAATGCCTCCCTCTCGATGACTGAGTAATTGCGTTCTGCCTCACACAAGGTACGGGAGGCAAACGCTATCACTCTTTCTTCCCCGTCACCTTTTTGGGACAACATGGCACCCAACCCTTTGTTAGAGGCATCGGTGGTCAAAATGGTTCTCTTTTTGGGATCAAAAGACCCCAATGCTGGAGATTCCAATATGCACCTTTTTATCACTTCAACCATCCTACTGTGTTCTTCTTCCCACACAAATGTTGTATTCTTCTTCAGCAGCTCACGTAGGCCCACACATAAATCAGCAAAGTTCCTGACAAATTTGGACATGTACTCCACTAAGCCCAAAAAGGATTTGAGCTCCTCCTTGTTGGTTGGGTGTGGGGCCTCACTGACAGCTTGGATTAAACTATGCTTGGGCCTGAACCCCTCTTTGGTGATGGTGTGCCCCAGGTAGTCCACAGATGTTACCTTTATCCTGCACTTGTCCAGTTGTACTGTTAACCCTGCCTCAGTTAATCTGTGACACACTGCATGAAGGGTGGCATCATGTGCTTCCTCTGTGTCCCCATACATCAGGATGTCATCTTGGAAACAGAGTGTGTTCTTTACCCCACTCAGTACCTGCTGCATTATTTTCTGAAACACTGAGGCTGCTGAGGCGAGACCAAAAGGCATTCTCACAAACATAAACGCCCCAAACGGTGACGTGAATGCCGTCAATGGTCTCGACTCGGGATGCAGTTCTACTTGGTGATAAGCTCTAGACAGATCGATAACTGAAAAATAACATGCCTTGCCCATGGTGCTTATCATCTCATTTATATTGGGGAGAGGGAATCTCTCCACCCAAATATTTTCATTTAAGGAGCGTAGATCCACACATAGGCGAATACCTTTCCCATTACCCTTGGATGCTAAAACTAAGGGTGCAAGCCATTCAGTGGCCTCAACGGGTTGTATGACCCCTATTTCACAGAGTTTATCTAACTCCTCCTTGAGTGTCTCTCTCAAATGAAAAGGTACTGACCGTGTCTTGTGTACCACGGGTTTGGCTCCAAGTCTGATTTTTATTTTGTGCTGAAACTCACGTAGTTTACCCAATTTCTCAGTGAAAAGTTTGGGAAACCTCATCTGTAGACTCCTTTCATTGCTACCTCTGTCAACCATAATCACTTGATTCTCACCATTAGGATCTAACCTGATCCCTAATTCTCTTTGGTGCTGCCACCCCAGACGATTGGCACCATGCTCAACAATGTACACACTCCCCTTTGTGGTCCTCCCATTGAAATCAATGTTGCTGTACAGCATGCCCACCAGGGGTATGGGATCTCTCGTGTACCCTTCAGGTTTGATATCAGGAGTCTCTAACATCTCTCTGGACCCCCCCAATGACTCTTCAAAATCATGCACATTCACTAACGTGAAGGGGGAACATGAATCCGCATACACTTCTAGAGGTTTGTTATTGAACATCACAATACATTTAGGGTAATTGTGTCTTTCCCCCACCGCCCTGCTCCTCACTTGGAAAACATATTTTGCATGAGATTCCTCACCACCACTAACCACGCTCACCGTGTTATGAAACCCTTCTCTGCACACTCTAGCTAGATGTCCCCTCCTGTTGCATTTCTTACACATGACACTTCTGGCAGTGCACATAGGGTTATTGGCAAGATGGTTACTGCTACCACATCTATAACATTTTGCAATATGCCCATCTCTACTAGCTTTTGTGGCTTGAACTTCCTTCGTGTTCCACTTATCAGACATTTTAAAAACTCCTTCACTCTGCTCTTCTACCTGTACTTGTGCCACTACATCTTCTTTAACTTTCATTTCTTTTACGCATTTCGCCGTATGTTCCACAGATTGCGCAATGGCCACAGCATCTTTCAAAGTGGGATTTTTAGCTAACAGTTTTTCCTGAATCCTGCTATTGTTTGTGCACCTAACCAGTTGGTCGCGTATGAGAGAATCATTCAAATCCCCAAACTCACACAACTGCGTTAGTCCCCTTAGCGCTGCAATGTAGTTACTGATCGACTCGCACTTCCCTTGAACTCTGGTGAAAAACTTGTGTCTTTCCAACACAACGTTGACCTTATCCCCAAAGTGTGACTCAAGCTTCATCAGTGTCACATCAAAAACATCAATGCCCTCATCATCCTCCAGCTCAGGTTCCGGAAGAGTTTCGTAAACTTTGCGACCATGAACACCCAAATTGTGCAGTAAAATATGCTGTTTCCTCAGGGCTGAAAAACTTTCACCTCCCATGGCAATAAGATATGACTCGAACAGTTTGGCCCAATCCTTCCAGTGAATATCTGGGTCCCCACAGTCGTTCAAAAAGGATGGGGGTTGACTCATGCCCGGTGTTCCCATAGTGGCTGAGATGACTGAGCCCCAAATACAGATAACGATTGAACCAGAGGAAATGCGGGGTAAGTGTCCTCCTTCTCACAGGATGCCTGAGGGACCCACACCTGCGCCTGACAGCCACTCTCCTACTGCTCTGGGTACCAGATCACCTTTACACATTTGCAGGATACTAAGCCTTTTGCCACAGATACTTTGTGCACTCACCCCAGTCTCAATGAAGAGCAGGATCGATACTTGGCCTTGGCACTATCTTCCTCCTGCCTCTAGCACCATTAATCAAGGAAACCACTGGAAAACGGAAAGAACAGCTGACGCGGCTGAAACACCGGCAGCGCTGACAGGAACTGAAGAGGACCGGCCCTCAGCGGCTGGCGCGCCGGCTCCTGAGGGAGGATTTTACTTCACAGGACGTCCGCTCGCTGAGAGACTGAGGACGAGGCTGTCTGCATAGCGCGCTGCTCCTCACGTCGTCACACGAAGAGCTGACAGACGCCCGTTCCTCCACGACCTTTGCCAACGGAGCGATGAAACACAGGTGTCCACCTCAGCACCGCCACCCGAAGCTGCTCTGCAGCGCGCCGCTCCACCCGCCGTCACCTCCAGATCCGTCAGAATAGGGAATCACCTCAGCGACCCACAGCCTCTTCCGAATGCCAATCCGCTGTAACCGCTGGTCCCGCAGCAAGCCTTCCTGACGAAGTGCTCCAGAACGAAAGTGTCTGCCTCCTCACTGACACCAGGAACAGACTGGATCTGCGTAGGTCAGGTAAGTGCATTCACTGTAAATAGTCCGTTGTACACCGGGGATTCACAGGACACTGAGAACTGTAGCATACACGCCACGTAATCCACAGAGCGGCAAGCACCGGACTTCCTTTACAAAAGTCACCCCACAGGGCAGCTGTAACTCCAACTCCATCAAACTTGCCCATGTACTACAAGTTGAAAGATGGCACGATGTCCTTCACAGTGCTTGCCCTCCTAGCGCCGTGCTTCCTGCTTGTGCACTCCTTATTAAATTATTAGTCTTTCTTGAGAGAATGAAACAGAGGGGAGATGGCCACCTGCCCCCTTCGCAGTTCGTCGCCAGTGTTGTAAAGACACTCAAACACACCAGATGAAGTAAAGAGTCTTTATTCGTGACCATCCGCTCTCAAACTGCCTGGAGCTCACCTGAACATTCTAAGGTGAGCTCCCTCGGATCATACCACTACTGGTTGGGGAAGGGGTGTTGGGACATACCAACTATACAATGACAATAAGATTATAACACAATATGGACTAACACCAGAACTCCATAACAAAGTGGCTTGTTTTGATTGACCTCGTACGCAGCGCTTAGACAGTAGCAGTATGAGCTCATGTGGGCTCAAAGGCGTTCTCTATACAACAAGCTGCGAGGTAACAACGCGTGTGCTAAAATAAAAGACACAAAGGTAAAATGGCAGCATGGCTCGGGCTAACTAAGCAAAGACTAGAATGACTATAGGGACCATATAACTACTAGTGTCTACTCTACTACTACCTGATTTGTACTAGTGATGTATGTTGTATATGTATGTATTACTATTAAATCATTTTTCAATCTTGCTTGTGAAAAATAGGGGGAGGTGGATATGACACCTAAAAAATGTGTAATGTTTTTTCAAGGCGCCCTACCAACCACAAGTGCCAGGGCCAGCGGCGACGCGGCTGCTGACGGAGGAGAGGAGTAGGCGGCAGTTGCAGGAGGAGCTGCAGGGGGTGAGCCAGCAGCAGTGGCGGGCGGTGGTAAGTTAGATACCTAATCCTTACTTATTGACATTACACTCACTGCAAGGGTGTACTGTATAATACTGTACAGTTGACTTACTAAGGATTCGTGGGATGAATGCAGCATGCATACTGGTGGCTGATAGGAATCAGATGCATGGTTGGTTGAATGCCTGAAACTCCCACAAATGTTAAAGTCCAAGAAAGTGGGAGGATAGATAGTACATACC
Organism: Triturus cristatus; assembly: GCF_964204655.1. Lineage (NCBI taxonomy): Eukaryota > Metazoa > Chordata > Amphibia > Caudata > Salamandridae > Triturus > Triturus cristatus. The sequence goes on from NC_140590.1 coordinate 872,784,476, forward strand.
ACAAATGTTATGTGCTTGCTAGTGCTACCGTGACACTATGTGTAGAAATATTTGTCTTACTGCTTTGCTAAGAGTATATTTTACAATAGTCTTGTTTTTTCTTCTTCCTATATAGCTACTCCTTCCAAGGGGAAACCTGACTGGAAGGAGTTGGCAGCCAAGGCCCGGCGTCGGAAACTGGAGGCAATACAGACTGAATATCGTCGGCTGGTGGTCCTGGAAGAGGAGGAGGAGGAGGTAGCAGCAGCTGCAGCCTCCTCCAATGCCCCGGGCCCCAGCCACCACCCTCCAGTGGTACGGCACCATTGTCTGGCAGCTGCCCGCCGCCACCCCTCCATCAGTGCTGCCTCCCCCCTGTGGATGCAACTGCCGCACATTGAAGCGCCGTGTTGCCCGCCTGGAGGAGCAAGTTCGTGTCCTCCTGAAAAAAGCCCGCCGAACTTAGATCCCGTTCTTATTGCCCATTTTTTAATTATTTTTGTGGTGGGTAGGATCTGGGTGTTGGGTTTCCTCTTTTGAACAATTTGACATTTTCTTTACAGACATTGGTTGGGGTTAGGGAGAGGGGTGGGTCAGGTGTGGGATTTTTTTGACATAGTTTATTTTTGTTGAGGTATTAAATAATATATTTCTACTTAAGTTTACATACGATGTTGTTAATGTTTTCTGGGTGGGGTTACTGTTTTACATCACACTGTATCCTTCTTTCCTTGCTGGTGCAGGGCCGCCCACAGCCAGTGTTTGATTTTAATAATTGGATGACTTTGTAAGACAGAAACAGATAGATGCGGCACCCCTCACTGAGTGACTTGTCCTACTACTAGTACTGTCAGTCTCTTCTACTCTAGGCACTCTGCAACTGGACTCAAAGGGGTGTGTGAAATTGAATTAATGAAAACATGTCCATTATTAATTATGCCTCCCCCAAACTTCTCTTACCTTTGCTTGATGTTTAACTTAGGCACAGCGATGGCTGCATGGTGATGATGGTTTTCTTTCCTAACATGCCATGATTGTGGTGGTGGTAGTAGTAGACCCTGGCAGCAGCATTTGCCAAAAAAGAAAATGAGACTGTCAGTAGCCTGAGAGAGACTCTTCGAGGAGTAGTAGAATGAAGTACAGTACAGAACAGAACTTACTGCCAAACAATAATATGCCCAAATACAATAAAACATAATGGTGGTGGAGATAGCCTAGTAGTTCACAGCAACTCTAGTTGTGTCGAGTCACTTGACTAGGCCTACAGCACACTGACACAAGCGTAACTGTTGGTGCTGTGTAAGAGGATGACAATGAATGAAATCCATTAATCCAATCAATGCCGTGAATTAATGCTGATGTATTTGCCGGTTCCTTTGGTAAAAAAATTACCTCACAAATATACTGCTCATGGGTGGGCAAGCAGAAGAAGATCCCCGCCCTGCCTTAAAATTGAAGTACTGTTGCTTTTGCCACATCCACCCCAGCAAGCGTGTGATAAATTATTGATGTACATTTAATGTAGTCATACATCAATAAGTCACACAGCCCGGGGAAGGGGGTTAGGGTCTGTTGAATGGTTGGGAAGGGGGTTTTGGGGAAAGGTTTGAGAAAGAAAAACAGTATGGGGCCGATTCACAGAACTAACTTAAGACAAAATCCTAAACTTACTACTTTTGGTATTCACAGAAGTTAGGATTTTGTCTTAAGTTTGACTTAAGACAAACTTAAGACAGACTTAAAACAAACTTAAGACAGACTTAAGACAGACTTAAGACAGACTTAAGACAAACTTAAGACAAAATCCTAACTTAAGTCTGTCTTAAGTCTGTCTTAAGTCTGTCTTAAGTTTGTCTTAAGTCTGTCTTAAGTCTGTCTTAAGTCTGTCTTAAGTCTGTCTTAAGTTTGTCTTAAGTTTGTCTTAAGTCTGTCTTAAGTCTGTCTTAAGTCTGTCTTAAGTCTGTCTTAAGTCTGTCTTAAGTTTGTCTTAAGTTTGTCTTAAGACAAACTTAAGACAAAATCCTAACTTCTGTGAATACCAAAAGTAGTAAGTTTAGGATTTTGTCTTAAGTTAGTTCTGTGAATCGGGCCCTATGCATGGACAAACATCAAACAACAGAATCTTTGTAGACTACCATATTCATATCAATGTATTAAGGGAGAAAAAGGAAATAATGCATGCATTATGATTGATGATAAGGAGAGACCCGGATTACATACAGTTTGTGTTCAGTGTTACCGGGCTTACTTTTACAGATAGCAAAGAAAATTTTAAAATAGCTGTAGGGATGAATTATAGACAGAGAGCAAACCTAATGATAATAATAGTAATAACAAGAACACACTGTTGTAATGATTGTAGACAAAAAAATGAATCAAATTATTTAAAAGATGAAAGTTGATACTGTTACTGTGTTATCCGGGTCAAATGGTGAGTTGAATCTCGGCATTCCTCTTGGTCCTCCCTTCCATGGATGCTCCGTCCATCAATCTTGGGTGACGCCACTGCCTGCCTGGCAGATATAGATTCATTGGTAAGGTAAGTGTGCATTGTTGTTTTCCCAAGTATAGCACAGGGTAAGGTCCGGCCTGTAATTGTAGATGCAAAAACAAAGGGGATATTTAGATTGAAACCAAGTTGAAAAAAATGGGCAAGTTAATGTTGTAGTGCAACAAGAATGCTTTCCGAGGCGGCATGGATGCATAATCTCTACTCTAGTCTGTTTCCAGCATTAACCTACAACACCAACAGGACAGAGCAGGCCCACGGTAATGGCACCCTTTGCACATCTTCCATTTAGCGTACATTTTTTGAAAGAGTTGGACAAAGCAACATAGCATTTTATAATTTACCGCAGTCATACCACCGCTACACTTGACTCCACCGCTAAACAGACATTTAGGTCTGCTGTGGTTGTTGTTTACTTCTTTACCTTATATGCCACTCATGAAACGGCTTGACTTATTCCATCAATCATCTCCGATCCGTGCACTGAGTGACTGTGAAGATACTATGTCACTGTGGTCATCATGATGGTGTTGTTCAACTCAGTCTGGATGTACCGAGTGAGTCCCCTTCTTATATTCAAAATGCAATGTATCGGCCTGCAGTAGAAGTACAAATTTGGTATTAAAAAAACAAGAAGGAAAAAGGGACTTGAGTTACTTTTAGTGTGTAGATTATTACATAAAGTACAAAATGAAGTAACTTCATGCACAACAAACAACAACAAAATCACTCAGTCAGCGTCCAATGCATGGCATCATTCAGTACCTGTTCCTTCTCATCTTCAGTTAATGGGCAGTCTCTCTCGGATCACAAAGGAGCATAGCTATAGTAGTGATCATCAATCATGTTCGACTTATTTTGGAGGGACTTGGAAATATTTTTTCTTTTTTCTTCTATTTTGCATCATCCAATCATCATCTGACTTCTTGAGGGCAATGAATTTAGGGAGATTCAGGAGGATGGAGGAGCAGGATTACTGTACTGTGATATGCAGCCAGCCAAAACTTGTATATGGCAATAAAACAATTAGAAAACGGCGGTGATAGATTTGTTGTGATTCAAAGTTTCTAACCGGAAAGACAGATACACCAATAAAAGAAAGTAAGTGAGGAAGACAGTAAGAACTGGAAGTGCAAGCCTAATTGTCAGGGAAGTATAGCTCGTCCTCAAACTCTGGGGGTTCAACCAGAAGTAGGTAATCATCATCTAACACACCAGTACCGTCACCCGAGCCGTTGTCCTCATCTTCCTCCCTTGATTCATGTATTGTGTAATTCGGTGGTATAAAGTGCTGATTCATTTTCATCATTGTTAACCTCTCCACGTTTTTGGGTGAGACACTGGTCCTTCTCACTGTTACAATGGAACCAGCAGCACTGAAAACACGTTCTGAAGAGACACTTGCGACAGGGCAAGCCAGATAGTTTATCGTTAGCCTGCTGAGCACTGGCCATTGGGCCCTTTTCCCATACCAATACCTCAATGGGTTTTGATCAATGTACACCTCTGTTGGGTCTTCCAGATAGGCCTGAACCATCCGCTCAATGTTCAGGGGTGCAAAAGTTTTTTCGGGCTCTTTTCTTGTTGCATCAGCACTGGACTTACCAATGCCTTGCTGTAAATACCAATCCTGTAACAATTTTACTGGGCCTGGAGATACAGCTCTTGCTGTTGTAGATAGTGTTGGTGAGTGTTCTGGGCCAAACACACTGCGCTCAGGCTCCCAAGTTGAACTTGATGCCGGATGCCCTGCTGCAGTACTTGTTGTGGGTTTATCTAGCGGGCTTTTAATTATCAGCCGTTCATTTTTCAACTTACTTGCTGACTCAGCTATCCACGTTTTGTACCAGGCAACATCTATTTCTGAAAAAGGAATTAATGTCTTCAGTGCCCATTTTGTCCGTGGATCCAGAATTGTGGCACAAATGTAATGTTTTTGTGACAAAATCTTATTTTGAACCCTTGTAATGTCAGCTAAGCGACGAGCTAAGCTCTCCACCAATTCATATGCTTCTTTTTTTTCCTCTGCATCTTTGTATGCTTCTGACACTTCCTTCAGCTGATGCTCTAGCTTTTGCAACAATGGGATAGCTTGGCCTCCTTGCTGACTTCACGTGTGAAGACCTCGAAAGGAAGAAGCATTCAGTCAGGCATTTAACTAGGCACCATTGGTCCATCTGAAGGCTCATGCCTTTCACAGTAGCATCCCCTCTTCACATGACATATTCACTGATTGGCCTGTACTGCTCAAACAGACGGTCAAGCATGTAATAAGTTGAGTTGAAACGTGTTGCCACCTCCTGGACGAGTGCTTTGACTGGTATTCTATAGTCACGTTGAATGAGCCTCAGCTGCTTCCGAGCTTTAAAAGAATGGCTGAAATGAGTGCATATTCTTCTGCAGATGGTCAATAAGTTGTTGACTATGGCTTCTTTTTTCAGAAAGTCTTGAACACTAATGTTAATGCAGTGCGCCAAAAACGGAACCCTGAAATAGGAACCAAGATCCATGGCCTTAAGTACATTACAGCCATTATCTGTGGAAAAAAAAACAATCTTAAGCCCTCTTGGGCGCAGCCATTCAAAAACCTTGCTCTGAAACTCTTCCAATATGTTTACAGCAGTATGAGATTTCTCCATGGCAAACATGGATACAGTTGCATGTTTCTGAGTAGCTTTAAAAATCTCAGCTGCATCAACAGCACCTTCAGATAGATTATCTCTAACCCCCACAAAAGAGACCCAGTGTGCATTGATGCACATGTAATCAGTGGCTTGGCAACTGGTCCACAAGTCTGTTGTTAGGTGGATATTGTGAACAGCACTCTGCTGCAAAGCTTGTCCAATTAATTCCTGCACATCATGATGTAGTGCTGGAACAGCAACTCTTGCAAAATAGGACCGGCTGGGAACCTTCCATTTAGGGCAGATGGTTGACACAAATTCAAGGAAACCCACCCCTTCCACAAATGAAAAAGGGAGAAGGTCCAGCGCTAACATTTTAGCCAGCTTCGCATTGTATAACCGTGCCGTTGGGTGGTTGCGTTGGTACTGCCCCTCCAACCTAAGCATGCTGTCAATGGTAGTCTGGATTATTTTCCTTTGTGGTGCAGTTTTCTTCATCCCAGTTAGGCTCAACGACGCACTTTGTTTCATAATCATTGCAGTACTACTTGGTCGCCTTGGTGTCTCATTCTGACTCAGACTCTTACTGCGGTGCCAGTGAGATGTTGCTGAGGAAGATGTGGGCGGTACTACTAAACTACTGGGGACAGGGCTAGAATTGTCTCCCTCTTGTTCACCTTCCACCGCGATAATATCGTCCCCTGATTCTCCATGCCCAACAACAATGGGTTCAGTTTTACTTTGTTCTAAGCGAAGTAGGTGAGCCTCCCACACGATAGTGTAGTGTATTTTGAGTTGACTTGTTTGGCCTCCGGTACCATAGTATGTACCTAGCTTACCCCGCCGAACAGCATGGCGACAAATTGAGCATATAGCAATGTTTTCCTCCTTACTACTAACCGAAAAGAAGTCCCAAACTGGGGAGGAGAACTTTCTGATGCTGCTGGATGTGCCACTTTCAATACCAGATGAACTGGAGGGAGTGCTTGGAATGTGACTCTGAGCAGCTACACTGCGACTTCTACCACTACCTACTGAGGTGGTGGTTGAGCTGGATGTAGGTCCCTGCCTTTCCTTTGCAAATGAAAATATGGATGCTGGAGGTTGTGGTGGTGTTACCTGTGTTGGTGGTATCCATGCTACATCCCCTGCAGCCATTTTGGATAGGGCAATAATGTTGGTCTCCATATCCTTTGGACCGGGAGTGATGTCCGTGATGATTGGCTCATCATCATCATCATCTCCCTCTTGTACATCTACCTCCATAACTCTAAGGCTTTCTGGAACCTTCCTTTTCACTAGCCTTGTCTTGTGGCGTGCATCACTCTCAGACTGAGCTGGTGGCTTCCAAGTGGCATCAAGATCATCAGAAGCGGGGCTTGAAGAAGAAGATGATGGAATAACCCTTGTTTTCCTTGCTGGGTGTCTGGAAGACAATGGATCTTCTGAAACAGTGGCTTGCCCCTCTTTGTCTGCAGAAAACTCGATTTCCCGAAATGCCCCTACTTCAGGGGGAACAACTACTATTGTGGGCTGTTGTTGTGGCTGTTCTTGCGGCTGCTGCTGTTCTTGCGGCTGCTGCGGTTCTTGCGGCTGCTGCGGTTCTTGCGGCTGCGCCTGCTGCTGCTGTTCTTGTGGCTGCGCCAGCTGCTGCTGTTCTTGCGGCTGCGCCTGCTGCTGCTGTTCTTGTGGCTGCACCTGCTGATGCAGACTTATCTGCTGAGTTACTGCATGCGTTGATTGTATACTACTTTGCGATACTGACATTTCAACAACGCTGCTCGTTAGTAGACTGGCTACCTCTGCGACACTCATGGGCTTGGTTGGTGGGGTTGGCCCGCTGGTGCGGATGTGCTGCTCCCAGCTTGGTTCCCGCCGGACAACGATGCTGCAGGCGTGTGTTTTTTGGTCCCAAAAACCACATTTGCCGGCACACCAGTCGTGGTTAGTGCCTCTTGCTTTTTCTTTTCCTTCTTCTCACCGGCAACTTTCTTGGTACTGGAGGACCTGGTACCTTTCTTTGAGCCCATTTTCTTCAGAGGTCAGACAGGACACAGGTGCACAAGTTGCAGAGATGTCTGTGGTTACAGTTGGACGTGATGTGGTCCGCAGCAGGACTTCTGTCTGGCAGTACAATGGATGATGTTGATAGTTACCTCCTCCTGTGTCTTTTTGTACACCTAAAAGCAAAATAAGCCAGGAAAAGAACATCAGTGAAATGTTGCATTTGTTGTTGTGGTTCAATTACTACTAGTACAAACAAAAAAATAGAAGATATAGTGTAGCCATTTGCGAGACTTTGGCAACAAGGGCTATGGTATACTACTTACTGTGTACAGTATACACACACTAAACTCTCAGGAAGGATAGGAAAGAATAAGAACAACCGCAAAAATACAAATGTAATGGAAGGGAGCTGCTGCTGACAAAGGGAATGGATGGAAGCAGTAAGCCAATAGGAAAACCATGTAGGCCCATATTAACTCCCACCAGAAAAGGCCACAAGCCACATGGACACTCACAAGCAACAAGCAGGAGGCCTGGGAAAAAAATTAACTGCTAAAAGGCCTCTAAAAGAAGCCATTCAAAAGATGCATGCTAAACCACACTGCTGTGCCTTTTTAATGCAATAAAATGCAAAAATGAAAATCCGCAGGGCAAAACAAGGTCTGCAGGGTGCACACCAACACACCATGCACACACAACAAAGGCATTTCTTTAACACACCCCCAAAAACAGAAATCCCCCCCAAAAACACATTTTTCAACTCAATCCAATGCCATCCATGCCCTAAATGATGTTTAAATTCAACAGGACACAGATAAACACTTGTTTAATTTACTTGTGGCTACCTGCTCTGAGCCTACTGGATGAAGGCAGGCCCGTGGGCAGACAAGGCCACACAAGCTTGCAGGCCTAGGCTTCAAAATGGCCACCAGCCACATGGCCAGGCCCACCCAACTTCATGAAAGAGAAGACAGACAATGCAGGCCTGTTGCAAAAAACACACTGCCTGCCTTCAAAATGGCCGCCAGCCTCATGGCCAGGCCCACAACAAGAAGCCTAGGCCACAAAGGAATACCATGCAGGCCTATATATATGGCAAAAGCTGCACACTAATAACTCCCACCAGAAAAGGCCCACAGCCACATGCACACTCGCAAATCACAAGCAACAAGCTGGAGGCCTGGCAATCAATGAACTGCCAAAAGGCCTATAAAGAAGCCAGGCAAAAGATGCATGCTAAACCACACTGCTGTGCTTTGTTAATGCAATAAAATGCAAAAACGAAAATCCACAGGGCACAACAAGGTCTGCAGGGTGCACACCAACACACCAGGCACACACAACAAAGGCATTTCTTTAACACACCCCTAAAAACAGAAATACCCCCAAAAAACACATTTTCCATCTCAATCCAATGCCATCCATGCCCTAAATGATGTTTGAAAAACATTCAACACACACCAAAGGAACAGTTGCTTCATCATGCACCCACCCTTGACTAGCTCTGGGCCTACTGGCTACCCCCAACAATTAAAAACAAGAATGATAAGTACCAAAATCGTAGTTGCAGCAATTGCAATGCCCCCAATCAAACACACACAACTCCAACTTACTTGTGAAATATCAAATTCAAAAGTCCTCAAATCCAATAATAATGATGCAGCAGACACAACGAGTGATCCTTCCAGCTGAAATCCAAAGGCAGAATGAACAGGAGATGGACAAAGCACTGGGAGGAGCCTGATGGACAGGAACAGGAAGTTGGAGACTCTGTGGCACTTCCTCCCTCTTCCCCCCAAAAGGTTTTTTTTAAAAAGGATTCCTTGCACAAAAAAGGACAGCCAAAAGTCAATCAGAGGAGTTTTTTCCATCCAAATCATCATTTAGAGAAGGTTTTATGCAGTTTGAGTTAATATTCTTCTCAAAATCGAAAATTCGCGACCTTCACCTCACTTCCGCCGGATGTCGATGGCGCGTCCAAAATGACGTGTTCGCGGTCTCATGGTCTTTGTCGCGGTAGAGATTGACGTGTTTGCGACCTCACACTCTCTCTCGTGCTGGAAAATTACGTGTTTGCGATCCCAGACTCTCGCGGTGTCAGATGGCGAGGAGAATGACGTGATCGCGATCGCGAACTCTCACGGGATAGCGCGACTGGCTATCAACATCTCGTGGCGCACGCGAACGGATTGGAAAACTCGTTGGCGAATGCAGGGATCCTGGTAAGGCGATCGCGAGTGTGAGAACGCATTTTCCAAGTGCGAACATGAAAAAATTCTTCGCAACACGGCAAATAGCGGAAATTTTGGCATTTTCGCGCTGTCCGCGGAACGCGAAAATGTCAAAATATCGCAATTCCGCGAGCAGAACGGAATTTGACGCCCACCCTTAGTTGTGTGGCATAAGTGAGAGGCACAGCAGTTTGACAGAGCAGCACATTAGGCTGAATGCCGCGAGCACACTTTTAAAGGACAACTCAGTGCAAGAGATCAGCATGCGATCTGTGTGTGAAAGGTTTAGCGCGTGATTGGCACGAGAAGCAGAATTACTCGAAGCGTTGTGAGCTTGACGCGAAATCGGTGCGAGGGGGTTCGGTGCGCGATTGGCGTGAGAAACAGAAGTGCTTGAGGTGTTGTTATCGCGCAACAAGAGTTAAAGAAATGCGCAGACTCACAAGCTTTAGCGTTATTCAGAACAAAACGAGACATCTACAAACAAACCTCTAGTGCACAAACCGAGCTACTCAAGTCAACCGGAAATGACGTGGAAATACATACTCAACAGGACAGACAATCAGAGACGTGTGTGTTACGTGAGCATTTTGGAGGAGAGACAATGGTGATACACACACCAGGAAAAGCTTCTTCAAATACAACTTTATTAAACTTGAAATCAGTGCACAACAAGAGAGGAAATTTGTGACAAGTGCGCGGAAAGACATTTTAAATTAAGTCTGCCTCGGTGATGTGCACACCAAACAGTCTCTGGATTCCATAATTACAATTTAATTGTGTTAAATAGTGAAAATACTCATTAAAAACCATTTGTCCACGGTGATAGGCACACCTGTGTCTTCTACGGTGATAGGCACACCAAACGTAGTAGAAATTGATTAACAGAATATTACTTAGCATAATTATAGGTGAAGTGCTGGTGATTTATAAAAAGTATTTTATACGATTTTGTTTTTTTTCTTCTTCTTTTCACTTGGTTTACAGCTTTACAATTTTTGTGTCATTACTGCAAAACTTGTAGAAGAGAAGAAAAAGAATAGTGCAAAATGTACCGGCACTTTCGTTTTTTTTAGCCATCCAAGGAAAACCAGTTATTTAATGGAACAAGTGAAAAAAGATTTTTGCACATTATGCAAGCGTATGTAGAAGCAATTTGAGGGCAGAAAGGAGGCATTCACTGTTATTACACTGTCTTAGCGGTGAAGGTCAGGATGTGTTAGAAAATTCACCAGAGTTCTCTGCAGAATAACAGAGAGGTTTAAATGAATATGAGATAAGTATATTGCAACTAGATAAGCATTATTTACCCAGAGGGAGCACAATAATGGAAATATATCATTTTGGGTTAAGGGAGCAGGGAAAGGAGGATACAGTTAAGGATTATTTATCTAGTTTGAGAAAGCTTGCATCAAGTTGTGAGTTTAGAAGAACCAACGAAGAACGTATTTGAGATCAATTTGTTCCGAAGTGTAGAGAGGATAAAATATATAACCCAGAACTCACAAGACTTGACAGCATTCATCACTCCCATGGGTGCATTCAAGTATAAGTGAATGCCGTTTGGTCTTGTGTCTGATGCTTCAGTTTTTTAGAGGGTAATGTCTACTATTTTAAAAGGTGTGAAGGGAGTCAAATGTTACCAAGATGACTTATTATTATTTGGTTTGGCTCAACAAGAACATGATATTAGAATAAGGGTGGTTTTGGAGAAACTTGAAAAAGCTGGGCTCACATTGAAATTTGAGAAATATAAGTTTTCAGCTCAGAAGACAAACTATTTGGTTCATCGCATCACGGCTACAGGCATTGTACCAAAGAAGCAGTTGGTGGATACTATGCTTAAATTAGCATCACTAAAAACAAAAGAGGAAGTTGTATAGTTCTTGGGAATGGTTGAATATTATGGCAAGTTCATAAATAATTTGGTCAGCAAGTCTAATAACATGAGACAATTACTTGGTAAGAACCAAGAGTTCAAAAGGTCTCAAGAATGCCAAAATGAATTCTTAGAGTTAAAGGACAATTTGGAAGTGTCTCCTAAATTGCAGGCATTTATTCCAGGTAAGGAAACTACCGAGGTAACAGATGCAAGCTCTAAAGGTTTAGGAACAATTTTAAAACAAACAAGGGATGGTAAGAAACAACCCATTGCTTGTGCATCAAGAGGTTTACGTGGTGCAGAGTTAAATTACTCTGTAATTGAAAAAGAAGCATTGGCCATTTACTGGGCACTCAACAAGTTTCGTAATTTTTTGGGGGGAGCTTATTTCCAAGTATGTTCAGATCATAAACCTCCTAAAGAGATTTTTTTTAAAGGGTTCTGGATTTCATCTCTTCTAGGATTAGGCGTTGGGTGATTGGTTTACAGGATTTTAATTTTGTGGTTGAACACTTGCCAGGTGTTGACAACGTAACTGCCGATTGCCTGTCTCGTTTAGTATGTGATGTGGAAGAAGAACAGATAATGGAAGATGTCCTAGAGGATAAGGTCAGGGTTTGTGAAAGAAGAGGTGCAAAAAGATAATGAGTTGATGAAAGTTATAAACATGATGCAATCTAAAGATATGTACGATAGATTCCTGTCGAAAACTTGGCAAATGATTTCTGTCAAATTATCTGTTGACAAAGGCATTCTGTTGAGAGGTACAAAGTTAATTCCTCCTTTGTCACTAAAGAAGAAATTAATGGAAGAAGCACATCAGGGACACTTGGGTATAGTGAAAACTAAGGAAAGATTGAGAGCTAGTTTCTGGTGGCCTGGAATGGATTTAGAGATTGACCGTGAAGTTAGGGAGTGCATGCAATGTAAAATATAAAATTCTTACTCCTAAAACCATGCCTATGGTTTGTCAAAGGTTACCTGATAGTCCCTGGGAAGATATCGCCATAGATATTGTGGGACCACTTAGTGGTGAACGTGTTACACATTATTTATTAGTTTTGATTGATCTTTACTGTAGTTGGGTGGAGGTTTTGTGTGTGTCGGAGGTGACTTCTACATGTGTAATTTCGTTTTTACAGGATGTGTTCAAAAGAGAAAGTTTTCCTAAAACACTTATGTCTGATAATGGTCCTCAATTTTGTTCCAAACAAATGAGTAATTACTTGATTACGTGTGGTATTCAACACAAATAAATGCCCAATTTATCATCCCGCGGCTAATGGGGCTGTTGAAAGATTTATTAGGGTGATAAAAGAGAACATTCAACTGTCTAGAGTGAATTCTTTAAACTGAGGATAAGTTACAAAAATGTATCCTGGCTCATTGTTTCACACCTCACACCTCTACTCGAAAATCTCCTTTTGAGTTGTTCAAAGGCAGGGTTCCCAACACCAAATTGTGCCCAGGTTGGATGACTTGGAGTAAAGGTTAAAGGATAATAGTATTGGTGCTTGGAGACAAAGAAAAGAAAGATTACAGCTAAAAAAAAAAGAATTGATGAATGAAAAAGGGTAAAGCAGGTTGCTATAAAAGTAGGTGATTTGGTACAGGTAAAAGCTCCCGTAGGTGCAATGTCCTGGTCCAAATATACAAAACATATTCGTGTAATAAAATGTTTTAAAAATACTGTCAAATTGGATGATGGAAGAATTCGGAATCTGAGGCGAGTGGTCATCCTCAAATCTAAACTGGAATTGGAAATGGATGGAAAGGATAGACTTGATATCTCTGTTAAGTTGTCTCGTCCAGATCGTAGACAAAGTGGACGAAAGATAAATATGCCATCGTAGCCTAAGGATCATGTTAACTAGTGCTTTTTCTTTGTTTCATGAAGTTCTAATGTTAATTTTTCTTTGTGTATTGTAATCTGGTGTTTCCTGTACACTTCATTATTGGAAGGGAGATGTGTGATGTCCTCCTTCGTTTTATCTGTGTCATGAAGGTTCTATGGAATACAGAACTTAGAATGTATTCGGTTGAGTTTCTCATCTGGCAGTTGCTGACCAGCTTCTGATGGATGAGGTGTTTATAATAAACCTCTACTGAGAATCTACTGTGTGTTCTCATATTTCCATGAGGATCTTTTAGGTAGACAGATGAGCAAAATTCTAAGTGTCAAGGTTTGGCTTTTGGGTATCCGGGCACCTTTAGCACCACCACCAGGGCTCGAGAACTGGCTGGGCACCACTTGGGGAATTAGGACTCACTCAGGCTGGGTTAAGATGATGGGAGCCTTTTCTGTCACTGAGTCTCTGACCAGTAGGCCAGCCAACTAGCCCTTGGAGTCACGCTGGTAGTCCTGGGTTCAGGTGACGAAACAGGGCATAAAAGCAGTCCTTCCAGGTGCAGCAAAACAGACTTGTGGAGTACACAGCAGGCCACAGCATCAGGCAGCCCTCTTAGAGTCCTTCCTCAGGTGCAGAAAGAGTAACGAAGAGTGGGTCTGAGGGTCCTGCATTTATACAAGGTGAATCCTCTGATGTGGAAGAAGATTCTAGATCTCCCTGGCCCTGGCTCCTGCCTGTCTGCATGAACAATGCAGTGGTGGCAAGTCCTTTGTATGAAGGCAGAGCATAGTCTCTTCAGTTTAAGTGGGGCTCTGCGCATATATGCCCCACATCCTGCCAGTTGCTGGCCCATCCAGGCACACCTAATCAAAATTAAACCTGGTCATACAACCCAGTGGCAGGCTGCAGGCACCAAATTGTTAGGGCAGGAAAATTCTAAATTTCTAAAAGGGGCATCTTCAAAATTGTAACTTAAAATCTGACTGCACCATTGAAGAGGATTTGTAATTACAGTTCTCAGACAGAAAACATGAAATGTTCACCTGTTCCCAATCAAAAGTTAGCACTTATTAAATGTAGTACAGTATACCAATGTAATCCTATAAGAGATGTAGGTCTCACAGTAGAAATAAATACAATTATGAATTGTTCTCTACCAGGATATTTAAAACTTAAGAGTATAAGTCCAACCTCTGAATTACAATACACCCTGCTCTAAGAGCTACATAGGACCTACCTTAGGCATGACTTATATGCAGTAAAAGGACAGTTAAGACTTACCACGTCGAGTTGGTGGTTTACGACTGCAATGTCAGATTTGGGACATGTTTTCAAGGGCTTCGTAAGTGGGTGGAACAATAAGTGCTGCAGGCCCACTAGTTAAATTTATTTTACAGGCCCTCTATAAGGGACTTATAAGTAAATTAAATATACCAATCAGGTTTAAGCCAATTTTACAATGTTTAGGGAGTGAGCACAAGCACTTTAGAACTGGTTAGCAGTGGTAAAGTGCACAGAGTTCTAAGGCACGCAAAAATGAATGCCAGCAGATAGGGGGAGGGAAAAGGCAAAATGTTTGGGGTAGACTACCCTAAGATTGGCAGGTCTAACAACTAAGAACTTTGGAAGTGCAACAGTCTTGTTCTGTATCCAAAATGTATTTAGGTGAACTTGATTTGACCACAACTTATTGGCAATTAAAATTACAGTCATTGGTGAAATGTGTGTATCCAGAGATATAACTATGTATATACTAACCATCAGTTCTGAGCACCAGTCTTAACACAATCTGCAAGCAGATGACATAGGTTGGTTGCAATCCCCTCAAGTTGGCAATGTCTGACAATCTCAATCTCTCTATTGTCTATGGAGCTAAATAGGAGCATAACAGTATCTGTAATAGTATCCGTGTTCAATATGTATTGTTTAAGGCTTATTCTAACGTCTGAAACATTTGCAGTATATTTAAATCATTAGGAATCTAACACGGTTCCTTATGGCTTCAATTGTAAATTAAATGTACAGTTTTGTGAATTTTTCACATTGCCTAAAATGATCTGCATATAGATGAATGAGGCATTAATTTTGGTTGAGCTTTTTCCTTGTACAGATCAAAACAACATTGTACATCCTTACCATGGGTAAAGAGATAGGGAGTCATTTATGAAAACTGTTGCATTGCTGCCGCAAAATAGCAATGCAACAGTTTTCATTCGGCCCTCCTTGTGAGACGATTTAATGTACGGCGCTCCATAACGCAAGGAGTTACAGATACCTAAGTATTACTGACGTATCTGTAGGCCCAAAAGTCATGCATTGCTGGGGTGTGTCTGAAAACAGACGCAACTCCAGCAATTTGTCACTTCACATAGGAAAAGCCCCATATGAAAGGGCCTGCATCAGTCTTATGCCTGCTGTGAAGCAGGCGTAGGGTTTTGGCACAATAGCATCCTATAAGTGGTGCAGTGAAATCTGATTGATTTCACTGCGCCACTTCTATGAGGCTTTATACAGGGGAATGCCCACCCTGCATACATTATACGTGATGCAGGTACAATGTAGCGCAGGGCTTTATAGTGATGCATCTGCTTAGGTCCGTCAGTCTGTAAAGCGGGCGCAGCCAGGCGCATTTTTTACACCGCCAATGAGTTACAAAATGTGACACAACGGCGGCACAAAAGTGTTGCAAGGTCTCATAAATAAGGCCCATAGTCTTTCAAATTTGAGATCCCAAACCACTCTTTCAGAATAGTATTGTAATTTTGAACATGTATTCTTAACTTTGAAACAGGACACCATAGACAGAATGTTCCCAATTCTTCATGGTTTTGGATCTACATTGGGCATTGTTGAGTAAAAATTAGATACTTTTAGGGAGGATTACCTTTTTAGAGTTTATAATCCATGAAAATAATAAGCTTATACGTCTTTCAACTTTGTTATCTGATTTACTTCGCAAAATTATTCTTAAAAATTGTAGTCCCTCATATCTAAAAAAGCACACACTTTGGATGATATCAGAATCAAAATTTCATCAGTAAAACAATTAGGTTTTATATATTCTTGCTAAACAGTTTTGGTTCCTGAATGATCAGGTTTTTGGATCATTAGAAATGTAAAGCATCCTTATGATTTGAACTTTGTTATCTCTTGTTATTATCTGCGTTATGAATCTCTTGTTATACTAAATAATGATGTGACAGCCTGTTTTATTTTGTAATGTCAAACTTAGTAGATGATGAAAAAGTGCCCCAGCAATTCAAGATTATATATAAATATTATATATATCATGTATCTACTCCATCTCATATGTTATTACAATAACTATGTCTCGTAGTGTTATATTGTAATTCCAATTATGTGGCCCAGTTATTCATTTCCATATCCCAGAAATCCACATTCTGTAATATGAGTAGGTTCATTCATTGGATTAAAATGCAAACATCTTTATCACATTTATAGCACATGAAAACAGATAAAGAAACTGAGGTTCAGGCAAAGTTCCATATATGTCTTATGAGTAACTCCTCTGTGGTGTGCTGTTTTTTCCCATAAAAATGCCCAAAAAATAGAAACCAAAAACATAATAAGGGTGATAAGATAACAAACAAATGCCAATATACGGTGTAATAATGCTATTTCTATATGTATATCTCACTTGTAAGTGTATTCCAAAACTAATACTTTTTTGTGTTAATCCTAGGCAAATATTACAGGAGTGATAATGGATATCCCCGTCTGTTAATTACAAAACCATGGCAATAAGAGACATTTTTAATCTAATTCCGGATATGATTTTATAACGAAGGTCTGGTCACAGAAATATACTCACAAAATCAAGAACATTTATCGGTCATTTCACACAGCTTTAAAATTAGTTTTCAACCTTATCCTAACAAAAACATTTTTTGGGAGCCTAACCTCTTCAACCTGGACAAAACTGAATTTAAAAGTCTTTTTTGCGAAATGTATTGATAATTTAATTAGCTAAAATAACCCAAGTATTGGTCTAATACACAAAATGATTTAGCATTAACTTCTTCACTTGAGAAATATTTGCACTTGAAGGATATAAATGAAAATGCACACTGATTTAATTTAGACAGGATGTGCTAGGAAATAAAGTGTGTCTCAAGCAAATTGAATATTTTTACACGTTTCCAGTGGAAATAAACAACACGTATAAGTAAACAAACAAGTGGATCTGGATTAATTAGATTATAACAATATGTTAAATTCGGAACACACATAGCTGAAGTTAAAATTAATTAAACCCACAAAACTAATATAATAGTGTACACTGGGACAAACGCGTGACTTAGGGACTGGTTGCCAAAACATAGTGACTTCTTGTGTGCCAATTATTAGATGCCATGATAAAAATTATTTTACAAACAAAACTAGCCATTTGAAAGCACATATGTGCCAAAAGTGCCATTTGCAAAACACTAAAAGGGATGCCTTCACCCTTTTAGTGTAAAATAAGGGTCTGATTACGATGGCGGGGGGGGGGGATGACTGCCAATGACAGGCTGCCGTTGGCCCTCTACCCGCCATTGTAACCAACTTTACCGCCCGCCATATTATGATGGTGAGCGGACGTGTGGCAGGCATAAAAACCGACCTCCATGCATCTGACAGGCTCCTTGAGCCTACCGGTGGGGCAGAGGACTACGACCCTACAATGGTAGCTTTGTCTACCAGGCACTGCCGTAGTGATTACCTTGTACCTTTCTGCCTACCTGTTCATTACGGTTAACCCGCCATGAACAGGTAGGCGGAAAGAGACTTTGGGGGCCTGTAGCTGGCTCCCCTTACCCCTTGGCCCCCAGACACAGGGCCTGGGGGGCACCTATGGTGCCCCACTACATTTCCCTGCACCATGTGGCAGGCACGGCATGGTGCCTGCGACATAGTGCAGGGATAAGGAAATTGTACCTTTTTTGCATTGTGGCCAGTGCTGCAGCCAGCAGCACCCGCCACAATGCAAATCATGGGCAATGCGACCACTTCAGTGGCGGTCCCAGCGTAGTTCATACTGCGGGACTGCCATCTTGTAGGCGGGCGGTCCCAAACACGAAACAATGGGAGATGGACTGAAGTCCATTCGCCATCGTAATCAGCCCCTAAGTTTGAAGATCACTAGCAGGCAGGCATGTAACTCTGTGTCTTCAAGGGAACCGCCGGTGTGGTGGCACCACTGATTGAACTGAACTTTGCTCAGTTGGTGCCAAGTTTGTTGTGCTAGCTTGGCAAAGATTTTTTGTTTTCAAGATAAATTCTACCAAAGTGGAATTTCCAAATGATACTCCCTTTTAACATTATGACACGGGAAGTCAGCAAGGAGGTAAGTACAATGAGCCAATTGATTTCATTGTTGCACCTGTGGCAGAAACATTTGCAAAAAGTGGAGCAAACGTTTTGCAGAGTCAATAAAGAAACAGCTTCTTTGTTGAACAGCTACATTCTCCACTTGAACACTAATCAAAAGCTGTAAAAACCCACTGTGTCCTCACAGGAATACATACTGGATTCACAGTACAAAAAAGTAAAAACCACATTTATTCCTTTAACAGAATTTGATGTCTCAATTTAGAAGACTTGGAATTATTACATAGACAAAAATATAACACAGATATTTAGAATATCATTAGCAATCAAAATTAAACTAATGTGAAGTTATAGCTATCCAGACTATCACTTTGGAAGGTTTTCTTTACATATTAAAAACCAAATAACCAAGAATTTTATGTTATACAAAAAATGATATTGGTGGGAAACAGCTAGAAAAGGATGGGAAAAACAATAATGAAAGAAAAGGAGGGAATAGAAAAGACATATGGTATTGGTATCCTTCCATGCTGCTATTTCATGACATCATGGAACCTTGTATGATGGGAGGTTCCACAGAGTTGATTAGACTTGAGATGAGCTGTGTACAACCTTTTGTTGGGGCCCGGGCCCATCTATGTTCCTGTGCTATTGAGAGCTTGCTCAATAAAGCCTCTTGTCAACCTACATGTTCTGAATCTGCATTCCTTCCTGTTAACTTTCCCAACAATCGTCTGTTACCACAAGATATTTAGAAGAGGGGTTAGGGAAGGGTTTTTACCACAGTAACAACAAAATAGAAGCAAGAAAACTGCATGCAGGAGAAAGTAACATGCAGAAACAGAGGGACTATAAAGGAAAGCACAATAAAATATGCAAGGCTAACAAAGATGCTAAAGTAGGGAAGGAAAAGCTGGAAAATACAGAAGGTCAGAATATATGCGTGTTATTAAACGTAGCCACGAAATAATAAACAAGACTTACCAGCGCAGGGAGGAATGACTGGCATGAAGGGGGTGGCATCACTGTTGCCATCACCCTGGGACATGGAGATCTTCTTCCCATTGGTTCTCTTTGGTTCTCCTGAAATGAGGAAGAATAAAGAGGACACACAAATCTACTGCCTGATTAACCGATACTTTACAATCATCCGAAAAAGAAAATAATTCCCTGCCCTAAACATTGTTTCATATAAATGATATTGCTGCTCCACTCGCTTCATATATTTTTTGGTCAAGCCTAGCGTTGCAGTGCATGCGCTGCACAGCTTTGCAAGGCTTGCAGTATTCAGTATAGTGTGGAAGCTTCGTGGAAGCTCCGTCCACTCTCCGCCCATCTTTTTCATTGGCTTAGGCCCTAAATGCTGCCTTCTGTTTGGTTTAGGACTTGTTAGTCCCTCCTCATGACAACCATGTTGTCATGTGTATCCTTCCAAGGCTACTGGCCCCTTTACTTTGTATTGCATGGTAACTATTTTTTTCCCATGCCTTCTCCCCCACGCCCCCTCCTGCAGTCCATGCATTCTCACCCCCCTCCTGAGCTTGTGTCTTCTTGCGCCTGCCCACACTCCCCCGTCCGCACTCCCGTTTTCAGTGCAATACGTCTCGCATAAATGCGAGTCCTATTGCATTGCAAATGCTTGTTTTAGGCACAGGGAGTTTTTCTAAGAATCGCAGCATGTAGTGCCTATGCACAGACTCAAACCATTGCCAGTTACAATGTTTGCAGCTCTGGTCCTAGCGTCAAACCCTCTCGTCCCATTCGCTTTCTTCCGTATATTTTTTTACCCTCGTATTGTCTCTTACTCTTTTCTAGTGCGCTTCTCCGCTTACTCGCTTTCAGACTTGGTACCTTTCTGTTCTTTTCTCTTCCTTTCATTTCCATGCCCTCCCCCCTCTCTACTGCCCCCTTTGCCAGTGCTATACATCTCCTCACTCCCATGCATGGTCTTTTTCGTGCCATCCCTTTTTCATCCCCCAACACTTTCTTTCGCACTCCTCTATTGCTCCTCTTCCGCTATTTCACCCCCCTGCATTCATTCTTCCACTGCCATTAAGTCTCCATCTGCCTTTGTTTCTCCCCCCTCCCCCTCTGTCTCACATTACGTCTACCCCTCCCAGCCTACTGTTATTTTTTCATACCTTCTCTCTCCTCTTTCAGCCAGCCACCTGCCCCCTCTTCCACCTTTGTTGTTGACTGTCTGTGACAGGCATATGGTGTCCTGAATCACTGGAGGCAGACTGCACTTCCTCAACCACCGAATAAGAAGTGGTTCCAGTGCATTAGCTCAGCGAGGGTGGCCAATGACCAGGAGGCACACGACATTCAAACCAAAACACCTGACTAGTGATGCGGACCCTATGCAGCCTACCTCTGGGGTAATCAGGACTCTATACACACTATACCTCATTTTGGTGTAGTATATATAGAGCCAGTTTTCTACAATACATAGTAGAATTGGATATTGTTATCAATGATTAATGAGAGAGCACATAAATTGGTTGTAGTTCCGGTAACTTTATTTGAGCCTGTTTGCTTCATGGCCACAATTTGCCTTCAGTTAGCCCAATCCTCCACATCCTTCAACAGTAGTGAAGAGAATATGTTGTCATTGTTATCTAAAAGGGCAATTTAACGTTAATTGGCTGGAGATGATGTTTCTCCTCTTTTGTTAATGGGATGCACAATTGCACCTTGCCATGATTCCGAAATTACTTTGTTCTTGAGAATGTGATTATACAACAGGGAAGCTTCCCTGAGCAAAAAACTGGGCTAACTTTGAACAGTGCTTGCAGCAACCCATTCTGGCCAGGGGAGCTGTCCTCGCGGGCTATGTGAAATTATATCAACAAATTGCTCAGGAAGAAATGACAGTGGCTCAGTTGCTTCGATAATGTTATTTTTAGATGGATTATTCAGTTGCCCTATAGAGCCGTAAGCAATCATGGTTGACATGGATTCCAGGGAGTCCGATGTTTTTATCATACCCACATACTCCACCTCAGGACTATGACCCTGATAGAGCAATTGCAGATGTTCAAACGACACTGAATGCACAATGTTCACATTGTTAGCCATTAGGGGCCCTCCTTCAATCTGATTCACCACCTTCCAATGTTTGTTGAAGTTATTGGTTTTGCTTACATACAAGAGTTTAGCCCAAAACAGATCTTCATACAGCTTCTTTTTGTATAGTACTTTGTAAGAGATTTTAAATTGTAAGCGAGTTTATCATCCAGCGGATTGTTCCTCAACCTCTTCAGAGCCTGTTAAACCTTGTAATATGGCAAACTGCGTTAGTTTGTAATGGTTTAAGAAGGGTGTAAATTGCAAACTGCTGAACCTTATTGGATAATTGTTTGTAAAATTCAGACATTAGCTCTTTTATAAATGAATCCCAGCCATAAAGACATTCTACTCCATCTGTTAACCGATTTATTGCCATATACACGCATCTCTGTTCGATCTCCTGAATCAATTGATCATTCCATTTTATTTTCCTGTAGTTCTCAGTTTGAGTGAATATTATGGGACAATTTGATGTCACCAACACAGACATTGCAAGAGATAGTTCAATCATCTGAAGAATGTGCTCGCTTTCAGCTCAGGCAACCATCTGATATTGCTTAATGTAGCACCAAAGGAAAAGACTAACTAATGTATAGTCAATACTCAATTTAGAAACATCTGTGATACATGTCCAGGTTGGCAGTTTATCTTCCTTGAGTCTGCCATTGACTATTCTGAACCCCCTAATAATATAATTTGGCTGAAAGTTTTTCTCCGGTTTTATCACACAGATTTAATGGAGGAGTTGCTTGTAAAAGTATATTCCATAGTGGATCCTGTCCAGCTGTTTGTTCATCTGTAAATGGATTCCTAAACAGATTCCTATTGAAGTCTCAAGATATTATAAAAAGGGACTTTCTATGTGCCTGTTTTAAATTTGTTATATAAATGCTGGTATAGGGAACTGTTTTTTGCTTCTCAGTCGATGTTGGCTGTATATAGATGTTGATAACTATCAGTGAGAATGAGTGCCGTTCACCCAGCAACGCTATTTTACAACAAGAAACCATGGTTCTTCTGATGTAATATATGAGCATGAATAATTTAAAGTAGAACTCGGATACATTACTAATTCACTTCTAGGGTGACCTTTATTCTTGAATTTTGATGCTGACTTTGTAAATTCTAGAAGCCCAATTAGTGGTCAGTGATTGAACCCATGTTTCCTGTAACATTAAGACTTGATGGCTTGCCAAGTAGTCTCTAACTTTAGGATCATTTAATTTGCTCAATAAACCTCCAATGTTCCAGGAGCAGAATCAAAATGTTTGTAGCATAGCAGGTTTGACAGTAATCAGAATCATTTAGTGGTGGTCTTGGATGGGCAGGGCCCCTCGAAGCCAGCTCTAATCATTGGTTAGTGATGGCAATTTTCCAGACCCAGACCAATCGGGATTTTAAGCATTATTTACTGCAGTTATGATTCGCAAATTGGTTTGTGAAGAATTGAGTAGGTCTTGTTAACTTGCGATTTCTAAAATAAAGTGCCTTCCACAAACTTGCTGGACTACTGCATGAGAATAAGCTGATAGGTGTCAGAACGGTCTCTTGAAACGTTTATTCCATATTCTTTACAGGTTATCTTTTTCAGAGAATACAAAGTCTGCTACTTGATTTGATGACCACGTAACCAAACATGGTTCAGATTTCTGGTTACTTCAGGGTGGTAAGAATTGCATTGAAACGATTTCTGATGAGCTTAAATGATCATGTGATTCTATGCTCTGGAGGAGCTCAATGATATAACCTCGTTTTGTACTCAGGAACAAATAGCAGCGTTTTTTGAGTATTCTTAGGAGGGGGTACTTGTTGGTCTGATCTTCTTGGGAATTTTCCTTTAAATTTTTTACTTACGGCGTAGAGTGACCCACTTTGATTAGGTCCAGTCTTGGTGTTAATATTCTCACTACTATGGATTGTTTGAGTGCACTTCGCACCAGAGTGGCAGAAAGGAGCATGCATACCAGGACTGTCTATTGAGTTACTGCTTGCCCTTTCTGCGGTAACTTTGCTGTAGGAAAGGGTGTCAATGTCCGATTGAGTTACATTCTCTTGTCAGTGCGTGTTTGTTGAGCAGTTTTGTACTTGCAGAGTGAACAAATTCCTGAGTCATACATTCTTGTGGTGTCCTTCCAAATGGTAATTCTTCCTGTGATGTTTTTTACTGTGACAAGTTTTCACAAACCTGTATCTGGCCTGGTACGGTTAAGGATAAATGTGTATTTAGATTCACTTGGGAGACGCTCACTCTAGATCTCCCGATCATTAACAAGCTAATGTGAAATTAGTCTTTGATTGGAAATTGGAAACAACTTTCCTGTTTAGTCCACAGGTCTAGTTGTTCCAGAGTAAGATAGTGTGTTTTGCTCTTCAATGTGGGTATGGAAGTTACCTATATCCTCTAACAGACTAGTTCCTGTAGACTGCTGAGTTTCAATTGTATCCTGCCTTAAGTGGCAATTGGCCATGCTGCAGCACACATAGATAGAGAAAAATGCCCCAGGGGATTGTTTTGTGCAGGATGGTGTTCCTTCCTGCACAAAACAATCTTACATTCAATTGGCGCTAGGCAGCCCGCAGGTGCACAGTGCGGACACACTTGGCTATGACACAATGGACATGCCCATGTGCTACCAGCACCTAACAAAAGACACCAAAGCCCACAACTGCCTTCACAGCCGAGGTCCTCTAGGGCTGGTCATATCTAGCCTGAGGCAGTGAAAAGATTCCATGCTTGCACGTATGTGCAGCAAATGAGGGCCTTGCAGGTCGGCACAAGCACTCCAACATTTCTGACTCACAAACCCTTTTATGGGCTTGTCTCTCTCTTTCAGGCTGTGTTGTTGTGGGGTCACATGATAGAGAGCGGGAGGCAGGAGCCGGGGGAAGGGCAAAGAGAACTAGTCAATGGATGTCCAACCTAAGCTGAAGATCCAGTAAAAAGCTGCATCCACAGCGGAGGGCTGGAGATCATCAAGTCTTACTTAGCGTCTTGCTCTGTCTCATTCACTCACTGATTTGCAGCACAGCCGACTCGCTTAACTTGGCTGTACTAGTACCTCAGTGTGCCCCAATAGGGAACCGTATGCCCCAGCATAAGGGGTGCCAATCAGCCACACACAGAATGCCGAACCAGAGATACAGCCAGACGGAGTCGCCGCTGCTGCCGTGAAGAAGTCAAATGGCCTCACCCAGAACAGGAACATGAAAGAACACAGTCTCAATGTATACTTATAAATATACCTGCTCTGGCCCTTGGGGAGATGGGTACTCCTGACGGTGAACATATTTTCAGGGACCCTCTCCCTATAGGTTAAAATTAACATTGGTCCTGACTCCACTGGGGTAATCTTAAGCACGTAAGGCAGAGTGCTATGTGCTCGTTTTAAATGGGAAAATCTTTTAATAGGCATAGCTCTTCATTTTTGTCTACTTTTACTCCTGGAGGCCAGGCCGTGCTGCCGGGACAACAATACACACGCTTCTTGGCCTTTAAAGGGGCACATTCTGTAGGGAGCTGATCTACTGCCACCATGTTCCAACCTTCTCTTTTGACTGGGTCATGGTTCTCCTCCCCTGTTGGTGGGGTCATCTTGCACAGCCCCTTCCCTATTAGCCATCAGGACAGACCCCTGCCCACATTTACCAGACCCTTCTGGCTGTTGTGCATAGAACCTGCAGCGGGCAGTGGAGTCCAGATCTTTCTCCAACAGGTCCTCACAAGGCATAAAGGGGAATAGCACCACTGGCCCTGGAAAGAACCTTCCTAGTCTTGAAGGCATACGTTAGTGACAAAGAATCACATGTACAGAATTGAATATGAATAAGTTCCTATTTGCAATTATTTGTGAATCCCAATTAAGAAATCCAATTCCTAATGTACAAAAATGTACAAGTTAGTAATAACGATTCCTAATGGGGTTGTGTTGTAAAGACACTCAAACACACCAGATGAAGTAAAGAGTCTTTATTCGTGACCATCCGCTCTCAAACTGCCTGGAGCTCACCTGAACATTCTAAGGTGAGCTCCCTCGGATCATACCACTACTGGTTGGGGAAGGGGTGTTGGGACATACCAACTATACAATGACAATAGGATTATAACACATCTCCCCTTGCAGGGATTACAAAACATTGGGAAACACGTGGGTTCACTCAGTGTTTACAACTCTGTCTTTGCTCCATGTCTGTCCATTGTCCAGGCGAACCACACTCTTGCTTGTGCTTTCCACTCTTTGAGGTGCTCCGAATTTGCTCGTTCCCGGTTGCACCCTACCCGGTTTCTTAACCCCCACTTGGGAGTTGGGTTTTATCTCCACCTCTTTAGCTCCATGTTTCCCATCGTACCAAGCTTTGTACTTCTGTTGATGAGACTCTAGACGTCTCTCCACTCGACCTAGGTCTGGTACAACTCTTTTTCCTCCCCCCAACCACTTTGGGTTCATCTTGGTGCTGGGTTCCCTTCCTCTGAGAAACACAAACGGGGATATTCCTGTTACCCCATTGGGCGTGGTGTGATATGCCCATAAGGCTTCTCTCAACTCTTCTTCCACATTCAACCCATTGGTGTTGGCCAGTTGTATCTGCTCCTTGATCATCCGATTCACCCTCTCCACCAATCCATTGGCTTTTGGACAATAGAGAGCAGTCCTCTCATGCTTTATATTGTGTTCTTCCAAAAACTCTCTCATGTTATCAGAGAAGAACTGCACTCCATTGTCCGTTACCAGGGTAGCCGGGATGCCTTCATACACAAAGATGTTTTTTAGAAACGCAATGAGATTTGAAGTTGTGGTGGACGCTGTGAATTTAAAATTCACCCAATGAGAAGTGTAATCCACCAATACAAACATAAACCTTTTCTGTGTCCCCAGTATGTCCATGGGACCCACTATGTCCATAGCAAGTTTAGTCCACGGAGACATAGGTACATTGATAGGGGCCAAGGGAGCACAGTGGATAACTTTGCTCTTGTCACTTCTCGCACAACTGATACACTCCTTTACTGCTCTCTCCACCTCTGAATCCATTCTGGGGAACCAAAAGCAACTCCTCACTTTGTTCTTTGTGAGGCTCCTACCCTTTTTCTCAGCCCTTCCGGTGGGACAATTTTCTCCCCCCTTTGCAAGCGACCAGCTATGATAGACAGTTCGAATCTGACTTCCCAGAAATCTTTAATTATTTCAGGGACCTCCGATAACTTGTCCGGCCAACCCTTGACAATGAGTTCTTTTAACATACCCATGGCCTTGTCTTCCTCCATGGCCTTGTTCCATTCTGCATCAGTCAGCGAGGGGAGATGCACCACACAGATGGGTACATCTAACACTTCCTCACTGTGATTGCCTTTGATTGGTAACCTTGACAAGCAATCTGCAATCACATTTTCTGGCCCCGGTAAGTACTCCATTTTGAAACTAAAGTTTTCCAGCCCTAGCACCCACTTGCTTATCCTAGGGGACATATTTTGTGCTTGTTTGGGCGAAGACATGAATGTAAGTGGTTTGTGGTCTGTGTGAATGGTAAATTTGTTACCCCACAAAAAGAATTTGAAGTGATGTACCGCCCAAAAACATGCTAATGCCTCCCTCTCGATGACCGAGTAATTGCGTTCTGCCTCACACAAGGTACGGGAGGCAAACGCTATCACTCTTTCTTCCCCGTCACCTTTTTGGGACAACATGGCACCCAACCCTTTGTTAGAGGCATCGGTGGTCAAAATGGTTCTCTTTTTGGGATCAAAAGACCCCAATGCTGGAGATTCCAATATGCACCTTTTTATCACTTCAACCATCCTACTGTGTTCTTCTTCCCACACAAATGCTGTATTCTTCTTCAGCAGCTCACGTAGGCCCACACATAAATCAGCAAAGTTCCTGACAAATTTGGACATGTACTCCACTAAGCCCAAAAAGGATTTGAGCTCCTCCTTGTTGGTTGGGTGTGGGGCCTCACTGACAGCTTGGATTAAACTATGCTTGGGCCTGAACCCCTCTTTGGTGATGGTGTGCCCCAGGTAGTCCACAGATGTTACCTTTATCCTGCACTTGTCCAGTTGTACTGTTAACCCTGCCTCAGTTAATGTGTGACACACTGCATGAAGGGTGGCATCATGTGCTTCCTCTGTGTCCCCATACATCAGGATGTCATCTTGGAAACAGAGTGTGTTCTTTACCCCACTCAGTACCTGCTGCATTATTTTCTGAAACACTGAGGCTGCTGAGGCGAGACCGAAAGGCATTCTCACAAACATAAACGCCCCAAACGGTGACGTGAATGCCGTCAATGGTCTCGACTCGGGATGCAGCTCTACTTGGTGATAAGCCCTAGACAGATCGATAACTGAAAAATAACATGCCTTGCCCATGGTGCTTATCATCTCATTTATATTGGGGAGAGGGGATCTCTCCACCCAAATATTTTCATTTAAGGAGCGTAGATCCACACATAGGCGAATACCTTTCCCATTACCCTTGGATGCTAAAACTAAGGGCGCAAGCCATTCAGTGGCCTCAACGGGTTGTATGACCCCTATTTCACAGAGTTTATCTAACTCCTCCTTGAGTGTCTCTCTCAAATGAAAAGGTACTGACCGTGTCTTGTGTACCACGGGTTTGGCTCCAAGTCTGATTTTTATTTTGTGATGAAACTCACGTAGTTTACCCAATTTCTCAGTGAAAAGTTTGGGAAACCTCATCTGTAGACTCCTTTCATTGCTACCTCTGTCAACCATAATCACTTGATTCTCACCATTAGGATCTAACCTGATCCCTAATTCTCTTTGATGCTGCCACCCCAGAAGATTGGCACCATGCTCAACAATGTACACAGTCCCCTTTGTGGTCCTCCCATTGAAATCAATGTTGCTGTACAGCATGCCCACCAGGGGTATGGAATCTCTCGTGTACCCTTCAGGTTTGATATCAGGAGTCTCTACCATCTCTCTGGACCCCCCCAATGACTCTTCAAAATCATGCACATTCACTAACGTGAAGGGGGAACATGAATCCGCATACACTTCTAGAGGTTTGTTATTGAACATCACAATACATTTAGGGTAATTGTGTCTTTCCCCCACCGCCCTGCTCCTCACTTGGAAAACATATTTTGCATGAGATTCCTCACCACCACTAACCACGCTCACCGTGTTATTAAACCCTTCTCTGCACACTCTAGCTAGATGTCCCCTCCTGTTGCATTTCTTACACATGACACTTCTGGCAGTGCACATAGGGTTATTGGCAAGATGGTTACTGCTACCACATCTATAACATTTTGCAATATGCCCATCTCTACTAGCTTTTGTGGCTTGAACTTCCTTTGTGTTCCACTTATCAGACATTTTAAAAACTCCTTCACTCTGCTCTTCTACCTGTACTTGTGCCACTACATCTTCTTTAACTTTCATTTCTTTTACGCATTTCGCCGTATGTTCCACAGATTGCGCAATGGCCACAGCATCTTTCAAAGTGGGATTTTTAGCTAACAGTTTTTCCTGAATCCTGCTATTGTTTGTGCACCTAACCAGTTGGTCGCGTATGAGAGAATCATTCAAATCCCCGAACTCACACAACTGCGTTAGTCCCCTTAGCGCTGCAATGTAGTTACTGATCGACACGCACTTCCCTTGAACTCTGGTGAAAAACTTGTGTCTTTCCAACACAACGTTGACCTTATCCCCAAAGTGTGACTCAAGCTTCATCAGTGTCACATCAAAAACATCAATGCCCTCATCATCCTCCAGCTCAGGTTCCGGAAGAGTTTCGTAAACTTTGCGACCATGAACACCCAAATTGTGCAGTAAAATATGCTGTTTCCTCAGGGCTGAAAACCTTTCACCTCCCATGGCAATAAGATATGACTCGAACAGTTTGGCCCAATCCTTCCAGTGAATATCTGGGTCCCCACAGTCGTTCAAAAAGGATGGGGGTTGACTCATGCCCGGTGTTCCCATAGTGGCTAAGATGACTGAGCCCCAAATACAGATAACGATTGAACCAGAGGAAATGCGGGGTAAGTGTCCTCCTTCTCACAGGATGCCTGAGGGACCCACACCCGCGCCTGACAGCCACTCTCCTACTGCTCTGGGTACCAGATCACCTTTACACATTTGCAGGATACTAAGCCTTTTGCCACAGATACTTTGTGCACTCACCCCAGTCTCAATGAAGAGCAGGATCGATACTTGGCCTTGGCACTATCTTCCGCCTGCCTCTAGCACCATTAATCAAGGAAACCACTGGAAAACGGAAAGAACAGCTGACGCGGCTGAAACACCGGCAGCGCTGACAGGAACTGAAGAGGACCGGCCCTCAGCGGCTGGCACGCCGGCTCCTGAGGGAGGATTTTACTTCACAGGACGTCCGCTCGCTGAGAGACTGAGGACGAGGCTGTCTGCATAGCGCGCTGCTCCTCACGTCGTCACACGACGAGCTGACAGACGCCCGTTCCTCCACGACCTTTGCCAACGGAGCGATGAAACACAGGTGTCCACCTCAGCACCGCCACCCGAAGCTGCTCTGCAGCGCGCCGCTCCACCCGCCGTCACCTCCAGATCCGTCAGAATAGGGAATCACCTCAGCGACCCACAGCCTCTTCCGAATACCAATCCGCTGTAACCGCTGGTCCCGCAGCAAGCCTTCCTGACGAAGTGCTCCAGAACGAAAGTGTCTGCCTCCTCACTGACACCAGGAACAGACTGGATCTGCGTAGATCAGGTAAGTGCATTCACTGTAAATAGTCCGTTGTACACCGGGGATTCACAGGACACTGAGAACTGTAGCATACACGCCACGTAATCCACAGAGCGGCAAGCACCGGACTTCCTTTACAAAAGTCACCCCACAGGGCAGCTGTAACTCCAACTCCATCAAACTTGCCCATGTACTACAAGTTGAAAGATGGCACGATGTCCTTCACAGTGCTTGCCCTCCTAGCGCCGTGCTTCCTGCTTGTGCACTCCTTATTAAATTATTAGTCTTTCTTGAGAGAATGAAACAGAGGGGAGATGGCCACCTGCCCCCTTCGCAGTTCGTCGCCAGTGTTGTAAAGACACTCAAACACACCAGATGAAGTAAAGAGTCTTTATTCGTGACCATCCGCTCTCAAACTGCCTGGAGCTCACCTGAACATTCTAAGGTGAGCTCCCTCGGATCATACCACTACTGGTTGGGGAAGGGGTGTTGGGACATACCAACTATACAATGACAATAAGATTATAACAGGTTGCAATAGACCTACATCGTGATTATTAACAAGGTAGATCTCAATTTGCGACTCATTAGGAATTGAAGCCATCACGAGGACGTTAGCCTACTGGTGTCAGCAAACCACCATGCCTGTGATGACTGGAATAAAGCAATCTTTTTTTTTCTAATGCAACCTGTTTTCTTTAAAAGTGCCTGTATACCCTCACGGGTGTCGACAAGCGCTCTGCAAATCTACTGATTGCAAAACTCGATGCATTTAAAAAAATAACATGAAATGTTTACGTTTTATTTTACTAGGACCATTGGCAGCTCTTTAAAATGATTTAACTCGACAGTCACAAAGGAGAATGGGTCTCGACATTCTTCCCATTTAAGAATGGTTACCACCCTTGAGGTGTTGGTAAAATATGAGGGCCTCATTTATGAGTTTTTTTGCCATAGGGCAGCACAGCAGGCCTTGCTGCTGCACTGCCCCACAGCAAAAGAAAAGTGCAGTAATGTGCTTTATCTATTAGATACAACACATTCCTGTCCTTTTCCCCTGCACCGGTGCTCCATAGGCTGCCGTGCGCCATGGCAGGTACCTTTGCAGCATGGCGCAAGGGTGCCTACAGTATGGGGATGATTATTAACCTTCCTGCTCAAAATCAATCACAAGAGGTTTTTTCCTCTTTCTATGTGTGCTGTAGAATGCAGCACACATAGAAAGAGGAAAAACGAGGAGAACCGCAGATATTTCTCCTCATTGTTCCTCCCTTACGCCTGCCCTGGGGAAGCGTACTTTTTTTTGGGCGCTGCCTCAGGCTTATGATTTGTCGTAAATCTGGGGCAGTGTCAAAATGCCATGGATGTTGCTGGGAAAGCCCCCAGCAAAACTTATGGAATGCCTCTTTCATGCAGTTTTCTGAGTGAGGGGGCACATATTTATAATGCTATGGAAAGCCATGTAACATGGCTTTTTGTGCTCTTATAAATATTCCAGTGGCACATTGCGCCACCGTAACGTAAAACAAAGTGACGTTCTGGCGGCTTAATAGTGTCAGTAGGGCCTGATTTATAAGGCCCTGAATGTTTTGCAACTGGAATTTGATCGCAAAACATTCATACATATCACTGCAATACGGTATTTGGAAGGGACTCCTCCCCTTGCTGAAATCACTGCTTGACCTTTTCCCACCTTAACTTCACAAGTGGACCCCTCCTTTGTTGGCTCAAGAGGTCTGACCCTCTTCCTGTTTTGTAGGTGACCTGGACTGTCCTAATCATCCATTCCTACCTTTACTCTGAAAACAGAGACAAGAGACAAGAGGCACAATTTCTGATTAAAATGTAAACTGTTTTCTGACCATAGCCTGCTTTCCTATTTTACCCTTTACAGGGCAAACGCCTGCTATCGTGCATAATGCTAATATGAATGTGCGTTTGAGATTACACCCTTTGAATGATACTTTCTCAATACACTGATGTGAGATACAAAGCATACAATCACATTCACACTGTGGGAGCATTTACAATGCTTAATCTGTAACTTGCGTACATTTTACTGTAGCTCAAAACTACTTTAAAGTGCTTTGTCTTTGGTGAAACTTGCCAGAAAGAGTTTCCCGCAGTGAGCATGTTAGTATCTGCATAGTGCATACCACTTGAAGACCTGGCAGCTGTTGTATTGGGGGGTGGTGGGGTGTTCGTAAGAAAGCTTGGAGCCAATTAGGCAGCAATAACTTCTTTTTTTCTAGCTGAGCCCATAGGTTACAGTCGCAGTATGACAGGGCTCCATTCTCTCTCAAACTAATTATAACCCAGCTTCCACATAAAGGAAGTAAGACACACAGGATACTACACCCCAGCAGCCTAGTGTCATAGACCCACAAGTGCCAAGGTAAGGTGTCCAAATACCCCTAACCGAGCAATGGCAAGAGGTAAAATAAAGCCCGGGGGCGTTCAGAGCAGCTAGGCTTATGAAGATTAACTTGCCAAGCCGTGTTGGCAGTGTTCTGGAAGCACAAAACAAACCAAGAACTCCAAATTGTTTAAATTACAGAAAATTGCACTGTAATTGCTTTAGCATTCTTCCCTGGTGCAATTAATCTTGGGATATGAATGTGCATCTAAAATATGAGCAGTGTGCTGACGGGAAGGAGGAAAATCACTCCGTTCTAACATGCTAATAATGTGCTGCTCAAAGTGGTTTAAAAAGTTAAAGGGGCATGAACTTTCCCATTCTGTGTGTAATAGCCCCTTAAATTAAGTTCGTTTTTGTTTCTTTCATGTGTCTTTCTGCAGGTTTTCTCTCCACAGAATGACAATTTACTCTCTAAATATGTTCATTCTAGTGCAACACAACATCTGTGCCCTAAATATAGCCTTCTGTTTTGTTATTTTAATTATGCATTTAGTAGGCCTGTTGTAAAATTAAATGACAGAGATGGGGCGCAGATCCTGTTTGATTTACTTGGCATTTTATCATTCCCGTGCCAGTGATGCTAGCAACCTTGACTTGGGTGATAGTAACTTTTGGATATGTAGAACGCTATTATAATCTGCAGCACTGTGGTGACGAGCATTACAATGAAAATTCCTTGACACCGGCAAAATATTAGGCTTTTTACAGTGTAGCGTTCTGTGTGTTGGTCATGAATATGTTTTGCTTGTAGTTTTTGCAAGATTGTGCATGAGAACAGAGCCCAGGAACTTGCTATGACAGTAATATCTATTAGTAGGGGTGTGGATATTTTTTTCTTGAAATTTTGGGAAAATTGCTTAAATTTTTTTTTTTTTTATCTCAAATGAAAATTTGATGCAGTAATAAATTGCGTTAAAACGTCACAAAAGATAAAGGTAGAACACAGATGACCCAGTGTCATGCAGCAAAACAATACACATAGGGCCTGATGTATGAACACATTTCCACATAGAAACGGAATGGGTAAAACCCTTTGATACATCTGGCCCATAATCACGAAATACAACTTCTCAAGAAATTTTGCAGATCTCATGTAATGTAAAATTTGGAAATGTAGAGAGTTTTGCCTCAGCTGATCCTTATTTGCTTCGTGTGTATGTGTAGACTCAAGGTCCACTCTATCCACTGAAAGTAACCGATTGCACTTTTAAGTAATGTCTGCTCAGTGACATACTGTTTTTTGTGCTTTTCTTTAAAAGGGCCATACGGTGAACCTTTACTTTTTTAGCTTTTTATTTAAGGCCTTGTATGGTCAAGAGTTGTTCCTAGTTATGTTATTTAAATTACCTATCCAAGAATATGCTATTAATTGCCTTTCCCAAAGGCCTGGCATGCAAATTATTGCTCAAGGCCCTTTCCACTCAAGTGCCACTTACCTCGTCTTTCTTTAACTATTCAGTGAAGTGGCCATTATTACCTTTTTTAAAGGCCTGGTCAATTAATTGTTGTTCATTCTGCTGACATGCATCTTGTCAATAAAGTGTCTACAGAGAAGTATTTATTTTAAGGGTCCATTCAGTGAATGAGTGTTCATTGTTTTATCTTAACTTTCCTATGCAACTCCCTTTACTGTGCATTAAGACTAATACTGGATGAACATTTTCACTGAAAAACAAAAATGACATTCTGCCATTCATTTTAATTCCCCATTTGGAGTGGACCGTGCTAAAAAAAAAAAAGAGAAAAACTATAGTCTGCAAATCTAGATGGTGCCAATGCTGTTCTAAAGTGATGGGCAGTCTGCGCATACTGTGAGCTGTGATGGGCGGTGTTTCCCAGAACTCATACGTTCCCTCAAATTATCAATGGAGTCCACAATATAGTAGTGGTCAGCCGCAAAACTGGTGTTTTTGCAGATCCGGAAGTCTGTGCGAGTTGGGGTTCTCAAAATGAGGTTGAACATGTGGTTTTAACTAGTTATTTTGTACTTGGAAGCCATTACAAACCTTGGCTAAAACACACATTTTACTCACATTTCTGTGAAGGAACGTTTTGGAATCTGCAGGGATCCCTACATTTCCTACCACCCAGCATTCCCACATATCTCCCTATAATAACGCTTCCATACTTATGTGGGTGGGTCAAGTGCCCAATACAGAAAAGGGCACAAAATGCAATAAGGAGACATCAATTCTCCCTTTAAAAAATATATCCTGTTTTGGCAAGAGGGGAAGCTCTGTGGCCACACAGGGAATCTTACCAAACCCTAACATTTCTGACAAATAGGGAAGTCCAGAGTGGTGTAGCTTGCATGGATCCCACAAGCTTTCCTTACCCACAATATCATGCAAACTTCCTTCAGGGAAAGGAAAATCAAAATAAGCAATAATTGGCCCTCAGTGAGGGTCAACTGTGCTATGTTATCCTTCTACATAAAAAAAGGATCCCTGGTATGTTCAGAGATGGCCTAGAAGAAGGCATTTTTCCAAAAGGGAATCTTTCTGCTTTCCAGCGATGGCTCCCTGAAAACTGGAGGTGGAGCTATTGGGTGAAATCCCACTGGACGCCCACAGTGGTACACTTTACTGCTTCTGCTCACGCTGTTCAGTGGAATCAGAGATGTTTATGATTCTGCATCAGCATCCACAGATGCCCGGATGGGGGAAAACCTGCAGTGGGAGGACAACTCGTTGACATCCTCCATAGTGCGGAGGTAGAAGATAGACGTCAACGGGTCATCCTGTGTTAACAAACTGTTACCTGAAATATATATCAAATCATGATATGTTCTAGATAAAAGCTTTTATGTAATTAATAAATGAGCAAATAATACCAAAGTGGTGATTACTACAAAAATAATCCTAATGTCAGACAAGTCATAATAAATGAATAAACAAAAGCTCATTGATGCATCATTACTCCTTGTGTAACTAAAGAATTTTTATGTATACATAAAATTGACTTGGAAAGATAAAATGTCTAAGGACAACATATAACTACTCTTTTTACAGCAGTGTCTAAACATAATGAAATTCATTCCTTCATTTGGTTTACAGAGATCCACCAAGCAGCAATTTGTAATTTATGTTGTTTTCAAGTTTCACATCTCATGAACACCTAGTGTGGTTAAAATGTCAACTATTTTGTCTTACAAAGATATGAGTGACAACACCTCAGAGCTAAACAATAATAGATATGAAGAGATAGAGGAACAGCAGTATCTAATATATTATTATTTTTCAACCACACTTGAGAATACAATTGTTTAATTTTTTGGGCAAAAAACACACGTGCGAGTAAGTACCAATATCATTGAAGCATGTCCAATAATAATCAAACTGTGTACCATCCATTTTAAGTCTGGATTGTGAAGTGAGAAATAACATATTATAAAGAATGTGTGGCATACTAGAAGATCTACCTTTCATACAAAATAGCTCCCAAAAATTGCTTGCCTGTACCCAGCTGATTCCATTGTGGCATTGTAATTAAATTTTAGATTTCCCTCTCAAACTACAAAGGGGAAGTCAGAAGGGAATATGATTTATAAGGCTTTCATTAGATTTTATATTCGGTGGCAAATGAATCAGGAAGGTTAAGTTATCCTGTAATGTGGAGAAAGGGAATCTTCATTTGATTTAACTTTTAACCCCTTGTAACATTTAACAAAGACATTCCACCATATCAGAAGGAGCACTCTGGGTTCGACCATTTTGATCAACAATGCAGAAATAATACTTTTTTCTTTTTAATTTTATTATACTGATTTAAAAGCTTTCCGATTGTATTTTATTCTCCAAATAACCTTGTTGTGTTTTATAAATAATATCAGAAACGTAGTCTATTCTACTTTACTTAAGTCAAACTAACTTAATCAATGAATGGTGAGAGTTCATTCAACAACCAAGATTTTAGACAATTAACAGAATAATGGAATCTAGTGATGAACATAAGAAGCAGCAGGATAAGGGGTGGTGAAAGCCTTGTGAAGATAGAGATGACACCTTACCCTAATCCTTGAGAGCAATACTATTTACAAACAAAATAAAAAGGCATGAAAATCATGCAGCAACTTTTTGAAATATATATCTGAAAGAAAAACTTATTGCCATAGTTGGTGTAGTAACACATGGTAAGGAAAACTAAAATTCTATCACTGAGAAGTATCCAAAAGGAAGTAATAATAATAATTAAGATAATTTAACTTTGGATGAATCCTTTTTGTCAACCTTTGCTTGAATATATATACTTTACGCATCTCTGGGTCACTATAAGTTACAGTGATTTTTTTGTGAGCGACCATAAATAGGTATAGATGAATGAGACGATAACAAGCATTGAGGTTTCTCAAGGTGGGTCTTAGGTCAAAAATGATTTTCTTCAGGCAGCTGTTACTTTAATTACAGCCTCTTTCAGGTGATCAGTATTTTCTAGAAAATAAAGAATTAGGCCTCTTGCCTTGATAGATTTCCATGCATGAAATGCAGACTTTCTTCCTAGTTTATGAGGTCTTTGTATATTGGCACTAGCAAGGTGAAGCAAAAACAAAAATTAGGCAAATATTGTCTTATAAAGATTGTAATATTGTCTCGCTCCTCTTTTTCTGAAACACCATAATTTCATACATTATTACATCTGCTCCCATTTTCAGATTGGTTTTTGAGTTCACCTACTTCGGCTTCTAACTTAAAAACTCTGCTCATGACTTCCTTTGCGTCACTTAGTCTTTGCTTTATGTGTAGGACTCTCTTATCCATCACCAGCTACTAATTTTCTATTCTCTCTAGCCCTTTGTCTCAGTGATCAAATCTAATCTAGCAATAGCTCCATTGTGATAAAATAGACTACAACTTGGGGACGTAGAAGCAGCAGACTCTTCTTTAAAGTCAAAAGAACATGCAAAAGTTGTGGCTGGGAGTATAGGCGCACAAAACCACAGTAGGTCACAAGTAAACACAGTTACTCAGTATTATTTAGAAAATACCTAAATGTTGTCTGGCACTCTAAGAGGAGGAAGAGTCACCCAGTCTTCCTCTGCTGAAAAATTCCACATGTCAATAAAGGGGTTCTCTGAGTGCTCA
This sequence comes from Triturus cristatus, assembly GCF_964204655.1. Classification (NCBI taxonomy): domain Eukaryota; kingdom Metazoa; phylum Chordata; class Amphibia; order Caudata; family Salamandridae; genus Triturus; species Triturus cristatus. Next base: position 872,822,151 of record NC_140590.1, read on the forward strand.
AAACAATCTCAGGTTGAGGTCGTGGTTTCAACAGTTCTTTATTAGATATCCATTAGTCCATTTTGCCCTTGAGATTACCAACACATGTTTCGTCTATTGCTGACACTGTAACAGCAGACTGCATCAGGGCTATAAACATATATATGATAATATTTTAGCAGGAGCACTTAGGATAGTTAAAATCCCGCCACCAGGGTCAGAGACCCAAAAGGTACCAGGTGTATCCAAACGTTAATCTCGTCCAACGTAGTCATGTTTCTATAGAACTTTTTGTCTCTTGATAGTGGTGAAAGTATGATAGAGCCATATATAAAGGCTTTTTGGTATAATATTACTAGTGGGGAGTGGAATTTGTCAATAATAAGTGTTGTGTCTCCAAGTTAGTAAAGTCATCTCTCATTATACACATATTGTGTCACCAGTTCTGATGTTTTCTTTAGAATTATGTTAGGTATCAAGAAAATAGAGCTCACATAGTTCTATGTATATGCAGCTGATGTATATTTAAAATTAAATCAAGTAAAGCAAGAATACCAAATTTATCTGAAAAGATAATTAGAGTAACCTCTGAATTTTCAACTCCTTATGGTTATAAATCCAATATTAACCAATGTAAAAACACTAAAGTTCTTACTTTGTGTTAACAAATTGACTTGTGTGAAGCGTGGGGTCCTGCAAGTGATATTGTGTGATATTATTGTTGGAAATGAAATGTGTCAATGCCATACTAATTGTGCTTCACATGGTATTATGTTAGCATTTAAGTAGCTATCTCATGAATAATTCCTATTGTATATGTATGCAATCAATAAGAGTAGATGTGGTGTGTATTAGTGTATTAAAGTTAGCATTTGTGCAGCCATCTTCCCATTAGTAGACGCCATCTTGTATTATGATCGAAGCTGCTACTTTATTATTTATGGAAATTGTCTCTGGTAGGTTTTGTTTCTTCATGCTCAGCTTTGGCTCCTTGAACTAGCAAGTGTTCTCATTAGCGCATGCCTTTCCCGTTAGATAGAGGCTCTCTCCCACCTGTCTGTTGGGGAGGATAATTAGACGACCTTGGGCAGTAGATAGCTTATGTCCGACTGAGAAATCAAAACCTATGATCTGTACCCCCATTGTATTACGGGGTTTACCAGTACTTTTCTATGGTAGGCGGGTCTTTGAGGGATCCGCAACATACATAATGTGACTTTATGTTTGCTAGAGTCAGTCCCTTGACAGCCATCCCATTGGGCTGGTCAGACTGGACTCCACTGCAGTGTATTTTACTAATAAACCAGTTAGTTTGTATTCTCTACTGCGTCATCGACTCTTCATTTCTTGGAAGGCAAGAGGAGGTCGTGAGTGACCCGAGTGTCCCTAGTTGGGTCACTTCCTTCAGTTGGCACCGAAACAGGGACTCCACCAGGTGACCCATCTCGCCCGTAGTCAGGTTGTAGAGGTCAGGGTTGCGTCCGGTCGGATGGGGGGATCGGGGATCCCCACATGACAGAGCCTGGTTCTCATGGCTGCCCTGCATGTCTGATCCGGCAGCTCCTCATCTAGTGGTCATCTCGGCTGGGGTCCTGAAAAGGCGAAACCCTTGGATCTGACCGTTTGGTCCCAAGAGTCGGCAGTGGAGAATAACCTTTTTTGACCTGTGCGCACCAGGTGAGTTTGTTTTGATTCTTGGAAAATATGAATGAATGAATGAATTAATTAATTGGCATTTGCATAGCGCATGGCTACCCAGGAGCATCCCAGCACTGAAACCGTAACTAGAGGAAAAATGCTCTAAGGGAAAAGCCAGGTCTTTAGTTGTTTTCGGAACTTCAGGTGATTTGGTTCTCTACGGAGATTCAACGGAAGGGCATTCCAGAGTCTGGGGGCATTGAATAAAAAAAGCCATCCACCACTTCTCGCTTTCTTGATCCAAGGGACCACAGCTAGGTAAAGATCATCTGAGCGAAATTTCCTGTTTGCCCTGTAGGGGCGAATCATGGCTTTGTTAATGGGGGGTCCTCGACCGTCCAGCAACTTATGGGCTATGCAGAGAGCCTTAAAGTTTATTCTCTCTTCAACCGGGAGCCAGTGGAGAGAGCGAAGTGCGGGCCGTGCTGAGCATCGATAGGGGGTCTCGTGTGTAGCCTTGCTGCACAATTTTGTACGACCTGCAGTTTCGCGGTCACTAAGTTCGGAGCTCCCAGATAAAGGGCATTTCCGTAATCTATCCTTGACAAGATTAGAGCCTGGATCAAAAGTTTTTTTGCTTGGAAAGGTAGAAGAGGGAGGATTTTTCAGATCATTATATGGCGCAATCTTGGTTAACTTGGTGGGTCTGCGGACCCTTGTGATACGGAGCGTTTTTTAATGTTCTTCCAGGCCACTTGTTGAATTTGGTTTATTCTTGAAAAGGCCTTGGGCTAGAGCCTATCTTGTCTTGGCACAGTCTGCTGACTGTCTGGTCTTGGTACAGTTGGTGGACTGCTCTTAAAGGTTCCTTGTCTGTGTGTGTGTTTTATTTGTGTGTAAGTGTCTATTGGTTGTGTGAATAGTGAATGTATCTGATGTTACAATGCCTTGTTGGAGTAAAATGTGGTGTCTGGGATGCCGCTGTTGTTCCGTTGAACATCGGCTGGAGGAGAGGCAGCCTGCGACTCCAGAAGTCACTCTGAATTTTGATATGTATGTGAAGGATGGTATTGGCCCTATTATGTTTCGTACATTATGGCACAAGTATACGGGGAACAATGCTGGCCACTGGAAGGTACCTTTGATGAACAAAAATTGAATTACTTGCAGGACGAATTGTTTGCTAAAAGTAGTAGGCAGTAGATGTTTGATACTTTACAGGTGCGGCAGAAGGAAGCTAAGCAGAGGTGTTTACGGGCTGAGAAGGAATCAAGGAAAAGGGGAATGCAGACAGTAGTAGAAAGCTGTAGATTATGATAGAGAGCAAATGGAAAAAGGTATTGAGTGTCCTTATAGGAAGTTTTGGTTACAATGTAATAAGTCCTATGTTGTTCGAGAGGATGATGATCCCTTTGTTGAGGAATTGTTGGAAGCTCGCCCCCACCTCCCTATGCCCGCAGAGAATATACCCTGTTGTTCCGTCATCTCAGTCTCACCTTCCTACTCCGCCTCCCTCCGGTCTTTCCTTGGACTCAACTGCTTTGGCTCCAGCCCCACCTGTCTCCCCTCTGGTTTTGCAAGTTGCGAGTGTGGTGACTGCAGGCACCTCCGCAGTGACTGTTGTCTCTGCCCATGTTTCCGCCTCCCTCCGGTCTTTCCGTGGACTCAACTGCTTTTGCTCCAGCCCCACCTGTCTCCCCTCTGGTTTTGCAAGTTGCGAGTGTGCTGACTGCAGGCACCCCCGCAGTGACTGTTGTCTCTGCCCATGTTTCTTCTCCTTCTCTTACACCTACAACTTAGTCATTTTTAACATTGTTGCCTGTGTCTTCATCTCTTGTGTCTTCTCCAGACCCAATGCGTAGTGTTGGGACACCGGTACCCAGGTCGGATGAGGGGAATTGGGAGGCAGCGTGGGAAAGGATAGAACGGGTATTGATTCGATCTGATGTCGGTGTTGAGGAGAAAAGGATGGTAGCAAATCAGTCTGCGCAATGGGCTCAGTCTGATTTTAGTGTGTGGAGGATGTATGGAGCGTGATGAGGGATTTTGAGCCATTTGTGCAGCAGCATGCCCTTAAGGATATGTCAGCTACATTGATTGGTTTGTGGGAACAACATTTTGGTGGTGTAGTCCCCCAAATATTTTATGACATTTGAGATCGTGTATATGTTACTGATAAGGCCTCTAGTGATGTTTTCAGTAATATTGGGACAATGATTCGCTATCGGGATAGATTGCATCAGCAAACACCGACCAGTGGGTCCCAATTCCAGATGAGAGAGGTGCATCCTATTTTCCATCCTGACATCCAAGAGCAGCGTGATCAGCAGGGTACTGTTGTTCAGCAGTGGGTAGAGGCTTTTTTTTAGGAATAGTGGGTCTATACTCCATGGAAGAGAAGTGAAGTACTAGCTCTTAAGAGTCAGCTACTGGACCCTAGGAAGAACCCCACGGCATATTATAAAAAGTTGACAGAGGCCGCCTCCTTATCAGTTATGACATTGACAGATATTGAAATGTTTTTTGGGCTGTTGGTGCCACTGGATATATGGAGGCAGGTGTATATGCAGGACCACAGGGTGGAATTGGGTGGCTCTTGGGATGAGATTAAGGCATGGGACAAGAGCGAAAGCACGGAGAGAAGTCAAGGGCTGAGATTTTGGCTTTGCAAAGTTGTATCATTACTTATATGCATTCTCTTATTCCACCTAGAAGAGTAGATTGGGATAAGTTGACAGCATGTAGTCAGAAGAAAGAAGAGTGTGTCTGATTTTTTTACTCGGTTTGAAGGGGTGTTCTTGGATTTCAGCAGGCAAGATTTGTCAGTAGAAGGTGGTGTCCGCTTATTTGTTAACAGGTTTGTTACGAATTTGCTTCTGGAGATTGTGGCTCGGCTACAGGCTTTTGAGAGTACTTGGACTACCTCCTCCCCTTAGGTGATATTGAGTATGTTTCAGTACTATTAGCATGAAGAGAATGAGGAAAAGGACAGGGTAGAAAAGAAGAGTAAGGATTTGAAAACGAAAGTACTGATGCAGCAGGTTACAAGGGGGTCTGGTAGGGGACGAGGAACTGGTCCGGCTCAGAGGTCGCGTGGTGCTGGTAGACGCAGCACACCTATGGAGCCGAATCTGTGCACGTATTTTAAAAAGGAGGGACACTGGCAGAATGAGTGTCCAGAGGTGCTACAGAAAATTAATATACCCAGAGGTCAATGTTCAAGTGGACGGGCCGTGGTGAGATTGGTCGGTATGAGGTTCAGGCTGGTGCATCCTCGTGGGGTCGTTCTGATCAGAACTATTTTGATGACCCCGGGGAAGGCAGTATTATCATGATGATTATGATATGGATAAGGTCACAGGGATGTCCTCCAGCTAGGACAGCCAGGGACAGGGAGGGGGACCAGTTCAGATTCCTGTAGATCAGCGTGGTCCTTATGTCACAGCAGATTTACATGGTTCTGCATAGAAATGTTTGGTGGATACAGGTGCAATGAGTAGCTCTGTTACTTGTTCTCTGGTCCCCGAGGCAGCCCTGTCTGGCTGCAACAATGTCTCTGTAGGTTTTTCAGATATACCGGTTATAAGCCCCATTTCCCGACCACTTACTTTGACTATTGGTCCTTTTACTGTGGACTCATCATTTTTGTTGACGACGGATTGTGGGGAGAATGTACCTTTATTTAGACTTGTTGAAGAAGTTGTATGCTACAATTTATTGTTCCCCAGATGGTGTTTACATAACTCTTGGACATGACGCGGTTGGTGCAAAACAGTGTTTGGTGAAGGATGTGCTGCTTCCTGTTAAATTTAAAGATGTGCCGTCCTCTTTGTGGGCAACAGGGGATACAGATGTAGGGTTGCTGCAGATACCACCAGTTTCTATTGCAGTGAAGGACAATGCTCTGCTTCCTCGTTTTCCCCAGTACAAAATATCGCAAGCTGGGGAACTGGCTTTGTTGCAGATTATACAGGACTTGATCAAGTCGGGAGTGGTTTAGGAGACAATAGCGAACGTGTGCAATAGCCCTATTCTCCCTATTCTTAAGAAGGTACCTTTGGATTCCCCTGAATCACATCCTGATGTCTATCGCTTTGTGATTGATTTGCGGGAGGTCAATAAGATCGTCGTCTCTCAGTTTCCAGTGGTTCCCGACATCACTTCTCTTTTAACAATGATTCCTTCCACAGCCCAATTATTTTCTGTGATTGACTTGAAAAACGCTTTCTTTAGTTCCCATCCATCCAGACAGCTGGTACTTATTTAGTTTCGCCTTGGCTGGCAGGAGCCTTCAATTCTGTTGAGCTCCCAGTATCTATAGTCAGGCCTTGAAAAGTCAGTTGGATTCCCTCTCTCTTCCCACAGGTAATGTATTATTGCAATTGTGGACGACCTTCTGGTAGCCTCCAATACTGAAGAGGGCTGTAGGGAGGCCACAGTCAAATTATTATTGCATTTGGTGCATCATGGACAGTAAATTGTCCCTTTCCAAATTTCAAAATTGTCGACAGGAGGTCACCTATTTAGGTCATCTGCTGTCAAAGGAGGGTCGGAGGCTAACACCTGAACGAGTTGATGCTATTGTTAAGATGCCTGTCCCTGTGACTCAAAGGGATGTGCGTGCTTTCATAGGCATCACCTCGTATTGTCGTCACTGGATACCTGGCTACTCTTTATTACAAAACCTCTGCTTTGCTTAATAACCAAAGATGTGCATGAACCCTTGCCCTGGATGCATGAATGTCAGCATGCTTCTGAACAATTAAAAGTTGCACTTTGCTCTGCACCTGTGCTTGGTATGCCAGACTATCAGAAGCCTTTCATGTTGTACGTACACAAAACGGCTGGGTGTGTGCTTTCTGTGCTAACACAGACCTTTGGAGGTAAGCAGAAGCTGTATGCTTATTTCTCTGCTATTCTTGACCCGGTCCCCAGAGCCCTCCTGAGTTGTTTAAGAGCTGCTATGACTGCGGTGGTCTCTATTCAACAGTCGGCGGATCTCATCCCTAATCATGATCTTACAGTAATGGTAAGTCATGCTGTGGATGTACTTTTGAATAATACAAAGACGCAGCACCTCACCAGCGCTCGTCTGACTGGTTATGAATTGACTTTATTTGCACTTCATGTTACTATCAAAAGATGTGCCATACTGAACCCAGCCACGTTACTACCCTTCCTTTCGTAAGAAGAGGACAAATATGTCCATGATTGTCTATTCCGCACTGAAGAGGAGACGAAGGGATGGGTAGACTTGACTAACGTTCCCTTATCTAACCCCCAAGGGGAACTATATGTTGATGGCTCTTGTTTTAAATTGTCAGATGGCACCACTACTGCAGTGTATGCCATCACCACACTGCGTACTGTAGTCGAAACATCACGTCTTCCTTACCAATCAGCGCAGGCTGTGGAGCTGGTAGCGCTTTTGCGCATGTGAGTTGAGCGAGGGCTTGGCTGTTAATATTTATACTGACAGCCTGTATGCCTTCGGAGTGGCCCATAATTTTGGACAAGTCTGGGCAGAAATGGGGTTCTTGACTTCACATTGCACCAGGATACAGCATGGCCCATTGATAGAAAAGCTTTTGACAGCCCGACCCTTCCTGAACGATTGGCAATAGTGAAGTGTAGTGCCCTTAAAGCGATTACGGATGATCCGGGGATGGAAATGTGTTTGCAGATCAGATAGCTAAAGAGACGGCCATGTCAAAGATGAAGAAAATGTTTGTGGCAGGTCCAGCTAGATGGGTACCAGAAATTTCCATGTTTGAGGATACATTGGATAGTGTCAAGGAAATACATAGTGAGGCAACAATTGAGGAGTTGGCAGTGTGTTAGAAGAGTAAAGGACATTTAGATGACGAGGGGTGCTGGACCGATAAATCTGAGAAGCAAAGATGGATGTTACCAGATGCATATGTATTCCCTGTAGTTACAATTGCACATGGTCCAGCCATATTAGTGCCAAGGGAATATGCAAACTATTGGATCTTGTGTGGCGAAACAACAATATCTCAAAAGTTGCTGTTCATTTAGTAAAATACTGTATGGTTTGTTTGTAGCATAATCCTGGAAAAGATACCCCGACACCCTCTGGTAATTTCGCACCAACTTCCTTCCCTTTTGAGGTTCTCCAGATAGATTATATTGAAACGAGTCAACAATTTGAAATATGTACTAGTGGTTGTCTGTGCATTTAGGAAATGGATTGAGGCTTACCCTACTAAAGAGAACACAGCCATAGCAACGGCAAAGGCTCTTATTAAAGAGTTCTTCCCACGCTTCGGCTTGGCCCGTTTGATTTGGAGTGGTAATGGAAGTCATTTTAATTCGAGGGTTATCCAGCTGGTTTCCGATGGTCTGCACATCAAGCAGAAATTTCATGCAGCAAATCATCCCCAGTCAGCAGGTTTGGTTGAGAAGTACAATGGTACTCTCAAGCTAAAGTTGGCAAAGATCAAGGAGAGTACTGGACTGCAATGGACAGATGCATTACCTCTTGTCCTACTGTCCACTAGAGCGACAGCTCATTCTAGGACAGGGTTATCTCCTTATGAGGTGGTCTTTGGCTGTGCCTGCAAATGTGTGAGGCATCCCTAGACCTAAATGCTTTTCTGAAATTGATTATCCTTTGCTTGTAGATTATCCGTATGAATTGACTAAAATTTTGCATTCTATTCACCAACAGATACATGAAGCTTTGGCTCCAGAGCCTAAGGGGTCCGGGCACACCATACAGCCAGGTGATTTTATCCTGGTAAAGAATTACCGGAGACGGGAGTGTCTGGAGCCGAGAGGGAAGGGGCCCTTCCAGGTCCTCATTGCAAAGAGGACATCAGTAAAAGTTGACGGCCGGAAGCATTGGATTCATTCATCGCATTGTTGGCGAGTCCCACTACCTCTCCCTTATGACAAGTGGGTTTTCAAAGGGATAGGGGTCAACGAGACAGAGAAGGTTCCACGGTTTGTCCCTTTTTCAGACGCCCAGTTGACTTGGCACAGACAGAAGAGGAAAATGATGCTGCTCTGAATGCGGCAGTCCCCCCAGAAATAAGGGCTGCCCAGGCCTCCTCTTCACCTGGTTCACATGAGCCTGATTCTAAATCCCCAACCCCTCCTGAATTTCAGATTATTTTCCGTGATGAGTCAGTGCCTGGAGTAGAAAGGCACAATTTGCGTCCTGCAGAAGGACAGTGCACCTAAAGGAAACTGAGTGTAGCAGGTATGGACTCCATGGATAAGATTAGTGAAAGTGCCCCTTGTTTATGCTTTTCATATTAGATTAGGGATTAGAGGATTGGTGTACTGTCCGTGACGCAGGACAGGATAAATTGAGGGTGTTTTCCCAAGGAGGGAGAGTGCCCTATCCTGAGAACAGTGAACATTTGCAGATGGGCTGCAACAGTGTAGGTCCACCGTGAAGTGCTCAATAGCACCACCGAGGAATGGACAATAGAAGCCTGTCAGGGAGGCTTGTGACGGACCCTAATTTTTTCAACGTTTTCCTTTTTTTTCCCTTTTTGTCCCCTCCAAGATAGGCTCCAATACATGACCTCTTTCTCTGGTGATTCTATTTGCAGTTTTATAATACATATGAATCTGTTTGGTCGCCCCATTGCTGGAGATGAACAGCCTTTTGCTGCCCTGCCCGGGGCAGATAGGTTTTGGTTGGTTGCTCAGAAAGAAGATGTTCTATGTTGTTTCTATATTGCTGTTCTTAATGATGGGAGGAGGTATATTCTGGGTATTGGAGTGTTCTGATAATACCCCATTGTGTTCCTTCAGATAGTACCAAGAGAGCGATGCACAGCTTGTTATACCACTGATTTTGTTACAAGTCTATTGACTGCTTATCCATTGTCATTAGAGAATCATACATACATTCATCCACCCCATTTCTTAGATGTAAAAGGCAAATTTGGTATGGGATATCCTGGCCCCTGCTTGTACTATAGGAAGCCGCAGGGGACAGGTTACCCAGGCTGTACACCTAATATATACTGGGGCAATTTGTATATGGAAAGGCAAAATATCACTCTAACAGGTTGGCACTATCAAGATTTGACAGTTACTCGAGAGGCAGGCTACTATCCAGCGTGCTGCCCGATAATAAATTGTACTGACGCTTATTTGTATATAAATTTTTCTGGACTAATATTGTTTAAGAATACAATGTCGCTGGTAAGGAAAGATGATATGAGTACAAAGGGAATGAATACCTGATATGCTGCGGTAGATTATCAAGGTCCGCTTTATGCACACCCAGGTTTCTATTTTTTGGCGAATGGTACATACTCTAATACCTACAATGGTACTGAACATGTGGCTTTGGGAATGGTGTTACCTCTATGAGTACCTTGTAAGTATAGTAAAGCAAATACGAGATGGGTCAAAACAATGCTGACCAAAGAATTTTGTGAGGGTGTCACAGATTTAGAGGTTAACAATTATATCAACGGTATCACCTTTGTATATATACTTTCCTCCATTATTACGTTTGGTGGTACCACTATGGCCAGGGGTGAAAGGGCTTGAGAATATTTTGGGTGTAAGTTGCAAATACTGTCTAACTCCACAGTAGCAGCTTTACGTGACATTAGCACGCAGTTAGAAAGTATGCGCATATATTCTGAGCAAACAAGATATGCAGTTGATTTTATCTTGGCTAATAGTGGTGGTGCATGCACAATAATAGGAGATCAGTATGTAGTCGGTATTATAAACATGGGAAGGAACATCACTCAACATATTTTAGATATCCTGGAAAACGTATGAGGAATGGAGAGTGGTAAAATGAGTTGGTCCTTGTTCCGTGGGTGGGGTTGGATTCCAGAAAAGGTGTTATATTTCATTGTACTTCTGATTTGTTGATGTGTCTTGATTCAGTGCCTTCCTTTATGTTGTTCGTATTGTGCTACTTATCTCTCTCCTAAAATGATCTCAGTTAACGATACTTTTGCAACAATAATGTTTCAAAAGGAGCTCGATACCCTTATGCAAATTGACAAATGTGTTTTTGGTTCAATTACTTACCTTGCAGGTAAATGTTCAACTGCAACAAAGGCGGACCTCCAATGTCGCACCTCACACCAGTTTCAATAATTCAGTTTGCCCTGCAACCAACCACAACGCCAGCCGTTAATTGGCGTCACTGTGTTCCAGATCAGAAAATATTCTATTAGATGGGGGTGCGCAGCTCAAAGAGTAGAAAAGTGACTTTTTGGATCTTTTAAACAACAGGGGCGTTTCGAATCAAAATACAATTGATCTTTTACAATTTTTATATACTGGTTGCTTGCCATGTTTGTGTCAGTTTATCTTGCTCGCCTATCTTGTTGAACAATGTTGTATCATTTTCTCTTTTGATATAGAATTACATTGTCTTTTCGTAGAAGTTCCGCTAAACTTATTAGCGTAGATGACAGAAATTGGGTGGCATTTTGGACTTTGCCTCAACTTACATGCTTCTTGGTAAGACACCTTGTACATTATTGCTGATGTGTTTAAATTCACAATTGTTCTTAGTCTGTTAACTTTTTAATCAAATTCTCTTAATGGGCAATTACTGCTCATTGGGGTTCACTGAGCGGAATTGGTGTATTTACGTAGCAGTTGGGCGTGTTGTCCATGACAGACACATTGCAGTTTTTGGGTAACTAACTTCACTCTAGAAAATAGTTTGAAGAACAATGATCAAATATTAATCATCATGATCTTATAAATCACACTCTCTCTGCTTGTTGGTATCTTTTATTGTACATACAACTGTTGATATTTAGAATTGGTGTTGGTTTGTGGTCATATATGTGATTGTAAATGTAATATTTAAATGTTTTCTTTAATTTTTTGTTCTGTTTATATCATGTATTTTGTGACATATTTGTTTGTTTTGTAAGTCCTGTGTCTCAAGATTTTATTGTAATATGCATGTTGTCTTGTCATGTTTCAGCCCTGATAAAGTTCCCGATAAGGGAATGAAACGCGTTGACTGGACAGTTTTATAACAGATGAACCTATTAAAATTGGAATAAAAGCCACTTTTCTACTATTTGGCTATGTGGACTCTTTGAGCTGCGCACCCCCATCTAATAGAATACTTACCTTGCAGGTTCTGCGCCTGATATTAAGTGTACTGATGATGTTTAGTGTTATTGTCTCTATGCATTCTGCTCAATGACATTCCATATGATATTTTTGGTCATCAACGATCCAATACCCGTTCTTCTTTGATATGTTTGTTAGACCTATATATATCCTTATATAGTTTGTCGTTGCTTATGCTTCAATAGCTCCCCCTCCTGTAGAATTGTAAAGACCCTGACCTGATAGCAAAAACACAGTTAGCTAATAACTCCTAAAAGGAGGGTCTGTTAAAATTGAAATGTGTCACTGCCATACTAGTTGTGCTTCACTTAGTATTATGTTAGCATTTATGTAGCTATCTCATGAATAATTCCTATTGTAGATGTATGCAATCAATAAGAGTAGATGTGGTGTGAATTAAAGTTAGCATCTGTGCCACCATCTTCCCATTAGTAGACGCCATCTTGTATTATAATCAAAGCTGCTACTTGATTATTTATGAGAAATGGTCTCTGGTAGGTTTTGTTTCTTCATGCTCAGCTTTGGCTCCTTGAACTAGCAAGTGTTTTTTCATTAGCGCATGCCTTTCCCGTTAGATAGAGGCTCTCTCCCACCTGTCTAGTGGGGAAGATAACTAGACGACCTAGGGCAGTAGATAGCTTGTGCCCGGCTGAGGAATCGAAACCTATGATCTGTACCCCCATTGTATTACGACATTTACCAGTACTTTTCCATAGTAGGCGGGTCTTTGAGGCGTCCGCAACATACATAATGTAACTTTATACTTGCTAGAGTCAGTCCCTCGACAGCCATCCCATTGGGCTGGTCAGACTGGACTCCACTGCAGTGTATTTACTAATAGACCAGTTAGTTTGTATTCTCTACTGCGTCATCAACTCTTCATTTCTTGGAAGGAAAGAGGTTGTGAGTGACCCCACTGTCCCTAGTTGGGTCACTTCCTTCATTATTTCTAAATACACATTATTGAACAGTGTTTAAAGATACATATATTTTGTATCCATTATACTGTCTTTAATTGAATTAAATTCAGCCAACCTAGCCCATATTTAATTCTGTAATAAAAATGACCATTTGAAGTGTGGTCTACAATTGCCAAAAATGTTGGCACTTCAGCATGCCACCCAATCGTCACTTATCTGATGCCATGACTACTAAGGCACTAAGTACCGCAGTGGGTGTGACCGATATTACCTAATGTGCTGTGAGCTGGGGTAAGGTACGCCTGCTCATTCAATAGCCGATATTTGTTGTTTCCGATGTCTTGCTTCCATATCAATATAAACCAGTAGTGGCTCCTGGAGGGAGTGCTGCAGGGCGGTGGGGCGGGGGAGGAGCAGGATGGGGGTAGTAAATTATGGCATACGGCCAAACGGGGGTAAGTAAACAAATAAATAAATAAAACAAATTTTGTTACGCATGCTGCATCGCATTTGGCAATGCAGCTCGCGCAATGAAATTCGTTTTATTTATTTATTTGTTTACTTTCCTCTGTTCGGCCTTATGACATAGTTTACTACCCCCCACCCTGCTCCTCCCCCACCCTGCCTCACCGCACAGCAGCACTCTCTCCAGGAGCCGCTACTGATATAAATGTCCATCCCTTCACAAATATCCCACCTTCTTCTCTATTCTTTGCTTTGAGTTTCCCACTCCAATTCATACATCGTCAATATCATTGTTCTGACTCATGTCGGGTCTTATAGCACCCGCATCTCAGTATATTAACTCGACATTAACCCCTATTTTTATTCAGTATCATATGTATTGAACATACCGTGAAAGGGTGGTCCTGTGAACTTGCAAGTGTCTTGGCATTTAGCATCAGCACCATTTTGGATGTAGTACATAAAGGTGAAGAAACTGAAAACGACTCACTGTGTTCTCTCCTACACTCACAGGAGAAATGACCAGTGTGGCCATGTCGCTGTGGTGTGGAGTCCCAGTAACACATGGTGTACATGGTAATATTACCCATCTACATGATATTATTCTATCTCTTTTTTTTTTTTTTTGTTTCAATTGTTTTATTGAACAGGCTGGTGAGTAAAACATACAATAATACATATGTTTGTTCACAAAGGGGGAGGAAAAAGAAGGTATAAGAAAGTATAAAAAAATAAAAAATAAAAAAGTCCAGACAAATAAGCAAGATTAAACTCAGAGAAAGAGCAACACTATTCCATGAATTCACCCCATTTCTTTTCAAATTTCATCAAGGAGCGGGTCCCCCTAAGATTAGCTAATGAAGCCTCCATTGAGTAGATCTCGATTACTAATGTCCACCAATCCCACACCGATGGTGGATCAGGGCAGATCCAGGCTCTGGCAAGAGTTAGTTTAGCACAAGACATGAGGATTGAAGCCAGAGCATCCTGAGAGAGAGGGGTGGGATTGATATCTAATAAGACAAAGGAGGCAGAAAGTAAGGGGAGCTGAATTGACCTAATTTCAAGAACTTTACGGATGTCTGACCAGTAATCCTTAAGAGTGGGACAAGAGAACAGCATATGTACCAAATCAACTGCGTGGGCCGAACATTTAGGGCATTTGGTATGGTCGTTCGTAGCGTTGTTGGGGGACCACCTGGAGATGATTTCTGGTGTATAATATAGCATGCAAGTCATTCTAAATTGCTGTAGCCTCAGGCTGGAAGAGTGAACACTGCTGTTAATATTAGATAGGGAGCGTTCTATATCTTTCGAAGTGACATTTGTATCTAAGACCCTGCTCCATTTGGCGGCTAATTTAGAGCAATCATTTTGTTTGAAGTTGGTTAGAAAGCTATAAGTATTACTTATTGCTAATTTGATTGTTGAGGAGTAGAAGTGGGTCCAGATATCGGAGTTTGTAGTCTCGGATATTCGTTTTTTGTTCACTAGGTAGTCGTGTATCTGTCTGTGCTTATATCTCATAGATTCCGAGAGGCCATAAAGCAGTTTAAGTGTATTAAAGTCCAGAAAGCCTTGCGTGCCATATAGGTCCCCTAAGAGCCTAATGCCCCGTCTTGACCAGCTTTGAGCACTATGTTCATTGAAAATTTCCGGAAGACCCGGGTTCCCCCACAACAATAGTTTTGAGTGGTAAAAAGTAGTTTTACAAAAAATAAGTATGTTAGCCCATATCTTTGCAATGTCTCTTGCGGTCTTGAATTTTACTCTTTTAAAGTAGTTGGGGTCGTTCACTCGTAATAAGAACAGGTTAGCGTCTTGCTTTAGCATAAAGGAGTGAAAAAAAGATGTTCCACCTTGGTTTAATAACGAACGAAAGCGGAAAACAAAAGCAGACCAAAAATATAATTTAAAATCGGGAAAATTAAGCCCTCCCACGTTTATGTTGTTTTTCAAAGAATTCAGTGACCTCCTCGCTTTTTTATAGCCCCATATAAAGCTACTGAATGCGCCGTCTAGTTGTTTAAAAAACAGGTTGTTTAGGGCCAACGGAATAGAGCGAAATAAGTACATGAATTTGGGTAATACCTTCATCTTGATTAAGTTGATTCTGCTGATGATATTCAGTGGTAGTCTGTGCCATTTTTTTAATAATGAAATGGTAGATTTAACTAGTTCATTGTAATTAATGTTGTTAATTTCTTGGATTTTGGCCGTTAACTTAACACCTAAGTAAGTGGCATTTTTACAGATCTCCGGAACTGGGACAGCGGGAGTATAGTTGGTTATGATTTGGGTCTTCTGTAAGTTGAGCCTATAGCCGGAAACAATCCCAAATTTTTCGGCCTCAGTAACTATGCCTTGGAGTGCTGCCACAATGTCCTGTGAGTAGACCGCGATATCGTCGGCATATGCAGTTATTTTTAGTGTTTGGTTGCCAGACCTGAAAGGAACGATTTGGGTTTGTAACTGGAGAGCGTGCAGGAATGGTTCCAGTGAAAGGGCAAATAGAAGAGGCGAGAGAGGGCAGCCCTGGCGAGTGCCTCGTAGAATTGGAAACTCTTTGGATGACAGACCCCCATAAGATGTATAGGCTGTTGGGTTGTCATACAAAGCCTGTATAGCACGTAAGAATTGCCCCCCGAAGCCCAGCTTAGATAGGACACACCAGAGGTAGTCCCAGCCCACTCGGTCAAAAGCCTTCTCGGCATCTAATAAGATCATGCCGAGTGGGGTGGATTCTGTCTCTGCTACATCAAATGCCGTGATAGCCATATTTACGTGTGCTGTTGTGTCCCTCCCTATTATAAACCCGTGTTGTTGGGGGTTAACGATTAAGGGCAGGAAGGGAGACAGTCTTATAGCTAGTATTTTAGCGAATATTTTAGCATCGGTATTGATCAATGATATAGGTCGATATGACCCTCTCTCCTCTTTTGGTTTGTTCTTCTTTGGAAAGAATATTATTTTTGCCCTACTCCATGATTTTGGTGCCTTTCCATTGCGCCCAACTGCTTGTATAACCTCCAGTAGCAAAGGCCCCAATTCAGCTATGCAAATGTTGTAAATCTCCAAAGGGATTGTATCCTCCCCTGCAGCCTTCCCTGCTGGTAGTAGTTCTATTGCCTGATGTAATTCGGCTCCTGTGATAATGTCTGACATCGATTCTTGCATAGTGTTAGACTCTGGATTGGTTAGAAATTTATCAACATAATCCTGGATTGCTTCCAATTTGGGAGTGCTTTCTGGAGTATATAGTGTGCTATAGTAGTCCGCAAATTGTTCTACTATTTCTCTCTGTTGGTTGAAAATTTTACCATTACTGCCCCGGATACTTGTGATCCGTGTATGGGCTCTATCCTCAGCAACCTTGTAGGCGAGAATTTTGCCAATCTTGTCTCCGCTTTCATATTGTGAGATCTTGTATTTATGAATATTTGCGCTGCTCTTTTGGATGAATTTCTTTTTAGCCTCATTCTTAA
This sequence comes from Triturus cristatus, assembly GCF_964204655.1. NCBI lineage: Eukaryota > Metazoa > Chordata > Amphibia > Caudata > Salamandridae > Triturus > Triturus cristatus. The sequence goes on from NC_140590.1 coordinate 872,838,745, forward strand.
GTGAGCAGAGTTTGAGGCTGATCTCTGTAATCCCAGGTAGATTTAATCGGAGTGCAGAAGCCAAGGTTGCTTCTTGGGATGCGATTTCGGAAATAATCTGTGCCTTATGCTCTCTGTGTTCAGTGTTTTTCCTGATTACATGAGCTTGGGTAAAGCCCCTAATAGCCGCTTTGCATGCGTCCCAGACTATGAAACAAGAGGTAGTCTCAATGTTAATATGGAGAAATTCGGTCAGATGTAATTTAAGCTGTGACACATATTGTGCGTCTGAGAGTAAGTGCCTGGGAAAGGAAAAAGGTCTAGGAGGAACCCTGATGTGTGATATTGTAATTGCTAGGATTATTGCGTTGTGGTCTGAAGAAATTCGAGGGCATAGGATCATCATGCTTTGTTTTAGTAGATTGTCGCTAATTAGTGCCATATCCAGCCTAGAGCAAGATCTATGTGGTGCCGAATAGTAAGTGTATCCTGGTGTATTCGGATTTAAATATCGCCAAGCATCCTTGATGTTGTGGATGCGACAGATATCGTGTATGGATGACCTAGTTTTGTGCATCCTGTGAAAGCTTCCTGAATAGGTTGTGTCTATTTTATAATTCATTATGCAATTAAAATCCCCCATAATAATGGGTTCTCCGTCCCAACCCAGGAGTTTTATGTTCAATAAATCAAAGATGCTTGGATCATCCGTGTTAGAGCCATATACTACACAAAGAACATACGTATAGTTATCGAAGCGGAGTTGGACCATCGCCAGTCTTCCGTCTTGGCTGTGAAAGGTCTGCAGTGTTTCAGATTTGAATCTTTTGTCGGTGAGAATAGCCACACCTCTTGTAGAAAGCCCAAAGGTGGAACAGACCAGAATTTGGTAGCCCAGTTGTTTAAGCAGTTTTTTGTCTTTGCCGGCAATGTGTGTTTCTGAGAGTAAGACAAAATGAGGGTTGTGTAGCTTAAGTTCTTCTGAAATTAACATTCTCTTGTTCTTACTGTTGAGCCCTGCTACGTTCCAAGCCATTATCTTTATTTCATACATTGGTGAGTAATTGATTTTTTCAGCCTAAAAACGGGTATCGTTAAGTATGCGTTATTGCTCATATATGAGGTCATATATAAAGACCGAAAGGACGGCACTGATTTATCCTCAAAGCATTTTTCCTCAACAGCCTGAAACATATTTTTATTAGTTTTAATCCACCCAAACCCCCCCACCACCCACCCCACCCTGATTCTCACCCCCAAGGGGGAAGAACCGCCCTTGAGTAACAGCTGCCGCTGGTGGGGCAGCGCACAAAGCAGAACAACCAAGAGTGCCCCCCCCCCCCACAATCCCTCTCCCCCAATGCTCGCCATAAAGCCTAACGAGTCCCTACAGAAAAACGGTCCTACAAAAAAAAAAAAACAAAAAAAAAAAAAAAAGGAGAAGAAAGATTTTTGCTGAGAAGTTGCTCAGACATTGTAAGATCTAGATCGTGCCAAAACTAGAGATGTATGCTTCCACTTCTTTGGCGTCATTGAAAAATTGAGTACGACCATTTTTAATGACCTTAAGACGGGCCGGCTCCTGCAGGAAAGCCTGGCCCCCGCCAGATTTAATGGGGTCTATCAGTTTGCGTAACGACCATCGCCTGTCCATCGTTTCCTTACACAGGTCTGATCGGACAAAAAAAGATATCTCCCCTACAGTTACTGGGGCGTTGGGACGAGCTCTCTGCCAGACAGCTTGGCGTAAAAGAAAGTTGCCAAAGAAAATTATAAAAGGCCGTGGGAGCTGATTCTCACTCTTTCTGTTTCTCATAGCTAAGGGAAGACGATGGGCACGTTGGATTTGCGAGATATTATTCCATCTCTGTGTTTCAGGAGTGTGTCAGTGTTGGTGTACTGAAGTGTCATGTAGGTTGCAAAGCGAAAGGAGAGTACATTAATGTCACATACCGCTACAAACATTGTTTTCGTGATGTGAGGTCCCCAGTATTCCATGGTATGCATGACTTTATTCCCCATGCTTTGTAATGTTAATCCATCACTATTTTTCACGCTGTGCCAGTGTTGATCTGCCATTGTGTCACGTAAGTTAGCAAAACAAAGAAGAATACATTGAAATCATGTAGCGCTGCCAACAACGATCAAATAACAAAGGTGTCTAATCTCGAAAGAAGGGTATTTGAGTACATCGGAGTACTGTACCGTATCCAACAACAGTTAGATTTGTATCAATGTTCGTTAATTCCGAAATAAGTTTTTAAGAGACGTCCGAGGCAAGGTAACATTCAAACATAAGTTAGATCACCATGGGATAGCATCAGAATGGTGGTGTCCAAAATTTCAGTATGTTGGCGGCCTTAGTCCTGAATGAACATGTCCCATCTTATGAACTGACACCTGTGATGACTAAGAACATTATGTCAATACATAGATTGTCTATAACCAAGTAAGTATGTATACGTGAGGTTTGTCAATAAAATAATAAGTGTTGTTATAAATCCTGTCTAGATTGTCTCAATGTGGCTAATCTATATTAAAGGTGATCCCAAAGTCAGAAAAGAAATGTTAGAATGCTCACCAAAAATTAAAATTAAGGAAGAGAAAACCTGACAATGTCACGTTGTAGCAAACTGTATAGTATATAGGGCAGATTGCTGACACAAAATCAATAAGCATCATAATTTCTTACTCCATAAATTGTAGTTTGAAGTCATAATTAACAATGAACTCTTCAATCCATCTCATCAAGTTGTTTTCTAGTCGCCCAAGAAGTAGTGCAGCTCTTGATTGATGTTAAGCCCCATTCCAATGCTTTGAGTTGCAAGATCCAGATAGCTTCTTGAAGTATCAAATTCAACTCTGGGTTCCCACCTCTCGCTTTTTGTTGCACCATTTCTAGGCCATGAAGCTAAAAAGTCCTATGATGATCTTGTTGTGTACAGTTAAGTGTATGTAGAGCAAATAGGTACTTAGGATCCCCTTGTTTGGCAGCTCTAAAATGTTCCATTGTTCTCTCTTTAACCATTCTGACTGTACTACCAGCAGAAATATTGTTACATTTACATATCAGCACATAAACCACAGAGCGTGCTCTGTAGTTTATATTATGTTTGATGTAGTACGTGGGACTATGATTGTATTCAAAATATGCCACTTCTTTTGCTAACCTGCACATAGTGCAATGTCCACACTTATGGAAACTCTTTATGTGTGATGTAAGCCAGTTTTCTCATATTTTGGAACCTGGGTAACTGGGGCAGATACGGCTTCTCAAGGTTTTCTCTATCTGAAAAGTAATACTTGGATGTCTGGTGATGTTTTGTGCAATGTCTGTATACTTTCCAGTGGCATGGTGACTTGCACCAGGCCACAAAACAACATCCTGCCAGCAGTGGGACATATCTATTTTGATGTTGATGGTACACCTGGCCAGGTTTGTAGTGGCATTTGCCATGCAGTTGATTGACCGTATGAAGGTGTCAATGTGCCCTATGTATTATCTATGGCGTGTACACGGTGGCCCTGTGCTCATGCTCAATTGATGTCTGCCATCGCTCCTGCCCCTTCTCAACTGCTTTGGTCAGGTGCTGCAGCTCACTGATTTTCACTCTCTGTCTCAAGGGTCCCTTCACTCAGTCTCTCCATGTCAGTAAGGGTGTGGGTGGTATGTCTCCGGTCTTCAGTCTATCTGCCTTCCTGGTGGTCAGATTGTCCTTTATTTGGGAGCGGATGTTGTATCATATCTTCCTGATTTCAGGGATGGTATGCTGGGTAATCCCCAGGGAATTAATCTTCACCAAGATTCCCTTCCAAATTCTGTTTTTCTGTGCATCTGGGACAGAAAAGGACACCTTCCCTAACAGCTGGTCCAATTTGTCCATGCAGTCCTTGGTGAGCACCTCCAACTACTTCTCCAAAAATTTGATTAGCATTTACTGGGGTTCCCAGCTTCCTTTCATTCCTCTGCAGCCATGTTGTGGTGAGCTGAGGTTTCCCTGTGCTAGCAATACTTTTTCTGAGCCACTTCCTGCTTCCTGTATGTCTGAGGAGTCTCTGCCTGTGAGCCACTCCCTGTAATCAGCTTCTACCTGGCCTCTGACATCATCCACTTGCTCTCAACTGCAATTTGGGCTTACAATTTTGCAATTTCTTATTTAAGGAATTGCAATTTTGCGATTTCTTAAACACAGATTTCTTAATACCAATTGCAATTCCATAGGAATTGCTATTATGGAATCGCATCTTTCAGATATACCTATTTGCAACTCGCAAAGTGATTTCTACAGAATCGCTATTTGAAAGTTGCTATTTTGGTTTTTCAGGGCCTTAGGGCCAGATGCATGAATCTATACAGCATTTCTTAACAGACCAAATCGCTATTTCAGCCCATTAGGAAATGCTAAATAGCATTTTGGCATGTACAAAGGCTGTTTGGGAATCACAAAATGCGATTTCTACCCACTTAAAATCCCATTTTGTGACGCCCAAATAGGAAGTCGCAAACTGGGATTTCCAATTTGGGATTTCCTATGCACACGTACAAAGAATTTCCTAAATGCGAATTGGGCATTTAGGAAATGCCATTACCATTGACTCAAAGTCGATGGTAACCATGTGCAATTTTTTTAAAAAGCACTCCAAAATGCATTGTTTAAAGTGCAATAAAGCACACACATGCCAGTTGGGCATGTGTGCACTTTACCTGTGCACCGTTTTTTTCAGGGTGAGCCTGGGGGCCTTAGGCTTAATTACCTTTGCTTTAACATTTCCTAATTTTCGATTCCCTATTAGGAAATGCAAAACCATTTGATCCTATGGGTCTTTGGGCCCATAGGAACAAATGGTTTGGTGATACCTAAATAGCGATTTACTAATAGCGATTCCAACTCTGTAGGAATCATTATTGTTGGGAATCTCTATTTTTGTACATACCGTTTTGCATTTCATAAAAATCAATTTCTAAGGAGTCGCTATCTAGGAAATGAAAAATAAGTATTTTGCACACCAGGCCCTGAGTTGCATCCTCTCCTACCTTGGATATCAACAGAACCTGCAAGTCCTCCTCACACTCATAATCTGCAAGTTTGACTATGCCGACACACTATACTTTGGTGCACCTGCATTCATCATATGCAAAATGCAATTTATACAAAATGTTGCTGCAAGACTTGTTCCCTGCCTTCACACAAGAGAACACATGACCCCACTCTTAAAATCACTCCACTGGCTATCTATAGCTTAAAGGGCAATGTTCAAAGCACTTTCCTTTGTTCACAGAGCCTCGAAAGAAAAGGACCACTATACAGAGAAGCTAAATTCAAGCAATCCAAACAAATCAGGACATTGCGCTCCAGGCTTGCACCACTAATCATCATTCCACCTTACTATAAGAAATCCGTAGCAGTCACTGCTTTCTCAGTACAAGCTGCAAACCTCTGGAGCGCACTACTAGCAAGGATTTGAAGCATCCAGGAACCTATACCCTTCAGACGACAATTGAAAACATGGATATCTCCAAGACAACTACACCACCAACATCCCAGCCACAGAATTTGGAAAGACAGTTACACTCTCAAGCTCAATCTTTAGCTTACAATCCACAGCTGTGTAAGTTCATTCATTAACATTTCTGGCCCACACTCATAAAAATGCTCTAAGATCAAGTGGTCAGCAGCCAACTGCAACTTAAATCTCTTATATGCAATTGAGGCATATTTGCTACAAGGGTTGTTCATCATCAATACTGTTCAGCCAATAAACCTGCCATTACTAAATAAACAAACATGGAAGAGACCTGTCATATACCGCCGGTCCCAAAAAAATTAATACACTATGGCCACTTCTTCCATCTCTCAATGGCTTTCAAATATGAGATGATAGTAACAATGCGCATCCCAGCAGATTACTTCACTTCTTTCTCGCTCCAATAAGGCCAGCTCTGGCAAAGAACTATACACCGTGGGCAGATTTACTAAGATTTCGTATCAGGGTTGCTTCAATTTTGTGGTGCATCCCTGATGCAAAATAATTTTGGTACTCAATCAGACTGGTTCTGACCGTTTATTGGGAGATGTAGGCTTTTGTGTGTTGCTAAAGAAGAGCTTTGAATAACTCTGGGCATTAAAATCCACTCGTGGAGTTTGTGGATTTTCGGCAACTCCACGTAGAACATGGAGTTACCAAAAAACTCTGCGATCCTCGGCGTAGCGGAGTTTTTTTCTTTCTCGCGCTGTCAAAATGCATTTTCGCGTGTGCAATAGTGACTTACCGGAATCCCTGCATTCACCAACAAGATTTTCTATCTGTTTGTGTGCGCCACGAGATTTTGGGAGCCGGCCACGCGATCCTGAGAGAGTGGGCGATCGCAAACACGTCAGTCGGACGCGCCATTGGACATCCGGCGGAAGTTTGTTGAAGATCGCAATGCCGAACACGCAGAAATGGCAATCTGGAGAAGAATATCTCTCGAGCAGCATAAAACATTCTCCATAATGATGATTTGGATGAAAAAACTCCTCAGATTGACATTTGGCTGTACTTTTTTGTGCAAGGAGTCCTTTTTCTTTCTTAAGAGGAAGGAAGTGCCCCAGAGTCTCCAACTTACTGTTCCTGTCCAGCAGGCTCCTCCCAGTGCTTTGCCCATGTCCTGGTCACTTTTCATTTGGATTTGGAGCTGGAAGGATCACTCTTTGTGCCTGCTGCATCAAATAACATTGGATTTGAGGACTTTTGGATTGAGATTTTACAAATAAATTGGAGAATTGATGTTGTTTGTTTGATTGGGGCATTGCACCGTCATTGTTTGGTACTTTTCTTCATTTGTTTTAGAATGTATTGTTGTGGGTGGTTTCAGTAGGGGCCTAGTTGTTTTTCTTTCTATGTAATGTTTCTACTACTTTTGTTTCATAAAGGAAACATGTTGCAAAGTTCACAAAATTTTTAAGGGTGGGCATAGTGGGCTTAGTGGGGCTCTGTGAAGCAGTGCGTAGTGTGCCCAAATCTACTCACACTCGCACGCTCTGCGTAGCCCCACTACGCGCCGCCCGCCTCCCGCCCACCCTCCTTTTAAATAATACCCTGCATGTTAAATAATTAAAAGTAAAGAGACTTACCTGAAGTGCGGTGTCTCCGGGGCTCCCTCTTCCTCGTTTCAAACTTCTTGTGACAAATGCACATGCGCGGACGCCCGCGCATGCGCATTTCTCACAAGAAATGCGCATGCGCGGGCGTCCGAGCATTCGCATTTGTCACAAGAAGTTGAAAACGATGAAGAGGGAGCCCCGGAGACGCAGCGCTTCAGGTAAGTCTCTTAACTTTTAATTATTTAACATGCAAGATATATTTTAAAAGGAGGGCGGGCGGTAGGAGGGTGGCGGGCGGCAGGCAGCTACGCTTCGCCCTGGCATGTGCGTAGCGCTTGCCTGCTTCGCCTACTTCGAAAACTGCGAAGCAGGCAGCGCTACGTACACTACGTGGGCGAAGCGTAGTGTAACGCCCAGGGTTAAAAATGTTCTCAAACTTTTGCAATCAATTTGCAATATTTATTTAATTCACTAATCCAGTAGTCTGGCCCAATAAATAGGCCTTTCAGACAGTATGCCCAGAGCTATTCATGGGTGTATGGAATAACTGTTTCTGTGGTGTCTGTGGAATTTAGGTTTAAATCTTTTTATTGAAAGAGCATCGACAACGGTATCAGCACTTAGCGCCTACAACCCAGCGGGCCGGTGGATTACTGCACAGGGATATCAGCATGGCAAAGCACCGTCAAAGTCAAAGCAGACAGCTCATACTTTAACACAGCATGCCGCCTACAACCCTTCCGGGCCGGCAGCATCTCAAACGGGGAGGACTAGGAAAAACCCATCCACTTGCGGCTGATGCTGGAAGACCACCCCTTAGGTTTGAAACATTTTATTACGATATCATGTAAGCAACCCCCCAAAGGATATAAGCCAAAAAAGGTGTCAGAACTTGGGGGCCAATGCCCTGTGCTGGGAGGGAGGCTCTTCAAAGCCTCATTCCACTAAGACGTCAACCGCTATGAAACTCAGATAAAGAAAACAAATCCCCCCCCAGAACCACCCTTCCAGAACCCCAACTTCCGAACCCCCCCCTCCCAGACCCTCCCCTCGTCCAGTGCGTATTTCAGATCATCCCCGCCCTTCCCTGTCGCCACCTCCCATGGCTCCCCGCTCCGAGCCTATTCAGGAGGCCGAGTCCTCTAGCGTAGTAAGCGCAAGAGTCGAAGATATCTCGGGCAGGTCAGTTCCCTGAATTCTGTGACCAATAGGGACTGAAACGGCTGCCAGAGGTCAAGGAACTGCTCCGCATCTCCTGCCACCGTTAGCGACATTTTCTCCATTCCTAGCACATGCCACAGTCTATGGAGCCAGCCCGTAACTGTGGGGAGTGTAGTGGTGCGCAAGTGTACTAGGATGTTCTGCATCGCTGATCCCAGCGCAATGGCTATCTGCCTACCTCTGCGGGATTTTAAGGGGTACATCAGACTGTTCGGGAGGCCTAATAATATACAGGCTGGGAGGCGTGGCAGTTCAGTATCAAAATGGGAGTCAATATCGTCTATCACCTCTTTCCAGTAGGAATCGAGGAGGGGACAGTCCCACAGAACGTGCGTCAGTGTGCCCACCCGTCCACACCCCCTCCAACAGGTGGCCTCTTTACTGTGGTCCATGTCGTGTACTCGTTCCGTGGTATAATACCAGTATGTGGAGACTTTAGTGAAGGTTTCAGTCAGGCCCGTGTGATATGCCGAGTGTCTGGCTCTATATGCCACCTGTTCCCATTCCTTATGACTCAGGGACCTACCCAATTCTCTCTCCCAGCGTTCCCTCCCTGGATTGTAGAAGTGCAAGGAGGGTGGCTGGAGAAACTGATAAAGGTCAGTTATGAGCTTTGCATCGGACGTGCGAGATAGGAGCCAGCGTTCATAGGGGAGGAGTCTCCTATCCGCCGTCTCTCGCACCTGAGGGTGCATCGCCCAGTGGCGAACTTGCATGTAACGCAACCTCTCGGTCTCCGGGAGCGTGTATTCTTGTCAGAAGCGCGTGAAGGGGATAATCCCCTCCGAGTCGTACTCATGGCACAAGGCCCTACACCCCGCCCCACGCCAGTGATCAAAGGCCCCTCTTTCCAGTCTGGGGTAAAGTCAGGGTTATCCACCAGGGGCGTTAGAGGCGACGGGAAGGTTGTCAGGCCATGTATGGTGTTGGTGGTGTCCCATACTCGTAGAGGCACCCTCGGAATATAGGAGGCATATAGATTCGCGGGGCGGTGACCCTGCGCAGGAACGGCACCTCCTGCAGTGGCCTGCCCGCCACCGCCTGATCCTGGAAGAGCCAATGCTTGTCAGATCCCCACCTGCTCCATTCCACCAGATAGCGCAGCTGCGCCGCTTGAAAATACTTATGGAGATCCGGAATCCCCAATCCCCCAGCCTCCGGCGCCAACATTGAGAGTGCCCTCTTCATCCTGGGCTTCTTGCCCTGCCATATAAAGCGTGCCAGGTCAGACTGCATCTTCTGAGTCCATCCAACCGGCGGCTGCAGCGGAAGCGCCCTAAACAGATACAATATCTGAGGCAAGACCGTCATTTTGACGGCCGCTATTTTATCCAACAATGAGAGGGTGCTGCGGCCCCACCGGCCTATTTCGTCTCGGATCTTCCTGCCTAAGGCGGTATAGTTAGCCGTTACCATAGCGGGTAGAGTGGGAGCTAGCTGGATTCCCAGATAGGGCACCAGATCCATCGACCAGACTATCGGAAAAAGGCTTTGTAAGTGGGTGCTGGTTGCTGGCGTAAGAGACAGAGCCAAAGCCACCGACTTTCCCATGTTCATCTTGAAGGCTGCGACCGCCGCAAAGGCGGTTAACTCCTCGATACAGGCCGGAAGGGCATGGATCGGATCCTCCAATGATATTATAACGTCATCGGTGTATAGGCTAATAGCGTGAGTAAAGCCACCAAACTTCACCCCTCTCACTGCTGGATTGTGACGTATCCGCTGAGCAAAGGGCTCCATGTATAGGGCGAAAAGTAGAGGCGACAACGGGCATCCCTGCCTCGTGCCTCTCTCGATGTCAAAGCTTCTGGAGCTATAACCATTCACCCGCACCACCGCAGTCGGGAATTTATAGCAGTTGAGAATCCTACAGCGGAACTTTTCCCCCAGCCCTACCTTCAATAGCACCCGTTCCAGATAAGGCCAGTGAACGCGATCAAACGCCTTTTCCGCGTCCACCGAGAGCAACATTCTCTCCCCCGGAATCCGTGACGCCTTTTCTATAAGATGAGTAATCCTCTTGGTGTTGTCTACTGTCTGCCGTTCTGGGACAAAGCCCGCCTGATCCGGGTCTATAAGTCCCGGCAGATGGGGGGCCAAGCGAGCTGCCAGGATTCCGGTGTATAGCTTGAGGTCTATATTTAAAAGAGATATCGGCCTGTAAGAACCACACTGCGTCCGGTCTTTCCCTGGCTTGGGGATAAGCGCGAGGGAAGCTCACAACAGGTCCGGCGAGATGGCACCCGGCTCAGAAAACGTGTTGAAAAGCCGCGTGAGGAGGGGGGCCAGCAACCCACAAAACGTCTTATAGAAGAGGGGCGTATAGCCGTCCGGCCCTGGGGATTTGCCGTGCCTGAGGTTGGCAATGGCGGATATCACTTCCTCGACCGTATATCCCTGTCAAGATCCGCCACCTGCGAAGGGACCAAGGAGGGGAGAGAGACCGAGTCCAGGTACGTCGCCATTGCGGGTTCATCCAGGGGGTCCCCGGCATAGAGGTCGGCGTAAAACCTGCGAAAGGTCTCAGCTATATGGGCATCTTCGTGGCCGTCAATCCTGTGGAGTCGGAAATTGCCTTCACCAGCTGCTGTTGTCGTGCCACCCGGAGCCTATTCGCCAGCAACCGACCACACCTGTCCCCCCGTGTAATAGGCGTGCCTCAGGCGCAAAGCCGCGTATTCTGCGCGATCCATATCTAAGGCTGTCAGGAGTTTTCTCGCCTCCTTGAGCTGTCGCCAGATCCGGGGAGCTCCCGTTCTACAGTGCATTTGCTCGAGCTCACAGACCCGCTGGGTAAGTTCCTCCCGCTTATGCCGCAGTTCTTTTTTGTCCGCTGAGGAGATAGCAATAAATTCCCCCCGGAGTACCGCTTTCAGAGCAGCCCATTGGGTCGCCCGAGATGTGTCTGAGTCATCATTGTGGGACAGATATTCCCGAATCGTGTTGGTTATGAACGTGACCACCGCTCGCTTGTGCAGTAAGGTGTCCCGTAGACGCCACACCCGAGGGGGGCAGGAGATCGGCGGCAGGCAAAGCGTTGCAGTAACTGGGGCGTGATCCGACAGTGAGACCACCCCCACCTCCGCCGCAGTGGCCAGGGTGCACACCGGCCAAGTGACCAGGAGGTGGTCCAGCCTCGCATAAGTTTTGTGTGCGTGGGAATAATAAGAATGTTCCCGAGCAGTAGGGTGCCGGCGACGCCAAAGGTCATGAAGGTCCATGTCTATCAACTGTGCCTTGCACCCGGCCGAGAATTCCCTGGCCTGAGGTGAGCGGTGTGCGAATCTGTCGAGAGCTGAGTCAAAGACCATATTGAAATCCCCGCTGAGAATAATGTGCCTGTCCGGCGTGGCCGTGACTTCCCCCAGTGCTGAGCGGAGAAAGCGCTCCTGCTGGTCATTCGGGCTGTAGAGGGATCCTATCGTAAATGGGAGACCCCCTACTCTAAACCTGTAGACTAACAGCCTACCTTTCTGTTCCGCTTGTTTGTGGAGGACCTCTCCTCTAAAATGCCTGGCTACCAGGATCGCCACCCCCGCTGTCTTAGTGTTGCAGGACGAGAAGAATTGTGTCGGGAATTTGTGTGAGCGTAGTCTGAGGCAATCCCGGGGTAAGAGGTGAGTCTCCTGGAGGAGGCAGATGTCTGCTTGGGTGCTTTCTAACAGGGACAGCACAGCACGCCGTTTAACCGGGTTATTGAGGCCCCTGACATTTAGCGTCACAATCTTAAGAGATGTGGGCGGCATGCGGAAGGACCGTAGGGGTAGCGCAGGCCGTCTGTAGACCCAGAGGCTGTTTCATGAGAGCCGCTGCCGCAGCCGGAACCCCGAGTATGCACTGGACGACCCCCCCTTCCTCCCCAGTTCCCCCCCACCCTCCCATCCTGCCCCACGGCCACCTTCCCTCCCCCCCTCCCTCCAACGACCCCCATAGAACCCCCGAACTACCAACCAACCCGCCCACCGACAACATGTCAACAGCCCTGGATCCCCCCTCTCCTTTCCTCCCCTCCCCAACCCCAAACCCCGGCCCCCCATAGTCCAAGTCAAGTCCCAAAGGGAACCAGTCTGTGGAAGAGTACTTAAGTGGACGTCCAGCCCTTGTCCCCTCCCCACGACCCCCCAGGCCCCCCAGCCCCCAAACCTGCATTATGAAGTTGGCCATGGTGATCTCCCCCCGGAGTGTTCTTACGCCGTCAGTGCTACGTCGCCGGGGGCGGTGTCCCTCGCCACCTCGAGCACCGCGTTTTCCATGCTGGCTCTAATGGTGGGTGTATCCGGCCTCATGGAGCGGTCGTGGAAGCGTCTCCTTGACACCCGCTGCCAGCCATCCCTTGTAGAGCGCCTCCGTCGCTGCGTAGTTGCGTCGTCCTCCATAGCAGTTATGCCCAGGACCCCACATGTCTCTTGCAGGGAGCAGAGTTGGTGCATAGTTCCATTCCATCGGAATATAAGTCGAAAAGGGTGACCCCAGGCATAGGACGTCTCGTGCTCCCTCAGAAAGTCAGTAGCTATTTTGAATGCCTTGCGTTTCTGAAGCGTGATGGCAGATAGGTCCTGGTATAGCGCGACTGGGTGTCCTCGAAAGGTCAAGGGCTGCCGCCTCCGGGCTTCAGCTAGGATGCGCTCCTTGAGCGGAAAGTCTGGAAGAAAGGCCAAAATATCCGGGGGAGGCGCCGATGCCCTTCGTTGTGGCCCCACTCTGTGTGTTCTGTCAATCCGGATGGGGAAGTCCTCCGACTCCCCCAAGACCTCCCGGAACAGGCCCTGTAGCTAGCCCGCGCTGTCCGTACCCTCTTCTGTGGGCGGAATTCCCCAGACCCGAATGTTGTTCCGCCGAGATCTGTTTTCGAGGTCTTCGGCATGCGCCTGGAGGGCTATCTGTTGGTCTCTGAGGCGTATCACCTCCTTCTGTAATTGTTCGAATTCTTCGTCTCTCCGCTGGCCCGTACCTTCCACGGTGGCCACGTGCTCTCCCAGGCCATCTACCTCTCGTCGAATCTCCCGCACTTCACTGGCGACCTCCTTTTTCAATGTTTGGAAGTCGTCCCTAAGGGAGCCAAAGAGGGACTCCATGAAGGACCTAGTGACCGGAGGCTCTTCCCCGCCGACCTCACGCGCGCCCCCGGAGGAGCATGGTGAGGGCTGTCCCCTGTCCACTCTCGATTGGTGCCTGCCGAGTAGTTCGGGGAGAGTGCGTTCCCCCTTCTTTCCCCCTTTGTGGCCTGCCATTGTTATGGGGAGATAAGGTAGCCGGAACTGCCGGTGTCGCCCGCACTCCGGGAGACCTTCCCTCCTCTGCTGCTGCCATCCAGCCACGTGGGCGGCGTCCACTGCCCGCACCCTTCGGCGGCTCCTTCCTCAGGTCCCCGGTGGCTCCACGCGCCAAACAACAGGCCCCTCTCAAGGGCTCAAGGCTCCCAGACCAGCTTCCGCCCCTCTACCACAACTGCGAAGCCCCACAGGCCGCTCCCATCCTCACGCAGCCGACCTCGGGGCCTCCCGCCAGGGTCCGGGCCTAGTAGCTAGGAAACGCACCGGCCTCCATTCCAGCCACGTGCACTAGGCCCTACGTCTTCTAGAGCCCAGGGCTCTCATCCAGTCTGCCGTTCTCCCTCCGGTGCCAGTCTGTCAGGGGATCAGCCGGCGGGTGGGGGGGGTCCCCCACCCCCCTTCTCTCAAGTATCTGTTGGGCTCCCCTCCCAGAAGTTCTCTCTCCGGTGGCAGGCAGCGGGTCTCCAAGACCTGATCGTCCGCACACGGGGCCCCGGTGGGTTCCGCCGCCACCGCTCCCTCTCCCCGCCTTTGCTCTGCACCAATGCCGTGGGCCCGGATCCCGCCGCCTCCGCTGCTGCCTCCTCTCTTCTGAGGTATCGCCGCTCCTGAAGGGCTGGGGGGTCACCCGGTACCACGGGACCTCCGGTCAGCCAGCTCACCTTCCGCTTCCAAGAAGGCCTCCGCGCTCGTGTGGGGTGCCATCCGTCGCAGCGTCCTCCTCCCACTACGCGATGAATCCTCCGCTTGGCGTTGCTCACTCGCCAGATCCTCGTCGCTCACCAACGGCCGCCGGGGCCTCCTCCAGGTCCCAGCCCACCTCTCGGGTCAGCCACGCCTCCGGCCACGCACAGGGGAGCGATGTATGCACCCGGGTTTGATGCCACCCCCGGCTGCTGCAAGACGGCCCCGCACCTCGCGGTGCCTTCGGCAGCCTCCCTCCGAGCTTCGCCGCTGTACAGCGGCGGCCCGCACTGCTGGGCCCGGGGCCTCGAGTAAGTGACAATCCCGGGTTGCGCCGGCTGGCCCCGGCTCGCGGCTCCGCCTCCGCTCCGCTCTTCCCCTCGCCCGTTCTGCTGGGCTCCGTAGGCACCTCCCGGGGACTTCAGGCTCCCAAGGACAGCCGCTGGTACTCCGCCGCTTCCTCTGCAAATTCCCCGCAGAACAGGGGGAGATTCTGCGAAAAAACACGGTCTAGGGGCCTAGGGTTCCGGGAGCCCGCGGAGAAGTCGACCACTCACCGCGCCATCTTGGCCACGCCCCCGTCTGTGGAATTTAAACATAATTTAGGGCATGGATGGCATTGGATTGAATTGCAAAAAGTCTTTTTTTGAGGGTATTTCACTTTTTTGGTGTGTGTTAAAAAAATGCTTTTGTTCTGTTGGATGGTTGTTTGAGTGGTGTGGTTGTTGTGTAACTTGCAAACCTTTTTTAGCCCTGTGGATTTTCGTTTTTGCAATTGTCTTGCATTAAAACTGTGTTGTTTAGCATGCCTCCTTTGTCTGGCCATATGTAGGCCTGCTTGAGTTCATTGTTTTACAGGCCTCCTGCTTGTTGTGACTGTGAGTGGCCATGTGTCTGGTGGCCATTCTGTGGTGGTAGTTGTGCTGCTTTTGCCATATAGGCCTGCATGTCTTTCCTTTGTTTCTCTTGGCTTATGCTTCTTGTTGAAGCCAGGTGCAGTGTGCTTTTGCCATAGGCCTGCATCATTGTCTGTCTTCCCTTTCTTGTTGTTGTGGGTGGCCTGGCCATGTGGCTGGCAGACATTTTGTAGAGCCAGCCAGTATGCTTTTGCCATAGGCCTGCAAGCTTGTGGCCTTGTCTGCCAATAGGAATTTCAGCCAGTAGGCCCAGAGCTACTCATGGGTGCATGAATCAACTGTTTCTGTGATGTCTGTTGAATTTAAACATCATTTTGCATGGATGGCATTGGATTGAATTGCAGAATTTGTTTTTTGTGGGTATTTAACTTTTTTTGATGTCTGTTAAATAAATGCCTTTGTTGGATGTGTGTGTGGTGTGGCTGTACTTGAGTTGTGTAAATTTCCAACCTTTGTTAGCCCTGTGGATTTTTGTTTTTGTATTTAAAGCTGTGTTGTTTAGCAAGCATGCATCCTTTGTCTGGCTAGGCCTGCTTGAGTTCATTGTTTTCCAGGCCTCCTGCTTTTTGTGACTGTGAGTGACAGTGTGGCTGGTGGCCGTTTTGTGGAGGCAGTTTAGTAGTGTGCTGCGTTTGCCATATAGGCCTGCATGTCTTTCCTTTGTTCCTCTTGGCTTACAGCTTCCATCCCCTTTGCCAGCTGCAGCTCCCTGGATGACGTGATGCACAAATTAATGCCAAACAGGTTCCACTTCCATTACATTTGTATTTTTGTTTTTATTGTTCTTCTTCTTTCCTATCCTTCCTGAGTGTACACAGTATACCATGAAAGCCCTTGTTGTCAAAGTCTACACTGTTGTTATGTTTCTTTAATAGCTGAGTTAATAAAATGTTATAATATAACACTAACAAGTGTGACCACCACACACTAAGTTATATATTATATTTGTGTGTTTGTACTAGTATTAATTGAACCACGACAACAAATGCAGCATTTCACTGATGTTCTTCTGGCTTCTTTGCTTTCTTTTAGGTGCACAAAAGAGTGAGGAGGAGGTGTCATCATCATCATCACCCGTTGTTCTGCCAGACAGAAGTCCTGCTGTGCACTGACCACAGACATCTCTGCAACTTGTGCAGCTGCGTCCTGCTGAGTCTGACATCTGAAGAAGATGCCATCAAAGAAAGGTACCAGGTCCTCCAGTACCAAGAAAGTAGCCAGTGAGAAGAATGAACTGAAGAAGGAAGAAGTGGCACTTACCAAGACTGGTGTGCCGTCCAGGATGTTTTTTGGGAAGCAAAACATGTATCCTGCAGCATCAGTGTCTGGGGAGCAAGCTAGGAGCAGCACCTCCGCATCAGTGGGCCCACCCCACCAACCTAGGCCAAAGCCCATGAGTGTCGCAGAGGCAGCCAGGATGAATGCGCAAACGCCAACGAGCAGTGATGTTGCAATTGACTTATCGTTATCGCAAAGTAGCACCCAATCAACGCAGGAGGAAACTCAGCAGATAAGTGGGCAACCAGAGCCGCAATCACAGCCGCAACCCCAGACGCAACCACAGTCACAACCACAGCCGCAACCACATCCACAACCACAGCCCCAACCACCGTCCACAATAGTAGTTTTTCCTCCCGAAGTACGAGCAGTTTAGGAAATCGAGCTTCCTGCAGAGGAAGAACAAGAGCAAGCCACTCTTTCAGAAGAGCCATTGTCTTCCAGATCCCCAGCAAGGAAAAGGAGGGTTAGTCCATCAACTTCTTCTTCAAGCCCCCCTTCCGATGATCCAGATGCCACTTGGAAGCCACCAGCTCAGTCTGAGAGTAGGGAAAAGGATGGTTCCAGAAAGACTTAGAGTTATGGAGGTAGATGTAGAAGAGGAGGATGATGACAAGCCAGTCATCATGAACATCACTCCCGCCCCAGTGGAGATGGAGACCGACATTATTACCCCATCCCAAATTGCTGAGAGTGATGTGGCACGGATACCACCAATACAGATAACACAAACACCACCTCCAGCTTCCATATTTGCATTAGCAAAGGCCCAGCAGGGACCTACATCCAGCACAACAACCACCTCAGTAGGTAGTGGTACTGCGCAGAGTCAAATTCCAGGCACACCCTCCAGTTCATTCAGCATTGCAAGTGGCACCTCCAGCAGCACAAGAAAGTTTGCCTCCCCAGTTTGGGACTTCTTTTCAGTTAACAGTAAGGAGGAGAACGTTGCTATATGCTCAATTTGTTGACAGAGTGTTAGTCGGGGTAAGCTTGGTACAAACTATGGTACCGGAGGCCAAACAACCCATCTGAGAAAACACCACTTGATCCAGTGGGAGGAACACCTTAAAGGCCAAGAAAAAAGTAAAACTACACCCATTGCTGTTGGTGTGGATGAAGAAGTAGAAGAAGTTATGATCGCGGTGGAAGGTGAAGAAGAGGGAGACATTTTCTCTGGTACACAAAGTAGCCCTTTCCCCAGCAGTACACTACCTCCAACATTGTCATCATCCTCAGTAACATCTCTGTGGCACCGTAGTAAGAGTCAGGCTGAGCCTGAGACAACAAGGCAACAGAGTACCGCAATGAAAAAAAGTGCGTTGTTGAGCCTCACGAAATCTGGGTTTAAGAAGTCACCTGCATCAGCGGCACCAGAAAGGAAAAAAATCCAGCCTACCATTGTCAGCATGTTTAGGTCGGAGGGGCAGTACGAACGTAACCACTCAATGGCACGTTTGTACAATGTGAAGCTAGCGAAAATGTTAGCGCTGGACCTTCTCCCTTTTTCTTTTGTGGAAGGGGTATGTTTTCTGGAATTTGTGACAGCCATCTACCCAAAATGGAAGGTTCCCAGCAGGTCCTATTTCGCCAGAGTTGCTGTTCCAGCACTACATCACGACGTGCTGGAATTGCTTGGACAAGCTTTGCAGCAGAGTGATGTTCACAATATCCACCTGACAACAGACATGTGGACCAGTTGCCAAGCCACTGATTACATGTGCATCACTGCACACTGGATCTCTTTTGTGGGTGTTAGAGAAAAGATAACTGCAGCAGGTGTTGTTGACACTGCTGAGAATATTAATGCCACTCGTAAACATGCAACTGTAGCCATGTTCGCCATGGAGAAATCTCATACTGCTGCAAACATTTTGGAAGAGTTTAACAGCAAGGTCTTTGAATGGTTGCACCCAGGAGGGCTTAACTTTGATTTTGTTGCCACGGACAATGGCAGTAATATAGTTAAGGTCATGGGCGATGGTGGCTATTTCAGGGTCCTGTGTTTGGTGCACTGTATTGTTCAAGACTTTCTGAAAAAAGAACACCGAGTCAGCAACTTACTGACTACCTGCAGAAGAATATGCACACATTTCAGCCATTCTTTTAAAGCCCAGAAGCAGCTGAGGATCATTCAATGTGAGCATAGAATGCCAGTCATCCAGGAGGTGCCAACACATTGGAACTCAACTTATTACATGCTTGAGCGTCTGTGTGAGCAGTACAGACCAATCAATGACTATGTCATGCAAAGACTAGGGGATGCTACTGTAAAAGGCATGACCGTTCAGATGGACCAATGGGGCCTAGTTAAATGCCTGACAGAGATGCTACTACCTTTCGAGCTCTTCACACGTGAAGTCAGCAAGGAGAGCTGTACTATGGGCCAAGCTATCCCATTGTTGCACATGCTAGAGCAACAGCTGAAGGCGGTGTCTGACACGTACGTAGGTGTGGAGGAAAAAAATGTAGCGTTTGAGTTGGTGGAGAGCTTAGCTCATCACTTATCTGAAAATACAAGGGTACAAACTAAGATTGTGTCAGACAAACATTACATTTCTGCCACAATCCTGGATCCACGGTACAAATCAGCACTGAACACTAAGACATTAATTCCTTTTTCAGAATTGGATGTTGCCCAGTACAAAACTTGAATAGCTGAGGTAGCCAGAAACTTGGAAAAAGAACGGCTTTTAAATAAAGGCCCGCTACTCCAATCCACAACAAGTACTACAGCAGGACATCTAGCATCAAGTATAACTTCAGAGCCGGATGGCAGTGCATTTGGCGCCCAGCAGTCACCAACACTATCAACCACAGCAAGAACAGGATCATCAGCCCCAGTAAAATTGGCACATGATTGGTATCTACAGCAAGGGCTTGTTAGGTCCAGTGCTGATGCAAATGCAAAAGAGACCCAGCAAAGCATAGCACCCCTGAGCATTGAGCGGATGGTCCAGGCCTATCTGGATGACCAAACAGAGATCTACATTGATCAAAACCCATTGGTGTATTGGTATGGGAAAAGGCGCCTATGGCCAGTCCTCAGCACTCAGCACACTGGCGATAAACTATCTGGCTTGCCCTGTCGCAAGTGTCTCTATTGAGAGTGTTTTCAGCACTGCTGGTGCCAGTAGAACAGTGAAAAGGACCAGTATCTTGCCCAAAAACGTGGAGAGGTTAACCATGATCAAAATTAATCAGCACTTTATACCACCGGAGTACAAACTACATGAAACACAGCAGGAAGATGCGGACAGCGACTTAGGTGACTGAAGTAGTGTGTTATATGAACTACTTCTGGTCGAACCATCAGAGTTTGAGGACGAGCTCTACTTCCCTAACAACTAGGCTTTCAACTTGTTACTTTCTTTCTTCCTTGTTTACTTTTATTATTTGTTTGTGTCTCTGTCTTTCTGGTTCGAATCACAGCAAATTCATCACCTCTGTCTTCTCTTTTTATTGCCATATTGAAGTTGCAGCTGTGTGCATTTAAGTCCACTCCTCTGAGTCCTGCTTCATCCTCCTGACTCGCCCTAAATCCATTTCCCTCAAACCAGACATTGGTTGGAGAATAGTACAAGAAATGTTGCCTCGTCGAGTCCCCCCAAAAGAAGTGGAACAAAATTACAACATGATGACTATAGCTATCCTTCTTTCCGAGCCGAGGGAGACTGCCCCTTAGCTTAGGATGACAAGGGACAGGTAATGAATGGCATGCATTGGATGCTGACTCTGAGTGATTGGTGTTTGTGTTGTTGTTGTTTGTTGTGCATGAAGTGAAGTCAAAGTGTACTAGTATATCTACACAGTAAAAGTGACTCAAGTCAATGTTTCTCTTCTTGTTGTACTTCTACTGCAGGCCGATCCATTGCATTTTTGAATATGGAATCTGGACTCACTCGGTACACTACAGACTGAGTTGGACAACACCATGATGATGACCACAGTGACATACTATCTTCCCAGTCAGTCAGTAGTATCAGAGATGATTGATGGAATAACTCAGGGCATTTTTCATGAGTGGCATAATAGGTAAACAAGTCAAGAACAACCACAGCAGACCTATATGTCTGTGTATTGGTGGAGATGAGTCACGAGTCTCACAACTGTAGTAGTGGTATGACTGAGCGCTGTGCATTGATTTAGTTCCTTACTCTGGAAAATGCTATGTTGCTGTATATGTGTGCTCTGTCTGGCTCACTCGAAATCTAAGCTAAGTGGAGGTTGGGTGGGCACCTTGGGCCTGCTCTGTTCTGTTGCTGTTGTAGGTTAATGCTGGAAACAGATTACAGAGTAGACATGATTTAGCCATGCCGCCTCTGAAAGTGTTTGCACTCCTCTGTAATTTATGCTTTTTATTCTCCTTGATTTTTCAATATCCCTTTTGTTTTTCCCTCTACACTTACAGGCCGGCCTTAACCCTGTGCTAAACAGAGAAAAACAACTCACACTCACCTACCAATCTGCATCCACCAGGCAGGCAATGGCACCCAAGATTGATGGACGCAGCATCCATGGAAGGGAGGACCAAGAGAAATGCTGTGATGTAACTCCCCAATTTGACCAGGATCATACAGTAACTTTAGTATCATCATAATTAAATAATTTGATTCATTTTTTCTCTTCAACCATTACGACTGTGTTTTGTTGTTATTGTTGGTCTTGCTTATTGAACCCTACAGCTATTTTTTATTTTTCTTGCTAGCTTTAAAAGGAACAAGGAAGGCCGGTAAAACAGAACATACAATGTATGTAATTTGGGTCTCTATGAGGGCAGACAGTCAAAGCAAATAGCATAATAATAATGAATAATATACTGCTGCCCTGTACTGTCCACTAGAATAGTTAGTAAGTACTACTTATCATTAACCATCAAGTCATCATCATGCATGCATTTCCTTTTCTTCCTTAACAGATTTATGAATATGATGATCATCTGCCAAGATTGTGTGTGGGTTGTTGTCGTCCATGTGTACTGTTTGTCTTTGTCAAACCTTTCCCTCAAATACCTCTTCCCAACCATTCATCAAACCCTAACCTTCTCCCCCCTGGCTGTGTGATTTATATTGAGATGTGACTAAATTAAATTTACACCAATAATTGATCACACAATTGCTGGGGCGGATGTGCTGAAAACAACACTAATTCAATTTGAAGGCAGGGGAAGGATCTTCTTCTTCTGCTTGCCCACCCCTGCTCAGTATATTTGCAAGTCAAATGTTTTTCCAAAGGAACATAATCAATCATAATTAATTGCTTGCATTGATTAGATTCATCATCCACCTTTTACAGCACTAAAGGTTACGCTTGAGTCGAGTGACTCGACACAATTACAGTTTGTAACTTGTTGTTGTACTAGGCTATCCCCGCCACGATTATGTTTTATTTTACTTTAGCATTGCTAATCAGCATTATTATGGTTTATTGTTTGGCAGTATTCTTGTGTACTGTACTGTACTTCGTTCTACTACTCCTTCCAGACTCTATTTCAGGCAACTGACTGTCTCATTTTCTTTTTTTGCAAATGCTACTTCCAGTGTCTACTACTACCACCACAACCATGGCATCTTGGGAAACCAAACCATCATCACCATGCAGCCATCGCTGTGCCTAAGTTTAAACATCAATCACAGGTAAGAGAAGAAGTTTGGGGGAGGCATAATTAATAATGGAAATTAATTCATTAATTCACACACCCACACCCTTGAGTCCAGTTGCAGAATGCTTAGACTAGAAGGAGAGGTTGACAGTACTAGTAGGAGAAGTCACTCAGTGAGGGTACCACATCTATCTGTGCGAGTGTTATGAAAAATCTGCAGATTATTTAGATCAAAAACTGGCTGTGGCCCTGCAGCAGCAAAGGAAAACCATGTGACATAAAAGAGTAACCCCCGACAAAACATTTACATCGTACGTAAAGTTTAAGTATAAATATAATTTATTTAATCCCCTAACAAAAATAAACTATGTAATAAATCCCACAACACCTGACCCACCCCTCTCCCTAACCCCAACCAATTACCAAAAAGAATAGTCCAATCAATGTCCGTTCAAAATTAAAATTGTCCATATAACCCTAATTTTTCCCCAATAAGTGCCCAATGCACACCTACCAAAAAAAGGAATAAAAAAGGGGTGATCCAATGGGATCTCTCTATCGGCAGGCTCGCAGTCACAGTTTAACCGCCAGGACCTCCTGCTTTAGTTTCTTTACCTGCTCCTCTACCCGCGCCATTTGGAGGAGCATGCAACGCTTAAAAGATTGATAATTGCATCCACGGAGGCAGCAGTTTTCGATGAAGTGCGGCGGGCGGCTGCCAACCGCGGCACCGTACCACTGGAGGGGCCTGGCTCGGGCCCGGGGCATTGGATGAGGCAGCAGCTGCTGCAGCCTCGTCCTCCGCCAGAACCACCAGCCACTGGTATTCTGTACAGATGGCCTCCAGCTTCCGGCGCCGGACCATGGCTGCCAACTCCTTCCTGTCCGGTTTAGATGATTTTGGTTTGGAAGGAGTAGCTATATCAAGAAGAAAAAATAATATTGTAACCAATATACTCTTATCAAAACAGTAAGACCAATTAATTCTAAACATAGTGGCACAGCAGCACTAGCAAGCACAGTACATAACATTTGTGGTATCTATCCTCCCACTTCCTCGGCCTCTAACATTTGTGGGAGTTTCAGGCATTATACTAGCACTATGGACTCACTCGAGTACACCAGTCTGCTTCTTCTCTCCTACTGTTTAGCTAAATTAAGTAACCTTGTTGTAGCCAGCATGCCAGCTCAGTCAGCTTGCGCCCAAGACACATACTTGTGACGCAGACTCACGTTAGTTTTATTTACTACTGTCTGCATGTGGGGAAGCTGACTACTACACACTCATCTTATTCTTCTATTATGGGTGGCACTGGCCATACTCTGTTACATCAAGGGCAACTGCTCAATTTCACTTTCACCCTGCCCTGATTACTATACTATAACAAGGCAGATGATATCTGATCAAAATGATCATTGCTTATATATGGGACAACAGGAGGTACCTTGTTTTGATTGATTGTGTAACCATGCAACTGATAGGCCACCCATGGCAGGCTGACACAGTCTAAAGGTAGGGATTGGGCTTTGGAGTCGGAGGGAGGCGCTTGATAACAACATACGAGTACAGAATCTTTAAGCACGTCCGACGGACTTCTGCATACGCACCCGTGAGGCCCAGAGACAACAGGGGCTACCGGATTGATTTGGCCCTCACGTTACCCTCCCGCCGTCGCCCGCAACCGCGACCGCTGTGTGGGGGGAGCGCCTGAAGGGACCACAACACCCAGGATCCCTTGGGTTAAGGAACCGGAAATCAAGCATCCAGCGCGCCTGGTGGCGCTACTTAACAGATCACGCCCCCCGCGACGCGGGATCGCGCGCGGGCGGCGCCGGGCTAAGCCCGGGCAAAGGGCGGGCCCTCTGTGGCCCTCAGAGGACCGATTGAGGCCGGGACGGGCCACCACACTAACGTGTAAGACTTTACAAGACTATATAAGTATTTATACGTTGGGGGCGTACTCCCCTCTTTATGGTTTATTGACCGTGTTGTGTAATTCTTAATTTGTTCATATTTGGCTATTAGGCTTTATCATATGTGCTGGTGTTGTCACATTGTGCCATAGTTTAATTTAAGTTTTAGGTTTTCATAGGGGTTTACAAATATGGCTAAAGCAATTGCTAGCAGTAAATCCTCGTCTACGTCAACATTAGATAACTACTTATTTAAAGTAGTCACTAAAATTAACAGCGATAGGCGTAAATCTTTAGGACAGGGTTCAAATTCACCGACTACTAGCCCTCTGTTAAATAATACAGTTACCTTATCCTCTCCCCCATCTCCCTCATCATATCCCACGGACTGTTTAAATGAGAATAATGATTTGTTAACTATGGGCGATCAACTCCCTAGTGAACTAGAATCTCCCAAAGTTAATAGGGATTTAGTAACTGACGCTAATGAGACCATAGAAGTCTCGCCGGACCTGTCAACACAGAGAGTGCTAAGATCTCGTAAACGCACTCATTTGAAACAGGGTTGCCTACGAAGCACTCATAAAAAGACGGGTCCTGCTTTAACAAATCAGGTCACCAAGGAACTAGCCATCCCTAACAACCCTATGGCTAAGTTAGACTCTCATCAACTTGATTCCTTGTTAGGTCTCTTAGAGTCCAAAATTTTGAAAATTGTTGAACCCTTAGTTACCAAGATTGATGAACTATCTGCTGAGATTGAAGGCCTACGTAATCTTTTTGCACGTAAGATTAATTCCTCTGGGAATATGACTAGAGTAGCCGAGGGTCTACCTGTTTCTGCTGACATCCCTAGGCCCCCAAAGGATATTTTAAACAGTACAGTTCCACTGGTTGTTGAACCCACGACAAATGAGAATAACATTTTACCTCCTGAAAGTTGCTCAAGTAGTAATAACGTAACGGCAAGCACACATTTAGGAGGAGCAAAACCAGATCTTCCCCCTGACTGTGCCCCATTTGTCGTAGTGTTAACAAATGTACCCCCCTTGAAGGACGTCGCCCAGAAATCTTTCTCTGAAACCCATGAAAATAAATCAGTCTCGTGGTTAAATAAGCATTATGGGTTTCCAGCACATTTAGCCCACCTGATTTTAACAACGAGAAGAGTTTCCTGGGTTGGGCGCTCGCGCAAGACCATAAAGGGGGATTGTGTTGTAATAAACTTTAGAAATCCCTTCATAGTGCATAATATCTTATCAAAAGCCACTTTGCTCCCCCACACTGACGAGGACATTACCCTTCACTCATTGGGTTATTTCTACAAACAACAGATAAATTTACCCCGCAGTGTCCCATTGGAGGGCAGAGTACGTCATCCTGAAGGCCAGTTTCCTCAAGGTCTTGTTATCTCAAATCGTTTTCAGGCTTTGAGTAACTTAGATTCTAATGATTGACTGCACTCTGTTGGGGCTACCTCTAGATTTATTAGGGAAAGTTCATCCTCTATAGAGGAAGAGGACATGGTTTCCAGTGGTTCTGTGCCAGTTACAAGTAGAGAGGGCACCCAAAACGTTATGCCTGCGATGGGGAATGTCATTGATGAAAGAGCGGATGATACTGTCGGTGCCCCTCGAATGCCCTCAGGTACAAGTGTCCTTAGTTGGAATATAGCTGGCCTAAACAACAAAGCTCATGACCCTATTTGGAGGGACAGTTTATTAGGCCACGAAATTATTGGTCTACAAGAAACTTGGGATACTGAAAATACCTTTTTGCTGGATGGGTTTTCTGCTTTTTGGTCACCAGCGGTGGCCACTAGTAGGGGGAGGGCTAAAGGCGGACTTTTAACCCTTATCGCATTGACCATTGATGGTAAATATAGTAAAGTAGAGACAGGCTCGCCTTATTGTTTAGCAGTAGAAATCCACTCCAACTCTCATGGGATTTGGCTTATTGTAAATTTTTATAATTCATTTATTAAGAATACGCCAAATGAACACTTACTCAGTCTATTTGATTTTTTACAAATGTATAATGAATCTTGTAAAAATCCTTATTCGGTTATTGTGCTTGGTGATTTTAATGTCCATTCCTGTTTTAATAATTGTTTTATATGGGACAGTTTAGGTCCACACAATCAAGGAAACTTACATTTTGAACACACACCACAGGGGATACTTTTAGATGAGCTTCTGGTTGGGAATTCCATGGTCTATCCCGTCAATCACATTAATGACATCCCGTCCTACAAAGGAAGTGGCTTAGGTTCCACTATTGACTACATCTTTGTTACATCTAACTTAGCCGATAATGTAAGTCAATATAAGGTAAAATGGTCTGTTTATAGTGATCACAACCCTGTCCAGTTAATTCTCACTGATGATCTCAATAAAAGAGAATCTGATAATCCTACTGTCAGAACACTGGACATAAGGCCTACTGACCAAACTCGACGCCTGAAATGGTGTCAGCTGGTCCCAGAGGACTTTACTGAAAACTTGTGGGGCACGGTTGGGGATGAAATACTTTTGTGTTTACAAGACGGGATCTGTAGTGACGCAGTTCTGACAGCTTATGATAAAATTTGCTGTAAATAGTGATCTTAAAAAAGTATGTAAGGATAAACCCAAAATTGGGGAGAAATGGTTTGATCACAGCTGCTCATCCGCCCAACGGAAGCTAATGTCAGCTCTCAAAGCGGTTCCACTTGATAGAGCAGAAATTGCCATTTGTAGGAAGGCCTATAAAATGGTTCAGAGAAAACGTAAAAATGAAATTAGGGATGAGGCATGGAATGAACTCCTGTCCATTGATGTCATTAAAAATAGTGCGAAACTTTGGTCTATCGTAAACAAGCCTTTTTTTAATGGTAAAAGCAATAATGAGCTTGAATGCGGTATCCAAGAGGACAAATGGTACACCCATTTTAAACAGGTGTATGATGGAGATGGCTCGAGGGTGGGGTCCTCATTTAACTCTGAGAGTTATACTTTGTCCTTCACAGAACTAGAGGTCACGAATGCAATCTTGCAAATGACAAGTAATAAGGCGCCGGAACCTGATGGAGTCCCGGCTGATATTTTTAAATCAGATATAAAACTCTGGTCCAAAATCCTTTTTAATGTTTTCACAAATGCTTGTCAACTGGGCCTTCCATCAACGTGGGCAAAATCTGTCATCATTCCTATTTTTAAAAAGGGGGATAGAGGCGACCCGAGCTGCTACCGTCCAATCTCCCTTATCGATTCCTCAGTGAAAGTTCTGGGGAGGGTGGTCCTCGCCCAACTAAACGGTTGGCTAGAGGAATCAGGAAAACTCTCTAAGGTCCAGTATGGATTTAGGAAAGGGATGGGTACCACAGACCAATGTTTAAACCTACAACTTTTAATTGGTAAATACACGGTGGCCAAGAAAGGAACCTTGCTGGTTGCCTTCATGGATTTGTCATCGGCCTTTGACCGTGTAAATAGATCCAAACTATGGCCCATAGTCCTTGCACTTGGTGTAGACAAAGATATTGTCCACTTTTTAGCGGATCTACATAGAGAGTTAATAGCTACAGTTCGCTACGATCAAAGGGGTAATTGCACAAAAGATATACCCATATCTTATGGGGTTAGGCAGGGGTGCATTTTGGCACCTCTCCTTTTCACACTGTATATAAATGATTTAGACAATACCCTTATCGCCTCATGTAAAGATATCCCCCGTGCAGGGAAATATTTAGTCCCTGCTCTTTTATATGCTGACGCCACCGCCCTAATTGCCAGAACGGGAGTGGGCCTTCAGCTACTGCTTAATTCATTTGCTGATTTTATGAAGGCTTTGGACTTATCTGTTAACTTTGTCAAATCACATGTCATGGTCATCGGCCCTAAATCCGCTAAATCTAAAACCTTTTTATGTGGGGGTCATCAACTATCCAGGGTTTCTTCTTTTCCTTATTTGGGTGTTCTTTTTGATGATCGAGATTCCGGGGTAACCCAAATAATGGCAAAAAAGATTGTGTTTTCAAGAGCAACAGTGGGTGTTCTGGGCTTCGCCAGAAAACTAGGTGCTAGACCAATGAAGGCCCTTATCCAGGTGTACAAAGCTAAGTGTCTCTCCATAGCTTTGTACGGAGCTGAGGTTTGGGGCATTAATAATGCCAAAAGTATACAGACTGTTGAGGATAGATTTTTAAAAAACCTCCTCTCAGTCCCGATCTCAACTGCCAACTATATCGTTCACCAGGAACTTGGTATAGGTTTTCTAGAAGATAGTATTGCTCTGGCCCCGATGCTTAAATGGATCAGCATTTGGCTTAACCCGGATTTACACCTGAATCACACAATTTTGAGAGAATGTTTGTCGCTTGATCATGGGCTACATATACCCTGGTTGAAATATATTCGGAACCTGGCGAACAAGCTTGGTAGACCAGAATTGTTTCTTTTTCCTGAGACCCTGGTAAAAGGTGACATTAATTGGTGTAAAGAAACTCATATGTACATATCTACCTCGGCAAGGGAAGAGAAGGAGCTGGTTAAGGGCACCGTTAGGGCCCACCAGCTCTGTAAAACAATACCCTCTATGGAACCTTATCTTGGATATGTAACAAATGCAAATCATCGCTTTCTTTTAACCAGATTTAGACTGAATCAATTACATCTACTGATTGGAACTAAGAAAGACTGGAAAAGGGTGTTGGACCCTGGCCCCTGTTCTTGTGATAATTTTTCCCCCCAGGATATGATACACCTTTTTTTCTTCTGTGAGCACTTTATTGACATTAGGAAACGTTTTTTAATCCCAATATTAAGAGATAAAGGCTTTGTTCAAGTGAGACCTGCTTTCTTGTATCTACAGCTGTTAAACAATGTTTGGGAAACTTTTAATATTGCAAATTTTTTAACTGTGGTAACTCGTACCTTGAAGAAATGAACTGTACCCTTTTACTGTTTTTAATTGGACACGTTACCTTGTTAAACCTATCTGTGTTAATGTGTTCCTTTTTAAGTTTGGTAATCCACCAAAAATGAATTCTGTTTTTTAAATATGTATTTATTGTAGTATGCTTTTATGGTTTGCACTTAAACCGAATAAAGACTTTATGACTGACTGATAACAACATACATTCACAATATATATGCTGTGCATGCAAACTACTGTGAGTCAAGGGAGTATTCTGAAAATACAACTTCTACTGTCCTTGGCTTTGCTACTCTGGCGCGGTTTCTTTTTCTTTGACTTTCTCTTCAAAGACTCTTCATCCAGTGACAGTCTCCACCTATGCTATCTATGATGAATACCACCCAGGCATCCATCCATTCAAAGTAAACATGTCAATCATTCTTCTTAATCTCTCATCAAACCTTAGTTTGTTTCACCAACAACAAACATTTTTTTTAAACCACCACCCGCGCCTCTTTCCTTCCTTGCTTGGCTTTGAGTTTGACACATGAAACACCCCGGAGGATTCTTGCTATCCACCCATACAGTTTCACCCACCCAGGCAGGCATCTTTTCTTTCACCTTCTACCCATCCTTCAACCACCCATGTATCTGATTCCTATCAGCCACCTATGCATGCATCCCACGCATCCTTCTCTGCCAGTCATATATATTACATCTCACCCGTCCTTCCTCCTTTCATCCTTCTTTCCCTTTTCTTTCAACCCATCAATCAAGGTCATCTGATCTGACTCTTAGTCTTCTCCATAAAATCCCAGCTGAGTTGAAGTCAGATAGACGAGGCCATTAGCTACTCAACTACTCCCGCCATTAATGTTATTGCTCTAATGCTTAGTAAAGGGTGTCTTCTTCAACCGTTGTTCACAACAACTTAGTCTCTCTCAACTTACACAGCACCTTTGCAGCGAGTGTGTAACTATTGTCAATAAGTAAGAAATATAAGTATAACTTACCACCGCCCACCACTGCTGCTGGCTCACCCACCCCTGTGGCTGCTGCTGCATCCACGACTCCCTCCTGGCTGGCGTCGCCTTCCCCTCCGCTGGATCCGGCACTGGTGGCCATGGTCAGTACGCCTAGAAAAAACATTACACATTTTTAGATGCCATATACACCTCCCCCTATTTTTCACTAGCAAGATTGAAAAAAAAGTTAAAATACATACATTTACCACATACATCACTACAAATCGAGTACTAGAGTAGAGTAGACACTACTAGTAGTAGTATGTCCTATCCTATCAAAAATAGTAAAATATCTGGTTGGGCATTTTGTTGGTGGGAATTGTCGAAAAGCCTCTCTAGATTAAGAAGACTAGAAGAGGCCAACCCAAAGGACTGGACTCAGTGGCTAGAGCTATTGGTGAATCTGAGTTTCAATAAAACCTTTTAAATAAAGTGTGGCCAACTGGGAAAGCTTATCTACAGAAAGACTAATAATAGTAGTTTTGCAGAGAGTCATAGCAGAGGCAGTTAGAGGCAGGGATAACAAGAATTTAGAAACAGATAGTATAGATCGAATATGATTTGGTAAAAAATATAATTAGGAAACAGAAATAATAATTCAGAAAAAATAAGTTAAAAGTTAGGGAAATTTAATTATTAATATTAACAACAGGAAGACTTACTGGGGCCAACAGCAGAGCCAACGGTAGAGGAGCGGTCTTAGGCCTGGCCCTGGCGTTCTCCAGCTGCTCCTGCCGACTCTGACCCCATCTTCTTGCCCCTGGGTGCTGATCATGTAAGATATTATAAAGAAAGAGACAAACATTGATGATTGGTGTGAATCAAATAAAATATTTTTAAAAACCCTCAAAAAAACCTTTTTGGAAACAAGTGCAATAAAATTGACCTATCTATTCTGATCGACTGGTAGTATTGCAGGATTCGCGGACCGTCTAGTTATTATTTATGAACACTAATCCAGTGTTCCATTCTGATTTCCGAATACTACGCCTAATTACCACCTGACCTAGCCCACCCATTCAGACGGGCAATTGTTCACTAAGTCTGCATTTCCATTTATTTTAGTCCTCAAAAATGCATAAATGGAGGACACATGCATACATTTTTGCATACATCAAATTGTTAGTTGGTTGCTTGCTGCTGATGTTCTGCTAAGACTATTACTCCCTCACTAAACAAACGACAAAAGGTTCTACTAAGTAAGCAGCACTCAACAGCACGTGACGTGATGGAGGATGTGTCACGCAGACCGTTTTAAAAATTACTAACTAATACTAAGTAACTAAACTACCTATCCACCACTATCTTAGTGACAGGAGGACAAAGGAAGGACTAGAGTCTCTCTAGCATTACCTAACTTAAGTTCTCTAAAGTAAACTCTTACATAATCAGCCCAAGCGAGCGCAAAGTTGCAAACAACAAGTAAGATTAGTAGCACCGAGCACCTGTGTCTAGAAGAATAACAATCACAGAATATTTTTAAACTTAATTTACCTGCAATGTAAGCAGCAGCATTCTTGCTATTCGGAAAAAAATTATATTTGCAATAACAATAACACAGTCTAGAGAACACACAATACTACTAGTATTAGCTACTCACCAAGCCCCATGACCTAGACACCTAGCAGGTCC
Organism: Triturus cristatus; assembly: GCF_964204655.1. Lineage (NCBI taxonomy): Eukaryota > Metazoa > Chordata > Amphibia > Caudata > Salamandridae > Triturus > Triturus cristatus. The sequence continues at coordinate 872,870,251 of NC_140590.1, forward strand.
AGCAGGTCCTGCTCCCGGTCCAAGAAGTCTGACCACCGGTGTGTCAGCTGGTTATGGGTGCGCCGGACCCCAGAGCAGCGAAACACTATGCGGTGCACCCTCTCCCTCCCACCGGCGGTGATGCTCCTGGTAGCGGACCCTGAGCCAGGCCTGCCGCCTGGTGCCAAGGTCAAGGGGAGGTGGCGCTGCACAAAAAAAATAAGGGCAGCCACCTCCGCCTCGCTGAAAAGGGTCTGCACCCCTGCCAGGCGCAGTCTGCTGCAAGGCAGGCGGCCCTTTAGCGCAGGCGCCTTGCCCTTGGAGCCGGTACCCTTTCCCTTAGCCATGGTTCTAGGGTGAGCGGGGGCGGAACAGTAAATTTAGCGGGAAAAAATAAAGTTAGGGGAAGAAGTAGGAGAGTAAAGAAGGAAGTAATATAAAACAGTGGAAAAGTAAAAAAAAAAGCAGTAAAAGTAGAAATGAAATGCAAAATATAGACATAGTGACAGAGAGGGATAGACAATAAATAAAAAAGTTCAGAAAAATTGTGTAAAAAAACAAAGGATTGAAAAGATTGGAGAGGGATTGAAAAACAGGCCCCAGAACCATGCAAAAGATAGGAAAACAAGATAGCCGCATAGTGAAATTTGCGTGATATTTCCCCCGAACACGTCATCCGCTTTGCCGAACGTCAAAAACATCTCGCGAGCACACACGAGCCTGCGGAAACAAGCACCTGCACACGTAGCAGCGCGGATTCTTTGTGCAACTTTGCCCAGGGTTAGCTTTGAGTTGATTCTACTGAAACTTCCAGTGTAGCTTCTTTAGTTTCATGAAACAGCTACATATCTCACTTACTAATCAAAAGTATTTTTTCCATTTAAATGCAAGGAGGAGTGATGCCACCCCCTTTGGAGCTTCTATCTTCACCCAAAATTGCTTAATTGCTAAAGGGTGCTATTAGATCAAACAAAGTGCAAGCTTCATTTTGAGAACTTGCACCCTATATCATAAGTTTTGCATGGTACATCCTCTGGCCTTAAGTGTCTAAACACACTACCTGTTTCCATTGGCTGAATCAATAAATGTTCAGTTCACATAAACTGATATAGTACAATTGTTTCACTCTGTTGATGCAATTCTTGTTCTTCACTTAGGAAAAAGTACCTGATAACATGTTATCTTGCTGGCTAGCTTGCTGTGAATAGGAAAGGGACTGCAAAGCAAATTGTATTTCAAGCTATAATTATCACAGTGGACCCTGTATTATAATCTGCACCTCAAACAGTCATCGGGTGTGAGCCTAGACTAATTTCCATAATTGTCTTGCACAAGATTGAAGGTGCTTTGTGTCATTTGTTGGCTAAGTAGGTAGAAACTCAGAATTACTTTTATGTTGTTTGATCAAGTATGGCCTAAGCATAATAAATATTATATTAACTATGTTACTGGCAATTATTCAAATATCATAATGTATATTTTGATCATATTTAGATCATTGGTGTGCCACAACTTTTATGTGACTTTTACAAATGCTATTTTTGCACCTGGGTCTTTTTGTAGGGTTATCCCCAGACATTTTGAGTTCATCCTTTATTTTTCTGACCTGCGTTTGTTGGCTTTAGTGCTTTGGACACTTTACCACTGTTTTCAGTGCTAAAATGCACGTGCTCTGTCCTTTAAACTTGGTATGATTGGCTTACACTTGCTTGCCATATTGAATTTCCCTGTAAGTCCTTTGTACAGTGGTATCCAATATAGCCAGGGCCTATAAATTAAATGCTACAAGTGGGCCGGCAAAGCTGCTTGCGCCACTTTCAGGTAATGAAGTATACATTTCTTGAATGTCACATTGTAACTACAAATCTGGCACAGGACTATTCCTCAAGCTCATGTGATATCCATTGATATAGATCATGCTGTCATATTAATCTGTATAAGTGTATGTTTCTTTACATTCATCAAATGTCAGAACTTTATATATCACATAAAACATGCTCTGGTTGTTCCCATTAACACGCATATCTGATAATACACAATTGACTGTGCTCTATTACTTATATTCATTATTTATTCAGTGGCCGGTTTCAGTTGCATTTCCTTTTGGATTTTTGATAAACTTACATGAAAATGAACGTTTGTAAATGCTCTGAGAAGAGCAACAATGGGAGCTATTCGCAAAGGTAAAGTTACACCTGAGTAAATCTACACATGTTAATATTACTCCTACACTTTGAGTAACATCACCTTTTTTGTCTATTCCTCATTTAAAAGTGTACATTTACTAAAAAGATGTAGACTTACATGTCCCTATTCCCTGAATTCAGGATGTACAGCCAAATTTATGAATGCAAAGTTACTACTTGTAGATTTTTTCACATGGGTGGAATTCTACACCAGAGGAGTGGAGATCTCCTTCTGGTAAAGTATAGCAAAAGTTTCAAAGTTTATTAAACTCAAAACAAATTAGTATAATTATTCAATGTTAATTAATTATGTAAATGAATGCATTTTGAATGTAGGACAAAATAAAACAAAAATGCTACTGCAATGTTAACTTTTTATTTAAATATTCATGTCGTTTTCGTATGCTTTAAAAAAATAAAGTTACATTAATATTTAGATTTGAAAAGTTATCAATATATTTTATAATAATACCATTTTAAGTTTTATTTATATATCATTTTTTACATTAAATTACATTTCTTTCCTTTCCTTTTAAAAAGTTAAAATAAGTTATTTTTATTACCATTAGTTCTTATATACGTTTTATTTTAAGTCCCTATCATCATTATTTTCTCTGGGAGGATGCTGCAGTACCAGTGATTGGCTATGTGTGGAGATAGACTTAATCCAGGCTCCAGCTGGAGAACCTTTACAACTGTTTTGGGTCTTTTATGGCTGTATTAACTGTAGTGAAAAGACCACAATGGCGTGGGCCTTATGACAGGAAGACATTGGTAAGAGGTAAATGACATACCTTCTTTCATCAAAAGCAGTTGGACAGGACTCAGGAAGTTCATTAAAACTGAAATGAGCCAGAGTGAAGCCCGTCCATTCCTAGTTAAGTGTACCTTGAGACCTGGGAATGGGGGCCTTTTTTCAAGGGCACATTATTCCCATCCTGCCTCCATCCCAGTGGAAGGGGGAACTGGTTCCAAAATCAGTTTGGTGTCGTTGAGGAGGAGGGGAATGCTCATTTCCCTAGACATGCCACTGATGGGCCACAAATATCCTTTGGGGGCAGAAATGTTCTACCATGTTAGATTTGACTAGACATAGTGCACAGTTAAGTAAGACAAACATGATTTGATGTGAACGAAGGAGGGGTTTCCCCTGGGAAGATTTTGCCCATTTCTTCAAGACTGTCCAGAATTCCCTTCCACCCACTGGCTAGTTAATTGCACAATAGTTTTACCTTACCATCAGCCCCTCAGAACACATCTGAATGTGCAGCAGATCAGAAAAGAAAGAAGCCTGATGTCTGTGACATGTGCGGGGACCTGAGGGCTGGATTAGCTTCCACTTGTACCATGGAGTAAGCAGGAGTCAGTTGTCTGACCTCCTCCATGGCTACAGGGAAACAAAAATCAGCAAGATGCCTTTTCCTGGAGTCATCAATTGACTAGTGGCAAGTACACCCAGCCTGGACTGTGCTGGTGTCCTCTATTGGAAAGGGTCCTGAACTCTAAGCACTGTCCCTGAGGTTCGGGAAATCAATTCCTCACAGGAACTGCTCCAAAGAAAATGGAAATAATGACCACACTAACCACCCAAGGCTTTTTTGCCAAGGCACAACCTTGTTGGGTAAGAAAATAAAGTTAGTTCTGCTCAGAGCTTTTTGTCGCATGAAAGAAGACTTTAGTGGACCCTTTTTGGCCAATGTATCCAGCTTTTATATAAATTGCTTGCTGCATCTTCAAGGTTTGTCACGCTGGAGGTTTTTGAGCTCCAAATAAAGTGACTAAGGGCCCAGTTTAGATGCCATATTTCCTGAACCGCTGCAATCGTTTTAGTGACCAGAACAACCCTTCCTCGTCCTCCGATTACATTCTGGTCTGGACATAGAAATTTAACCTGCCCAAGATTTGCATGCATTTCTCGGTGTGAAATGATAACTGTGAACAACAGGCTAACCAAAAACTTTCACTCACACCACACAGAGGCTCTTTCCAAAATATATAATTTGTTATTAAACACCTAAAATAATCTAATTGTCAACAATGCTACTCGATAATGTTGTCTCTTAAAATAATCCTAACAATAAAGGCTTCCTTTAGTTACACGTAAACTGTATACCAGTAAATTCTGCGTACTTTAGGTATGTACATCAACGAAAGAACTCCCAAGAGATTCCTTCAGAAATAATTAACTTCCTCAACTTTAGCTGAGTACTCGAAATGCCTTTCTTTACTGGCAATGAAAATATGGCTAACTTGCTATTCAACCCACAGAAAAGGAGCTTGACCTGAAATGTGCACATCCACGCAGAAAAACTGAAAAGTGTATTCTTTGAACTTTGATATAAGCTTACGTGTTTTCTTACTCATTATGAAAATTATTTTTTAACTTTCTTATTATTCTTCATGTAAAACCAAGCAACATTATCAAAAGCAATACATGCTCAATGCTTCCTAATGCTGAACTTGTAATTTGTTTGAATGATGATGCGTGAATGAAATAATATTAATTGATTTTTAAAGCAAAATATAAACTCACCAGACGAAGGCCTTTCCTACTCTACTCTGGACCTGGGTTTCCAACAACAAACTACATTTGAAGAGTCTTTCGTGTACTTTGGGATTACGATTCTGGATTATAAGGCTGCAGCTATTCAAAATGGATTTTCCAACAAACAAATTATGGATTTTATTTATAAGTGCAAAAAATACAATTGGCATTTCACTTAATTTGTCACATTTATTTTATTGACCTCTCCTTATGATCAAGGTTGCCTGGCAGCTCTATATCGCCAGGCCTGCTCAGCCCAGTACTCAGAAACCAAAGGGCAGTCTGTATTTTCTCTCTTCAAGGCTTCTTCCAGCTTTAACTGCCTTCCTCACCTTCCTGCTCCGAATGTTGCTCCAACTAACTCCCCCAATCTTTCTCTGTTGGGTACATTTATTCCCCCTTGTGATTTTCTGAACTATCTCTTCAGCCATCTCTGGGTCACGTGCTCCCATTGCAAATGACTGAACACGACTGTGCCTGAATTCACGTCAACTCATGACGTATAACATTGAAGAATGTGCTGTCGACATCTTCTGTTTCCTTGAGCTCGTCTGGAAACTCATTGTATTGATACATTTTCCGGACTCGAGTCGTTTAAGTAGACCTGAAGTCTAATACTATTTGTCTTGTATTGTGGCGATATATCCTTACATTCACATTTATACAGTCACATATTTCTCTACAAGACAGATTAAAAATGAACTAGCGAACATTTTCTCTTTGAACAAAGTAAACTACTACTTCTTCTCTACAAGCCTACAAGCACATACATTGCTGGTTAAACATATTTATGTTCATCTATAATATAGATGTCTTGAACCAAAAGTGGAGCATTTGTCATTCACTCAGGTATTTGAAATACCATTGATGGACACACTTAAACTCTTTTTTTAAGCTCTTTTTATTGAAACATATACTCCGTCCACCATTACAGTCAATAAACGAAAAGTAGATATGTTTTGGCAACATCTGGAGCAAGGTACACAGTATTGCATGCATATGACCGGGTTCACAGTTACAACACCAGGCGCATCCTGCACGTGCATTCTTGATTGTCCCCCGCTTCTGCCCCTCCACCCAGTCAGGTCCTATATTTCTCCCATGGACTCCAGATATTTTCCCATTTTTTTGGCAGCCTCTACTTTTATATACTACTCTCTCTCTGCCAGTCGGCACCAGTCTAGGTCCTGCTTCCAGTTGATAAGTCTTGGTGGGACAGGTGCCTGCCCATGACCTTGCTATGTTTTGTTTTGCCACCGCCGAGGCTAGCATGAGCCAGATTTTAGTATGTGTGGGCCACCTGATCTCTCTTGTGACTACCAGCAAGTGCCAGTATGTGTCTAGTTGTATGTGTAAGCCTGTTACCTCAGACATCGCCCCGGCCACTCCTGCCCAGTATCGCTGAATTTTGGGACAGGCCCAGATGATATGAAAGAAAGTGCCTATCTCCCCACACCCGCTGGTGCAGTGGTCAGTATCACATCTACCCAGCCTGTGTTGGAGCGTTTGAGGGGTGTATGGCCTAGGTAGGACTCGGAGTTGAATTAGTCTGAATCACGCTCTTGTGGCCACCTCCCTGGGGCTCTGAATCACTTCCAACCAGTCGTCGTCTTCTAGTAGCCCCAAGTCGGATTCCCATGCTTCTCTCAGTGGGCCTACATGGCCCGGAAAATTGTTCATTAATTTCTGATATGTGACGGAGACTGCCTTATCAATCATGGGGGCAAGTAACAGTCGGTCCTCCAGCGGGGTGTAATGAGGCAACGACTCCCCTTCTGGCACGTGGCAGTGCACGGTGTGTCTCAACTGTAAATAATGAAACCGTTCTCCAAAGGCCATTTGATATTCTTTATGGAGATCTTCAAAAGTGATCATGCTCCCATTCCATCATATATCCCAGAGGTTGTCTATTCCAATAAGGCTCCATCTACCGAAACCCTGTCGGCATCCTACTTCGCCCAGTACATCGCTTCCCCAAAGCAGGGTTTGTTGTGTCAGTTTGGACTCCCATCCCCGTGATTTTGTAGCTACATGCCACCGCCTGTGTGTGTGTGGATAGGGACCTCTCCTTGCTCCTTTGGTATAGGGCTGCAGAATACCCTCAGTTCCCCATTGCGAGACGATCGACCTGGTGTGCCATCTCGGAGTGGGGCGTGAAGACCCAGCCATTAATATTGATGAGCTGGGCCACCATGTACTAATTCCGAATGTTCGGGACTGCCAGTACGCAATCGAAAACCCCTCCTTGATGTTTGTGCAGAGCTATCGGTGGCTTGCCACCCTCCCACAGGAGGTTGCGCTGCTCCACTTCAATTGCCTGAAAAAAATTGTCAGGGATCTTGCAGTGGGTGTTCTGTAGTGCATATAGCAAATGAGGGAGGGCCATCATTTTGAATAATACTGCTTTACTCATGAGGGATGTCGGTATTAGCCGCCAGTGTGCTACATCACCGCACTGTCTCGATAGTGGGGGTCTGTATATTTAGGTCTAGGAAGTCTTCGTCCGATTTCATGATCCATATACCGAGGTATTTGAACCTGTCACGCTGCATTAGGGCCGTGCAATCAGTTGTGAGCTGCAGGATTCCACCAGTTAGGCTAAACATTAGGGATTTGTCCCAGTTTATCTGCTATCACGAATAACTGCCAAAGAGCCAGAGTATGTTAATAAGTCTGTGAAATGTCTGCCTGTGTCTGCATGCATACAATAATATATCATTGGCGTACAAGGAAATATGCTACTCCCACCCCCCCCAATATCAATACCTCGGATGAAGGGGGCCTTTCGGACCCACGCCGCAAGTGGTTCAAGTACTTTCACGAAGAACCTGGGAGAGAGGGGGCACCCCTGTTGCATGCCCCTATGCAGCACAAATGACCTGGAGACCGCATCATTCACCCGAACACACACCATTGGGTTGCAGTAGAGAAGGCGGACCCAAACACAACAGTTTGGTCCAAAGCCCAGTCTGGACAAGACCGCTTGTAGGTAGGGCCTTTCAATGCTATTAAATGCCATGCGGGCGTCTAGTGACAGTACTGCCGCAGGTTCAGTTGGATGTACCGCCGTAGCATGTTTTACGCCGTATAGGTGTCTAAGGTTCAGCCTGGTGCTCCTCATAGACATGGATACTCTCTGGTCTGGGTGGATTATTGTGGAAATAATGGGGCCAAGTTGATGTGATAATACCTTTGCCAAGATCTTTGTTTCGAAGTTAAGTATGGAAATGGGCCGGTATGAGCTGCACTGCTCCAATGGTTTGTCTTTCTTTGGAATGATCACGATTGTGGCCAAACTTCTGGTAAGCTCCCATCCTGTAATGCAGTGTGAAACATATCTAGCATTGGTTGTGCCACCCCTGTTGCCACACATTTGAAAAGTTCTGCGGGAAGCCCATTCAGGCCTGCAGCCTTCTCAGACTGCAGGTCCCGGATAGCCCCTTCTCTTTCTTCCTTCGTCAAGTCTTGGTCAATGGTTTCTCTGTCTTCCAATGAGAGTGTCAGCAGAGAGATGTCTATGAACAATTCGTCACTCTCCTCTCCTGTCCTAGTCATTGTCGATTGATAAAGTGTTTATATTAGGACACAAAGGCCTATATCTGTTCCTGACTTTTGAACCGTTCCGTCTGCCTCTCAAATCTCCGCAACCTAGTTCCACTCCCTATATCTCCTCTCCAGCTATGCAATACACTTATTGGCCTTGTCTCCCAAGTTGTACAGCCACCTCTGAGTGGCTATTGCATGTTTTCGTGCTGCGTCTTCCTCAAGGTCTCTAAGCACCCTTTGTTTGATGCATATCCTATGTCTATGATTGGGGTCGACTGACCCATTATATAGTATTGATCTTTGCAGGGCATCTATTTCACATTCCAGTTTGTCACCCGTGGAGTGCCTCCCTTTCCTTTGTCCCCCTATCGCTGCCTGTACATATCCCCAGGCCAGTACTTTGTATGCTTCCCATAGAATACAGCACAATTTAACTGACCCCGCATTTTCATCCAAGTACTGTTTCATTCGCTCTCTAAACTTATCTTGGAATTCTTTGTCTTTGAAGTACCAGGGAGCTATACATGGTGGTAGGGTATAGTCTCTGAGAAGGCCCTGGAACAGTACTTCAACTGGAGAGTGGTCAGATATGCACCTTGCCTTATGTTGTGCCACGTGGAAGTGCCCTACATGTATGCATTATGTAAAGAGGTAATCTAGACGCGCCTCACTAACATGTGTCACAGAAATATGTGTAGATTTTCTATTGGTCAGGTTGTGAAGTCTCCATAGGTCCGATAGGCCTATTGCCTCAACAAACGTCCGTAAGGGATCCGACCCCCCAGCTCAGGCTGGCACCATGGTCCTGTCGAGTTCATGAGACATTACGGGAAGGGTCCCCGCGTGCAACCTTGGTGGAATATGGAACATAGGTTTAGATTCCAGCCCGTCCACGTCCCAGCCAGCGCCACAAACCTACCCAGTGGATCTTGCCAGATGCAGTTTGTCAGGAGAGGTACTGCATTTTTTACCAATATCGCCACTCCCCTGGATCCTGCTGTAAAACCCACGTGGGCTAGGAGGGTATACCCAAATCTGCTAAGTCCTAGGTACTGGTTACCTCACATGTGTGTCTCCTGCAAGAAGACAAGGTCAGGGGAATGCCTAAGCATGTATTGCAGGACCATGGTCCACTTCATTGTGTCCCCATAACCGTAGCCATTTCATGTCAGGATTTTCAACATGGCCATGGATTGGGATGTCATTTCTGTGGCCAGGCAATTGGTATACAGTCCCCCTCCCCAATGCCGACTCAGCACCCTTTATCCCTTGGTGGTTTCCCTTCATGTTGTGTTTGGTATGGTGACTCAAAGAGTGGATCACAGAAAACATAAAACAAACGTAACTTTGAATATCTTGAATCAGCCACTTAATGTAAACCTGCCTCCCTGCTACCCTGCACTGTAGGTTTAAAATTACCCACTTGCCCAATTTGCAGAGTGCCTGTCACCCATATAGAACCATTATACTATGAACTGGGGTTGGCTAGCGCTGCCGCCTATGAACAGAGGGCAGCCATCCCGCTCTCCTTACTTCATCAATTATGATATGTGTCCTTTTGTACGCCAGTGCCGGAGTCCCTATTCTAGTACTCTCCTCAGGTGAGGGGAGAGTCAGTTAACCTGTTGTGGCTCTCAACGTTTCTGCCGCTTCCCAGTCAGTTCATTACCAGCAGTCTCAAGGATATCCCCACACCCTCCCTACCCCCATGCTTCATTTACTCGGGCTGGAGGGGCCAGTCTCTGGAGGGAGGCCTCTTCTGGGGCCATCGGTTTGCGGTCTCTGGGGTGAAGCTTCATTTTGGTCCCTGTGTCGTCGGATGTTTCCTTGTCGCGGCTGTCAATTGGCTGTTCGCCCTTCTTCAAACTAGTCCCACACCTCGTCAGGCGCTATAAAGTACCATGACTTGCCATTGTCCAATACTCTCAACTTGGCTGGAAATGGCATAATGTATTTGAGGTTCTCAGTCCGCAATGCTCTCCTGACCTCATTGAATGTGTGTCTTTGGCGTTGGACCATGAGGGCGAAGTCCAGGAAAAAGCAGATCACAGCTTTTTAATAGGGCAAATCGCCCTTGATTCGTGCAGCCTGTAGGATTGCATTGAAGTCTTGAAAATTGAGGATCTGTGCAACGATGGTTTGTGGGGGTCCCTCGGCTTTGGCGGAGGTACCAGTGCTCTGTGCGCCCTTTCCACTGAAAAAAGTTTGACAGGTGTTTGAGTTGGAGATGTTTAACTGTGAGATCTTCCAGGAACAAGTCCACACTGAGGCCCTCCCCCCTCCGGTATCCCAACCACCCTGATGCTGTTCCTGCGGGTTCTCCACTCCTGGTCCTCCAACTTTGCAGCCATTATCTTGTGCTGGTGTGTAAGTTGCTGTATCTATCTTCCATATTTCTGGTCACGGACTGCAATATTTGTCCCAGCAACAGCAAGCTTTTCTGAGGTCTTGTTCATGTCTGCACGTATGAGATTCACCTCAATTGTGACCTTGTCCATTTTGGACTCCAAGGTTGTTCCCAGTTTTCAGAAAGCCGCCATGATGGCCGCCATGGAGGGCTCCTCAGTCTCCTGATTCCTTGATGTTGCTGCGCCGGTGCAGAAACAGAATATCGTGTAAAAAATATTGAGTTGCACAAATATCGAGTCATTAATATCGGGTTTTAGGAATATTGATAGCAAGAATATTGTGGTCAAGAATATCTAGTTTAGGTAAGTAATATCGATTTTAAAAATATCAAAGTGTTTAAAATCGTTTGCAAAAATATAGTTGTTAAATATTGTTTTTTATTAATGTTATGTATTTTAGTATATATTTTATATGTATGTGATGTATGTTTTTATCTAAGAATTGTTTGTATTTTTGATATATGGGTTCCATTTTTAGTAGTTTCTTTTTTTTAATTTGAATTTTGTATTTTTAGTTCTTTACCCGGTCGCAGGATTATCGGGGAATAGGGTGGGAAGTAATTTAATTATATTAAGGTGCCGAATCCAATCCTGTAAAACCCGGGTACGATTCGTCGTATGGAGCGTATTCTCCGTATGACTGGTACCCGGGAAATCCACCGTACAATCCAGCAAGTACGATTCGTACAGAAATACCATTTCCGTACGATTCGTACAAAACACCGTACGGCTAAAAAATACCTACAAGTCTGATCCTGGACAGCGGTACGTGACGTCCGTACGGAGTCAGGCAGCGTTTTACCAACCAGCAAGTACGATTCGTCCCTACGTCACTACGCACAGCTATTATTTTACGGCAGCCACAAAATGCCGGAAAACTGAGTCCGACGCGAAAACGGAGCCCCGGTACGCGATGGACAGCCATGGACCCCATCCTACGTGTCATCCCGGCCCTCTTAGCCTACGACCTGGTGCACCGAACCCGATGCACAAGCCGCAGAAGGTGAGAACAACACCCAGGGGCCAAGGGAGGGTGAGGGGCAGGAAACATACCCCCTACCCAAATTAAAACCTACAATATTGAGGACATACATTACCTCCAGGGTCTGGTCACTCCGGGGGGCGTGTCCACCAATCCCTGCTTCCCGCAACAACGGAAGTGGACGTGTACGCTTACCCCTATGGCAACACTACAATAGTGATACGCACCGTACTCACACATCCATAGCGTGGGTACGGTCCGTAGCACTATGGTAGTGGTGCCGTGAGGGTACGCGTGGTACGGACTGTACACACGCTCTCAGAGTGTGTGTACGGTCCGTATCCCTATTGTAGTGGTGCCGTAGGTGTACGCGTGGTACAGACAGTACACACGCTCTCAGAGCGTTTGTACGGTCCGTATCACCATTGTAGTGGTGCCGTAGGGGTACGCATGGTACGGACCGTACACACGCCCTCAGAGCGTGTGTACAGTCCATATCACCATTGTAGTGGTGCCGTAGGGGTACACGTGGTACGGACCATACACACGCCCTCCGAGCATGTGTACGGTCCGTATCACCATTGTAGTGGTGCCGTAGGGGTACACGTGGTACGGACCGTACACACGCCCTCAGAGCGTGTGTACGGGCCGTATCACCATTGTAATGGTGCCGTAGGGGTACGCGTGGTAAAGACCGTACACACGCTCTCAGAGCATGTGTACGGGCTGTATCACTATTGTATTGGTGCCGTAGGGGTACGCGTGGTACGGACCGTACACACGCTCTCAGAGCGTGTGTACGGGCCGTACCACGCGTACTCCTACGGCACCACTACTATAGTGATACGGACTGCACCCACACATACATAGCGTGGGTACAGGCCGTTTCACTATTGGATTGGGGCCGTAGGGGTATGCGTGGTACAGACCGTACACACCCTATGAATGTGGGGGTACGGTCCGTATCACACGTAACCCTACGGCTCCAGTACATTTGGGATACAAGGTGGACAGAGACATGGGGGTGGGTGCAGAGGACTCCCAGCAGTGGACAGAGACATGGGGGTGGGTGCAGAGAACTCCCAGCAGTGGACAGAGACATGGGGGTTGGTGCATATCACTCCCAGCAGTGGACAGACATGTGAGGGGTGGGTGTATATGACTACCAGCAGTGGCCTGCAATATGAGGGGTGGGTGCATATCACTCCCAGCAGTGGACAGACATGTGAGGGGTGGGTGCAGAGGACTCCCAGCAGTGGACAGACATATATGGGTGGGTGCAGAGGACTCCCAGCAGTGGACAGAGACATGGGGGTGGGTGTAAATGACGACCAGCAGTGGCCTGCAATATGAGGGGTGGGTGCAGACGACTCCCAGCAGTGGACAGAGACATGGGGGTGGGTGTAAATACCTACCAGCAGTGGCCTTCAATATGAGGGGTGGGTGCAGAGGACTCCGAGCAGTGGACAGAGACATGGGGGGTGTACATCATTATCAGATGACCACAACTCCATGGATGAATATACGCATCCCTAACTTTGGACAATGATGATAGTGCCATAACAACACATCACTGACAGAAGTGTCCAACTCCCAGGAGGATGGATGTCTTTCCCCCACTGCATGACACACCACATGTAGGTGTGAGGACAAATAACACATGCATACCCACCCCTGGCGGATGCAGCACAATACACACACTGAGATCATGCCACAAGAATGTATAGTCATGTCACTGCCTACTAAACTAAGAGAGCAAAAGGGAACACACACTGTCACGCTCATCCCAGGACTGATAGGAATGTACAGGTGCTGGGCCAGCCACCAAGACGTTGTCTCTCATGGAAGGAATAGGGTGGAGTTCCCACAGAGACAATGCCCACAATTGTGAGTCAGGTGCCCAAATACCCTGCAGAACAAGTACCATATGTGTGCTAGGCCAGGAGTACACACATGCATAGTGCTGAAAAGGGAGAATTTCTCCATGAAGGCATTTCAACATACTCAATACACAAGTACAGTGACAAGCAAGGATGGCACAGACGATGCAGCCGGAGACATTGCTGAGCAGGCATGGCCATAGTTGAAGGGATCTGTCACCAACAAAGGAAATGTAGACACAGGTCAGCACAACAATTGTGCAACTCTTTGCAGGGAAGATGTCAGGTGCCACCCTGGACACATAGGACACACCAGCCCAAAACTTGAATGAGAAATACACTGAGGAGCTAGTGTCTGGGAACAGGTGAGCACAGCAATACAATGAAGTCATGCCACCACTTGTTTACCCTAAAAGAAACAGTAATGGTGCACCCAAGGCAAAGTAACACACCTCAATACCAAAGGTGTCCTCACACTCCGAGACCTGTAAGTACTTTGGAACACAAAACAAAAAAATGTTGGTCCCTTGGGAATCACAATACTTTACACAATCGACATGGTCAGAATGTGGGAATGTGCCATTTTGTGAACAGAACACACATGTGCCTCCATAAAAGATGGCTCCCAAGGAGGTGCACACAAAACTACATTTACCCAGTCATTGAAGAAGCTGGCAGCCTTCTTTAAAGAAGCCACTGTTAGAAAGAAATGGTGTTGCGGAAAGTACATATACATGGGCCCACGGAGGTCTTGATGACTTGACACTCGTAAGTTGGTATCACCAACAACCAAGGACTTACCCAAATTCCACAACACTGGGGGAACATGTATATGTATAATCTGAAAAACAGTCTCATTAGAACAGTGCCTTCTTTTAAAATGTGCCAGCGTGTTCCCTGAAAGTGTAAAGGTGGTTTGTTGTGCACTTCCTTGGGAGACATCTGTCATGCAGGCACATTATTGTTCTTAACAACAAAACATCAAACTAAAGCATTTAAAACATGAAGACCTGTTGACAAGTGTTGTGAGTGCCAAGGTACAATACCTTTTGACTAACAACTTGAATTATCTCAGTTGTCACATGGCCATCCGTTACCTGATGAGACAGTTGGCAACACATCTGACCCACTGCCTGTCATGTGGAGTGGCACACATGTCCAAACCCAGGACAATGCATAAGCTAATGGGCCTGCAATTATGTCGTAAAAAGGCATACCTGCACTGAGAAGACACCCTCATGGCAAGCCAGAATGTCCACACAGATGCCAGCACACAAACACCAAACTACGTAGCATCTGGACCACACACTGGTGCCAAAAATGAGCAGGAACCATGTATTTAAACAATTGACACATGCTGCAAAGCACAAACATTAAACCCTGCACAACATCACTGAGTCACTGCACGTTGATTCTCTGTCCAGCCAATTATCACACACAGGTCAGACCTGGCAAGGAGACATAAGGTTTGTCCATGTAGGCCTCGCCCGCACAAATCCCCCATACCTGAGACAATGTGATTGGGACAGATCAAGAAGTGACACCTCTTAATCAGGGTTTACAAAAAGGTTCTGCAAGAATTCCCAAATGTACTCCACATCACCTTGTGAGACTGCCAACACATATTTGTGACAAACAACCATCGACAGATAGTTGTGAATAGACACACAGGCACTGCCCAGTGTGAGTATGCACAAGCCAAATGGGGTCTCCCTGCCCAGTGGACACATGTAGCACACTTTGGATAAATACAAATGAGGCCAGGGAACAATGCCACAGAGGCAAACATATGCTGAACACACTGAGAATGGACACAGTGTTGGATGACACACATGATTACGAGGCAAGGGTGTCTCAGGGGACTGTAGTGGGCCCACTGCTCCTTGTTCCTGGAATGATCTGACTGTAACATGAGCAACCGTCCTGGCACTATGCATATCTCCCACTCATGCACATCATGTCTGAGGCAACAACATTGACACGCATGCTGAAAGTGTGTTCATTTGAAACCTCACACTCCCATGTTGAGACTCATCATCAGTGCCAACAAATATGGACCCCCAACAGAGTGAACAGGACAGGGCACAGGCAAGGTACCAGCACATGTCACAGACCACCCTCCCACATGATGCAGAAAGCAATGTGCACTTGGATTAACTAGCAGCCTAGATGACCATGTGCAATTGTAATTACACACAGACCAGGGGACACATGTCAAGGAGAGGAAGGGACGAATAAGAGCACCGGTTGACTTTGGGGAACAGAATATGCACTGCACATATAAACCCTGGCAGTGTATCCAGGCTACAGAGCACTTCCAAAAGCTGGGGACACACAAAACAACAAACAGACATGTACCTACCCCCTCCTTACTGCTGTCTCTCCTGTAACTGCCTATCCAGGTCAGGGAAAACCAACGCCAGGACACGCATTATGTGGGTGGTCAGGCATCGGTGCCCGCCGTGGGGGTGTGGAGGTGAGAGCCCCAGCTGGACCCGGGCGATCCGTCGGGTCCAGCACCGGATGTCCTGCCATCGTTTACGGACTTGGACTAGGCGCCGACTGCGACCCCCCGCCTATCTCACGGCCCTGACGATCTTCTTCCAGATCCCCCTTCTCGTAGGCAGTTACCTGTGAGGATGACAAAGTGAGACAACATCACTACACCTGCTCAATGTCACAGAGGCACACACTTGAACATCTTTGATATGTTGAACAGGGCATAGGATGCTGCCAAGGAATAGCATTTTTCTCAAATAGACATTGGCCTCTGTGGAAGCCCCAATGCACTACATGGCATTGAAAGTACACAGTTGGCAGGAGGGGTGCGACACACTCCCTGATCATGGCACACACTGTGCATCACATGCAACACCAGTCTGATGGACAGCACCTCAAAGCAGTTACATGCCCCAGGCCACTGACGCAACCTCAGCAGAGTACACAGACACACACAGGCACAGATCAATCACCTGCCATTGGCAACAGCGGATACAAACCTCACTCTGCACATGTGCCACTTGCCTGTGGGGTGTCACAGGTGTTGGGCTAGCTCAGCAAGTCAGACACACAGCACGGCTTATTTCTCACATCAGATGGGTAGAGCTGTGGTGCAACACTTCACATAGACACTCACCCAAATGACAAGGAACCTTCACACACATCAATGTCCAGAAGGGCGTACACATCACTTGGACACTCTCACCACAGCTCCACTCAACTCATAAACATCTGTGGATACAGTCACCTGTCACACCGGGGGGAACACTGAATCACCTCAGGACAATAGCCAGAAAATGCCACCAAGGATTTGCCAGGCTGAATGTGTCATGCACTATGCAGTGAATGTCACAGTAAGCACAATGCAAGTGAGGAGTGCACACATGAACTACATCATGCTCTGCATGAGAGACATAAGCCTTTACCCCCCCTGGGACCAACTCTAAACCACATTGCATGTCTGTCACACCTGGACACAATGCCAGAAGTGACAGTCACAAAAAAGGTGCACAGTCAAAAGTAGTGGAGTCAGCACTCACCTGCACCCCTGGTCTCCCATACAGGCTGGGGTACTGTGGGAGGAGGACATTCAGCAATGCCTCATTCTCCTCAAGTGTGAATGGCTGGGCCCTCTCCACAGTACGCGACATGGTGCCAGAGGATGCACAGACAGCAGCAGTGTGGTCGACAGGAAAGTAGTGCAGGCAAGTGCCCTCTCATGGGTTCTGGCTGACTTATATCTGTCTTGCTGGGGGCTTTCATTTACAAGAGTACAGAGTGATTGGTCAGACTCATTTGCATCCTACGTTTCCGCCAATCCCTTTAAACATACACCAATGACATAAATTTGCATGGTTCAAATTTTGAGCATCATAGTAAGGCAAACACCACTTTGAAGCATTGTAATTTTTGGGCCAACTGACTTTTCATGCCCACATGATGGCCACATTGCAACTGAAATCTCTGTATCCATGACAACCAAAATGTATTTTGGGCCTAATACTTGTCCCCTATGTAATTTTTGAATCCAAAAAACATGTACGGTGCGTTTCACACATACCCGTACACGTACGGCACCACTACAATAGTAATACGCACCGTACTCACACATCCATAGCGTGGGTATCACTATAGTAGTGGTGCCGTAGGAGTACGCGTGTGTGTACGGTCCGTACCACGCGTACTCCTACGGCACCATTACTATAGTGATACAGACCATACACACGACGTGTGTACGGTCCGTACCACGCGTACTCCTACGGCACCACTACTATAGTGATACGGACCGTACACACAACCTGTGTATGGTCCGTACCACGCGTCCTCCTACGGCACCACTACTATAGTGATACGGACCGTACACATGCTCTGAGAGCGTGTGTATGGTCCGTACCACGCGTACTCGTACGGCACCACTACTATAGTGATACGGACCGTACACACGCTCTGAGAGCGTGTGTACGGCCCGTACCACGCGTCCTCCTATGGCACCACTACTATAGTGATACGGACCGTACACACGACGTGTGTACGGTCCGTACCACGCGTCCTCCTACGGCATCACTACTATAGTGAAACGGACCATACACACGACGTGTGCACGGTCCGCACCACGCGTACTCCTACGGCACCCCTACTATAGTGATACGGACCGTACACACGATGTGTGTACAGTCCATACCACGCGTACTCCTACAGCACCACTACTATTGTGATACGGACCGTACACACGCTCTGAGAGCATGTGTACGGTCCGTACCATGCGTACTCCTACGGCACCACTACTATAGTGATATGGACCGTACACACGCTCTCAGAGCGTGTGTACGGTCCGTACCACGCGTACTCGTACGGCACCACAACTATAGTGATACGGGCAGTACACGCGCTCTCAGAGCGTGTGTACGGTGCATTTCACACGCTTACACTGGTGATAGGAGGTGCACACGAAAGGAATGGAGGTCTCTGACTCGCACAAGGCTGTACATCAAGTCATTGTCATTGCAGACTTTCATGTGCAGGGCCTAGGTGTGTCAGGCTTTGATATTGCACATGTCTCCTCATGTAGTTGCACAATTGATGTGTGATGACCTGTGTACACATGTCATGTGTCATGGGGCACTATGTGGCACACTTCCCCTTCACACTTTGCACATGTGTGCCTGTAGTAGAAACATGTCAAGCACAGCATCACTGGTATGGCACAGTCACCACCACCTGCAACTGTCCCCTGATGCCAGGGACAGGGACACTAACAACTGACATTTCACGATCAGCGTGCCCCGATGTGACTATGTCATGTGTGTGTCATGTGTTCCCATGAGCTTGCTGTTAGTGTTCCATCAACTACATCTGCTGTTGCTGCATCCAACATGTGTCTGTGTGGAGATGGGCATGGCACACATCTACGCACACCATGCCACATGTGGATTCCCACGTAAGCAGGGTCTGTATGCATCGGACATGATATTTTCACATGAGGACATATCTGCGTTGTCTCAATGTCTGTGTTTTCTGTTTTCACGTGTACCCCTTCATTGCAATTTGTTTGATCTCTACATTTGACATTCCATGTGACCTGTGCGTCTAGCTTGCCGTCAGCTGTCTGTATGAGATGACATCCTTTAAATGCAGCTATGTGGATGTATGTCACTCCTGTGATGTCTCTGGCTGTTCACTCAGACTGGCCCCCAGCTCGTTTCAGGGCATGTCATGTAGACTTGCCAATCAACGGGTGTATCTGGCTTTTCGTAGGAGTATCACCAAGCTGGCATACATGGATGTATTGCACAAACCAGACTCTGTATTTAGCTGATGTGTAGTAGCAGTTTAGCATGTGCTCTGTTCATTGACATTGATGTTGTTATGCTCTCAATGTTCGTTATTCAATACAATTTTCAGCAGGGCACCGCCTGTCCCCTGACCAATGCCAGACTTGGGTGCCATGAGGGAACGTGCCTGCATCCGACGTTACAGATTCACTCAACAGTTGATTGAGGACTTGACCGCCAAGCTGGCACCACACCTCCAACCGCGACACAGGTATCCTACTGCGCTGACCCCCAAGATGAAGGTGATGGCAGCCCTACATTTTTTTGCCACAGGTACGTTTCAATTCACCATAGCTAATGTTGGTGGCATGTCACAGACAATGTACAGCCGTGTCCTGCGTGATGTTTTGGCAGCCATGTTTGAGCACCTTGATGAATTCATCCATTTTCCTACTCCTGAGGAGTTGACAGATGTCAAGGGTGATTTCTATGCCCTGGGAGGGATGCCCCATGTCATTGGGTCCATTGATGGGACACATGTGGCTTTGGTACCACCACAGGCACAGGAGGTAGCCTATCGCAACCGTAAACATTACCACTCTATAAATGCCCTTGTGGTGTGTCTTGCTAACATGCTGATTTCCCATGTCTGTGCATGTTTTCCGGGGTCAGCACACGATGCCTACATCATGAGGCATAGCAGGGTGCCACAAATGATGCTGCGGCTGCACAACGAACGAGCGTGTCTTGTTAGTGGGTATACTCTGTTTGTCCTGTGTGTTGCAGTATCTTTGCCTCTTACGGCATCTCCTGACCCACTTATTTACATGATGTTTCCATGAAGGGGACTCTGGCTATCCCAACATGACGCCTCTCCGCAACCCAAGATCAGCTGCAGATCACCGGTACAACAATGCACACGGGCAGACCAGGCGAGTGATTGAGAGGACGTTTGGCCTCCTGAAGAGCTGATTCCGGTGCCTTCACAAGACAGGCAGGTCCCTCCCATATGCACCGGCGAAGGTCTGCAAAATCTTCCTCGTGTGCTGCATGCTGCACAACATGGCAGTGGAGAAGGCAGTGCCACTCATCCTGGAGCAGGATGTGCAGGAACATCAACCCGTGGAGGATGAAGGGCTTGGTCACGAGGCAAGTGAGGAGGAGGAGGAGGAGGAGGATATCCGGAGTCAGCTCATACGCAACTTCTTCTCATAATGGTGAGTCACTGGGTCTGAGTGGGCACGCTTGTAGCCTTGGGTGGCATGTGTTGCAATGTGTGTGTCCAGCTGACTGTATGCTAAGTGACTTAGATGTGTGTTCGGATGTGTCACTCGAGTGATGATGTCATTCCACACATTTTAGCAGAGACACTTTCTTTTAAATTAGCACGGGGACAACATTGTTCATGTTTAGTATATGACCATGTATGCGGAGGAAAATCTTTTAGCTGACTTCTTGTGTGTCTGTCATTCCCAGGTTCTTGCGCATGTTGTCTGCTCGTGTCATCGTTGTCCTCCTGCTATTCCTCATGAGTATTACAACGTGTGCTCAATCAGCGTTCCATGCAAGGACATGGGGAAATGTCATTTTGGGTAAGGATTGCAGCAAGGCATTTTGGGGGTGGTACGTGTTTGGAATGTGTGGGGACTGCTTCTGTGCATGTTGTGTTACCATGCAGTAATACAAGTGGGATGGTAACAGTTCCTATAGGTAGAGAAATGCAAAAAAACAGCCAGGTAGGCTGAAGAGAAGTGTGAGGAATTATTGTAGAAAAAGTTGGACCGGAACACGTCGTTTATGCGTGTCCCTAGATGCGGCCCTCCTTAGCTAGAGGATGGACCTCGTCAGCGTAGCTGTGCGGTAGTGGAGGCGGTTCACGCCCTCCCTCCGTGCTGCGGAACACCTACCTGGTTGCGGCTACGCTGACGAGGTCCATCCTCTAGCTAAGGAGGGCCGCATCTAGGGACACGCATAAACGACGTGTTCCGGTCCAACGTTTTCTACAATAATTCCTAAAATTTAGGACTATTGGGATTATAGGGTGTCTTTTCCCGATTCCCATATTGCACATTCTTTCTTAAGGTCCTGATGAAGCGCTCTTAGATCCATTAGGGACTCATAAAAGCGCGAAACATGTCGACCCCCTAACATATCCACCTTTTTCACTACACGGGTGAGAGAAGAGGGAATGTATTTGTTTAATTTCCCCTCTCACATAGGCAACTGACCTTGCTTCTTCATCCCCCGTGATATATCTTAACCAGACCCCAGGGACAGCCTCAATAAATTGTCAGTGTCCTTGGGTCTTTTTATATCTCACTCACCACCATCACTTTGTCCCACACACCCTCATGCACAAGTGCGGCAAACTCCTAAAAGATCTCCATCAAAGAGCCCCGTCAAACGGGCCCGTGAGGGACTGCAGCGCCACCCCCACGAGGAGCACCAGCCCGATGATGATGCTATACACCTGATAGGGTGTGTGAGGGCACCTCTGGATACACACAGGAGTACCTCACTCTCTCTCGGCACACTCAAACTCTTTTGGAGACATCTCACACTTCTATTCAGCCTACCTGGCTGTTTTTTCGCATTTCTCTACCTATAGGAACTGTTACCATCCCACTTGTATTACCGCATTTAACTTGGGAGCTCTGGTACAGGACCTTTTTTCTAAATAGCTCCCCGTCCCCCCCTCTTTTGTTTAATGAGTGTTACCATGCATACATGTCGACTCACCATGGGGCACATAACATGTAGCATGACTCCCATGAATTGATAGTCCCCCTTCGTGACAGTCATCTGTAATGGATTTTGGATTCTGATGAAGGCATCAATGTGTGTAAATCTTCCCTCTGAAACATACGGGATGCTACGGGTGGACATAGCGTGGGACATCCCCATAACAGGCTCAATGGGGAATTTCAGCCTCTCTGTGTGCAGCAGGAGGTGTTTAGCTCATCCCCTTAACTTGTGTGCCAGTTCATTTGGATTTACAACATCCGTGTTGTGAAGGGGGTGCCCAGCGTAGGTCCCACATGTTAAGTCAAATGACCTGTGAGTCTGTTCATATTGATGCATTTCCCTTAGTGTGAGCTTGAGTAATAAAGGTGTTCCACACCCTCCAAAGTGCCTCATCTCTGTCAATGCACGTCTTTTGACACTTTGCATGCATCATCTCTGGCATATTTGTCAAAGATTGTGCATATGAGTGTATGTGTAGTTCGGCAACATGCATGCAGTTCTTCATGGCTAATAATCTCTATTGTGCATGAAATCCATGGTTGTGTATGTATTTGGGCAGGTTGCTCCCCCCAACGGGCCGTCAACGCCTGCTGAGGGTGTGTCTCCTGTGCGCAGCTCGGCCTTATGTTTCCTGATCCTGTGTCAGTCATCTTTGGTGATTGTTCATCCATTTTCTCTGGGTGAGCCATGAGAAACCTGACACTCCTTCCTTTACGTACGCCTGTTGCAGTTGTCCTTTCTGACATCCTTGTTTTTGTGTGCTACTTTCGGCCTTGTTTCCAGTACATGCCGCCTGCTGCTGCGGCCCCTGCAGCAAGGGCCTACCAAGTTCCGGGATTCTGCAACCCACACGCCTCCAAGATGCTCCTCCCTTGCTCTCTGCACCCATTCATTAGGCTGTCATCAGCTTGTCTGTGCCACTGTTGCCGCCACGCGGTGCCAAAGGCAGGACCGTCAGTGCATGCAACGTGCACGTTGCATGACCCTCATGTCTTTGCATGACCCACAGCACACAACAGTCTCATGTTGCAGCCACCCTCCAAGCAATGTCCAACCAAAATTCAACCGCCTGCTCTCAGGCATACCCTAAGCGCACACACGACACCTTTGCATGCTGAGTGTGCAACTCCATCTGCCTACACAGTGCTGCCCCGCCTTCCAGGCCCTGTCACACCAACCAGGTCATGTCCCTCCTACTCCACACCGGCTCCGTCCAACAGCACGCCATTGGACTCTGTTACCTCCTCAACACAACAGGCCCACACATCACCTTCATGACAGTGACCTGGATAAAAGCATCCTCAGAACACAACTTCTTCATTGCCATCTCAGACGGATACAAGAGCAGCCGGAAGGACGGCACTAACAATCCCGGGGGATGAATTGATATCTATTCCCAAGTACGCACTCAGGGTCACAAATCCGGTTTGGCACAAACCCCCTGCAAACCCTCTGAGTAACACTCATCTACAGATCTCCAGGCCTACATCCACAATTCCGCAAAGCCATCAACACTTCCATCGTCACGCACGCCCTCACATCCACAGGATACATGTGGCTGTGGGCCAGGAACTTCTGGCTGGATGAGAACCACACCAGCATCCATCATTGGTCCATCCACATTAGCATCCACGTCTCCGACGAGCAACAAACTGCCCCACACCCTGCTACCGATCCCCCAAAGATGCTTGATGTAAATCAACACAGACATGCTGTGTGGGACACTGGAACCAACACCACCGCCACACCCTGCAACCTCACACACTGGATCAGCAACTGATTCAACAATCTAGCCACGTTGACGGACTTTCCTGTGACGCACATCAACAATTAAGCCACCTGGGACAAGACAGACCTACTGGACTCATACACGTCTAGCAGGACTCTTGCGCACAGCTTGAAACACAAATAACCATCAGTGGCCTTACAGCACTGGAAAGCGGCACACACAGCCATCACCATATAATCAGCGAGGACAATTGGAGATCCTTCAGATGGGGCCGAGGCCAAAAAACCGCACTACATCAAGGAGCTCATCAGCATTGTGAGTGCACTGACATCAGCTCTCCATCCAAAAGACACCCCACCCTTGCAAGGCTGAGCCAATCCCCTGCAACTTTCTACCACTGCAAGCTCATGGAAATACACGCAAGCCTTGGCACACAGAGGCAGAACGCACTATTATACGCGGGACCAACCCCCCTCAGGTTTTGGACTTCCATCATCAGCAGATACAACACCCGGCTCATATGCAACATCCCCTGGGGATCTCCATCAGGCCCCTTCCCACACAACATCTCAACCACATCATTCCCCATCCTTGTAGTCCCCGTCCAGCACGTCATGTGTGTATCATTGGAGTTAGCCACATTCCATGGTAGATGGAGGCATGCAGTGACTGAGGCCCTTCTTAGACAATGGACGGCAGGAACGCAGGCTCTCAAGGAACATCACCGTGCTTCCCTAGCCAGCAAATGTCATCAGGAAGACAGTCAACGAGCAACTGACAAACTTCCTCCATGCAAAGAGCTCCAGGCAACCTGCACAAGACCATGTTCCACAGTAATCACCCCACTGCAACCGTCATCATTGCCACCAACACCGACAACTTTGCCCTGCTCAACAATGGTGAGGCCACCCCCTTGACCTCGCCACAGCATTATACACGATGTGCTCACACACTGTCAGCTCACACAACTCCAACACTGGTATCCAGGGGATGGACCAGGATGAAATCACCAAGTAGCTCACCAGCAAGGCCATGGGAGTGGGAGTCAAGCCTTCACCATGTAGTACAGTGGCGTCATCTGGCACATGGCCCAGGGCTCATCTCTCAGCGTGTCAATCTTCAATGTGTCCATGATCCCCCTCTCCACCATCACATGCGCACACAACCTCATCATCATCTCGTAT
The DNA here is from genome assembly GCF_964204655.1 of Triturus cristatus. Lineage (NCBI taxonomy): Eukaryota > Metazoa > Chordata > Amphibia > Caudata > Salamandridae > Triturus > Triturus cristatus. The sequence continues at coordinate 872,895,206 of NC_140590.1, forward strand.
GCCATTGACAGCCAGCTGCTCCTCACCCTCACCAAAGACACAGCCATTGCCAGTTCCAACCTTCAAGAAGGCATGAGGTCTGTTGATGAATGGCTGAACATCAGCCACCTGAGGCTGGACTTGTACAGGACTGAGGTAATCATCTGAGGATTGTCCCCTTACAGCTGGGTCAACTCCTTGTGTCCCACCCGCCAGGGCACTGCACCAGCACCCAGTGGCCACGCACGCAAGATGGTGTGCATCATGGACTCGTTGCTCACAATTGCCATTCAACTCACCAGCATCTGTACCTCATGCTGCAACACCCTCCGCATGATGCACATGATCCACAGATAGATCCACTTCAAGGCAAGACAGACTGTCCCCCAGGTCCACGACACCAGCCGTGTCAACTACAGCCCTGCCCTCTACGGATCAAGAACAGCCAAACTCCTGGAAAACTTGTCCACATCCAGGGTGCATCTGCACACCTCAGGTTCAACATCCCGTGCCCCAGCCACATCACCGTCCACCTGAGATAGCTGCAATGGATCACTGTCTGCTGCAGGATGACCTTCACACTCCTCACCCACACTCAGGAGGCAGTCCACAACCCCAGACCCCAAACCAACCTTGGACGTCTGTCATCCAAGACCCCGTTGGGCCAACTCCATGCATCCAACCTTGCCCTGGCCAACATTCTTCACATCCAACGAACTACAGCATGCAGGAGTTAGTTCTCCCACCTGGCCAAACATACCTGGGACTCCCTCCCTGGGAACCTCCACATGAGCAATGACCTCTCCGCCTTAATGATACTCTTCCAAATTGGTCTGTCCGCACAGTATTGCAAGCCCCCCCTCAGCAGCTTGAGGCCATCACGGGTGAGTATTGTGCTCCATGTCTGTATTGGATGATGCATTGTGACCCATGTGTGTCCTGTACCGGACTCAGATCCCAGGGTATGGATGGCTGGAGTTAGTTCAACACTCAGGCATAGTTTGACATTTCCCCACACATATGTTGTGGACTCATGCAAAATGACTGCAACATCTAATTAAAGAAATTTAGTTTTATTCTCGGTGGGGGGCGTGTTTTGTGGAGAAAAATAGGTGCTATATAGTGTGCCCAGAATCCAAAGTTCACAGGGGGAGATGGGATCCTTGGCATTTGAAGTCATCAGAGTCCAGAACACAGTGTTTGTCATCATTGGACAGACTGTGACCAGCAAGTCCATGTGGCAGAGAATGTCAGTGAATGAGGTGATGCTGTTGCGCATGAAGGCCAGGTGCCAGGCCAGGTGACCTGGGAGATGTGGATGGTCCGCTGCCTCTCACGGTCTTTTCCGTGGACGACTCACCTTCCTCGCGGGACCCTCAGATGCAGGCCTTGATGATGTTTGGGACGCTCCATCGGACGAATCCTCCTCCTCCTCCCTCCCTGTGGCTGGTGCTGGTCTGCGCCTGGTGGCACAGGGAGGGTTGCCCATGTTGTCGGTGATCCGACGGAGTGAACGGCTTATGTCCGTTTGCACCGCCAGGAGCTCAGCCAGTCTTGCCTCCATCCGTCCTTGGTGTTCTTGTTGACTGGTGTGTTGCTCGGCCTGCTGGTTCTGAATCTCTGTGAGGGTCTCCACTACCTGGCTGATGGCCCTGGTGTCACGCTGGTATGCGTCCATGATGTTGTGTATGTGTGACATACTGGTCCCTTCAGCTGGCTGGTCAGGTTCTCGCCTCCGCCTGCCTCCACACCCACCACCCCTGCCCACACGAGCCTGGCCTGCCGTTCTGGGCACATCGGGTCTATGTATGGGACCCCTGAGGGATGGCATTTGCGGGGTTGTCTGCCTCCTCCTGGGTGCCCGGCGAACCTTGTCCCTCCAGGTCAGACTGGCTCAGTTGTTCACTGCGGGCAGGGCTCCTGGGATGTGGCAGGAATGGGGGTGGTGGTTGGCACAGATGTTCCTGAAGCAGGTGCTGCAGGGGCTTGGACACCAGAGGGTCCAGGTGGGTTGGGGTCATCCGCGGAGTGTTGAGAGGCGTCGCTGCCGGTGGGCTCAGGTTTCTCCCGAGCCTGGGACTGTGATTCTTCCCCCCCCATTGTTGGGGGGAGATCCATGAGGTTGCCCTGTGTGTGAGAGAGAGACAATGTTAATGCTGTTTCATGCGACATCCATGTTTCATACATATTCAAGGTGGCACAGTTCCTCCAGGTAGTTGTATGTGCCTAGCATTCTCCTCACTGTTCACTTGTGGATGGGTATGTTGCGGGGGACAGATTGATATGTTCTCCTGAGTGTTTGACATGTAGATTTTTGGCTTGGATGCTTCTTTGGCTATGGATTGATCTTGTTGTGTCACCTGTCCATTGTGAGAGTGGGTAAATCCATTGCCTGCCCCGGGGGTGTGTGATTGTGTAAGGGGTGTGTGTGACAGGGCCTGCTAGTGGGTGTAGTGTGATTTGGCAGTGGGTCTCCCAGGTGATGTATCTGTCCCCTCATGGAGCATGCTGCCATGACAGTTAGTGTGAGTTCCTGTCCTAGATATCTGAGCTTGTTGTGTTGGTGTTTGAGTTTGCAGTGGTCACAGGAGGGCCTTGTGCTGCCTACAGCAGGGCCAAGTGTCAGCTACCTTGTCAGTTCTTTGCCAGTCCCTGTGCATTGAGCATGGTGCATGGGTATGTCCCTGGGCCATATGGGCTGAGGTCAATGGTGTCTGATTCAGAGTTGAGCAATGTGTTTTGTGAGCCCCACCCTCCCCGCATCCCGGACATCCAGTCTTGGGTTAGTGCTTCGTGTAGCCTGGGACATGGCCTTGCTTTGTGACTGGGGCATACACATGTTAGTGGCATGAGCGTTGTTTTTGAGTGTGGTTGTGTCCGGTGAGGGCTTGGGGGTAGTTGCGTGCATTTGGTGTAGTTGAGGTGTGGATGCCATTACCCCCATGTTACGTAATTTGTTTGTGTACTCACCAGGCTCTGCAACTCCTTTGAGTCCGTGTACTCCCACCGGCGGAAGCAGGGCCATCACCTTCTCCTCCCAGGGATGGTAATGTACCGGTCTGCGGGGCAGCCCACCTCCAGTGATGTTGCTCTGGGCGTAGTCCTCGTTCATTTTCCGCTTGACTGCCCTCCGCAGATCGTACCACCTGGCTTGGCATTCATTCCTGGTCCTTCTGATGGGTGCAACAGCATTCACCCTATCGATGATCCTCTGCCACAGGCGTGATTTTTCGGCTATGCCGGTCTGTCTGACCAATGTTCTAAAGAGCTGTGGCTCGACTCTGATGACTTCGTTGACAAGGCTGTCCAGCTCCTCCCTTGTGAACTTTGGATTCTTGTCTGTGGGCATGGTGTGGGGTGAAGGTGTGGATGGTTGTGGGTGTGTGGGTGTGAATGTGAAGGTGTGTGTGAGAATGTGAAGAGGGGGTATGTGTGAAGGAGTTTGTGTGAAGGTGTGTATGTTAAGGTGTATGGGTGCAGTTGTTGGGGTGTGCTCTGTAGCGGCAGTGAGTCTGTTGCAAAGGCTCATGGTTTGTGTGTGTGGGCCCTTTTTATTGGTCCATTTGTGGGTGTGCCTGAGTTTGAAATTTTGGTGGGTGTGTTATAAGAGGTGGTTGTGAGTTTGGGCCTCTGTTTGCCTGTTTGGATGTGCCAGGTCAGTCATTTTGATGTTTTATCCACTGTAGACATGTTTTGTGGTGTTGTGCGAGTCGAATTGACCCTCCTTGTGCTGTTTTATAGTGTCCTGGTTCAGTACGAGTTGTTTTCGCGTATGTAAGGTGCGTACATACGCGATGTTGTTGTACTGTGCTCGCATACGCAATGTTGTTGTAAGGTCCATTCATACGTAATGCTGGGGTAAGGTGTGTCCAAGTACGGGCTGGGGTACGGTGCTGGGTTTACGGTGCTGGGGTACGGTGCGTCCAAGTACGGGGCTGGGGTATGGTGCTGGGGTACGGTGCGTACAAGTACGGGGCTTGGGTACGGTGCGTACAAGTACGGGGCTGGGGTACGGTGCATCCAGGTACGGGGCTGGGGTACGGTGCTGGGGTATGGTGCGTCCAAGTACGGGGCTGGTGTACGGTGCTGGGGTATGGTGCGTCCAAGTACGGGGTTGGGGTACGGTGCTGGGGTACAGTGTGTACAAGTACGGGGCTGGGGTACGGTGCTGGGGTACGGTGCGTCTAAGTACGGGCCTGGGGTACGGTGCGGACATGAGGGGGGTACGGTGCTGACATATGGGGGGTACGGTGCTGACATATGGGGGTACGTGCGGACATATGCGGGGGAGGGGGGGCTGTATGACTCGTATCCCAGGCACAAGTTTACCTGGGATACGAGTGGTACAGAGTTCGCTACGTACGTGACGTTTTACATACGCTTGTGTATTCGGAAGGGCGGTACGGATCGTACTTGTGCGCTCGGACTTCAGTTTTCCGATTTGTACGTAAAACTGTCCGGGTACGTCTCATAGCCCTTTTCCCGAAGCGATTCGGATGTATTTTTCACGTACGAATCGTACTTCACCGTGGGACGGGACTTGTACGATTCGTACGTAAAAATATATGGATACGAGTTGTACGGGAATTTTTTTTACCGGATCGGAATCGGCACCTAAATGTATTGATTATTTTCATTCATTAATATTTGTTTAATTGAGATGTCATTGTGTTAAATGTGTAAAGCAATGTATTATTAATTAATTAAGAATTGGTTGTTAATTATTTAAATTAATTAGTTGGTAATTAATTATGGTGATTGTGTAAATAATTTTAGGTGTGTGTTGTGGTGTTTATAGGAGTCACGGGTGAGAAGAATTTTGTATTTAATACATTAATATATAGTGGTTAATTAATGTTAATTATTTGATATTTAATTTGGGTAATTGTTTATTCTTGTGTGTGTTGTTTTTACTTTTAAAGGGGTAAAGGGTGGGTATCAAATACATTTTAATTACTTTATTATTTTTGTTGATTGTTTTTAATTTAAAAATAAGTTTAGTTTTAATTGTGTTTTATTCTTTTATAGTTTAATCTAGGTGTGTGTTGTGAATATTATAGTGATAAACTGGGTGTAGTAAATTAATGTTTGTTAGTTTTCTTTTATTAATAATCTTTTTATTTGATTATTAATTATGTTAATCATGGAAGTAAATGTAATTAAACATGTTGAAGTGTTTTGTTATTAGTTTGGTGTTATAGGGTAAGAAATAAAAGACATACTTTTACATTATTTTGTTTGTAAATCTTTTCTAGTTTAAAAGAATTATTTTTATAAATGTATTTATTATTTTATTGTATGTATTATTTGTAGGTTTTTGGTATATGTAATACATTTTATAATGTTTCTTTTTATATATTTTAATTATATTTGATTTTACATTTTTTAAATATTGTTTATTTATTATTATGATTTTTTTTAAATGTTTTTAAAAATATTTTTGTGTAACCTGTTTGAGTGTGAATAATAATTGTTGGCGCTCCGCTATCCAACACTTTCCCTTCTGTTTCACTCACTGGAGTGGGAATAGTAATTTTTACCCCTCCGCTATGCAGCACTTTACCTACTGTTGCACTGATTGTAATGTGAAATTTAAGTTTAAATACTTTCTCATAGTTTAATGTTTTAATTTATTATAGATTTTAGTTTTTTTATATTTTAAATCATTAATATATATTCTATGTTTTTATATTACTTTTGACTTTTAACATAAATTAAAAATAATAGTTTATTAATTGTTTTAATGTAAATATATATGTATAAAGTATGTTTGTGTGTTATTTTTTTACTAAGTCTGTTACATTTTATTAAAATGTATATTATATTTATGTAATTTTGTTAAAATTATATTTTGAATTTGATATATTGAATATATATTATTTTATTTTACATTTATAACAATGTCGATATTTTATAAATGATATTTTTTACATCAATATTTTTAGTCAATATTTTTGTACTTGCCTGTTTAAGTATAGGTGTCGATATTTTGGTTGTCTATATTTTTTACTAGAAATTTTTTACATCGATATTTTTTACATCGATGTTGTGTCTGTGAATCTGCTGCACCCTCTGCCACTGACGTCTTGGCACTGCATATTTGTCCAACTTATTAGTTTGGGGTGGGAGGGCACCCTTGGGTCACATTGTGTTCCAACTGTGGAGGGGTGGTCCCCACGCCCTGGTCCAGAATTGCAATCAGGTGGGGCACCAGCCTCCCTTTCGCCCTTCGTTGAGTTGCTTGCTAGACCACTGGTATTGACTCAGTCAGAAAGGGTGTATATAGAAAGACCAAGTGGGAGGATGGGGCCGGGAGGGATCCCCACTGCCAGGCCCTCCGCTTCCTACCCACAGCAGACCCTGAGACCACAGTCCTTCCAATGACGTTCAGAACCCCCTCTGTCAAGCTGTTCACACTCTTGGGTGGGCCAGAGCAGCTCAGGCCACCCGTCTCTTCCCGGGCTCAAGGATTTTCACTGCTTACAGCCTGATCCTGTGTCACTGCCAGTCTCTGACCCCATTATGTCTCATTTGGCCCCAGTGCACTGTGTGCTCAGTGTGTCCAGGGCCGGCCCTGTGTGATCCTCCAGGGTTGGTCTTGCTCGATCATCAGTGGCCTCTCTCCCCCGCCGGGGGAATAGGAGAATGTGGCACAGATCTCGGCCTCCGAGCCAACACGTCTTGCCCCTCCTGTACCACTAGCTGCCCTCACTCACCACCGTGATGTGGGGAAGGGGACCAGGCTCGGGTCCAGCCATCTACCTCAGGGGGGCTACCTCCAGCCAGTATAGCTGGTCGTGTTCCTTTGCTGCTGCTGGCAGGCCTTTGCCGGAGGCACCCAAGTCAGGCCATCCTCAGCCCAGATGTCCCCTCCTCTGATGGGCCTCCGGGAGTGCAGTTCTTGGCCCCGCTTTGGCTCCAGGCGTATGCTCAATACAGCACAGACATCCTGGTAGTCCCTGCACCTCAGCGTAGGGCGGATGATGGGCTGATTTTTTATGAGTGTGGGAAGGCCGCCTCAGAGCTCTTCTACTGCGCCGTCATCTTGGCAGGTATCAGGCCACACCCCCTGCACACTTAGATTCTTGATATCATTCACAGCAGTACCAGATTTTACCCACCTAGAAACGATCCACACATCGCCAGAATTCAAGACAACTACATTCTTTTTCAGTTTACTTATAATGAAGAGACCCATACATTCTGCTACATCCTTCTTTACAAGTCCTAGTGTCTTCATAAGTACCACATCACCAAAACTTTTGATATCAAACCTGGATTTGTATCTCTTCTGAACTCTTTCTGACTGGATGAAACAACATGCCCATCCAAAAAGCTGATCATTAATCTTACTTCCAACCCTTTACCAAGTTGGACTAAGCTTGAAGTGAGAGAGTCTACCCATCAAAGTATAAATTTGAAATTTCAAGGTTATCCAACTTCGAGCATTTAGATGAGTCCACCAAGTTTTCCCCAATACATCTTTGAGTGGAATCTATGGGGGTGATTACGACGGTGGACTTAAGTTCATCCGCCATCGTCCCGGGAATTGGGACTGGCTGCCTATATGGCGGTGGTCCTGCACATGTAATTTTACAATGCGTCTGCAACTGTGGAGGTTGCACTGTGCATGTTTACCATTGCGGCAGGTGCTGCTGGCTGCAGCACCCGCCGCAATGATAAAAATGCATGTTGTGCATTTTACTGCACTACGTGGCAGGCTCCATGCGGGGCCTGCCACCTGGTGTAGGGAAAGTGCCCCCCAAGTGCACAAGTAACATGCCCCTGCAAAAGGGGGCCCATTTTGAGCCCACAAAGTACATCCCCACCAGCCTTTTAATGATGGTTGAACCTCCGTGCAAAGGCTGGAGGGGATGCAGCATCCAAATCTGGCGGGCCGTGCCTACTAGGCACGGCCACCATTTTGTGGATGTGGGGTGGGTCCTAAAGGTAATTTTAACGATTGTCTGTGTCGGACTAGTGGCAGAAGGAATTTCCGTCCGCCAGCACACCGCTCACCATCTGGCGAAAGACCGTCCGCCGTGGTCCCGCAAGGCGGTCCTTTTCCACCCGCCTTGCGGGACACGGTACAATGGGGCAATGGCAGTGGGCATTACGATGCCTGTCTTTTTCGGCAGAGATCCCACCGCAAAAAGACAGGTGGTGAATGCCTTTGGGGGCCCGTTGTGGCCCCCGGGGGAATGGGGGGGTGGGGGGCTGCACGGGGGGTACCTATGGTACCCCCCTGCATTTGCATGTACAAGGTGGCAGGCACCGCAGGGTGCCTGTCACGTTGTACACTCAAATGCACAACATGTATTTTTACATTGCGGCGGGTGCTGCTTGCAGCACTGCCCGCCGCAATATAAAAATATGGGATGCACCCACCAGTGTGGCGGGCGCATCGTAATTGGTATTGTGGGACCTCCGCACCTATTGCAGGCGGTCCCTTTAGCCAATGCCATCGTAATCGACCCCATAGTGTTTTAGGACATCATTTTTATAATAATTTTAATGTGTTTTAGTTGATCTATTGATTTTGTTATTACCATTGTTTATATAAATGTTTTTTTTTTTTTTTAAATAGAACATGCCATTTTGGGTGATTTAGACTTTTCTTCCCTATTTTTTAATAGTAATCTATAGTGTAGTAGTGGGTTGTTGTGTTTGTAGGGGGATAGTGTGGGGAGTTAAATAGTGAGTAATTCATTATGAATTATTTAATACATTTTATTTAATTATATGAGTTGCATTTATTATTTAAATTTGTATTATGTAATACTGATTAATGTTATATGTTATTTGTGAGCAACTAGGTTTGTAAGAATATAGGGTCGCAACTTCATTACATAATAATTAATTAACAATTAAGTATTAATTGTTAATAAATTATTCAATTGATTTCAAATTATGTAATTTATGGATTACATATTCATTTTACTTAAATTTTAGTTTTGGGCTGCTAGCTTTGTAGGGGTCTGGGGTGGGAAGTTATTTAAGTAATGATTAATTAATAGTTAATTGCTAATTAATTATTGAATCGAATTTTATTGTGTAATTCATGAAATATTTATTTCACTTATATTTTAGTTCTGGAATGCTAGGTTTGTAGGGGTATGGGGTGGGAAGTTAATTAGGTAATAGATAATGAATAATCATTTAAATTATTTTTAATTATGTAAAATATGGAATACTTATTTATTTTAATAATATTTTAGTTACAAGATGCTAGGTTTGGAGGAGTACAGGCTGGGAAGTTGCCTAAGTAATGATTAAGTAACTATTATTATTATTTGTAAATTAATAATGTAATTTAACTTTAAATATGTAAATAATGGTATACTTATTAATTTTAATCATGGGCTACCAGATTTGTAGGGGTGTACGGTGGGAGATTAATTAAGTCATTATTAAGTAGCAATTAATAATTGCTAATTATTCAGTTGAATTTAAATGTGCAAATTATGGAATACTTTTTTTTTGTCTTATATTTTAGTTGTGGGCAGCTATGTCAGTAGGGGTTAAGGGTGGAACATTAATAAATGATTAAATAACAATTATTCATAAATTGATTATTATTGTATAGTAATTATGTAAATTGATTGTTTTCAGTTTTGTTAATTCATATCTATATATATATATACACAGGCACCAGACTTTTGCCAGACTTTAGACACAGCTACAGCCCGAACGGCTGAACAGAATTACTAGAAATTTGGCAGAGAGGTAGTCTTCAGGTCAAGGAAGTGCCTTTTGTAGGTTTGGTGTAAATCTGTTCAGTAGATTCTGAGAAAATAGCCTTTAAATCAAAATGCGAAGTGGGTCGCACACCGCTCATCATACTAACAAATAGCCCCATAGGATTCTGGAGAATGTAGTGACAGCGGCGGGTACACCTATGCCACGAGTAAAAAGTTTAAAATGCCATCCCTGGACACATGTTTCGAGGTAATTGCCTCTCGTCAGCAGGGAGCAGGTACGTATGCGGGGTGCTGTAGACTGCCAAAAATTATCAGGTATAGTACCTCTCACGGCGCGCGGGTGCGGGATCCGGGCTCGTCAACCCATAGCTCAGGGAGCTTTAAATACAAAATGCGAAGTGGGTCGCACACCGCTCATCATACTAACAAATAGCCCCATAGGATTCTGGAGAATGTAGTGACAGCGGCGGGTACACCTATGCCACGAGTAAAAAGTTTAAAATGCCATCCCTGGACACATGTTTCGAGGTAATTGCCTCTCGTCAGCAGGGAGCAGGTACGTATGCGGGGTGCTGTAGACTGCCAAAAATTATCAGGTATAGTACCTCTCACGGCGCGCGGGTGCGGGATCCGGGCTCGTCAACCCATAGCTCAGGGAGCTTTAAATACAAAATGCGAAGTGGGTCGCACACCGCTCATCATACTAACAAATAGCCCCATAGGATTCTGGAGAATGTAGTGACAGCGGCGGGTACACCTATGCCACGAGTAAAAAGTTTAAAATGCCATCCCTGGACACATGTTTCGAGGTAATTGCCTCTCGTCAGCAGGGAGCAGGTACGTATGCGGGGTGCTGTAGACTGCCAAAAATTATCAGGTATAGTACCTCTCACGGCGCGCGGGTGCGGGATCCGGGCTCGTCAACCCATAGCTCAGGGAGCTTTAAATACAAAATGCGAAGTGGGTCGCACACCGCTCATCATACTAACAAATAGCCCCATAGGATTCTGGAGAATGTAGTGACAGCGGCGGGTACACCTATGCCACGAGTAAAAAGTTTAAAATGCCATCCCTGGACACATGTTTCGAGGTAATTGCCTCTCGTCAGCAGGGAGCAGGTACGTATGCGGGGTGCTGTAGACTGCCAAAAATTATCAGGTATAGTACCTCTCACGGCGCGCGGGTGCGGGATCCGGGCTCGTCAACCCATAGCTCAGGGAGCTTTAAATACAAAATGCGAAGTGGGTCGCACACCGCTCATCATACTAACAAATAGCCCCATAGGATTCTGGAGAATGTAGTGACAGCGGCGGGTACACCTATGCCACGAGTAAAAAGTTTAAAATGCCATCCCTGGACACATGTTTCGAGGTAATTGCCTCTCGTCAGCAGGGAGCAGGTACGTATGCGGGGTGCTGTAGACTGCCAAAAATTATCAGGTATAGTACCTCTCACGGCGCGCGGGTGCGGGATCCGGGCTCGTCAACCCATAGCTCAGGGAGCTTTAAATACAAAATGCGAAGTGGGTCGCACACCGCTCATCATACTAACAAATAGCCCCATAGGATTCTGGAGAATGTAGTGACAGCGGCGGGTACACCTATGCCACGAGTAAAAAGTTTAAAATGCCATCCCTGGACACATGTTTCGAGGTCATTGCCTCTCGTCATGGGCTACCAGATTTGTAGGGGTGTATGGTGGGAGATTAATTAAGTCATTATTAAGTAGCAATTAATAATTGCTAATTATTCAGTTGAATTTAAATGTGCAAATTATGGAATACTTTTTTTTTGTCTTATATTTTAGTTGTGGGCAGCTATGTCAGTAGGGGTTAAGGGTGGAACATTAATAAATGATTAAATAACAATTATTCATAAATTGATTATTATTGTATAGTAATTATGTAAATTGATTGTTTTCAGTTTTGTTAATTCATATATATATATATATATATATACACAGGCACCAGACTTTTGCTAGACTGTATACATTTTCAAGGAGAAATTAAAGAATACATACAAAATCTGACCGGTAACTTATTATTGATTTTAACACACTTGCACTTAAGTCACTTTACTTACATTTGCTTATTTTGCACATTAGTCACTAACACACAAGAGATATTGAACATGAGGACAGACAGAGATTAACATACTCGTCATTAGCAGTAGCTATCATAGTAAGTAACAACAACTGAAAATGATAAAATTATAAACAAATTGCCATGATTTGACAAGTGTGTTCAAGGGTTATGATATAACTTTATTACACAAATATATATATTTATTTCACTTTAACAGATTTGCATGAAAGACAGATAATTGCTATGCAAGAACTGTGAATGACCGAATTACGATAGTGTTTCCACTATGTCTATTCTTGCTATGATATCATGTGATGTTCTACTCACTGCACTGTCACTTTAAAAATGAGCAAAAATGCTTACTTCCGTGTCATGTGATCAAGGCTCATCCAGAGCCGAAACGTGTCAGGGCCGAAGCGGGCAATAAAAATATTTAAGCACCAGTCTGTGCAGAGAAAGCTGAGGAGTGACGGAGTATACGTGTATATATACATATATATTACCTACTGGCGGTCGCCAGTAGGTAGTTATAGTTAGGACCACGTTTCCATAGGAAATCCGCAACATTCTATTTTGAATAACTTTGGCGCCGGTCGACGAATCCTCGCGAATTTTTCAAAATAGGTGGGGCGCTACGCTCCACTCCTTCCCTGAAAGTCTCGGGGGGATTTGTCAAGCGGGGGCTGAGATAAAAGGGGGGTCCCAAAACGCGTTTTTCCCATGCATTTTTCCATAGGACCTTTAGACACAGCTACAGCCCGAACGGCTGAACAGAATTACTAGAAATTTGGCAGAGAGGTAGTCTTCAGGTCAAGGAAGTGCCTTTTGTAGGTTTGGTGTAAATCTGTTCAGTAGATTCTGAGAAAATAGCCTTTAAATCAATATATATATCTGAGCCAGCTTACGGTGCGCTTACGGTACGCTTACCGTACGCGTACGGTGGCGTGCGCGAGCGCGATTCTGATTGGCTCTTAGATCTTAGTAAACATTCGAATCGGTCGAAACCAGGAAGCGGCGGCCGCCATTTCGTGTGTTTCACTCAGAAAAAAAAGAGTGATAACAAGAAAAGGGGGCAAGGAGGAGAGTTACAGACCCCCTAACATTTGTAAGGGGGTCAAAGAAGGACAGAAAAGTACAAAGAAAACATTTATTGATTTTAAAAAAAATCACGGGGTACGCGTACGGTAAGCGTACGGTAAAAAAATAAAATAAAAAAAGAAATGAAAATCAGATTTAAGTGTTTAGATATTAGGGGGCTCTAAAAAGAGCCGTTGTGTTTATTAAGTGATTTTTTAGTGGTACCTACAAGTAAGTACCGATGCAGAGTCTAAGGTTCAAGAGGAAGACTCTGTTCCCTTCATCATTGAAGTGCACACCATCTCCTCTATAAATGTCTTGCATGTCATAACGCAAGTTGTTGTGGTAAATGGAACCCATACCATAGTCACGGAGGAAAGCAGAAACAGATTTGTTGACGTGCTTTCTTGCTTTGTCAATCTGCGGACAGAAATGATCGGACCAGATCCATTTTTGCCTTTGGCATATGTTAGAAAACACAAAGGCAGTTTTAGGGAAAAGTGAAAACAGTTGTGCAAAGGTGTCCTTCATAAGCATTTCCAGACCTACCCCAGTCAAAGTGCCTAGGTCATTGCCACCACAGTGCACTATTATGAGGTCAGGGTGTTGGATGTGCATGAAGGATTTCACCAATGGCATCAATTGGTGCCACTTTAACCCTCTCTGACCAATCCATTTAATGTCTACATTTGGCAAAGCAAGGTCTCTCACCATATCTGTTTTCTCTGCATACTTTTCACTCCAGAAGACATAGCTGTGCCCTACAATCCACACTGTGAACATCTTCAAAGGAGAACTGGATGCACTCAGCAGGTGTCTTTCAGTAGAATGGCAATATGAAAAGAAAGACAGTTTGGAAATGGAGGCATACATATTTTTTTCAAAAAAAAAAGAACTGATTGGCTGTTTCATACCATTCTAGAATAAAAACTAGGCTGTATGTGTAAATTAATAGAAGCATGTTTTGTATTGGTACAGAAAAATGTGTTACCAAAGAACAGTACTATGGATTTGCTGTTAGGTTTGAAAAGTCAAGCACTCTTGCTCTTTGGAATTGAAACATTGTTTGGCGAACTTCTGACCTGACTCCACACAGCAGTGTTCCATGAGCTGTTGCTATGGTAGCAGGCAGAAGTCAAGTTGGGGGAAGGGTACTAGGCAGAAGTCAAGTTGGGGGAAGGGTACTTTTGGAAAAGGGTTGGGTTTTCAACCAATAGAAATGTGTGATTACTTTTGAAAAAAATGGGCAAGCACTGAGATTTGAAACTAACATGTATATGTGTGGAAAAAGAGAGGGAAAGTTTGCCATTATCTGGTTCTGCTGAGAGGAGAGAGGTGTAGAGAACAGAGATCCTGGCTCTGATAATCTGCTGTTTGAGTGCCACATTTCTTTCACAACTAACTAATTTTAAAGGTGAGTTTAGAGTCTGAGAGGGGATGTATATGGTAAATTAAGAAATGAATAATAGAAATGCAATTCTTTTTGTTGAAGTTGTGTTTATTATTTTCTGTTTTGGCAGAAATTTAAATGTGAGGAACATGTAAAATAATATGGACTATGTTTTCACAATAAATTAAGGTGTACTGGTATAATAAAAGAATAGTTTAAGGGTTTGAGGTTGGACTCAGTAATGCAAATACATTCAGCATCACTAAGGCTGGTTGCCCTTGCTGGAGTGTAGGCAGACACCCAGGTTACAAATGATGCTGGTCTGAAAAAGCAGTTTGGACATGTGCTTTGTAAAAAATATGAAAAGTGGATTCATAATGTGTCAGTCTGTAAAAGTGTTTATCACTTGCCAAAAAAAAGAGCAGTAAGTGTGCTTTCAAATTGGCAAAGAAATTTCGTTTTGTGACTAATGTGAAAACATGACTCTGTGTGCAAATAGGAATTAGAGGCAGAGATTTATTGCGTATTGCTCTGGTGATTTCACAGTTGCATTAGATGGAAAGGGGGAGACATTTTTTGGTGCAGAAGCAGACTCTTAGCACACAGGTAGCTGCTTACCATGTGGAATCATGCACAGTATTCACAAGCGAGTGGGGTTTGAGGTTTCAGTCAGTAATGCAAATACATTCAGCATCACTAAGGCTGGTTGCCCTTGCTGGAGTGTAGGCAGACACCCAGGTTACAAATGATGCTGGTCTGAAAAAGCAGTTTGGACATGTGCTTTGTAAAAAATCTGAAAAGTGGATTCATAATGTGTCAGTCTGTAAAAGTGTTTATCACTTGCCAAAAAAAAGAGCAGTAAGTGTGCTTTCAAATTGGCAAAGAAATTTCGTTTTGTGACTAATGTGAAAACATGACTCTGTGTGCAAATAGATATTACAGGCATAGATTTATTGCGTATTGCTCTGGTGATTTCAGAGTTGCATTAGATGGAAAGGGGGAGAAATTTTTTGGTGCAGAAGCAGACTCTTAGCACACAGGTAGCTGCTTACCATGTGGAATCATGCACAGTATTCACAAGCGAGTGGGGTTTGAGGTTTCTGTCAGTAATGCAAATACATTCAGCATCACTAAGGCTGGTTGCCCTTGCTGGAGTGTAGGCAGACACCCAGGTTACAAATGATGCTGGTCTGAAAAAGCAGTTTGGACATGTGCTTTGTAAAAAATCTGAAAAGTGGATTCATAATGTGTCAGTCTGTAAAAGTGTTTATCACTTGCCAAAAAAAAGAGCAGTAAGTGTGCTTTCAAATTGGCAAAGAAATTTCGTTTTGTGACTAATGTGAAAACATGACTCTGTGTGCAATTAGGAATTAGAGGCAGAGATTTATTGCGTATTGCTCTGGTGATTTCACAGTTGCATTAGATGGAAAGGGGGAGACATTTTTTGGTGCAGAAGCAGACTCTTAGCACACAGGTAGCTGCTTACCATGTGGAATCATGCACAGTATTCACAAGCGAGTGGGGTTTGAGGTTTCAGTCAGTAATGCAAATACATTCAGCATCACTAAGGCTGGTTGCCCTTGCTGGAGTGTAGGCAGACACCCAGGTTACAAATGATGCTGGTCTGAAAAAGCAGTTTGGACATGTGCTTTGTAAAAAATCTGAAAAGTGGATTCATAATGTGTCAGTCTGTAAAAGTGTTTATCACTTGCCAAAAAAAAGAGCAGTAAGTGTGCTTTCAAATTGGCAAAGAAATTTCGTTTTGTGACTAATGTGAAAACATGACTCTGTGTGCAAATAGGAATTACAGGCATAGATTTATTGCGTATTGCTCTGGTGATTTCACAGTTGCATTAGATGGAAAGGGGGAGACATTTTTTGGTGCAGAAGCAGACTCTTAGCACACAGGTAGCTGCTTACCATGTGGAATCATGCACAGTATTCACAAGCGAGTGGGGTTTGAGGTTTCAGTCAGTAATGCAAATACATTCAGCATCACTAAGGCTGGTTGCCCTTGCTGGAGTGTAGGCAGACACCCAGGTTACAAATGATGCTGGTCTGAAAAAGCAGTTTGGACATGTGCTTTGTAAAAAATCTGAAAAGTGGATTCATAATGTGTCAGTCTGTAAAAGTGTTTATCACTTGCCAAAAAAAAGAGCTGTAAGTGTGCTTTCAAATTGGCAAAGAAATTTCGTTTTGTGACTAATGTGAAAACATGACTCTGTGTGCAAATAGGAATTACAGGCAGAGATTTATTGCGTATTGCTCTGGTGATTTCACAGTTGCATTAGATGGAAAGGGGGAGACATTTTTTGGTGCAGAAGCAGACTCTTAGCACACAGGTAGCTGCTTACCATGTGGAATCATGCACAGTATTCACAAGCGAGTGGGGTTTGAGGTTTCAGTCAGTAATGCAAATACATTCAGCATCGCTAAGGCTGGTTGCCCTTGCTGGAGTGTAGGCAGACACCCAGGTTACAAATGATGCTGGTCTGAAAAAGCAGTTTGGACATGTGCTTTGTAAAAAATCTGAAAAGTGGATTCATAATGTGTCAGTCTGTAAAAGTGTTTATCACTTGCCAAAAAAAAGAGCAGTAAGTGTGCTTTCAAATTGGCAAAGAAATTTCGTTTTGTGACTAATGTGAAAACATGACTCTGTGTGCAAATAGGAATTAGAGGCAGAGATTTATTGCGTATTGCTCTGGTGATTTCACAGTTGCATTAGATGGAAAGGGGGAGACATTTTTTGGTGCAGAAGCAGACTCTTAGCACACAGGTAGCTGCTTACCATGTGGAATCATGCACAGTATTCACAAGCGAGTGGGGTTTGAGGTTTCAGTCAGTAATGCAAATACATTCAGCATCACTAAGGCTGGTTGCCCTTGCTGGAGTGTAGGCAGACACCCAGGTTACAAATGATGCTGGTCTGAAAAAGCAGTTTGGACATGTGCTTTGTAAAAAATCTGAAAAGTGGATTCATAATGTGTCAGTCTGTAAAAGTGTTTATCACTTGCCAAAAAAAAGAGCAGTAAGTGTGCTTTCAAATTGGCAAAGAAATTTCGTTTTGTGACTAATGTGAAAACATGACTCTGTGTCCAAATAGGAATTACAGGCAGAGATTTATTGCGTATTGCTCTGGTGATTTCACAGTTGCATTAGATGGAAAGGGGGAGCCTTTTTTTGGTGCAGAAGCAGACTCTTAGCACACAGGTAGCTGCTTACCATGTGGAATCATGCACAGTATTCACAAGCGAGTGGGGTTTGAGGTTCCAGTCAGTAATGCAAATACATTCAGCATCACTAAGGCTGGTTGCCCTTGCTGGAGTGTAGGCAGACACCCAGGTTACAAATGATGCTGGTCTGAAAAAGCAGTTTGGACATGTGCTTTGTAAAAAATCTGAAAAGTGGATTCATAATGTGTCAGTCTGTAAAAGTGTTTATCACTTGCCAAAAAAAAGAGCAGTAAGTGTGCTTTCAAATTGGCAAAGAAATTTCGTTTTGTGACTAATGTGAAAACATGACTCTGTGTCCAAATAGGAATTACAGGCAGAGATTTATTGCGTATTGCTCTGGTGATTTCACAGTTGCATTAGATGGAAAGGGGGAGCCTTTTTTTGGTGCAGAAGCAGACTCTTAGCACACAGGTAGCTGCTTACCATGTGGAATCATGCACAGTATTCACAAGCGAGTGGGGTTTGAGGTTCCAGTCAGTAATGCAAATACATTCAGCATCACTAAGGCTGGTTGCCCTTGCTGGAGTGTAGGCAGACACCCAGGTTACAAATGATGCTGGTCTGAAAAAGCAGTTTGGACATGTGCTTTGTAAAAAATCTGAAAAGTGGATTCATAATGTGTCAGTCTGTAAAAGTGTTTATCACTTGCCAAAAAAAAGAGCAGTAAGTGTGCTTTCAAATTGGCAAAGAAATTTCGTTTTGTGACTAATGTGAAAACATGACTCTGTGTGCAAATAGGAATTACAGGCAGAGATTTATTGCGTATTGCTCTGGAGATTTCACAGTTGCATTAGATGGAAAGGGGGAGCCTTTTTTTGGTGCAGAAGCAGACTCTTAGCACACAGGTAGCTGCTTACCATGTGGAATCATGCACAGTATTCACAAGCGAGTGGGGTTTGAGGTTTCAGTCAGTAATGCAAATACATTCAGCATCACTAAGGCTGGTTGCCCTTGCTGGAGTGTAGGCAGACACCCAGGTTACAAATGATGCTGGTCTGAAAAAGCAGTTTGGACATGTGCTTTGTAAAAAATCTGAAAAGTGGATTCATAATGTGTCAGTCTGTAAAAGTGTTTATCACTTGCCAAAAAAAAGAGCAGTAAGTGTGCTTTCAAATTGGCAAAGAAATTTCGTTTTGTGACTAATGTGAAAACAAATGTAGTAATATATTTAAATAAAATAAAGGAATTTTTTTTTAGTTTTTTTCAGGTATTGCTGAAGAGCAGTGAACAAAATTTAAGATGCCTACAAAATCCAGAGTAAAAAAAGAGCAGAAAAAAAATCTATATTTGAAGACAACTGGAGGACCTAAGTTAGTTGAAGATGCTCATGTTGGGAAGAAGAAGAAATCTTCTGGTAAGCAAAAAAAAGATTTTCTAAGGAACATATTCAAAAAAAGGAAAAATGTACAAAATGTCTGTACTGGAAAGAATGATTTGAATCGAAAAGGACAGGAAAAAATTGAGAATTTAGTTAATGCAAATATACCTTCTGCAACTCAAAAGATAAACTTAAACAGAAAAACAGCGTTTAAAGAGATACGTAGAAAAATGTTTCAGAGGAGAGTTATGTCCAATTTGATAAAGGATGTGAAGAAATATAAGCAAAAGGCAAAGTTTTATAAGAGAAAAAAAGAAATTGAAGCCATTGCAGCAAAGGCATTAGCATTAAAAAGGAAACTATTTATTTTAATTTTGAATAGGATGCGTACATTAGACAAAATGGTTAATGTACTGAAATCACATAGCAAAAGGAAAAGAGTAGTGAACAGAACAAACTTTTGTAAAGTGTTTTTAGGAAAATGGATGCATAGTTCAAGTAGTGAACCTTTTTTTAATGAAGAGAGCTATTTTCAAAGTAATAGTTTGCTGCATGCAGTTGACACCAGAGGTTGTGCTTATGAAGTGAAAAATGGTTGCATAATGGAGAAGGAGATAATGGTTTCAAGAGATGAGGTACAAGTGATGGCGGATGAGGCTATGGGGAGACGTCCTAAAGCCCCAGTGTACACTTGGAATTGTAGTAGTATTTGCACTGTTCGTCAGGAATCTATTGATAAATTTCGTGAGTTTCTAAGAGAATATAGCAAAAAAAGTGTGAAACAGAAGATTAAGGTGCTTCAAAGTCTAGATCCATGCAGAGTGAGAGAGAATACTGGTTTGCAGGGTCATTCTCTGGCTTGTCTATCTAGAAAAGTGTGTAATAGTGTTTTCCATCATTTTAGGATGCTGGCTGTTCATCATACTGAAATGAGAAAGTTTGTGAGACGGTTGTATTTTGCTAAAAGTCCAGCAATAAAGTTAGATGAATTGAATAGGGCTCTGTTCCGTGGAACGGTATCAGATGTAGAGAAGGTTGTTGATGAAATTCAGTTTTGTTACTTTGGTCCTGAACAAAACAGTGCAGAGAAGGACACAGTAAATGAGGAAGAAGTGGAAGAAAATGTAGAACCCTCTGTAAGTAAGACATTTAATGATCACATAACAAAATTTGCAATAATCTCTAATGAAAGACCAAATATAACTTGTATTTGTTGCCGCAGAACTCATTATAGAAAACAAACCAGGTATGTTGATCTCTACAGAAAGAGTGAAAATGAAGATAATTATAAGTGGAAGGATTTTGCCACCTATATATTTCTTGAAAATTGTTTTGAATTGGGTGAAGTTCAGCGTATTTGTAAATACTGTTACAACAAGTTAGAGGAAAATAGAATGCCGACCAGAGCTGTACATAATAATTTAGAATTGGATGCTATTCCTGCTGAACTTTCTGAATTAAATACATATGAGTCTATACTCATTCAATGTGTTCATCCGTTCCAGACCATAGTACGTATGGAGCCCAAAACTGGTAAATTACCTCCTTCAGATTTACTGAGAGGTTTAAAAGGTAGAGTGGTGTATTTGCCCTTGGATTTGAAAAAAAATATGGAAACTATTGATGCGGATACTTTGGAAACTGAACCATTAATTATTCTGGTTAATGGTGTACCTACAAAGAATAAGAAGATTTGGCAGGAGCTGGTAGATATACGGAAAGTACAAAGAGCAAATTTGTATTTGAAAAGGAATAACAAATGGTATGAATCAATTTATACAGAAGAAGAAGAAGAAGAAGATTTACAAGAAGACACAGAAACACCAACTGGACAAATTGAAAAAGTGGACAAGTCAAAGGAAGAAGAAATTTATGAACATTTTAGCATACATCCTCTTCATTCAAAAGAAGTTATGGGAGACAATATTGATCTATTTCAGATGAAGAAAGCAAAAGGAACTCCCGTGAGTGTATGGGAGGAGAGCTTGGAAGCTCGATGTTTTCCCCAGCTGTTTCCTAAAGGAAAAGGAGGACGATACGATGAACGTCCGGAACAGATTCCAGCTTCTGAGTATCGGACTACAAGACTATATGCTGAAGATCCCAGATTTCGACAAAGTATTCCTTATTTGTTCCATCTTTTATTTGAAAGCGACTTGTCTGCACTGTCTTATGCAGTAAATCACATTTTAAAAAGTGGAGTACATTTACAAAATGTGTCTGCTAAGGATTTTATGGAGAAAGTGCAGCACCGAGATGATCATTTGGAAACACAACTGATCAATCTGATGGCTTGTCAGCGTGGGACAAATGAATATTGGTACCGACGCCATGGTGAATTAAAATGCATGTTACGGAATTTAGGAACACCAACATGGTTCCTTACCCTAAGCTGTGCTGAGTACGCTTGGGATGATTTACTGGATTTTCTACGAGAGGCAAATTCAAACATTAAAAACATCGAATACAAAACAGCAGGAGAACTGTGCTCATTGGATCCGGTTAATGTTTGCAGATATTTCAATCATAGATTTGAGGCTATGATGTCCTTCATCTGCAATAAAAAAAATCCACCTCTAGGAAAAGTAGTGGATTTCTTTTGGAGAAAAGAGTACCAGGCAAGAGGTGCTCCTCATATTCATATGCTGTTGTGGATCAAGGATGCCCCAAAGTTTGGAACAGATACTGATGAAGCAGTGTTATCTTACATTGAAGAATATGCAACATGTGCTATACCAAAAAGCACAGAAGAGAAAAAGTTAAAGGAGCAAGTTTTACGTTTCCAAAGTCATCGGTGTGGAAAATACTGTCGACGGAAATACAAGAGCAAAGATAAATACTACACTAAATGTCGATTTGGATTTCCTAGACCTGTTCTTTCAAATGGAAGAGTTAACAGTTTTATGTCAGCTGTGAGACATACTATCACAAGAAAATCACCTAAGAATACCTACAACCTTAAAAGAAAAGAAGAATCAAAAAATATAAATGACTACAACCCAGTGATTTTATCCATGTGGAACGCTAACATGGATATACAGTATGTAGCTGACAATTCCATTGCTGTTGCTCGATATGTAACGTCTTACATTACGAAATCAGAAAAAACAGAATTGAAGGAAATGTGGGAAGAGATTTCTCACGAGAAAACTGTCAGTAAGAAGCTGTACAGTTTCAGTTTGAAGATGTTATCGCATCGAGAAATTGGATCCTACGAATGTTCAGATAGGTTATCTTCTGCAAGTCTCTACTCGAAATCAAGAAGAATAATTTGGGCAAGTTTAGGCCTTGCAGCAATGAGAAATCGGGTACTGAAATCTGTTGGAGAAATTGAATATTTGGCCGAGAATGACCCAGAAAGTACAGATATTTTGAAATCAAACATGTTGGATACATATTACCCAAAGAAAAGTCATCATCTGGAGAACATGTGTCTCTATGAAGTGCCGCAGAACTACATTTATTCACGGAAAGCCGCAGAAGACATCAACAATGGAAAATATAAAGTTATTGGTGAGGAAGGATGTTTGGTGAAGCAAACAAAAGGAAGTTTGATAAATCACCGGAAGCTGAGTTGCGACACTACTGACAAAAAGGAATTTTACTACTTGGCTCTTTTACAGCTGTTTAAACCATGGCGTACAGAGGATGAACTACTGGGAGAATTTCAAAGCTATGAAGATTCATTTAACCATATTAGTGCCCATTGAAAATCCTTCAGTGCCAAGCCATTTAATGACTTTTTGGAGTGCTTTGCTTCAACATGCTGTAGTTTGTGTAATTATGATTATAATGTTGGGAAACTATATATTTTTGGTTTCAGTACTTCTTGTGCTATTATTTTATATATAAAACTTACATTTATAAAACACCCTGAAGTCACATGACACAATTCAAGATGGCCGCCAGGTGACTGTGAAAATGATAAGAAGAAATGACCGCGTTGGTAGGGTAATAACAAAAATAGTGTTTTCCAAAAGCAGATACGCAGAAATATTTATTAGTCTGTTTGCTCACCTGGTAATAGGACAGATTTTGATTTTAATTTTGTTTTTGTGTTTTTTATGGCTCTTTGTCATACAATGACATAGATATAAGGCACATACATTTTTCATGTTTTTCTATTGTTGTGCAGAATCTAAACTTATATAAGCCTAGCAGAATTGGTTCACAGAAGTAAAATGGATGTTTCAGAGACTACTGTTAGTAAATATATGAAAATACATATTTTTCCGCCTTTCACAGCACTTTACATGCTACAAAATGGCCGACATGTGGTTTCGTCTGTTGATGTTTTTCATATAATGATCTTAGTCTTGTTATTGGACACATGTTCAACACCTCAAAATGTATTTTCTGACTTTTATGCACACTAGTGATGCATATTTTGTGAATAATTGGCATATGATTTCATGTATATAACTCCTGAAGGTCACAGTCCTTGACCTTTGACCCTAAATGGTAGCTCCTGGAAGGGTACAAAGGATATATCTTTGTAACAGTGAAATTGTTTTTGCAAAGTGAGGTATCTTCGGAAAGGTCATTGTCTGGTCTCACAGGTCAACTAGTCAAATTTTATAAGAGGTGAAAAAAACTTGACCTTTGACCCCTAAATACACATTTTTTTAACCTTTTTTCTCTTTATTCTGTTACCCTTGGATCAATTTCAACAAGTGGGGCATTATTGGACTCAACATGCAAAGTACTATTTTTTTCCTTCTTCAAATTATTGTAGAGGTCATAATATTTGACCTTTGACCTCTATTTGCCATCATTGTAGGTGTTTTAAGGTGTTTATTCCATTATGGTGAGACCATTGTTTACAAGTGTTGCAGTGTTTGAATTGTAATGATAAGTACTTACATTTTTGTTCATTAAATTGGTGGGAGGGGGTCATGTAATTTGACCTTTGACCTCTATTTCCACTGTTCTAAGTGTTTCATGGTCATTAATCCATTACTGTTAGATCATTTATTACAAGTGAGGCATTATTGGAATTGTAATTATGAGTACCTACATCCTCCTTAGTTACTGTGTTGGAGGAGGTTATGCTTTTTGACCTTTGACCTCTATTTATACTTGTTTAGGTGTATCAAGGTCGTTATTGCATTACCCTTGGATCATTTGTTACTAGTGTTGCATTATTGTAATTGTCTTGATAAATACTTGCGTTTTCATTGGTTTAATTGGTGTCGGGGGATCATGTCTGTTGACCTTTGACCTCTAATTACACTTTTCTAAGTCTTTCAATGTCATTAATGCATTACGACTGGATCCTTCCTGCCCCTATGACCCCCTACACCTCTACTTAACTCTGCTATCATTGGTCTCTCGCCTGCAACCTCCAGTACCACACCTGTAAACTGTTTGTCAAAAAAAGAAACTCCATTGAGAAGCATTGGGCGCCTGGCGTTTAATTGGCACCCTGCACTTGGCAACCCTATGCCCCTGGTGGTGTATGTTTGGTTCTGCTTTGAAGTCCCCCGTGCTTGAGCTAACCCCCAAAGCTTGGCACCGGCAACTGATCTACTTATCTGCAAGCAGTGTGGCTCTAGGCACTCCCAGTCTCCATTGGAAAGCATTGGACCAACCTTCAACTTTGACCTCTGCAACCAGCCGCCCCTGTGCCACTGGTGGTGCAGTTTTGGTACTCTCCTTACCCTTTGCCCTAGCTGACCTTTGGTCCCGAAGACTGAAACTGCAAATGTGGTACTTACCTGTTTTACTGCTATATTGTTTTCACCATGGGATATTGAACTGTTCTGAAAATATTCTGTCAACTTATGAAAGTGAAAAGTATTTTTATTTATAAACGTACTTACCTGATTGTGAAGATCTTAGTCTTAAAATAAAATACAAACAAAGTATATTTTCTAAAATTGTTGTGGATCTCCTTTTTGAGTCATATGTCCTTTATTGATCACGGTTGTGCAATACATGTTTTACAGTCCTCTGTGTTAGGCCTAATGCTGCTTGCTAACACTTCACTAATAGAACATTTTGGGTTCAACATTGAGCCCTGTACTCTTGGAGACCCCTTGGACTCTCTGCATGTTATCACCTAGTGGCAATATAACATACGGAGCCAGCTTCCTACACTTTTTCACATAATTCACTTTGAAAACTCCTTGCACTTTGCATTCAGAGAAAGAAATATAAACACCAATTCTGCAGCAATTTGTCAGAAGAGATAGCCAGACATTTGACCTCTGCCTTTAAAGCACTTGCAGAGGTGACAAGTTAAACACAGAACTTAAAGGCATCTTTATTTTTTCTAGGACTTTCCCAACTTTCCAAAATGACACAAAGTATGATTGAGGATGACACCTTTTCATTGGGCCATTCACTTATGCCTACAATCAAACACCAATGTGAACAGACACCCATAGATCCCACTGCTTTAGACATACCTACAAGTTGAATATTGTTGACAAATGAATTGCTTGATTTATCCCTACAGAGAACCCTTTCTTTGCAATATTGTTAAATGCCCAGGTTTTAGACAGGTTATTCACCCCCCCCCCTCTAATTTGCTTAATATCATCCCATTTAGCAGTCAGGTATGCAACTCCCTCCAGGTGTCAAAAAGCACCCACACCAGGCAACATGTCACAATTCCCACCAAAAATGTCCACAGACAGATTGAACATCACCCTGGACCGATTGGTATAGTAGTTTGCTTCAGGTACATAAGAGTTCACAGGTGGCCTTATCACCTGCGACAGCCTTCAGAGGCTGAGACAGGAATAGTCTTGCTCTGTGAAGGTAGGGTGATGCAGTTGTACAACACAATCCCTATGTCAATTCAATGCCACCCTTACCCATGGCATGCGAAGCCGAGTTGAAAGCATTGTCAGCCATATCCAGATAAGAATCAAGCAAAGGTAGCTATAGTGTCCCTAACACAACACGTCACCAAAAAATCTTTTCACAATTGCTTCAGGTTTTCCATATCTTCTGAGGGTTGCAGAACAGAGCTCAAAAAGTACTTGTGCCAGGATCGTGTTTATTTAGGTCAGGTGAAGCTGAGTGCACTAACTCAAAGCACAGAATCATGATTGACTCTCTACTCCACTAGATCCCACTCTGTCAGGCGATCTTGTTCAAACACGTCTCCCTTCACGACCTACTTTCCACTTGTAACTCAACTTTCAAACCAGTCTCTTTTAGCACACGCCATATTTGCTTGTACCTCCAATTCACCTCTCCTGCAGCTCCACCTTGTCTTTTTGTACTCCCACTCTAGATAGCTCGTTGGAGGATAAGGAGAAGATTAGCTGGGTGTTATCCGCCTAAGAAAAGATAGACAACCCAGCTTCTTCGGCAATTGTAGCTAGCGGGTTAACATAGAGATTAAATATCACTGGGCTAAGGATCGAGCCCTGTGGTACCCCATACAGAGACGCATGGGTCTTAGAGCTAGAAGATGGGGAAAAGACCTGAAAAGGCCGACTGGTGAGAAAATCTTTAATCCATTTAAAAGCTGAGTGCTATGAATATATGATTGGAATGGATGTTGTAAACTGGCAATAAAAATATGTTAAAAAAATAACATTCTTGGCAGAGTCAGGAGACACAAAACAAGAGCGAGGTTGCCTTGAACCAACTGTACAAAGTGGTTCTGTGGCTCTGCTGGCAGCAAACGCACCTCAGTGAGGGCATTACCTCAAGGAAAGCTGCAAAGCATGGACCTACAAGCTGTCCCTAGGCTAAACATGTCTAGTTGACGGTTGTCGAAGTTCTGGTCCACCTAGAAGGGGAAAAAGAGAGAGAGTGTGCCTACAACCTGTCCCTGTTCTAAACATTCATGGCAGAGCCAGGTGATACAAAACGAGAGGCAGGTTGCCTTGAACCAACTGTACAAAGTGGTGCTGTGGCTCTGCTGGCAGCAAACGCACCTCAGTGAGGGCATTAGCTCAAGGCAAGCTGCAAAGCATGTACCTACAAGCTGTCCCTAGGCTAAACATGTCTAGTTGACGGTTGCCGAAGTTCTGGTCCACCTAGAAGGGGAAAAAGAGAGAGAGTGTGCCTACAACCTGTCCCTGTTCTAAACATTCATGGCAGAGCCAGGTGATACAAAACGAGAAGCAGGTTGCCTTGAACCAACTGTACAAAGTGGTGCTGTGGCTCTGCTGGCAGCAAACGCACCTCAGTGAGGGCATTAGCTCAAGGCAAGCTGCAAAGCATGTACCTACAAGCTGTCCCTAGGCTAAACATGTCTAGTTGACGGTTGCCGAAGTTCTGGTCCACCTAGAAGGGGAAAAAGAGAGAGAGTGTGCCTACAACCTGTCCCTGTTCTAAACATTCATGGCAGAGCCAGGTGATACAAAACGAGAAGCAGGTTGCCTTGAACCAACTGTACAAAGTGGTGCTGTGGCTCTGCTGCCAATAAACGCACCTCAGTGAGGGCATTAGCTCAAGGCAAGCTGCAAAGCATGTACCTACAAGCTGTCCCTAGGCTAAACATGTCTAGTTGACGGTTGTCGAAGTACTGGTCCACCTAAATGGGGAAAAAGAGAGAGAGTGTGCCTACAACCTGTCCCTGTTCTAAACATTCATGGCGGAGCCAGGAGACACAAAACAGGAGCTAGGTTGCCTTGAACCAACTGTACAAAGTGGTGCTGTGGCTCTGCTGGCAGCAAACGCACCTCAGTGAGGGCATTAGCTCAAGGCAAGCTGCAAAGCATGTACCTACAAGCTGTCCCTAGGCTAAACATGTCTAGTTGACGGTTGTCGAAGTTCTGGTCCACCTAAACAGGGAAAAAGAGAGAGAGTGTGCCTACAACCTGTCCCTGTTCTAAACATTCATGGCAGAGCCAGGAGACACAAAACAGGAGCTAGGTTGCCTTGAACCAACTGTACAAAGCGGTGCTGTGGCTCTGCTGGCAGCAAACGCACCTCAGTGAGGGCATTAGCTCAAGGCAAGCTGCCATAAACCTGCAAGCTGTCCTTAAGCTAAACGTGTAGTTGACTATTGTTGAAGTTCCTGGTCCACCTAGGAGGGAAAAAAGAATATGTCTATAACCTGACCCTATGCTCCTCTTGTTGAAAGAGTAAAAACTAGATCCGGATTCCTAGAGTGTATACCAAGATGCTTCCCAGGAGGTCCACAGATTTGGTATACCTTCTAGTCACCGACTTACCTGAATGATGTTTCTTTGGCAACATCCAACAGTCTTTCCAGCGTGACGTGATTGTTCATCTTCTTCACCTTCATCGCAGACACCATCAAAGTGTTCTCATGAGTAAAGTTTCCACCATGTGAAGAAAATGATTAAATACTATTAGTTACAAATCCCCACAAACACCTACAATCAGCCCCACCAGCCAGGTAAAAACATTCACACCACACACCCTAAACAGCTAAATAGCGTCCCAATGGCCCTGAAGACACTACGATACACTCAGAGACACCCTCATACACCCAAAGGAACAAAGACCAAGACCTCAGACATGACCAACATCACAGACGTCCACATGCATATCCACAGAGAACAACACCAAGTCTAACATATCACAAACCAGTAGATATAAAGCAACACTTATGAAAACTCAAATACTCTCACAATGAATATACTGTGCTATTTGTAATGGAAATCACCTTCAGCATAAGGGTAGGAAGAGGTTGATGGGGCGAGGCACAAGATCACAGAAACTAACCTGAGTGATAAAACCACCTACCTTTTCACCAGACTCTCCTTACACAACACAGCCTTGTGAATACATAGCGCCTTCCAACCCAACAAGGTCTGAAAATTTTAGTTGGTGAGCATGTTTCATTTTTGAAAAAATGCTCGATTCCCACAATAATACATTTTCGAAACCTGGGAAAAGTGCAGGTCCAGCCTGACACGTTTCCTTCAAATAAAAACATAATACTGCAAAGTGTACCTTGAAAATATGCAGCAGGAGAATCCGGCTGCCCATTTGTTTCATTCAAATTGTAAATATGCCTTCAATCAATCAATCAATCAATCAATCAGGCTTTTGTTAAGCACAACAACTCACCCGCAAGGGTCTCAAGGTGCTGGGGGTGGAGGGGTGCAGGTTCCAGTCCATCAAGGAGGGGGACCGTCAATGAGACAAGTTTGAGGTTTCTTAGGAAATTTGGAAACGATGTTGTCTGTCTGAGTTGGAGTGGAAGGGCGTTCCAGGCTTTGGCCAAGTGGAAGGAGAAAGAGTGGCCCCCTGATCTGGTTTTTCTGGTGCATGGGACCATGGCATAGGAGAGCTTGTGGGAGGTGGGGGGTTCAGTCTTCCCACCTGACTGCCCTATTCTCTCTTTTTAATGTACATGCAAAAAAGCCTTTGCCAGGCTGACAGCAGTTTCGACTGAGCTGTTGTCAGCACAGAAAGTTATACCCTGCCAGGTCTGGGTGCATACAGAACTGTGGCTGAATGGGAAGACCGTCACACAAGCACTCACCGCTAGCAGGCTAGACAATGGTACGGCAACACTCTCTATGCTGGAATCTCCAAACAACTCCTACACAGTCTCCAGACCATCCACAACACTACTGCAATACTCATACTCGACCTTCCCCATCACACGCTCCTAAGGAAGCTTCAATGGCTCCCCATTCACAAACGCAGTCAGTTCAAACTTCACACGCACACATACAAAGCCCTACACAATGAAGGACCAGAATACCTGAACAGACGCATACACTTTCACCAACCCACCAGACACCTACGCTCTGCCTCACTCGCACACATTTCCCGTATCTGCTAAAGCAAACTTGGAGGTCACTCAATCACCTACATTGCACCCAAGATGTGGAACGACCTCTCACAACACATCAGAGCCTCCTCCTCACTTCTAAAGACATGGCTCTTTGTATAAGCACTTTGGGGCCCACAAACCTACACACCTTCCCAAGCACCTGGGTACCCTCTCAGGTGATTAGTACATTATACAAATCAATATGACATAACATAACATGATAATTGAGTGTATGCTGGATTGCATGTGCGTGCCTGTGGATGGTACCTAACATGAAGACGTGACCTGTGGGTTTTATTTTGGAAGCCCATGGCCTGCAGAGGACTACAACCCTCAGATTGGAGATGTGTACTGCTGACATTCTTGAGAGCTGGGATGGGGGACACATGCACACACACACTGAAGAAAGAGGAGCAGGACATACTCTGTGCACATCAAGGGGCTATTTGATTCCAGGAAGAGATACCGGGCAGTGGGGCCTGGGTTCATTGTCAGGGATATGGTGGGACTGAGAAGGCTGGCATTACCATGGAATATGATAGAGAAGGCAGCTTAGTCCTTTGAACTTTAGGGGGCATATTTCATGTTAAGGCTGGCAGCCAGGGGCAATCCCTGGTTACTCCCTTGGCCTGTGTTGTGGGTCACTCAGAATTAGAGCCATGTCTTCTGATGCAGACTGTCCTTTTGACAAAGGCAATGCAGAGGAGAAAGAAATTCAAAGGAGTCAACAACCCCAAAAAGAACTCTAAAGGTGAGACACAAAATCACATGTGTGTCTGAGTATAAAGTTGGGAGCCCATGCCCCAAACTTTGTTGAATAGCACCGCCTCATCAGGAAACGAAAGATCACCAAGACTTCTTGCTACTGAAATCAGGACCAAGGCGTGTCAGTCTCCCATAGAGGTGAGGGGCCATCGCCCATGAACCAAGAATACATGCCCTGTGCCTGGAACACCGTCAGGCTGCCTACCAAGACCAGCGGATACTGTGAGGAAAAGGAGAGAACCTGGAGGGAGCGAGGCCCAGTTGGCACCCTGGCAAGTGGATCTAAGTCAACAGAGTTTGATGCACCTGTTGCAGTCAGGACTGGTATTGTGAGATAGTCTTTTGTTCTCTTGTGGAATTCAGCAACTACACCATCACTGGTGCAGTGAAGTAGAGGGCAGTTACCCGGTAGCACTTATCTTGTTGAGGTCATTGCCTACATCTGTGACCCTGTGTGGTGGGCCATCGTCCATACAACTGAGATTTTGGCTGTTGCTCATTCAACTGAGACTGTGGGCTATCACCTGTGTCTGTGATCCAGCTGAACAATGGGAAGGAAACAGTGAGAGCCTCTTGGTGTGGAGCACAGGCTCCTAGAGTCGTCTGAAGACCGCGGTTGGTGTAAGATGGAAGCAGGGCCATAGTGAGAGACTTGTTAGAGCTCGTCGATGATTTGGAATCTTTCCAGGCCAAAGTCAGCCTTTGATGCACATCACTAGTGTGGGCAGCACCTGGGGTTACCTCCTAGAATCTGCCAGAATATATAAAGAAAGCACAGTGGGAGTACCCATGGGGGAAGCACCGCTCTAACAAGTTCTAGCCTTGAGCGGATACTGTGTGGATTATTTTGTGTGCTGTAGTCAGGTAACCCCTGTCACAGAAGAAGAGATAGAAGAAATGAAGTGTGATACCATCCCTTCATGAATCTCTCCCCTCCTATATTTACAGTCCCCCTTCGCCAATTGGCCTTACTACTATCAGCAAGACATCAAGGAAGAAAAATGGGCAAGCAGCTCCTTTAAACAAGGAGCAAGCAAAGACCAGATGACTGACGTCATGTGCGACACGCCTCAGGACGGTGAAGAGAGCACGTTAAAAAGACTTCTGGGAACACAGAGGGCGGCGGGCGAAAGCAAGAGCATTTGCGAAGAGGAATCGTGAACCGAGGAAGAGACAGCACCTTTGGGGAAGAAGACTCCGGATCGGAGTGAAGTGTGGAAAACCCGAACCTGACGGTGGTGAGAAGACCGAAAGAACAAGAAGCCAAACAGCACAGAAGAACGCAGAGACTCCTTGCCGCGGTCCCGGAGGGACGTGGCATTCCCAGGTGCGTGGGCACCTGCGGGGATATTGGAACGTAGGGATTCAAGGAGAGACGTGAGGGGGATGGGATGAGAAAAGAGACCTAAAAGAAGGGACAGCCTTAAATAATAAAAAAAGGGAAAAAACAAGAAGAGTTAAAAGGACTTTGAGAACTTCATCGCTATTGATTATTTCTTTCTTTTTAGTTACTCCATCCACCTATTCCTCTCACATTATACTACAGTTTCTTTTGTCCCCCACACCCTCCCCTTTATAATCGAGAATACGCAAAAACACTTACCTGAGCCTTTCTTTTGTCCGAGGGACAACGGCAGCCAGGACTCCACCTCCAAGGGCCTTAAGCAGAAGACCCTGCAGAAAGAGGAGACGGAAGAGAAGCAAAGAAAGAAGGATGCATTAATGCCTCATTGTGCCAATAAAACTTAAACAGAAAAGTAATATCACTAGTTTTATGTCCCCTTCGTTACCAAAAAGTCTATAGCTGTCTAACAAACGAAATAAACGCTGCTTTTTACTCTAAGTATTAACGTTGGACTGCATAATCATCATATTAGAGTCACTGGTGAGTTTTTTAAGACATGAGCCTTGGTTTATCCTGCATCTACTGCCCACGAGGAGCGTTGGACTGCTCGGCCACAGCGATCACAGAGTCAAGTGCTAAAGGAGTAGTGCTTGGCCCAGTTACTCTGGACCCATAGTATGTTGGGTCCTGAGCATAAAAGTAAAAGGTCACCGGCACTGCCTCCATGGTTGTGCCCAGTAGCTCACGCTTACCCTTTGGCCCTCTGAGAGGGGTTCTGACAATAACAAAAAGGATAGAAAGAAATAAAAAAACACGCTCACACACATACCAAACAATAAGAAAACATAATAAAAAGATTGAAGCAAGAGACATAATAAAGTATATGTTATAACAACTGAAATATAATGGTAAAAAATTACAAACAATGCAATGGAGAGGATGTTCTACCACATAACTTAACAGTACCAAATCACAACTAAAAAGTGAAGATACATAAAAAAAAAAATATTGCAAGTTAACTTATTAGTTTTCACCCAGTGTGGAACAATTCACAAGTTATAAGTGGCTGAATTCCCTACCAGAATTCGATGTATTAATTTATAGTCTCATTGCTTTTATACTACACAACTCACTAGATTTACCCTGCAGTGTTCACAGGACTCAAAACTCTAATAACAAAATCAAATAGTCCTTGAAGTAAAATAAACTATGTTAACACAAAGGTTTTCAGTTGTGGAAAAAAATGAATTTTGACCACCTTATTAAGAATATTGCGCCATAATTTTTTGTTTCTGTTTTACCGTTCAAGTAGTGGTGTACCTTTTGGCAATTGTGGTCTCAGTGGTACCTGTACTCTGGACACACAAGACAGTTATGATTCCGCACTCATCTTACATCAAGCTCAACCTACCAACATAGACTTTAGCCTCGGTTAGCCTTACCTCTGTCTGCCATTGGCAGCACTAAGCTGTCCGAGACCGGGGCATTGAATGACACTGGCCTGTTTCAAAAGATCACAAGCCATTCTTCCTTGTCCTACCATGATGGCCTGTATGCCTCAATCCTAGATAGAGAATGGAATCGTCAGAACCCAGCATTTTGAATGGTATAGCTGGCAAGAAGATTAAGTCATATCGGTCTATGGTGGTCCCAGAGGTCTTTCAAAATTGTAATAAATGTTCCGAAAAAATGTGAAAATTAAAGATTACACACTGCAATTATCGTGTCAATCGTAGTATGTGGGATTCTTGGGGAAAGCAGTCCTACATATCTGTAAGACAGGCACAGCACTGATGTTCACATTAGCTGTATAGAGACATAGGCATGTGGCATAAGGGAAGCTCAGGAAATGTAGTTCTGCATACCACTTCATAGATAACAGATGCGTCATCATTATTGGTCCACTTTCTAACGACATATCACACAAGTGTCAGGTATTAAAACTTCATTGCCGTGTTTTTGTGGCATTCCAGCAACAAAAACATGGCAATGTACAGGGCCGGCTTTAGTGCTGGTGGCGCCCTCTGCGACAATGTTAGTTGGCGCCCCCCCAATGACCACCTCTGCCACGGATTCCCTCATTAGCACCCTTTAACAGTCACCAAGTCACCATAACCTCACTCTCTCAGATACATTGAATTAGTTATATAGCGCCACTCATACCAGTGTAGGGTGTCCAAGCACTTTGCATCACACACACATTACACAGAGACAATCAATCATACGTGTGTAAATCAGTGTATAGGAAATGTTACATAAGCCAAAGGACTGAAAATGTAGGAGTCACATGTCATCCATACTGGTAGGCAGTATAGTTTAAGAGTGCTTGGTGTGGAGAAGCACAAACGCAGAGTCGATAAAGAAACAGCATAGTTGGGAGTTTTCTTTAATAATACGAATTGATTTCTAGCCAAATTAACCCTTTTTGCAACATTAATCAATGTTCTAATAATGTATACTTTGCAGTGTGTATGCAGTTCTGGGATGAAAGTTAATAGCTCACTATTCTATATTAGGACTTTAAGTTATAAATGGCAAGTAACAGAAGGATGTCTCTTTTGAAAGCAGTAATCTGTTTACATCATATGCACTCTGTAATCTACTTAGTACACGTTCTTTGCAGCAGGCATATTAACCCTCTGCACTAACTTCACACAAGTCAAAACCTCAACTATACAAAATGCTGCTCTCCCTCCAGGAAGGTAATTAATCACTCCAGTTTTCTTGACATTTATGTGAGGCCTGGTAATTGAAACGCTGCAGCAGGTGCTTCAAAAGCTTAGTAAACTTGCAAACACGGCGCCCCCAGGAAGCCAGCACCCGGTGCGGTGGCACCGGTCGCACCGCCCTAAAGTCGCCCTAAAGCCGGCCCTGGCAATGTAGATTTAATTTCTCGCACTTCGGCACTTGCTTTACCTCTCTGCAAGAAATTAAAACTACAATGCCTCGTTTTGTGGTATACCAGCAACAAAAACACAACGATGATGATTTAATTTCTTGCACTACGTCACTGTGCTTACATCTCTGCAAGAAATTAAAACGACATCGCCGTGTTTTTGTGGCATACTAGCAACAAAAACACAGCAATGTAGATTTAATTTCTTGCACTAAGTCACTGCCTCTACATCTCTGACGACTTTGGAGCTGGGGTTTGAGACTCGGCTTCGGCTCATATGCAAATCACAATTTCCCCGTGCCTAGCAATAAAATAATGCGTGCATGTCTAATGTTACTGGTTCTCATGTAAAATACCTTTTGGGAAGAGTTCATCTGCAAATAATAAAAGCAGATCATGGTATTTATGCTCTCTTGCCTGTTCCGTGCTGCATGTGGTGAAGTAGTCGAACTTACTGTGCAGGTGTCCCTCGAATTGGAAGCAGGCTCAGTCAGCACTGTGACCCAGGCTCTTCAGAGGGGTGGCGCAGGCTGTTGTGCTCCTGCAGTGGCGGTGAGATGAGACCGTGACTGCAGGCCTCGTCGTCAGCCGGCCTGTGCAAAATTGACTTCAACAGCCCTAACTCAGATAAAGGCTCAATGCAATTTTATTACGTTCCGGAAGGCTGAAACTAACAGGAGAGTGCTCCAATTGGCAAACAGGAGCACACATGGAGCAGCGGACTGACCCCATATTAGTAACGGTGGCCTGTCTCAACAAAGAAATGGAAATACGAGTGGGAGTATTTGGAGGGTGGGGCTAAAGAGAGGATAATACAAAAAACGGACAGCATGTTTACAGCAGAGTCTCAGTGTCACCAAAGATATTGTTTATGTAAAATAAAATGAGCCGTACCTGCGCTAGTTTTAAAATTGTCTGCAGTTCAACCCCAAAACTCACAGTCACGATCCAGTCAAGTCACGCGCCCACACTGCACTGTCTCTGGGGCTCACGGCAGATTAGCGCAATGTCTCTATGTGCGCCCTCTAGTGGCGCAAAAGGTCCTATGCAGCTCTGAGCAGCCTGGTTTCCTTTCCGTGAACAAGATTTCGCCGCAACTTTTATAACGTAAAATATCTGCAACTCGGCCAGAATATGCAGAACTAATGCTCAGTGAAGAAAGAGGGATGTGTTCTTGAGGGGAATGAGAGGTTAGTGTCCATTTTTAACAGGCATAGCAGGGAATAAACCCCTCCCGAATGAATGTCAGCTCATGGGCCGATCAGATCAGCCTGAGCGCTTTCACTTTTTACACAAGGCCGATTAGATCGGCCCGTGGCACTTCTTAGGTTAATGCTTGCAAAGACAGCATACAATGCAGAACATTCACAACTTATCTGCAAATGTTAAATGAAGAAATTGAACAGGAAACTACAATTGCAGCAGAAATAGCTAGAGACAGTTCTCAGGACAGCCAAAGTTCAGGAACACTCAGTCAAGATCCCCTAGGACAACCAATCGTTGAAAATGAAGCATCAATAGCCATGAATGAAGTGGAAACAGCTATGAATCAAGCTCAAGAAGAATTTATAGACTTACAAAATTTGGAAAGACAACTGAATCAAGAGCAGCAACAAATTTATGAAGAGATCAGAAACAAAATTGATCACGGATTTCTACATGAAAAAAAGAGTGCTCATGCACATCATTTCATCCAATCAGGATGTATGTAAGCGGACAAGCTGGAACTGGAAAAAGTTTCCTTATAAAAGTCATCAGAAGCTACCTACAGCAAAAAACGGATTCTACTTTGTCTTGTGTGGTTACTGCTCCAACTGGGTTAGCAGCATATAACATAAAAGGAATCACTTTACATCGTTTGCTAATGTTACCAGTGGAGCATGAGAACAAAATACAATACAACAAGCTAACTGGAGAAGCATGCTTGGAAGTTTCAAGAGTATTGAAGAAGATGCAAGTTCTCATTATTGATGAGGTGAGCATGGTATCGAACTTAATGCTTGCCTTTGTGCATTTAAGAATGCAGCAAATTCTGAAGTCAGACTATGACGTGTTATTTGGAGGAAAACACGTCATAGTTTTTGGAGATCTTTTGCAACTTACTCCAGTTAAAGGACAACCAGTGTTTAATACTGTGACACATGAAGACACGAAGAAGTCATTGGGAAGCATCGGTAATGCAAATATTTGGTCCTTCTTTGAGTACAAGGAACTTACAACTAATATGAGGCAAGCAAACGATGAAGAATATGGAAGTATTCTGAAAGATATCAGGATTGGACTACTCACAGAAGCTGGCAAAAAAGCATTACAGACTCGGCTGCTACATAATTTATTTCCAAAGGAAGAAATAGTTGCAGAGAAGATATACAAGAACATTGCAGAAAACAAAAGTGTCATCTGCTTAATGCCAACTCTACGTGAATGCTCAATATTCAATGAGGAGCTTTTGAAATTGGAAAAGGAAGATATCAGGAAATTGGAAGCAGTGGACAAAATTGAGGATGGAAGAATTACTGTCACATTAACAGGCACACTGAAAAATAAATTGGATTCACTAGAGAAGAAGATTTCCAAAACAGCTGGATTAGAAAAAAATCTATATGTTTGCATGAACTGTATTTTTAAGGAGAAATTTGGATGTTGAAAAAGGTTTAGTTAATGGAGCTATGGGAAGAGTTGTGGGTTTTATTAATTATC
Source organism: Triturus cristatus (assembly GCF_964204655.1). Lineage (NCBI taxonomy): Eukaryota > Metazoa > Chordata > Amphibia > Caudata > Salamandridae > Triturus > Triturus cristatus. The sequence continues at coordinate 872,932,416 of NC_140590.1, forward strand.
AGAAAAAAGATGGAATTGAATGTTTAAAAATAAAATTTGATCAGATAGAAGAAGTTAAAGATATTTGTCGTTGTACAGTTCGTTTCATGCTTGTGAAAGACTTATATGTACGTAGGAAGCAGTTTCCGTTTTCTCTAGCATATGCTGTAACTATTCACAAGTCTCAAGGATTGACTGTAGATTGTGCATTTGTGAACATTGGCAACAATTCTTACGATTCCAAAGTCATAGATGTGGAAAATACTGTCGACGAAGGATAAGTTCTATGCCAAATGTAGTTTTGGATTTCCACGTCCTGTATTATCCAAAGGAAGAGTGAACAGTTTTATGTCAGCTATGCGACATACCATCACAAGAAAGTCTCCGAAAAATACCTACAATTTAAGAAGAAGCGAAGAGTCAAAATACATAAATGACTACAATCCAGTTATTTTAGCCATGTGGAAAGCTAACATGGATATTCAGTATGTTGCGGACAATTCCATTGCTGTTGCTCGATATGTAACGTCCTACATTACTAAATCAGAAAAGACGGAATTGAAAGAAATGTGGGAAGAGATTTCTCACGAGAAGACTCTAAGTAAGAAATTATACAGTTTCAGTTTGAAGATGTTATCGCATCGTGAAATTGGAGCATATGAATGCTCAGATTGGTTATCATCTGCAAGTCTATACTCCAAAAGTAGAAGAATCATTTGGGTGAGTCTAGGTCTTGTAGCAATGCGAAATCGGGTACTTAAATCTGTTCAAGAAATTGAATATTTAGAAGAAAAAGAACCAGAAAGTACAGATATTTTGAAAATGAATATGTTGGACACATATTACCCAAACAGAAGTCATCATCTTGAGAACATGTGTCTCTATGAAATGCTGCAAAACTACACTTTTAAACGGAATACTACAGAGAACATCAAAGATGGAAAATATGCAGTGATTGGTTCCGAAAGATGTTTGGTGAAACAAAGGAAAGGAAATGTAATTAATCACAGGAAACTGAGTTGCGACACTGCTGACAAAAGGGAATTTTACTATTTAGCCCTTTTGCAAATGTTCAAACCATGCTGTTCAGAACTGGAATTACTTGGAGATTTTCAGAGCTATGAAGATTAATTTAATGCTTGTAAAGATAGCATTCAATGCAGTGCTTTTGCAAATTATGTGAAAATGTTGAATGATGAAATTGATCAAGAAGCTACAATTGCAGCTGAGATTGCTAGAGACAGTTCTCAAGACAGTCAAGGTTCTGCTGCACTGAATCAAGATCCACTAGGACAACCAATTGTTGAAAATGAAGCAGCAATTGCCATGAATGAGGTGGAAACAGCAATGCATCAAGCTCAAGAAGATGTAATGCAGTTAGGAAACTTGGAAGAGCAACTAAATGTTGAACAGAAACAAATATAACAGCAAGTGAAAGAAAAGATTGACCATGGATTACTTCATGAAAAGAAAGAGTGTTCATGTACATCATTTCAACCTATCCGAATGTATGTGAGTGGTCAAGCTGGAACAGGAAAAAGTTTCTTAATTAAAGGAATTACAAGTTATCTGCAGAAAACAACTGAGTCGCATTTGTCTTGTGTTGTCACTGCTCCAACTGGGATGGCAGCACATAACATTAAAGGAATTACTTTACATCCTTTATTAATGCTACCAGTAGAGCATGAGAACAAAATGCAATACCACAAGCCATCTAGAGAAGCTTGTTGTGAAGTTTCAAGAGTCCTGAAGAAAATGAAACTTCTCATTATTGATGAGGTAAGCATGCTCTCAAACTTGATGCTTGCCTTTTTCCATTTAAGAATGCAGCAAATTCTTAAAACAGAGTATGACGTGTTATTTGGAGGCAAACACATCATAGTTTTTGGAGATCTACTGCAACTGACACAGAGATTGCATAGACTTCGAGACCGGGCGTATTCTGACATACAGCCACAAGTATGACCACCTGTACAACCAAACAACTATATAGGTAGAATCAGCAAGTGCAAATGGCACTATAACAACGCAGAAAGAGGCTAGTGAGTCTGATACGGATTCCTCGGTACATACTGCTAGTTCATCATCTGAAGTGGAAATATTAACTCGCCAGGTCACTTTTTTAGACGAATTCCGAGTAATGAAGAAGAGTCGACAATCGGGAAAAGTAACCCCCACTCCAACTCCACCAACTCGGGGCCGAGGAAGCGGCCAAGGAAGAGGGAGAGGGGCGCAGCAAACAAAGACGACTCAAGTGCGAACACAGATCAAAAAAATATAGCCTATGGGAACCAGAAGAAGAGGCTCCAGGAAAACACAACAATGATGGACACAAAAATGGTAAATCAAACTATTGTTAACCTTTCTTCATGCACATTGTCCCAATTTGAAAAAACAACCTTATGCTTGGGTTTAACATTTTATCCTACAGAACTGTTTAACTATGCTAACACTTGAATAGACACTTTTAAATTCATAAGAAAAATCAAGTTGAAAAAATGGAATATGCTAAGATCCTATCTACTCTTGATAACCCTACACAATTGGTTCTTACAGTTGGTGATGCAAGTATCTTACATACAGTACTAGATTTGAGTGGATCATCTTAGGCAACTACTGAGGAACCAGCAATGCAGGACTGGGCGGACATTGTTACCGACAGAGCGGCTTGTACATCATTTAAACCACGCTCTGTTTTCTATCCTAACTTGCCCTTTGATTCCATTGATACATTTCATGGTGTTGTTGCTAAGAAACTGAGGAAACAGAAACATAGTTTGAGTAATAATAACTTAATAAGTTACAATCTGTCATTTAAACAACGAAATGTCATTGTCTCTCTGTCGAAGGACACAAGTATGGTAATACGTCCATCTGATAAAGGTGGCAACATAGTTTTGTGGGACAAACAATTGTATATTGAAGAGGCGAAAAAGCAATTGAATGATGCAAGGTTTTATTGTGTATGTGATACAACCATCTACAATGCCAGCATAACCACTACATGGGAAAAACTCTCTGAATGGCAGGAATTGGGCGTTATCAAATGCCACGAATTCTGCTTTTTGAAAAGAGACTATCCTAAGTTACCAATATTATATCTTTAACCTAAGATTCATAAACACCCTACAATCCCCCCGGGGAGGCCTATAGTATCCTCTGTAGGACATGTGTTTGAGAACATCTCGAAATATGTTGACCAATTTCTGAAAGAACATGTCATTGAATTACCATCTTATGTTAAAGACACTAAAGACTTTCTTAACAAAATTGAAGGTTTTGTCTGGGAAGAGAATTACTCTCTTATTACCCTGGACGTGAACTCACTATACACCATCATAGATCACGCCCAGGGTATAGAAGCATGCATGTATTACCTGAGCACAAGGAACATCATGTACTTGGAACACAAACGCATGTTAGCAGACATGACATCACTATGCCTCTAAAATAATATTTTTTTATTTGATGGGGCAAATACAAGCAGGTGCGGGGCACGGTGATGCGTATGTGCTTCGCGCCGAGCTTTGCGAACCTCTTCCTAGGGAAATCGGAAGAGGAGATCCACTCTGATACAAATATTGCTATAGATCTTAAGTCGGTAGTTATATGGCTTAGGCATATAGACAATTTACTGATAGTATGGAAAGGCAGTGAATCCGAAGCCATAACCTTTATCGATAAACTTAACAACAACAAATATAACATTGTTCTAACTCACAATATCAGCAAGAACTGTGTGGAATTCTTAGACACCAGGATCGAAGTTGTGGAAGGTAATCTTGTCACGAGCCTTTACCGAAAATAAACTGCTGGTAACAGCCTCCTCCATGCCCTCAGTGGCCACCCAGAGGCTCTAAAATGGAGTATTCCATATGGGAAGCTACTAAGGGCAAGGAGAAATTGCAGTACGAATGATAAATATATACAAGAACAGGAAATCATGCTAAAAAGGTTCAGAGAACGAGGTTACCCCGAATGGGTCTTAAAGAAAGCACAGTAGAAAGTAGCCAATGTTAGCAGAGAAAAATCACTAGAGAAAACTACCTATAACAGTCACTCTAAAAAAACAACTGGAATATTCTCCAAACAGATAATACTGTAGGACCAGATATAGGGGAGAGGCCTGTTATCACCTATATAAAAGGCAGAAGCCTTAGAGATATCCTTGTTAAAGTGGATATTTCAGAGATGAAGAAAAACACATTCCATGATCTCAAAGGCTTCTTCCCATGTGGGCATTGTAGAGCATGCAAATTTAGCCAGTCAGTGAAGGAATTTAATATTCCTGGACATATGCAAAAGTGGAAAATAAACCAATTTCTCACCTGCAGTAGCATCTTCATAGTGTACGTCCTAGAATATCCATGTAAACTCAGGTGCGTAGGGAGTACAACGTGTATGGTTAAGAAAAGAATTATGAACACGTTAGAGCAATCACAAATGTAGATACACACTACCCTGTTGTCAGACATTTCCAAGAATATCACCAATCCAATAGCTCTTTACTTAGATTCTTTGCGGTTGAACAGATAACTCTAGGCAATAGAGGGGGAAACAGGGAATTGGCTCTTAGAAAGAAGGAGTCTAAATGGATATTGGAATTAGAAACCAAATTCCCTGGGGGCCATAATCTTGATGATGAATTAGCAACACACCTCCATGATGAATAAATAATGATATATCTGCTATTCTATTTACATCTTATGTACAATACTGTTTCAATGTTTATGACCTTGATTTTTATTGTACATCTTGTATGAAACTATACTGATTGTCTTTTATCTTCTTAATTTTCACAGGAGGAAAGGAAGGGACCCACCGTATTGCATGGTCACTTCATGGGTACCGTACCCTTTTCTTGCCCGGGCTCAGGTGCACATTGAAGTAAGATAAGAGACTTTTAACTTTAACATCATGATCAAAACCTCATTTTTTTTTGCACTTTCTTCACTTGCACTTTATTTCAATTCATATTGGACAAGGACTTTCTCAAATAGCCACTTGGCGAATCACCTCCCTGTTCTTTATTTTATCCTTCCTGCGACTCTAGTTTGACTTACTAAATGTAGTAGTCTACCTATAGTGATATGATTCTAGTATCTGGCATCATACAATATCATTACCTAGGCAGTCTGTATATATATATTTGCACATGCACTATAGTTCTAAGCACTAGCCTGCAAAAATAGGATAATGCTGAGTGATCAGAAAACCAGCCCGGAATGACTACATGATGTTTTTTGGTGAATGTTTATGTCACCAAATGCCGTAATATTTCGCAAATAGTGCGATAGAAAAGTGTTTACATCTGTAAGCATACAATTGTTGAACTTTCGCAACAGAAGGTAAAACTAACAGTGTGTATGCCCATAAGCATAATTTGCAAACAACAAGTATATAATTAGTTTGAATACAGAGCTTGAATGTCAAACTATATGGCCATTAGTGCGAGATATTACTTTATTTATAAAATAATACATATGAATAAGTCCGCATTTGATGAACTTTTACGATGAAATGCAGTATTCATAGCGATGCATATATGCTTATATGTATACTTTGCCATTACGAAATGGCCGAAATATTGGACAGGCAATGAAAGTAAAACATGTAGTCCTTTGTCCATTTTCTTGTTTACTTATACACGCTCATATTGCCATACTTTTCGTGTGATCAAGACATTAAGATCTCGAAACGCGTAACGAGCAATAAAAAGTTTCCTGTTTAGCACTAAAGACTTTGAGAGTGCGTTCATTTGGAAAATTGTTGGAATATTGTAGCCGGATTTACGCACCACCTGACTACGGGCTTGTTCCCAGAATGACCGTTCTCTGTGGAATATATATATATATATATATATATATATATATATATATATATATATATATTTATATTACCTACTTGCGGTCGCCAGTAGGTAGATATAGTTATTAGGACCTATTTTCCATAGGAAATCCACAACATTCTATTTGGAATAACTTTGGCGCCGATTGACGAATCTTCGCGAAATTTTAAAAACTTTTGGCCAGCTCCGGTCTGCTCCTATCCTGAAAGTTTCACGGTGATTCGTCAAGCAGGAGCCGAGAAAAAAGGGGGTCGCAAAACGCGTTTTTTCCCATGCAATTTCCCGTAGGACCTTTAGCCGCAGCTACAGCCCGAACTGCTGAACGGAATTACACCAAGTTTATCAGAGGTAGTCCTTAGTTCAGACTCGTGCCTTTTGCTTAAATGGTGTAAATCCGTTTAGTAGTTCCAGAGAAAATGTCAGTTAAAAGTACATATATATCTATGGCATGTGACATCATCAGCAGTGGATTGCCGGCGTGCAAGATGTAGTTAGTACAACTAACTATATCGGAGGAATTTCAATGGTTTTGTATGAGTGAAATGTCCAGCTAACTATAATACCCCTAAAACCTATGGTTTTTTCAGTGAATTTCTAAGGTTTTTTAACCTCTACGCGAAGCAACATCAATACCGTGAAAAAATGGAGCAACTTTTCGGCTGCCTGCCTCTATCTATTATCGGAGCCAGCTACCACATGACATTTATTTACACATATACAATCTGCGTGCAACCGTATTTTTATTGCAAAACTTGCCCATTCAACTGGTGGCCGTGCTGGGGACCGAGATTCAGATGTTTACTCACGTCATTGTAACTAAGATTATTGAAGCTGGATACGGAAGTCGCGATTCACCGATATCTTACTATACATGCTCTTCCAGACTGATACACCGTATTTCCTGCTTTTGTGGCCAGGACAGAAATAGAACTGGCCCTAAGGCTACAGTCCTGATTCGTATTCACCGCCTTGCCCTGAGGAAGTCGCGGGCACTCCCGGGCGACGAAACACGTGTTGGCTGGACCAACGAAAGAGAAAGAAAGAGAAAAAAAGAGAGGATACAATTAAACTGCATAAATCGTGGAATTGTTCTGTTTATAATATTTGTGGACAATATATCTACACATGATATGATAGTTGTGCTCGGGCTTTGATACAATGGCGAATGGATCTATGCCTTGCCAACATCCCAACAAACGCTCCCGATATCCTGCAGGTAATGGAGAATCTTGAAAACCATGAACTTGATTGTTCGGGCAGTGGAGCAATGGCGGATGCAATGCAAAAAGGTATCCTGGCAGAATGGGATTTCTGTGCAGCCGCAAAAGATCTCCTACAACATGCAACCTTTGACAACATCGCAGATTGCCTGCCAATTCAAATTGCCGCTCCAACATTCGAGGAACATTACTGTCCCTTCGAGGATATAAATTGGATCGCTTCGCTTTTCTCACACGATGGCAACAATCGCCTCTTGGAACATTACGCATCTCAAGCCGCTGAAGAACTTCCGGACTGCAATCTCCAAGACTTGTAAAAAATTCACTTTATTCTTGGATTGATTTTTTCCAACTTTTTTTTACTTTTTCCTATTACATTTTTTAATACACTTCAATTGAACTATTTTCATATAATAACTTTCTAAGTATGCTTAGGCATTTGAACTCTGTTTTCATTATTGACCCTTACCTCTCCACACTAACCAGGGATGGATGATGTATGGCCTATGCAAATACGCTATTTACATGCTAAATTAGCCTAAACCCGACATCCATTTTGAAACCATATCTATTCTTTGTACACACGTCTCTCTGCCTCCCTCTTATCCACGAAGCCATTTCACACAAATTAGCTCATGCTTAGCCTCTGCTCATGAACTGGCAATCAAAATAAAAAAACACGGCATTGTTTAGGAGCTGGTTGGCACACTGTGGTAATTGTATCCTACCTTTATTTTCATTCTACAATTTACAGTCCTTCATGTCTAATAGGTATTGTTTATGTCACATGGAACTGTAACATATAATGTGGAATTGACTGATGCAGGAGCTTAGGTTTGAATACAGCAGAAGCGTTGGAGTTTGACTCAGCTGGATGACTTAGCTTTTGCTCCAGTGGTTCCATTTATAGCACTTACATAAAGACACTTTTTATATAACTTGCAGACTCCATCGCTTTAGCCCACACGGCCACTTTCTTAAACACACCTGATTTCACCATGTGTCTTCTGTGGCATTGCAACATTCTGCATTATATTCTTCACGATTATTTCTTTATTCCTGCTTGCTAAAATACTGCATTCGAGTCTTCAGACTGGTAGGGATGAGTAGTTTGCTTCCCACTCCCGCTATAGTCTAAACCCATACTAACACCACTTGCACAGCTATGCTACAGCGGCCAGTATGCTACAGCACCAGGAGCACATCAGTTTACAGCAATCAGCTCACGGTTTCATCCCCGAGTGTACTGGCACCTCACCTCAGCACCATCTCACTCTGGTCACAACTGCACTTTCACACCGCTGCGGGTGAATACTTCACTTCACACTCCCTGTATAGCACACCCTAACCACCCCACGGAGCTCACACCACTATACTATAAACCCATACTAACACCACTTGCACAGCTATGCTACAGCACCCAGAGCACATCAGTTTACAGCAATCAGCTCACGGTTTCATCCCCGAGTGTACCGGCACCTCCCCTCAGCACCATCTCACTCTGGGCAAAACAGCACTTTCACACTGGTAGGGGTGAATACATCGCTTCACACTCCCTGTATGCACACCCTAACCACCCCACATCCTCACAGCGCTCCTACCCTCCTCTTTCCTACTCTTTTCGCCATTTTTTCCCCTTACTCGCTTCAACGGAATCACAAAATGGCGGCCAACACTTCCTAGTTGCAACCGCTTGCAGCGCTCGCAGCCAGTAAGCAGCAGGCTTGTGCTCACAATGCCTCAGCCAATCAGACTTCCCAAATATCGATATTTGTAATTTTTGATAACTCTCAAAGACTACTGAACGTATTTACACCAAAGAAACAAAAGTGTGATTTCTAGACCAAGACCCTTCTCCCTGCCAAATTTGGGGTAATTCCGTTCACCCGTTCGACCTGAAGCCTTGTCTAAAGTTTCCTATGGAAATTAACATGGAGAAAACACGTTTTGGGACCACCCTTTTTTCTCAGTCCCCCTGATGAATCACCCCCAAACTTCCCACATAGGAGCTGATATAAACTAAGAATTAGTTTGGAAAATTTCGTGAAGATTCATCAAACAACGCCAAAGTTATAGGCAAAACAAAAAATGCTATGGAAACTTGGTCCTAACTATAACTACCTACTGGCGACCACCAGTAGGTATATATATATATATATTCCCTTAAAAAACCATAGGGTTCACACACGTTATAGTTAGGAATTAGCATTTAAAAAACCTTGCAAATTCACTGAAAAAAACATAGGTTTCACACATAATATAGTTAGCTGGACATTTCACTCGTAAAAAACCATTGAAATTCCCCCGTTATAGTTAGTTCAGCTAACTATAACTCGCGCGACCGCAATCCACTGCTGATGACGTCCCATATTACATCACTGTATTCACTAAGATACTGTTAATAAGTCAGTTATACAATTAATTTTACAAAAAAAACATCCATTTAGACACTTATTTACCCATTTATTCTTCCATTAACCTTTAGATATACATGTATAAAAAATATTTATTTTTCAGAAAGACACATATTCAATGGATAATGTCATCAGTGATGTCATCAGCGATGTCATTTGAGATGTCATGAGTGATGTCACTGACCATGTCATGAGCGATGTAATATGTGACGTCATCAGCAGTGGATTGCGGTCGCGCGAGTTATAGTTAGCTGAACTAACTATAACGGGGGATTTCAATGGTTTTTTACGGTCCTAACTATAAATATCTACTGGCGACCACCAGTAGATAATATATATATATTCACTGAAAAAAACATAGGTTTCAGGGCTGTTATAGTTAGCTGGACATTTCACTCGTACAAAACCATAGAAATTTCTCCATTATAGTTAGTTCTGCTAACTATAACTCGCACGCGTTCAATGCACTGTTGATGATGTCACATATTACATCATTCATGACATGGTCAGTGACATCAGATTTTTGTTGGAAATGGACCCAATCCTATAATCTCTGAGATAAGCAGAAACAGCTTTATTGACATGTTTCTGTGGACAATATCCTTAACTTACTACTTTTGGTATTCACAGAAGACATTTAGTAGTAGTAAATTTAGGATTTTGTCTTAAGTCTGTCCTAAGTTTGTCTTGTTTGTCTTAAGTCTGTCCTAAGTTTGTCTTAAGTCTCTCTTAAGTCTGTCTTAAGTCTACAATGTACATGTTCCCATCTGTAAGTAGTCCAAACAGATTTTCAATTTGTATTCCTTCATCTTCCAATAATGCAAGCATAAACATAAGAAATTCTTGAGCATCTTGCTGTACACTAAGTGTAAATTGTGAAGTACCAGAACATTTATCCAGAAGACTCCGAATGCCAGAAACACTTTGGATTTTATTTTTATCAATTGTTAAGTTTTCAAAAATAGAATGCAACAAAGAACAGAATCTTTTTTCTCGATTCCCCATAATTTGTTGTTGGAGATTTTCTAGAAAAAATACGATGTTGACAACTACATTAGCATAGCTGTTTATATCTAAACTATTCTCTAACTGATATCCTACGATATCTTCAACAGTGTCCTTTTTCTTTTTGTTTGGAACCTCAACATTTTCTTGATTGTTTTTCTTATTTCCAACCTCACTACAGAGTTTCTCAAATGTTCGTTTTCGACATACTACACGCTTTTCATATACTGGATATTCACCTAAGTTGGGAGCATACAGTCTTCTTACCCGATTATACTCTTTTACACAATTTGCATCAGCACTAATGTTTCTCTTATCAAAATCAATCAAATGCAATCCAGATACATTTCTCAGTTGGGACAATGCAACATATGTGATACGCTCTTCAAACACGGTACTTACAATGTTTACCAAAGCACTGTCTACAGTTAAACCTTGAGATTTATGAATGGTCACCGCATATGCCAAAGAAAGAGGAAACTGTTTTCTACGAACATATAAATCTTTAACAAGCAAAAAATGAACAGCACAAAGTACAATCTGTATTACTTCTTCAATCTGATCAACTTTAATCTTCAAAAATTCAATTCCAACTCTATTTTGATAATTAACAAAATCAACAACTTTCCCATTGCTCCATTTACTAAAGCTTTTTCCACATCCAAATTACGCCGTAAAATTACCCGACAGTTTTCACATACATATAAACTCTTTTCTAAACCAGCAGTCCTAGATATAGATTTTTCAATGAATCCAAATTTTTTTTTTTTTTTTTTCTGTCAAAATAATAGTAATTCCTACGTGTTCTATTTTATCAATGGCTTCCATTTTTATTATTTGTTGTTTTTCCAGCTTAAAAAGTTCTTCATTGAATGTAGAACACTCTCGCAGTGTTGGCATTAAGGCAGATTATAGATTTCCTTTCTCCAATTTTTTTGCATATTATTTCCGAGTTTGTAAGTAGCTGACTTTGCAAAGCTTCTTTTCCATGTTCTGTCAAAACACTAATTCTTATAGCTTGAAGGATGCTTCCATAATCTTCATCACTTGCCTGTCGCATATTTTTAATACGTTCTTTGTATTGAAAATATGACCAAATGTTGACATTTCCAATACTTCCCAAAGATATATTGGTGTCTTCATGCAGAAGTGTTTTAAAATCTGGTTGCCCTTTTACAGGAGTAAGTTGCAGTAGATCGCCGAAAACAATCACATGTTTCCCTCCAAATAACACATCATATTCTTTTTTTTAAATTTGCTGCATTCTTAAATGTACAAAGGCAAGCATTAAGTTTGAGACCATGCTCACCTCATCAATGATCAGAAGTTTAATTTTCTTTAGTACTCTTGAAACTTCTAAACAAGCTTCTCCAGAAAGCTTGTGATATTCCAGCTTGTTTCCATGTTCAACATATAGCATTAGTAAATGATGTAATGTAATCCCTTTAATGTTGTGTGCTGCTAACACAATTGGAGCAGTTACAACACAAGATAAATGTGATTCAGTGGTTTTCTGTAAATAACTGGTTAAAACTTTTATTATGAAAATGTTTCCTGTACCAGCTTGACCACTGATATACATTCAGATAGGTTGAAATGATGTGCAGTTGCATTCTTTATTTTCATGAAGTAAACCATGGTCGATCTGTTGTGTAACTTGCTGATATATTTCTTTCTGTTCAATATTTAGTTGCTCTTCCAAGTTTCTCAACTCCATAATATCCTGTTGAGCGTTGATGCATTGCCGTTTCTACTTAACTCATAGCAATTGCTGCTTCATTTTCAAGAATTTGTTCTCCTAGTGGATCTTGACTAGGCCTGGGCGAAAATTCCGTTCCGCTCGCGGAAATTGCGATAATTTGACATTTTCTCGTTCCGCGGAGAGCGCGAAAATGTAAAAATTTCCGCAATCCGCATCTTACAGGAAATTTTTTTCTTGCTCACGCTGTAAAAAAATACATTCTCACATGGGCGCGATGGCCTTACCTGAATCCCCGCATTCGCCGACAAGTTTTCCCGATCCGGTCGCGTTCTCCACGAGATGTTGGAATGTTGGCTGCCATTTGCGCTGTCTCGCGACAGTTCGCGCCCGCATTAACGTCATTCATCGCGCGATCACGTCATTTGTCGCGCGATCACGTCTTTCTTCTGGCGATCATGCCCCGTGAGACAAGTGTAAACAAGATGGCCGCGCCCGTGAGCAATCGCATGGGTAAGCTGGTGAGCCGCGATCACGCAGAAAATACCGGGAATGGGCGGGAAAAAAACTTCTGCGTCTTCGCGATATTTCTGCGTGTTTGCGGACATTTTTAACATTTTGGCGATAGTTTGCGAAAATGAATTTCGCAAATTCCGCCCACCCCTAATCTTGACTCAGTGGAGCAGAACTTTGACTGTCTTGAGAACTGTCTCCAGCAATCTCAGCTGCAATAGTAGCTTCTTGTTGAATCTCTTCATTCAACATTTGTCGATAATTTTAAAAAACTGTGCATTCAATGCTATCTTTACATGCATTAAAAGAATCTTCATACGACTGAAAATCTCCAAGTAATTCCATTTCAGTATGCTGAGGCTTGAAGAGTTGCAGAAGTGCTAAATAAAATATTCCCTTTTATCTGGAGTATCGCAACTCAGTTTCCTGTGATTGATGAGATTTAATTTACTATGTCTCACTAAACATCCATCACAACCAATCACTGCGTATTTCTCTTCATTTATGTTCTCTGCAATATTTCTTTTAAAGATGTAGTATTGAAGGACTTCATAGAGACATATGTTTTCAAGATAGAGACTTCTTTTAGGATAGTACGTATCCAACATGTTTGTTTTAACAATATCTGTGCTTTCCGGTTCATTTAATGATAAATATTCAATTTCTTGTATAGATTTCAGTACTCGATTTCGTGTTGCAGCAGGACCTAGACTAACCCAAACGATTCCTCTGGACTTTGAATATAAACTTGCAGAGGTCAACCGATCCGAACATTCGTAGGATCCAATCTCTCGATGGGACAGTATCTTCAAACTAAAGCTGTACAATGTGTTACTAAGAGTCTTATCTTGGGAAATTTCTTCCCACATTTCTTTCAACTCCGTCTTTTCAGATTTTGTTATGTATGACATTACATACCACGCAACAGCAATGGAATTATCCGCAACATACTGGATAGCCATATTTACATTCCACATCGACAAAATCACTGGATTATAATCGTTAATATACTTTGCTTGTCCACTTTTTTTTAAATTGTAAGTATTTTTGGGAGATTTTCTAGTGATAGTATGCCTCACTGCTGACATGAAACTGTTAACTCTTCCATTGGATATTACTGGACGTAGAAATCCAAAACGACATTTGGTATAAAACTTTTCCTTTGACTTGTATTTCCGTCCACAGTATTTGCCACATCGATGAGTTTGAAACCGTGAAACTTGTATCTTAAGGTATTTTCTTCTCTTGTAATTGGTATGGCACATGTAACATGGTCTTCAATAAAATAATACAACAGTCTAATCCGAATCAGTTCCAAATTTGGGTGCATCCTTGATCCATAAAAGCATTTTTATATGAGGAGCACCTCTAGCTTGATACTCCTTTCTCCAAAAGAAATCAATAACTTCTCCAAGAGGTGGATTGTTTTATTACAGATAAAAGACATCATAGCTTGAAACCTATGATTAAAATATCTGCACACATTTACAGGATCCAAGGAACACAGTTCTCCAGGTGTCTTGAATTCAATGTTTTTAATATTTGAATTTGCTTCTCGAAAAAATTCAAGTAAATCGTCCCATGCGCATTCAACACAGCTTAGCTTAACAAACCACGTAGGGGTTCCTAAGTTCCTTAACATACATTTAAGTTCTCCATGACGATGATACCAATACTCATTAGTACTACGTTGACACACCATCAAAATAATCAATTGAGATTCTAAATGATCGTCTCTCTGTTATACTTTATCCATGAGTTCCTTCACAGAAACATTTTTAAGATGAACTCCTGTTTTTAATACGCGGTTGACTGCATATGAAAGTCCAGACAAGTCACTTTCAAACAAAAGGTGAAATATATATGGGATACATTGTCAAAATCTTGGATCTTGTGTGCACAATCTTGTTGTCCTATATTCTGATGCGAGAATCTGTACTGGTTGTTCATGGGAGACCTCTTAGCTTTCTTCATTTGGACTAATTCAGTGGTATTTCCAATCACTTCCTTTGAATGTAAAGGATGTATACTATAATGTTCATAAATTTCTTCACTATCATCTCCTAAAGCTATTTATTTTTCCTCCACATATACATGTTTGTAGTAAACATTGTTGGTTTTGAGATATAACGTAGCCTTTTGCACTTTGCTCACATCTACTAATTCTTGCCATATTTTCCGACTCTTCGTAGGAACACCATTAACTGGAATAATTACAGGTTCAGTTTCCTCTTTCTCTACACCAATAGTTTCAATATTTGTTTTTAAATCTAAAGGTAAATATGCAACTCTTCCTTTTAATCCTCTTTGTAAATCTGTGGGAGGCAACTTACTTGTTTTAGGCTCCATATGAAATATAGCCTGAAATGGGTGCACAGATTGAATCAGAATGGACTCATAAGTATTTAAATCTACCAGTTCTAGAGGAATACCTACCAACTCTAGCCTATTATGTACAGCTCTAGCTGGCATTTTGTTGTCCTCTAATTTGGTATAACAATATTTACAAATACGTTGATCACTACCCAAATCGAAGCAATGTTCTACCAACAAATAAGTTGCAAATTCCTTCCACTTATCATTTTTTGGTTTTTCACTTTTTAAATACAGATCAACATTCCTATTTGATTTTTATAAGAAGTTTGTCAACAACAAATACAAACATAGTTTGGTCTTTCACAACAAATTACATTAAACTTCATAATTTCTTCTTCAAACTTCTCAATACTACTATCTTCCACGTCTTCTTCAACACCTACTTCTATCAATCTCGCACTTTTTAAACACTCTTGTTCAGGACCAAAGTACCCAAACTCTATTTCATCACAAACTTTTTTCACATCTGATACTGACCCATGCAAAAGAGCACTGTTTAGGTCACTTAAAATTATTGCAGGACTTTTTACATAGTACAATCTTTTTACTAACTACCGCATTTGAGAGTGATGTACTGTTAACATTCTCAAATGATGAAAAACACATTGACACGCTTTTCTAGAAAGACAAGCCAGAGAATGACCTTGCAAACACGTATTTTTTGTCACTTTGCAAGGATCTAGTCCTTGCAGCATCTTAATCTTTTGTTTAACACTTTTTTTTTACTATACTCTCGTAAGAAATTGAGTAAAATATCAAGAGACTCCTGTCGTATACTACAAATACTACTACAATCCCAAGTATACATTGTGATTTTAGTATGTCTCTCTAGAACTACGTCAGCTATCACTTCTTCTACATTTCTAGGAACAATCTTTTCTTTTTCAGTTGCAGAACCGTTTTTCATTTCATAAGCACGACCACTGGTATCGACTACGTGAACTAATATATTGCTCTGAAAATAGATAGCTTCATTAAAAAAAGGCTCTGAACTTGTAGTGTGCTTCCATTCACCCAAAAAAAATCACAAAAGTTAGTTCTGTTAATTAGGAGGGGGTGGGCGCACATTGTCTCACACTCCACCACTCAGTTTGCCCCGATGCATGATAATAAATGCAGTGCATGATAACACTTTCTTTGGTGTCAGGCTTTAGTTTTTTCACCCTTGTTGGTGCAGCCAGTGCTGTGTATCTCTAGACACGTGTTTCAGGATAATTGTCCTTCTTCAGTAGAGAGCAACAGTTTTTATGGGGGTGCTGTAGATGCTGCCCAAAGTCTTCTCAGGTCTCAGTACCACTCGCTGGGCACAGGTGCATCAACCAGAGTTCGTCAGCTCGTTAGCTCAAGGGAGCCTTTTCAAATAGGAGGGGGGTGGGCGCACACTACCTCACACTCCAGCACTCAGATAGCTCAGATGCACCATAATAAATGCAGTGCATGATAACACTTTCTTTGTGCCCACCCCCCTCCAGTTCTGTTAATTAGTCTCTTCTTTTTACTTTTGTCCTTCATAACATTGGTTTATCTAATGATCTCATTCTTTTTAAAACTAAAATGAACAATTTTTGTTTTAATTCGAAAGCCTTTTTAACAATAGTTTAAATCAGTTTTTTCTTTTTATAAAATGCTGACCTTTTTTTATATTTCTTGTCATCTTTTAAAAAATGTTGTACTACTCTATTGTGAAACATTTCTTTCCTTATTTCATCAAATTGATTCTTTCTTCTTTTACCATTGATTGTTTTTTCAGAACATGATTTGCCATTAATTTGTTGTTTTTTCATTTAATTCTTTTTTGTTCTTGAGGTATTCTTTCTATTTTCTACATTGTTAAAACCCTTTCTAGTCCTTGAAAGTCTTTTAAAAACATTATTTTGTTTTCTTACCGCAAGACTTTTTCTTTTTTCCCACATGTTATAGTTCATCTAATTCTTGCGGTTGTCTTTTATTTAAATAGTATTGTTTATTTTCTTCTTTGTCTTTTGTGTTTTTTTGGTCATGGTAAGTCTTTCTTAATGATGATGAGGAATATCTGAAAAAAATGTAAAATACATGTAATATTAATAATATAACTATATAGAAATATACTATTCTATTACTAAAGAAACATGTTCTACATAAAAACCAATGAAATGCTTTCTTTTGAAATCACATGGGATTCCCTGCACTACATGGGTACTTCCTGGGTAATTGGAGGAGTGAATGAGTAGTGTTTCGGTGTTTAGAGGATTGCATGGATAGTGCACAGTGGATTATAGCACTGCATGTGTTAGTGCCTGGGTCATTGCATGAGTACATGGGTAGTGACTAGATAATTAGAGTTTTGCAAGGAGAGTGCATGGTGAATTTATAAGTACTTGGGTTTTGGTGGCGTGATTGGATAAGTGCAAGCTTCTGGCTGGGGATTGCAGGAGTGAACCAGTACTGTGTAGGTGGTTAGAGGTCTGCATGGGTAGTGCACAGGGGATTGTAGCAGTGCATGTGTCACTGCCTGGGTCATTGCATAAGTACATGAGTACTGACTGGATGATGAGAGTACATGGTGCTGGCTGGGTGATTGGAGGACTGCATGGGTAGTGCACAGTTGATTGTAGCACTGCATGTGTTAGTGCGTGGGGCATTGCTTTAGTACATGGGTACTGACTGGATTATTAGAGCACTGCGAGGAGAGTGTTTTGGTGGAGTGATTGGAGAAGTACATGGTACTAGCTGGGTGATTGGAGGAGTGCACGGGGAGTGACAAGGAGATGGCTGGTCTGCATGAGTAGTGCTCAGAGAATTGTAGCAGTGCATGTGTTAGTGCCTGGGTCATTGCATGAGTACATGGGTAGTGACTGGATGATTAGAGTGCTGCAAGGAGAGTGCATGGTGAATTTATATGTGCTTTGGTTTTGGCTGTGTGATTGGATAAGTACATGTGCTGGCTTGGTGAATGGAGGAGTGCATGGGTAGTGACAAGGAGATGGCTGGACTGCATGAGTAGTGCTCAGGGGATTGTAGCAGTGCATGTGTTAGTGCCTGGGCCATTGCATAAGTACATGGGTACTGACTGGATGATTAGAGTACTGCAAGGAGAGAGCGTGGTGAATGTCTAAGTGCTTGGGTTTTGGTGGAGTGATTGGATAAGTACATGATGCTGGATGGGTGATTGGAGGAGTGCATGGGTAGTGACAGAGGGATTGCTGGAGTGCTTGGGTACTACCTGGGAAATTGGAGGAGTGCATCAGTAGTGTGTAGGTGGTAAGAGGTCTGCATGGGTAGTGTTCAGGTGATTGTAGCAGTGCATGTGTTAGTGCCTGGGCCATTGCATAAGTACATGGGTACTGACTGGATGAGTACTGCAAGGAGAGTGCATGGTGAATTTATATGTGCTTTGGTTTTGGCTGTGTGATTGGATAAGTACATGTGCTAGCTTGGTGAATGGAGGAGTGCATGGGTAGTGACAAGGAGATGGCTGGACTGCATGAGTAGTGCTCAGGGGATTGTAGCAGTGCATGTGTTAGTGGCTGGGTTATTGCATGAGTACATGGGTAGTGACTGGATGATTAGAGTGCTGCAAGGACAGTGCATGGTGATTGTATAACTGCTTGGGTTTTGGCGGCGTGATTGGATAATTAAATGATGCTGGATGGGTGATTAGAGGAGTGCATGGGTAGTGACAGAGGGATTGCTGGAGTGCATGGGTACTACCTGGGTAATTGAAGGAGTGAATTAGTAGTGTGTGGGTGGTTGGCATGGGTAGTGCTCAGGGGATTGTAGCAGTGCATGTGTTAGTGCCTGGGCCATTGCATGAGTACATGGGTAGTAACTGGATGATTCGAGTACTGCAAGGAGAGTGCATGATGAATTAATAAGTGCTTGGGTTTTAGCAGACTGATTGGATAAGTATTTGGTGCTGGCTGGGTGATTGGAGGAGTGCATGGGTAGTGACAGGGCGATAGCTGGACTGCATGGGTAGTGCTCAGGGGATTGTAGTAGTGCATGAGTTAATGCCTGGGTCATTGCATGAGTGCATGGGTAGTGACAGGATGATTAGAGTGCTGCAAAGAGAGTGTATGGTGACTTTATAAGTGCTTGGGTTTTGGCGGAGTGATTGGATAAGTAAATGGGTACTGACTGGATGATGAGAGTACTGCAAGGAGGGCGCCGGTCACCCCACCGTGCACACTCCCCGTGAGTGAGCCCGCTCCCGCCGCCACTGCTCTCAGCTGTGCTCCCGGCCCGACCGCCGGAACTGCTTCTGCACCATCTGTATTTTTCTCCTGCTAACCTCTCTGCATTTTGCCTCCATGTAACCTTGCTTGCTCTCCTCCTACTCTCCCCTGTTATTTCACTGCATTTTGCCTCCGTGTAACCTGCTTACTCTCCCCTGTTATTGTTCTGCATTTTCGCCGTTTCACTTGTCTTTTCCTCTGTGTCCCCTTCGTCTGCTGCTTCCCCCTCACTGTTGTGCAAAGCCCCTGCCGTGTTTCCCGCCACCTCCCCGCTCCCCGCCACTGCCCCCTGCGGCCCCGCCCCTTCCCTCGCTCGCCATTCCCATTCGCCACCCCGCTCCCGCCTCCCAGCTGACCCTCCCTCCCACTGGACCATATATGGAAGAGTGATCACGGTGAGGAGCAGTGACCTTGTCCCACTGGGCCGGTCACCCCACCGTGCACACTCCCCGTGAGTGAGCCCGCTCCCGCCGCCACTGCTCTCAGCTGTGCTCCCGGCCCCGACCGCCGGAACTGCTTCTGCACCATCTGTATCTTTCTCCTGCTAACCTCTCTGCATTTTGCCTCCGTGTAACCTTGCTTGCTCTCCTCCTACTCTCCCCTGTTATTTCACTGCATTTTGCCTCCGTGTAACTTGCTTGCTCTCCCCTGTTATTGTTCTGCATTTTTGCCGTTTCACTTGTCTTTTCCTCTGTGTCCCCTTCGTCCGCTGCTTCCCCCTCACTGTTGTGCCGAGCCCCTGCCGCATTTCCTGCCACCTCCCTGCTCCCCGCCGCTGCCCCCCTGCGGCCCCGCCCCCTTCCCTCGCTCGCCATTCCCATTCGCCACCCCGCTCCCGCCTCCCAGCTGACCCTCCCTCGCTCCGCCCCCCACGCTCCACATATGGCAGAGTGGCGAACGCGCAGCGTTGACACGCAGCGGGCACGCCCGAAGCGCGCCGAAGGTGCGCCAAAGGTAAGCCCGTCTGCGCCCGTCCGTGCCTGGACCGCACCCAGTGCCAGGACCCCTGGCCCCCGCAGACCCCAGCCCACCCGCCTGACGCAACCGACCTCAACGCACTCAACACCGGACACACCCCTAGATGCTGCCGAGCCACCACGAGACGGGTTCACGGAACCTTCAGCTGCCACGCCTGCAAGTTCGCCTGCATCCGGACCTGCACCACACCCACACCTGCCAAGAAGAACACCACCAGCAACCACCTGAAGTGCATCCTTCTCAACACCCGATCCATCCACAGACACGCCATCCAACTCTGGAACCTGATCGACACAACATCCCCAGACGTCGCCTTCCTCACGGAGACCTGGATGAACGCCTCCTCAGCGCCAGACATCGCCAGACATCGCTATCGCCATCCCGGACGGATACAAGATCACCCGGAGGGATCGCACCGCCAACCAGACCGGAGGCGGCATCGCCATAGTCCACAAGAACACCATCCGCATCACGACCACCACCGACGACACCCTCAAAGCCGCCGAACACCTGCACTTCCAGATCCAGACCGACCCCAAGACCACCCTTAGAGGCACCCTCATCTACAGACCCCCGGGACCACGCGCACAGTTCAGCGAAGACATCGCCGACCTCATCAGCCCGCACGCCCTCCCCTCCGCTGACTACATCCTCCTCATGGACCTCAACTGCCACCTGGAGAACAACAACGACCGCAACACCACCACCCTGCTTGACAACCTCGCCAACCTCGGACTCAAGCAGCTGGTGACCACCCCCACCCACCTCGCCGGACACACCCTCAATGCCGTCTTCTCATCCAGCAAAGACATCGCCTTCAGCCACGCCACCGGACTCCACTGGACGGACCACAGCTGCGTCCACTTCAGCTTCAGAAGGACCACGATCCACCACCACCAGCGACAGGTCGCACGAAGAAGCTGGAACAAGATCACGGCCGACCAACTCGCCGCCTCCCTGAACCAGCACCCTCCCGCCAGCTCATCGAACCCCAGCCAGGCCGCAAACAACCTGACGAAGTGGATCAGCAACTGCGCAGACGACCTCGCCCCACTGAGGAACCCGCCCAGCAGACCCGGCAGCAAGCTGGCCCCATGGTTCACCGACGAACTCAAGAGCTCCAAGAAGAACTGCCGAGCCCTCGAGAGAGCCTGGAGAAGAGACCCAACACCTGACAACATGACCACCCTCAAGCTCGCCACCCAAAAGCACCATCAATTGATCCACGCCACCAAGAAAACAGCATTCAAGGAGCGGCTGGACAACAACGCACACAACAGCAAGGAACTCTTGAACATCGTGAAGGAGCTCTCCAACCCCAACGCCGTGAACAACAACATCACACCATCGCAAGAACTCTGCAACTCCCTCGCCTCCTACTTCCACAACAAGATCGCTGACATACACAACAGCTTCAGCACACAACCAACGCTCCCCACGACCGCACCAACGCCACCCACCACCACCCTCCGCGCCTGGACCCCGATCAGCACCGAAGACACCATCCACACGATGAACTCCATCCACTCCGGATCCCCGACCGACCCCTGCCCCCACCACATCTTCAACAAGGCCGACGCTGTCATCGCACCCCACCTGCGAGACATCATCAACACCTCCCTCGACACCGCCACCTTCCCGGAGAGCTGGAAGCACGCCGAACTCAGCGCTCTTCTAAAGAAGCCATCAGCCGACCCCACCGACCTCAAGAACTTTCGCCCCATCTCACTGCTCCCGTTTCCCGCTAAAGTCATCGAGAAGACCATCAACAAGCAGCTGGCCGCCTTCCTCGAGATGAACGGATCCCTCGACCCCTCGCAGTCTGGCTTCCGGGCCAACCACAGCACAGAGACCGCCCTGATCGCAGCCACCGACGACATCCGAGCCCTGCTCGACAACAGAGAAACAGCGGCCCTCATCCTCCTGGACCTCTCCGCGGCCTTCGACACTGTCTGCCACCGCACCCTAGTACAGCGCCTCAGCAACGTCGGAATCCAGGAGAAGGCACTGGAATGGATCACCTCATTCCTCGCCGGTAGGACACAGAGAGTCCGCCTCCCCCGTTTAGATCAGAAGCCACCGAAGTCATCTGCGGCGTTCCTCAAGGCTCCTCGCTCAGCCCAACCCTCTTCAACGTCTACATGAGCCCTCTCGCAGCCATCGCACGCCAACACAACCTCAACATCATCTCCTACGCCGACGACACCCAGATGACCCTCTCCCTCACCAACGACCCCGCCACCGCCAGAACCAACCTACACGAAGGGATGACAGAAGTAGCCAAGTGGATGATGAGCAGCCGCCTGAAACTGAACTCGGACAAGACGGAAGTCCTCATCCTAGGATCTTCACCCACTGCCTGGGACGACTCCTGGTGGCCCCCCGCCTTGGGCAGCGCACCCAAACCAACAGACCACGCACGAAACCTAGGCTTCGTCCTGGACTCCTCCCTCTCCATGACCAGGCAAGTCAACGCCGTATCCTCGTCCTGCTTCAACATCCTGCGCATGCTACGAAAGATCTTCCAGTGGATCCCCACCGAGACCAGGCAGACGGTCACCCAGGCCCTCGTCACCAGCCGTCTGGACTACGGCAACTCCCTCTACGCCGGAACCACCACCAAACTCCCGAAGAGACTCCAGCGGATCCAGAACGCCTCAGCCCGACTCATTCTGGACATCCCCCATCGCAGCCACATCTCCGGACACCTGAGAGACCTGCACTGGCTCCCGGTCAGCAAGAGAATCACCTTCCGTCTCCTGACCCACGCACACAAAGCGTTGCACAACCAAGGACCAGCATACCTCAACAGCCGCCTCAACTTCTACGCTCCCACACGCCACCTTTGTTCGACCAGCCACGCCCTCGCCGCCATCCCCCGGATCCGAAGAGTCACCATATGAGGAAGGTCCTTCTCCTACTTGGCCGCCAAGACTTGGAACTCCCTCCCGTCCCACCTCCGCCTGACCCAGGACCACCTCGCCTTCAGGAAGCAGCTCAAGACCTGGCTGTTTGAGCAGTAGCGGACCCCCCCCCCCCCCGAGCGCCTTGAGACCCTCCGGGTGAGTAGTGCGCTATATAAATGCTGTGATTGATTGATTGATTGATTGATTGATTGATTGAGCATGGTGAATTTATAAGTGCCCAGATTTTGGCAGAGTGATTGGATAACTACATGGTGCTGACTGGGTGATTGGAGGGGTGCATAGTCAGTGACAGGGAGATGGCTGGACTGCATGGGTAGTGCTCAGAGAATTGTAACAGTGCATATGTTAGTACCTGGGTCATTGCATGAGTACATGCGTACTGACAGGATGATTAGAGTACTGCAAGGAGAGTGCATAGTGAATTTATAAGTGCTTGGGTGTTGGCGGAGTGATTTGATAAATACATGGTGCTGGCTGTGTGATTGGAAGACTGCATGGGCAGTGCACAGGTGATTGTACCACTGCATGTGTTAGTGCCTGGGCCATTGCATAAGTACATGGGTAGTGACTGGATGATTAGAGTACTGCATGGAGAGTGCATTGTGAATTTATAAGTGCTTGGCTTTTGGCAGAGTGATTGGAAAGTACATGGTGCTGGCTGGGTAATTGGAAGAGTGCATGGGTAGTGACAGGGCGATGGCTGGACTGCAGGGGTATTGCTCAGGGGATTGTAGCAGTGCATGAGTTAGTGCCTGGGTCATTGCATGAGTACATGGATAGTGACTGGATGATTAAAGTACTGCAAGGAGAGAGCATGGTGAATTTATAAGTGCTTGGATTATGGCAGAGTGATTGGATAAGTACATGGTGTGACTGGGTGATTGGAGGGCTGCATAGTCAGTGACAGGGAGATGGCTGGACTGCATGGGGAGTGCTCAGGGGATTGTAGCTGTGCATATGTTAGTGCCTGGGTCATTGCATGAGTACATGCGTACTGACAGGATGATTAGAGTACTGCAAGGAGAGTGCATGGTGAATGTATAAGTGTTTTGGTTTTGGCAGAGTGATTGGATAGCTACATGGTGCTGGCTGGGTGATTGGAGGAGTGCATGGGTAGTGACAGGGCGATGGCTGGACTGCATGGGTAGTGCTCAGGGGATTGTAGCAGTGCATGAGTTAGTGCCTGGGTCAAAGCACGAGTACATGGATAGTGACTGGATGATTAGAGTGATGCAAGGACAGTGCATGGTGATTTTATACCTGCTTGGGTTTTGGCAGAGTGATTGGATAAGTACATGGTGCTGGCTGGGTGATTGAAGGAGTGCATGGGTAGTGACACGGAGATGGCTGGACTGCATGAGTAGTGCTCAGGGGATTGTAGCAGTGCATGTGTTAGTCCCTGGGTCATTGCATGAGTACATGGATAGTGACTTGATTGGAGTGGTGCAAGGACAGTGCATGGTGATTTTATAACTGCTTGGTTTTTGGCAGAGTGATTGGATAAGTACATGGCACTGGCTGGGTGATTGGAGGAGTTCATGGGTATTGACAGGGCAATGTCTGGACAGCATGGGTCATGCCCAGGGGATTGTAGCAGTGCATGAGTTACTGCCTGCGTCATTGCATGACTGCATGGGTAGTGCTTGGATACTAACTGGGTGATTGCAGAATATGGAATCAGTCAATCATTAATCATGTAGTTTTAAAATCACATATTCACTACCTTTTGCAGTCCTGTAATCGGTCAGGCACCTCTCAATAGTTCACTAAGCATACATAAAACTGTATAAATAGAATCTGAACACATAGAAGAGTCATTACATACTATCTAGTTAAGTAGATAAGTAAAACATGCCTGCAAAGGTAATATGTGGTGGTTTACTTTTGAGCTACATCTTGACCATTCAATCTAGAAATATGCGACATCATTAAACTATACATCTCAACAGACTTAAGAAAGAAGGCCAATTAACATCACCTTTTATGAGCATTTTTGCAACCACACTTGTATTGTACATCTTCACCTTTGTATCTAAAATTATGTGGCATCATTCAACTATACCTTTGCTCAGACTACAGAAAAAAGCCTAATTAACAGCACCTTATTTCACCATTCTGTCTTAAAATATATGGTATCATGAAACCTAATTATTAACACCATGCATGATCATCTTCCAAACAGCACAGATGTGCTGCATCATTACCAAACTATCCATAATTATGCAGTATTATTCAAATATACCTTTGTAGAGAGAACATGAAATGAAGCCTAATAAATTACACCTTATAAGAATGTCTTTCAAACTACACATTTGTACAGCATCTTCAACCAACAGTGTATATGTATATATGTAAATATGCTGTCTAATTGAACACTCTGCGCTGTTTACCTACATTGAGAAAGGCATAAACTGCTGAAACATGTCTGTGTGGTAACTTTAATAAAACTGTGGAGAAAGGAGACACCTGGAGCCTTGTTTGGTGGTGTTGGATTCACACGGATGATCTTGAGCTTTGTCGGAGCCAGCACAGAATAGGGAGAAGGCAATTGTTGTCATATTGTATCCAAGCTGCTGGCACTGGAATCCGATACGCCATCTCGTTCAGGGGCCCCATGGATGCTGGTGTTGTGGGAGGATTTTATGATGGCACACACCGTGGAGGCCCCCCAGCAGTGATAACCTGGTCAGGGGTACCTAGTGTGAGTACGCTGGGCAGTGCAGAGGGCTGATCTGTATTTTGTTGCTGCTATTGGGAAGAGAGGAGAGCGGTATTCTGCCACATAACGGGACACTCGCACTTTAGAATCCATGTCACCAGACACAGACTCTGCCCCAGCTGGAATGACAAGATGCACCCGCAGGCATGAGTCGGGACTTTACTATGAGTTTAGGGGTAGGTCACTGTACCATCACCTACTGACACAGCATCTGAAAGTTCCAGCAAGGGGCTTGCCATTACAAGGTGTGTTTGAAGTGGAAAGGGCAATAATTGTTAATAAAAGTCCAAACATCCATGGAGGGCTGTGAAAACAATTACTTTATGTGCATTACGTGCCGGAATAAACATTATTATAGAAAAAATTGGAGTATTTCAAACAGCATGCAAGAACATTTTATACAAATTTTGTGTGGTATACAGACAATTTGATGTACACAAAGACTAAAGTTTTGTAAATTTGTATTTATACAGACAACGATAGTCCTTTCTCTATGGCCCTGGAAGTCTTCTAAAGAGAACCATGCCCTGAGCACTTAAGCTGTCTAATTGAACACTCCACACTGTTTATCTGCATTGAGAAAAGCATAACTGCTGAACCGCGTGTGCGTGGTAACTTTAATAAAACTGTGGAGAAATGAAACATCTGGAGCTTTGCTTGGTGGTGTTTGATTCACACGGATGATCTCGAGCTGTGTCGGAGCCTCCACCGAATTGGGAGCGAGCAATTGTGGATATATATATATATATATATTCACTGAAAAAACCATAGGTTTCATGGGCTTTATAGTTAGCTGGACATTTCCCTCGTACAAAACCCTAGAAATTCCCCTGTTATAGTTAGTTCAGCTAACTATAACTCACGCACCTGCAATGCACTGGTGATGACGTCACATATTACATCACTCATGACATGGTCAGTGACATCACTGATGACATCACTGATGACATCTCAAATGACATCACTGATTACATCACTGATGACATCATCCAGTGAGTATGTGTTTCTGTACAGTTTTAATATGTTTAATATATATAGGGAAAGGTCTGTTGAAGAATGAGTGGGTGTACAAGTGTGTGAATGGATGATTTTCTAGGTGCGTAGCTGACTCTATAAGTGAGTCATTAAATGTATCTTACTGCAGACTAGTGACTAAACTGTGTGAATGTCTGTATGTGTCTGTGTGTTGGTGTATAAGTGGCTGCATGGTTTTGTGAATAGCTATATGAGTGTCTATATGGGTTATTGATTGGTTGTCTCAGTATCTGTATGGGTGCCTGAGTGTTTGTGTGGGTAGGGTGTGTGTGACTCTATGCATAGATGTGTGAGTTGGTGATTCTATGGGTGATTTTATGGGTGCATGGTTTTAAAAGTGCATCTGTGATGGACTGTATGGTTGGGTGAGTCTATGTATGGGTGTGTTAGGGATTGAATGTATATCTCAGTGGTACATGAGTGACTAACTACATATGTCAAAGGCAGTATATATGTGTGTAAGAGTATATAAGTGGGTATATGTGAGAGTGTGTGATTGTGAGAGTGGCTGTATGGATGAGTGTGTGCTTGTATCAATGATTGTATAAGAGCGTAAGAATGTGGTACTATTTTTATGAGTAAGTGAACTTGAGTTTGTTTAACTGTATAGGTGAGTAAATTGGACTGTGTTTAATTATTTGCACGACTGACTAGGTGTGCCAGTACCTCAATGGATGATTGGCGGTGTGTGAGTGTCTATATAGGTGTATAAATGCATATGATAGTCTTGTACGGCGTGACTGTAAGTTTGAGTGACTGTACAGGTGAGTGAGTGGAGATGTATGTAGATCTAAGAGTTAATGAGTGGGTATGTAGTTATTGGTATTGGAGTATCTATGGTTTTCAAAATGGCCGTCTGAAATTTTGAGTCGGTGTATCAAAGGTTATATTAGGGTGTGAGAAGATGCACTAATTTATCACATGGATGACGTCATCAGTGATGTCATCAGTGATGTCATCAGTGATGTCATCAGTGATGTCACTGACCATGTCATGAGTGATGTAATATGTGACGTCATCAGCAGTGCATTGCGGGGGCGCGAGTTATAGTTAGCTGAACTAACTATAACAGGGGAATTTCTAGGGTTTTGTACGAGGGAAATGTCCAGCTAACTATAACGCCCCTGAAACCTATGGTTTTTTCAGTGAATTTCAAAGGTTTTTTAAATGCCAATTCCTAACTATAACGTGCATGAAACCTATGGTTTTTTCAGTGAATTTCAAAGGTTTTTTAAATGCTAATTCCTATCTATAACTTATCTCTAAAGATATCATGTTTAATGATTTTGATTGGATTTCTATATTTTTCAAATTCAGTGTGTCAATTTCATTAATTATGTTTTATTTAAAATACTTTTTTATCACCATTTTTTAAACTTATTTTTTCAATTAACTCTTTTAAAAATTAAAAAATATTATTTGAATTTAATGGTTTTTTCAAACATATTTTTTTATATTTTTCAAAATATTTTTTTAACTATATGGTCAAAACTTTATTTTATATATTTTTTTTCCATGTTTTTGGATCCGCGCACCTTATGCGCACCGTTCTCAATCCCGACGCGTTAGCATCCGCGCATGGTACGAGTTGGGTACGTGTTTAGTGCGCGATCGCAATGCGACTGGTACGCCACTCCCAGCCTATATGCGACACGTTCGATGTACGTAACGCGACGTTTACACGCTTCCGCGATGCATCATGTGCGTCTATGACATGGTAGATGCATGGATCCTGTGAAATATTTAACATTTTAAAAAACATATATATATGTATTTCATGTGAATATTAATTGAAGACAAATTCTAAACTAGTCTTAAAAGTAATATATTTTTACATCTAATCCTATATTTCTTTTTAATTCAATTTCGCGGATGCGCACTGGGTGCGTGATGCATAAGCGCAGGGTGCGCGGATCCCATGTGACCTGCAAAAAAAGAGATTTGATTGGTTCATTACACTTCCTGTTCTAACTATTGAAAGACCCCACCCAATTCAATCATTATTCTTTGACCTTCTTTGGAGGAGCATCTCTTTGCAGAGAAGAAGATTTTTTAGACAAAGTTTACACTTAGCTCTAACTTTTTTCAACTAAAAATGGCTTCAGGGCAGCAGGCATCACCTGCATCTCCTCATTCATCTGAGGATGAATTTTTGGAGGAGGCACCACGCAAAGAACGTTTTTCTTCAGTGGTGTGGACATTTTTTACTTTTCCCGAGGGGCCGAATAAGACCAATGCCACCTTGGTCACGTGCAAGATTTGCAAAAGAGTGCTGTCGCGAGGGGATCCGAACAAGAAATACTTGTGCTGCACAGCAAGTATGATGAAGCACCTGAGGACCCTTCATCCGAACAATCATGCACGAGAAGAGTGCCGACGGATGAGAAACACTTCTGCTCCTGCGCCTTCCACCTCATCGCAGCCGAGCACTTCAAGAGTGCATCCATCAGCCCAAAACTTGGACATCCGTCCTCAATTTCAATATTTAAAAGTGCTCTGCACTAAGTGCAATGCGACTTTGTGCTACGGTGAGCAGTCGATCGATCTGATCTGCCACCGGCAAGAAAGTCACATTTGCTAGTTGTTTTTTTTTTTTTTTCTTTGTTCCCTGAAGTTCATTGTTTGGTTCCTCCTGTTTTGTTTTCTGTTCTTTTTTTTCCAGAAAAACCCCAAAAATCACAAAATTGTCAGAAAAACCAAAAAAAATATATAAAAGAAGAAAGAAGAAAAAAAAAAGTTCTTGTAAGAACTAACTTTCTTTCCTGGTTTAAAAAAAGAGCTAAATTTCTTTGTTAGTGTGTGAAAGTTTAGATGGATGTATGTGTAGTATGTAATTGAGTGAATGAATGCATAAGTAGCGTATGGTGAATGTATAAGTGCAGAACTATGAGGAAGTGCTGCAGCATCACACAGTAACCTCTTTAACTACAGTGTGCTGTAGTACTTCCGAAGCACAGGGATGCAACATATGTACATAAATATGTTGCAAATCTATGCTTTTCTCTATACGGCTGCTTAAACTGCAGCCATGTGGTGACACAGGCACCCTTGCACCATAGTGCAAGGATATCTGTGTCATGTGCTGTTTGTTTTTCTGCAGGAAGACACACCTTCCTGCACAAAAACAATGAGAAAATGCATTTTTCTCCTTCAATGTATGCTGAACATTTTAGCATGCATTGAAGATATAAAAATGTGGAGAAATACAAATAATTCTCCTTATTGTGCTTTCCTACACCAATTTTAGAATGGTGCAGCATTAACATACATATCGAGATTTATGATTTCTGATAAATCTAGAGATGTATCTTGTTCTATGAGTAGTCAGTGCAATCATGCACAACAACACTTATAGAACACCCTTTCAACACAAAGTGGTGTGTATGATGAGGTTGTATTTACATGGAGTAGAAAAAGTACACACAGTGCCTTTTCCTCTCTTTGTAAATATAAAAGAGTGTCTTGCACAATAACTATGTTACAAAAAGTGACATATTTCCGATTTTAAAATTCCTTGCGAATGATAGAAGGTAAGCACAGAGTTTTGTCTGCAAAGATGTTCAAAGAAGAATGATTGAAATGATTGCGGTCCTTCAATAGGTACAATGGGAAATATTATGAACCCCACAAATCTCTTTTTTTGCAGGTCACATGATATCTGATTATGGTCAGATTTCAAAACTACATAGGTATAAACAGAGTGTTTTTAGAAACGTGTTTCAACTTTGTAGCTTCTTGCAGAACTCCTCATTATGCATATTGAGACTTAGTTAAACTTACCTTCACAATAATAGGAATAAAAAATGCAATCTAAATTCATATAAATTGCTTATTTTAAAATTTGGATCTATGAAAGAAAAGAAAAAAAAATTATAACATGCAATAATACATTTTTCAAAACACAACATAATTTCCACAAAGTAATTTGTTTGCCTTTTTAGCTGTTCTCAGAATATATTGAATTTCACTAGAAATAGTGATTTCATTCGTACTCATCACTTAACAGCGGGCAAAAAAAAAACAATCAGAAAGATTGTTAAAAAAAAAACAACATACTATTCTCAGTAAAATACCAGAAAATACAAATCACACATATATGAAATGCTTACAGCTTACAAAATTTCATAACTTTAACATATAAAAACTGTAAATATTGCCGCATTAAAATAATCACCGAATCAATGACCACCAAAAAGTCCATAATTCAAAAATATACCTTTCCTTGAGGCCAAATGGTATTTTTGCACTCCTTCTTTATGTAAATTGTTCAATGGAAGTCCTATTAAATTATAATAATAAAATCCTCAGTGAGTGAATTATCTTCCTAAAACTTTGGCTTTAAAAATATTAGGTAGGAATTTGATAATTCACTTGTCAAACATTGTTTGAAAACCAACTGGGCATCATTACAAAGTGTCCAGCCTTTGTCACATTTTAGATAGGCAGTGTAATGTCCAGATGTTGTGGAAGGACCATCATGGAAAATTATTGCAATTGCTACAAAAGTCCTTCCTGATATTGATAGTTGTGCTGCTACAAATTGCTTTATTAAAGTATCCAATTTTCTTCCGTCAGCTGTACAACGTTGCATCATTAAAATTATGTATTTTCCATATTTTGTTAAGAATAATGTGGATAACATTTCTGATTTACATTGGCTACACTCCATGTTTTGAATTGCACATTTAACTAATTTATTGAAAGACACTGATTTACAGTCTGGTAATGTTAAATACAGAAATCTCTCAGTGTCTACATTGGTGCCACACGTATATATGCAATTTTCACAATAATGTTCCCATTTGTAAGAAAGGCCAAAAATATTTTCTATTTCTACACCTTCATTTTCAAAAATGGTAAGCATATACATTAAAAATTCCTGAGCATCTTGTTGGATATTTTGTGTAAATTGTGTAGAACCAAAACACACATCCAAAAGACTACGAACATCTGAAACAGATTGTATTTTACTTCTATCTGTTGTCAATTTTCATAAACAGAATGCAACAGAGAACAAAATCTTTTTGCCGATTCTGCATAATTTGTTCTTGCAAACCTTCAAGATCAAAGACAACATTGACCACTACATTAGCATAGCAGTTGACACCAGAACTATTTTCAAACTGATAACAAACAATCTCTCCAACAGTGTCCAATTTCTTTTTACCTGCAATCACAACATTATCTTGTTCTTTTCCCTTCTTGACACCTTCAGAACAGATATTCTCTAACCTTCTTTTTCGACCAACCACACGCTTTTCAAATACAGGATATTGACCTAAATTTGGAGCATACACCCTTCTTAACCTATTATACTCTTTTACACAGTTTGCATCTGCAGTAACCTTTGTCTCATCAAAATCAATCAAAAACAAACCAGATAATGTTTTGACTCGTGACAAAGCAACATATGCCATACCCTTTTTAAATACGGTAGATCCAATGTTCACCAATGCACTGGCTACACTTAATCCTTGAGATTTATGAATAGTCACTGCATATGCCAGAGAAAATGGAAATTGTTTCCTACGGACATATACATCTTTAACAAGCAAAAAACGAACCGAACAACAACCAATTTCTTTAACTTCATCAATCTGATCAAATTTAATTTTCTAAAAATTCAATTCCTTCTTTTTTCTGATAATTCACAAAATCCACTACTTTGCCCATTGCACCATTAACTAAACCTTTCTCTACATCCAAATTACGCCTTAAAATTACCCGACAGTTTACACACACATATAGTGTCTTTTCTAAATCAGCAGTTTTAGATATTTTTTTTTCTAAACAATCCAATTTTGATCTCAACTTTCCTGTCAAAATAATAGTGATTCCTTCATGCAGTATTTTATCGATGGCTTCCATTTTTACAATTTCTTCATTTTCCAGTTTCAATAATTCTTCGTTGAATATTGAACACTCGCGCAGTGTTGGCATTAAGCAAATCACTGACTTATTTTTAGCAATTTCCATGTACACTTTTGCAGGAACTGCATTTTCATTTGGAAAGTCATTGCAAAGTAATCGACTCTCCAAAGCTTCTTTCCCTTGTTTTGAAAGAATTCCAATTCTAATATCTTGAAGAATACTTCCATATTCAGCATCATTTGCCTGTCGCATATTTGTTGTCAGTTCTTTGTATTCAAAATTACTCCAAATGTTCACATTCCCAACACTGCCAAGAGACTTTCTGGTATCTTCATGGGCAAGTGTTTTAAATACCGGTTGTCCTTTTACCGGAGTCAGTTGCCGTAGATCTCCAAAAACTATGACGTGTTTTCCTCCAAATAACACGTCATACTCTGTTTTAAGAATTTGCTGCATTCTTAAATGCACAAAGGCAAGCATCAAGTTTGAGACCATGCTCACCTCATCAATAATGAGAAGTTTCATTTTCTTCAGGACTCTTGAAACTTCACAACAAGCTTCTCCAGATAGCTTGTGGTATTCCAATTTGTTCTCATGCTCTACTGGCAGCATTAGTAAACGATGTAAAGTAATTCCTTTAATGTTATGTGCTGCCAACCCAGTTGGAGCAGTTACAACACAAGACAAATGTGAATCAGTTGTTTTCTGCAGGTAACTTGTAATTACTTTAATTAAAAATCTTTTCCCTGTTCCAGCTTGACCACTCACATACATTCGGATAGGTTGAAATGATGTACATGAGCACCCTCTCTTTTCATGAAGTAATCCATGGTCAATCTGCTCTTTCACTTGCTGATATATTTGTTTCTGTTCAACATTTAGTTGCTCTTCCAAGTTCCCTAACTGTATTGCATCTTCTTGTGCTTGATACATTGCCGTTTCCACCTCATTCATTGCAATCGCTGCTTCATTTTCAACAATTGGTTGTCCTAGTGGATCTTGACTCAATTATAGCTTCTTGATCAATTTCATCATTCAACATTTTGACATAATTTGCGAAAGCACTGCATTGAATGCTATCTTTAGAAGCATTAAATGAATCTTCATAGCTGGGCAAATCTCCAAGTAATTCCAGTTCTGAATGCCATGTTTTGAACATTTGCAAAAGGGCTAAATAGTAAAATTCCCTTTTGTCAGCAGTGTCGCAACTCAGTTTCCTGTGATTAATTAAATTTCCTTTCCTTTGTTTCACCAGACATCCTTCGGAACCAATCACTCCATATTTTCCATTGTTGATGTTCTCTGTAGTATTCCGTTTAAAAGTGTAGTTTTGCAGCACTTCATAGAGACACATGTTCTCAAGATGATGACTTCTATTTGGATAGTATGTGTCCAACATATTCGTTTTCAAACTATCTGTACTTTCTGGGTCATTTTCTGCTAAATATTCAATCTCTTGAACAGATTTCAGTACCCGATTTCGCATTCCTGCAAGACCTAGACTCACCCAAAGGATTCTTCTACTTTTGGAATATAGACTTGCAGATGATAACCGATCTGAACATTCATATGCTCCAATTTCACGATGCGATAACATCTTCAAACTGAAACTGTATAATTTCTTACTTAGAGTCTTCTCGTGAGAAATCTCTTCCCACATTTCTTTCCATTCAGTCTTTTCTGATTTAGTAATGTAAGACGTTATATATCGAGCAACAGCAATGGAATTGTCCGCAACATACTGAATATCCATGTTAGCGTTCCACATGGCTAAAATAACTGGACTGTAGTCATTTATGTATTTTGATTCTTCGCTTCTTCTTAAGTTGTAGGTGTTTTTCGGAGACTTTCTTGTGATGGTATGTCGCATAGCTGACATAAAACTGTTCACTCTTCCTTTGGATAATACAGGACGTGGAAATCCAAAACGACATTTGGTATAGAACTTATCCTTTGACTTGTACTTTAGTCGACAGTATTTTCCACACCTGTGGCTTTGAAATCGTAAGACTTGTTGTTTTAAGTTTTTGTCTTCTCTGCTATTTGGAAGAGCACATGTAGCATAATCTTCAATGAAAGACAAAACAGTTTCATCTGAATCTGTTCCAAATTTGGGGGCGTCCTTGACCCATAACAACATATGTATGTGAGGAGCACCTCTTGCTTGATACTCCTTTCCCCAAAAGAAATCCACAACTTCTCCAAGAGGAGGATTCTTTTTATTGCAGATGAAAGACATCATAGCTTCAAATCTATGATTGAAATATCCTTCATACATTGACAGGATCAAAAGAGCACAATTCTCCAGGTGTCTTGTATTCAATATTTTTTGTATTGGAATTTGCCTCTCAAAGAAATTCAAGTAAATCATCCCAAGCATACTCAGCACAGCTTAGTGTAACGAACCATGTAGGAGTTCCCAAGTTCCGTAGCATACATTTCAGTTCTCCATGTCGACGGTACCAATATTCATTAGTCCCACGCTGACATGCCATGAGATTAATCAACTGAGATTCTAAATGATCATCTCTCTGATGCACTTTATCCATAAAATCCTTTGCAGTTACATTTTGAAGATGCTTTCAAGTTTTTAAAATGTGATTTACTGCATATGAAAGTCCAGACAAGTCACTTTCAAGCAGAAGATGAAACATATAAGGGATACATTGTCGAAATCTTGGATCTTCTGCATATAATCTTGTTGTACGATATTCAGATGCAGGAATCTGCACAGGACGTTCATCATGTCGTCCACCTTTTCCTGTTGGAAACAATTGCGGGAAACAACAAGCTTCCAAGCTCTCTTCCCATACACTCATGCGACTTCCTGTTGCTTTTTTCATTTGAAACAACTCAATTGTATTCCCCATCACCTCTTTGGAATGAAGTGGATGTACACTGTAATGTTCATAGATTTCTTCACATCTGGACATGTCCACTTTTTCTATTTGTCCACTTAAGGTTTCAGTATCTTCTGCTAAATCTATTTCTTCTTCTCCTACAAACACATTTCTATAGTACTCATTATTTGTTAACAGATACAATGATGCTTTTTGTACTTTTCTAACATCCACTAACTGTAACCAAATTTTCTTATTCTTAGTAGGAACACCGTTAACTAGAATGACTAGTGGCTCATTTTCTGCATGGTCTACACCAATAGTTTCAATTTTTTTCCTTAAATCTAATGGTAAATACACAACTCTTCCTTTCAATCCTCTTTGCAACTTGATGGAGGTAATTTACCTGTTTTGGGCTCCATACGAACAATAGCCTGAAACAGGTGAACACATTGTATGAGAATAGACTCATACGTATTTAAATCTATCAGCTCTGGAGGAATAGCAACCAACTCTAGATTATTATGAACAGCTCTAGCAGGCATTTTATTCTCATCTGATTTGTTATAACAATATTTGCAAATACGCTGCTCACATCCCAAATCAAAACAATCCTCTACCAGCAAATAAGTTGCAAATTCCATCCACTTATCATTATCTTCTATTTCACTTTTTAAATACAGATTGACACCTCTAGTCTGATTTTTAGAGTGACTTTGCCGACAACAAATACAAGAAACATTTGGTCTTTCACCTGAAATTACCTTAAACTTTGTGATGTCATCCTCAAATTTTTCTGTAATTACGGGTTGTACATTGTCTTCAACATTTTGTTCTACTAATGTGTCAGTTTCTTCACTCTCTTGCTGAGGACCAAAGTAACAAAACTCAATATCATCACAGACCTGCTTCACATCTGATACTGACCCACGCAAAAGAGCACTGTTCAACTCACTTAACTTTAGTGCTGGACTTTTTGCATAATACAACCTTCTCACTAACTTCCGCATTTGAGTATGATGTACTGCCAGCATTCTGAAATGGTGAAAAACACTTTGACAAACTTTCCTAGAAAGACAAGCCAGAGAATGACCTTGCAAACCAGTATGTTTTCTCACTCTGCAAGGGTCTAGTCCTTGCGAAAGCTTAATCTTTTGTTTCTATACTTTTTTTAGTATAGGCTCGTAAAAAACGACATCATTTTTCAATAGATTCCTGTCGTACACTGCAAACACTACTGCAATCCCAAGTGTACACAGGGTTTTTAGCACATCTCCCTAAAACTTCATCAGCTATCACTTCTTCTGCATTTCTTTCAACCATTTTCTCTTTCTCAATTGGACAACCATCGCTAACCTCATAATCTCTAACACTGGTGTCAACTGCATACAATATTTTTTCGCTCAGTGAATAACTCTCTTCGTTAACCCCTTCGCCGCGGTACGAATTCCGCCGCGGCGCTGGAGGGGTTCGGTGTCAGCGCGGCGCCGCCATGCTCGTGACGGAACAACACCGTCATGAGCCACGGGCGCGCTGTGCTCATGACGGAGTGGTTCCGTCACGACTCCGCCCACTTGCATTGATCGCCCGCACAGGTGGGGAATCAGTGCCGCGTGGGCGGAGCGGCCGCCAACGGCCGCAGCATGACGGAACCACTCCGTCATGAGCACACGGCGCCCGTGGCTCATGATGGAGTGGTTCCGTCATGAGCAGGGAACGGATTAAAAAAAGGCTCTGAACTGGAACTGTGTTTCCATTCTCCCCAAAAAAATCACAATTCTTTTTTTTTTTTAATAACTCTTTTCATCCTACTTTTGGCCTTCATTACATGGATTGGTTTATCTAGTGATCGAATTCTGTTTAACACTAAAATAAACAGTTTCCTTTTTACTTCAAAAGCCTTTTCCACAATGTTTTCAATATGCTTCTTCTTTTTATAAAATAAAGCTCTTTTTTTATATTTCTTCACATCTTTCAGCAAATTATGCACTACTCTCTTGTAAAATATTTTTTTGCGTAATTCCTTATACTGGTATTGCCTTCTTTTACCATACTTTATCTCCTTTGACTGACCATTTGCTTTTTTACTTTTCCTCTTATTTTGAATTATTTTCTTACTTGAAGAATTCTCAGTAGTTCCAACATAATCTACATTCTGTTTGCTCCTACAAACATTTTTAATAAATTGCTTCGTGATCTTACCAGAAGATTTTTTCCTTTTAGCCACATTATCTTGTACATTCAATACTTGTGGTTGATGTTTCTTCAAATAATCCTCCTGTCTCTGTTCTTTTCTTTTTCTTTTTTTTTCTGCCATGATTTCTCTATTTTAACGTTGAAAAACAGTCTCTGTAAAAAAGAATCACAAATAAATGTATATTAATAACTTTCAAATTTATACTATTCCATTACTGTACAAACACATTTTATATAAAAACTGACTAAGAAACTATAGCCCTGAACCACAAGTGTGACGATGGTTAAAACACTACATGCATAGTGCATACTACTTTGAAGCAGTTCATGCCCTAAAGCCTACCTCACTAAAAGACTACATGCTAACTGACTGAATGATTACAGTACTATAAGGAGACACACTGGGTGAGTAACAGGGTTTTTGCTAGAAGTGTATGAATACTAACTGGGGAATTGAAGGTGTGAAAGACAACTGTGTAGGTGGTTAGAGGACTGCATGCATACTGGATAGGCATTTAAAGCAGTCCATGTGCTAAGGCCTGGCTCACTGCATGACTACTTGGGTACTGACTGAATGATTAGAGTACTGCAAAGATAGTATCTTGGTGAATTTATAAGTGTTTGGGTTTTGGCTCAGTGAATGGATTAGTACATGGTGCTGAATGGGTCACTAGAGGAGTGCACAGGATGTTTCCTGGAAGTGTATGGATACTGACTAGGGAATGGAAGGTGTGAAAAACAACTGTGTAGGTGGCTAGAGGACTGCATGCATAGTGAATAGGCGTTTGAAGCAGTCTATGTGGTAAGGCCTGGCTCACTGCATGAGTACTTCGGTACTGACTGAATGATTAGAGTACAGCAAGGAGAGTGCCTGGGTGAATTTATAAGTGGTTGGCTTTTGGCACAGTGAATGGATTAGTACTTGGTCGTGGCCTGGGCTAAATTTCCGTTCCGCTCGCGGAAATTGTGATAATTTGACATTGTCGCGTTCCGCGGAGTGCGCGAAAATGTCAAAATTTCCGCATTCTGCAGCTTAGCGATAATTTGTTTCTTGCTCGCGCTGTAAAATAATACATTCTTGCGCGCGCGCAATCGCCTTACCTGAATCCCCCCCGTTCGCCGACAAGTTTTCCCGATCCGGTCGCGTTCTCCACGAGATGTTGGATTGTTGGTAGCCATTCGCGCGATCACGTCTTTCTTCTCGCGATCAGGCACCGCGAGAAGAGTGAAAATAAGATGGCCACGCCTGTGAGCAACCGCATGGGTAAGTTGGCGAGCCGCGACCACGCAGAAAATACCACGAACGGGCGGGAAAAAAAATTCGGCATCTTCGCGATATTTCCGCATGTTTGCGGAGATTTTTATCATTTTCGCGATAATTTGCGAAAGTCATTTTTGCAAATTCCGCCCACCCCTACTTGGTACTGAATGGGTCACTAGAGGAGTGCAAAGGGAGTGACAGGGTGTTTCCTGGAAGTGTATGGATACTGACTAGGGAATTGAAGGTGTGAAAGACAAGTGTATAGTGTGTTAGAAGACTGCATGCATACTGCATAGACATTTGAAGCAGTCTCTGTGGTAATGTATGGTTCACAACATAAGTACTTAGAAACTGACTAAATCATCAGACTACTGCTAGGACAGTGCCTGGGTAAAACGTTTACATTTTCAGTTCTGGCGCAGTGAAAAGAATAGTACATGGTAAAACTTGACAACATGACAGGTTTTAAAACAGTTATCTGTCAGCAAATACATGATGTTACCAAATGCTTCTCTCACAGTGGTTCCCAAATGCACACAGATTCACAGTGTGATTCTAGACAACAACCACTATCCCTAGGAGTTTACCAAAGCTCATTCACTACTGTGCAAGTGGTAAGGGAACTGCACACAATCTACATATTTCAGGACTGCACTTTTGTGTCAAAGCCTAACTCATTTAATCAACACATACCCAAAGACTGGCTTCTAATGCTACTAAAACTTGACAACATGACAGGTTTTAAAACAGTTATCTGTCAGAAAATACACGATGTTACCAAATGCTTCTCTCACAGTGGTTCCCAAATGCACACAGACTCAGTGTGATTCTAGACAAGCACCACTATCCCTAGGAGTTTACCAAAACTCATTCACTACAGTGGAAGTGGTAAGGGAACTGCACACAATATACACATTTTAGGACTGCACTTTTGTGTCAAAGCCTGACTCATTTAATCAAAGCATAAGCAAAACCTGCCTTCTAATGCTACTAAAACTTGACAACAAGACAGGTTTTAAAACAGTTATCTGTCAGCAAATACACAATGTTACCAAATGCTTCTCTCACAGTGGTTCCCAAATGCACACAGACTCACAGTGTGATTCTAGACAAGCAACACTATCCCTAGCAGCTTACCAAAACTCATTCACTACTGTGCAAGGGGTAAGGAGACTACACACAATCTACATATTTCAGGACTGCACTTTTGTGTCAAACCCTGACTCATATAATCAAAACATAAGCAAAAACGTCCTTCTAATGCTACTAAAACTTGACAACAAGACAGGTTTTAAAACAGTTATCTGTCAGCAAATACACGATGTTACCAAATACTTCTCTCACAGCGGTTCCCAAATGCACACAGACTGATAGTGTGATTCTAGACAAGCAACACTATCCCTAGAAGCTTACCAAACTCATTCACTACTTTGCAAGGGGTAAGGGAACTGCACACAATCTACATATTAAAGTACAGCACGTTAGTGTCAAAGCATGACTCATTTTATCAATGCATAAGCAAAGACTGGCTTCTAATGCTACTAAAAATTGATAACATGACAGGTTTTAAAACAGTTATCTGTCAGCAAATACACGATGTTACCAAATGCTTCTCTCACAGTGGTTCCCAAATGCACACAGACTCACAGTGTGATTCTAGACAACAACCACTATCCCTAGGAGTTTACCAAAACTCATTCACTACTGTGCAAGTGGTAAAGGAACTGCACACAATCTACATATTTCAGGACTGCACTTTTGTGTCAAAGCCTAACTTATTTAATCACGCATAAGCAAAGACTGGCTTCTAATGCTACTAAAACTTGACAACAAGGCATGTTTTAAAAGAGTTATCTGTCAGCAAATACACAATGTTACCAAATGCTTCTCTCACAGTGGTTCCCAAATGCACACAGACTCACAGTGTGATTCTAGACAAGCAACACTATCCCTAGCAGCTTACCAAAACTCATTCACTACTGTGCAAGGGGTAAGGAGACTACGCACAATCTACATATTAAAGTACAGCACGTTAGTGTCAAGGCATGACTCATTTTATCAATGCATAAGCAAAGACTGGCTTCTAATGCTACTAAAACTTGATAACATGACAGGTTTTAAAACAGTTATCTGTCAGCAAATACACGATGTTACCAAATGCTTCTCTCGCAGTGGTTCCCAAATGCACACAGACTCGCAGTGTGATTCTAGACAACAACCACTATCCCTAGGAGTTTACCAAAACTCATTCACTACTGTGCAAGTGGTAAAGGAACTGCCCACAATCTACATATTTCAGGACTGCACTTTTGTGTCAAAGCCTAACTCATTTAATCAACGCATAAGCAAAGACTGGCTTCTAATGCTACTAAAACTTGACAACATGACAGGTTTTAAAAGAGTTATCTGTCAGAAAATAAATGATGTTACCAAATGCTTCTCTTACAGTGGTTCGCAAATGCACACACACTCACAGTGTGATTCTAGACAAGCACCACTATCCCTAGGAGTTTACCAAAACTCATTCCCTACAGTGGAAGTGGTAAGGGAACTGCACACAATCTACACATTTCAGGACTGCACTTTTGTGTCAAATCCTGACTCATTTAATCAAAGCATAAGCAAAAACTGCCTTCTAATGCTACTAAAACTTGACAACAAGACAGGTTTTAAAAGAGTTATCTATCAGAAAATACATGATGTTACCAAATGCTTCTCTCACAGTGGTTCCCAAATGCACACAGACTCACAGTGTGATTCTAGACAAGCAACACTATCCCTAGGAGTCTACCAAAACTCATTCACTACTGTGCAAGGGGTAAGGAGACTACACACAATCTACATATTAAAGTACAGCACATTAGTGTCAAAGCATGACTCATTTTATCAATGCATAAGCAAAGACTGGCTTCTAATGCTACTAAAACCTGACAACATGACATGTTTTAAAACAGTTATCTGTCAGCAAATACACGATGTTGCCAAATGCTTCTCTCATAGTGGTTCCTAAATGCACACAGACTCACAGTGTGATTCTAGACAACAACCACTATCCCTAGGAGTTTACCAAAACTCATTCACTACTGTGCAAGTGGTAAGGGAACTGCACACAATCTACATATTTCAGGACTGCACTTTTGTGTCAAAGCCTAACTCATTTAATCAACGCATAAGCAAAGACTTGCTTTTAATGCTACTAAAACTTGACAACATGACAGGTTTTAAAAGAGTTATCTGTCAGAAAATACATGATGTTACCAAATGCTTCTCTTACAGTGGTTCGCAAATGCACTCACACTCACAGTGTGTTTCTAGACAAGCACCACTATCCCTAGGAGTTTACCAAAACTCATTCACTACTGTGCAAGGGATAAGGAGACGACACACAATCTACATATTAAAGTACAACACATTAGTGTCAAAGCAAGACTCAGTTTATCAATGCATAAGCAAAGGCTGGCTTCTAATGCTACTAAAACTTGACAACAAGACAGGTTTTAAAAGAGTTATCTGTCAGAAAATACATGATGTTACCAAATGCTTCTATCACAGTGTTTTCCAAAAGCACAGAAACTCACAGTGTAATTCTAGACAGACTTACTGTGTGATTCTAGACAAGCAACACTATCCCTTGCACTATACCAAAACACATTTCTTCATCTAGAAGGAGTACTACATTTTAGTGTAGGAACATAACTCATTTCACAAATTCATAAACAATGACTGGTTTCTAATTCTACCAAAATATAAAAACAGCACAGTTATCTGTCTACAAACACATGAAAAATATAAATGCTTATCACAGAAGGGTTTCTACATGCACACACACTGTCAATAAGATTGTAGAGAAAAAAAGTACTCCCTACACTTTAGCAGGAGAAATACATTAGTCTGATTAAATCAAAATAGTCTACATACATCCCCTCACAATTAAATAACTCACCTTTCAAGTTGTTTTGTAGAGTAAGAAGTATATCAGTCACACACCAGATATCAGTCACACACCAGATTTTCTTATACAGAATCTCTGCACTGTGCACCTGTCAGCAGAACCAAAGAATGGTAAAGTTTCCCTCTCATTTTCCACACATATACATGTAAACATCAAATCACATTCCTTCCCACATAAATTCAAAAGCAAACACACATTTCTATTGGTTAAACATTTCAACCCTTTCCAAATGACATACATTTGAACCCTTCCCCCAATCTGCCTTCTGCCCGTTACCATAGAAACAGGTCATGGAACACAGTACTGAGCACACAGGTCACAAGTTCAGCACACAATGTTGCTAATCAAGACAGTAAGTGTGCTTGACTTTTCAACATATCAACTTATCATATATAATGTTCCTTACAATCAGTTTTTGTTAACCAATAAGAATCAGGCGTTTAAAAAACAGAAATATACACCCTACCTTTCAGTGTAGAAGGTTGTCAAACAACCAATGATTTCTTGTCTTTTTTAAAAATTGCATCTTAGCCACCATTTTAGAAACATCTTACTTTCCAAACTGCCATTTCATTTACAGAGACCATCTGAGTGCATCCAGACCTCCTTTCAAGATGCTTAGAGTGTGGATTGTGGGACACAGCTATATTTTCTGGAGCCAAAGGTATGCAGAAAACAAAGGCATTCACAAAGACCTAGGTTTGCCAAATGTAGACATTAAATGGATTGGACAGGGAGGGTTAAAGTGGCACCAATTGATGCCATTGGTGAAATCCTTCATGCAAATCCAACACCCTGACCTCATAATAGTGCACTGTGGTGGCAATGACCTAGGCACTTTGACTGGGGTAGGTCTGGAAATGCTTATGAAGGACACCTTTGCAGAACTGATTTCACTTTTCCCCAAAACTGCCTTTGTGTATTCTAACATATGCCAAAGGCAGAAATGGAACTGGTCCGATCATTTGTGTCCACAGATTGAGAAATCTAGGAAACATGAGAATAAATCTGTTTCTGCTTTTCTCCGAGACTATAGAATGGAGTCCATTTACAATAACAATCTGCGCTTTCACATGCAAGAGATGTATAGGAGAGATGGAGTACACTTTACTGATGAAGGAAACAGAGTCTTCCTCAACAGCTTTAGACTCTGTATAGGTACTTACTTATAAGTACCAAAAACTCTCAATGAACACAACGGCTCTTTTTAGAGCCACTCAAGAACAAAACACTTAAGCATGATCTTTATCTCCCAACAATTTAAAAAAAAAATTCCTTGGATCCGCACACCCAACGCGAGAGAATCCGTGCACCCAACGCGATAGGATGTGCGTACCCTGCGCGCATTTCACCGTTTAAAAAATAAAAAAAAGGGGTCCCCAGGGGGTCCTTCTGGGACCCCTTAAGCACCTCTAGAGGGTCAGAGTATTTCCACTCTGCCCCCTTTATATGTTTTACACACTTACTCCCCTTGCTTCTTCAGCCACGCTTCTACAGAGGCAGAAAATGGCCGCCAACAGTTCCTTGTTTCGAAGGTAGACAGACACTCGACAGCCAATTAGCATTC
This sequence comes from Triturus cristatus, assembly GCF_964204655.1. Classification (NCBI taxonomy): domain Eukaryota; kingdom Metazoa; phylum Chordata; class Amphibia; order Caudata; family Salamandridae; genus Triturus; species Triturus cristatus. Next base: position 872,977,030 of record NC_140590.1, read on the forward strand.
AGTGCGCGATCGGGAGGGTGCGCGCTCGGTTCGGGGAGGGTGCGCTTACGGTGCGGGTAGGGTGCGCGGATCCTCCCTGGCCATAGATATATATGTACTTTTAACTCATCAATTTTCTCAGGAACTACTGAACGAATTCACACCATTTATGCAAAAGGCACGAGTCTGAACTGAGGACTACCTCTTTGCCAAATTTGGTGTAATTCCGTTCAGCGGTTCGGGCTGTTGCTGCGACAACAGATCCTATAGGAAATTGCATGGGGAAAACGTGTTTTGGGACCCCCCTTTTTTCTCGGCCCCTGCTTGATGTATCACCACGAAACTTTCAGGGTAGGAGCGGTGTGGAGCTGGCCAAAAGTTTGGAAAATTTTGAGAAGATTCGTCAACCGGCGCTAGACTTATTGGGAATAGAATGTTGTGGATTTCCTATGGAATATAGGTCCTAACTATAACTATCTACTGGCGACCGCCAGTAGATAATATATATATATATATATATATATACATTTATATATGAACGGACTATATATATATACAATTATATTGCGGTGGAAGAAGGTGGCGAGGGAGTCACACAGGGCTTGCGACGGCGGGATGTCGTTGTTGTTGGAGCTGGGGTTGGAGAGTTCCTTCACGATGTTGAAGAGATCCTTGCTATTTTGTGTGCGTTGTTGTCCTTGTGTGCTGCGTGGCTGTCCGGAGTTTGTTCCCTGTACCATTCCTTCTCTAATGTCCGGCAGGCTTGCTTGGAGGCAAGGAGTTCTGGGGTGAACCAGCTGGCCCTCTTGTTGGTGTCTCTGTGGGGGCGTTTCTTCAGCAGAGCGAGGGTGTTGGCGCAGTCCTCGATCCAGCGTCTGAGTCTGTGGGCAGTGTCATTGGTGTTGGAGGGTTCGGTGGGTAGGCTGAGAGCAAGGTTTGCATGTAGTTGGTCTGTAGCAAAGGCACTACATCATTTCCTACTCCTGCATTGGCGATGTGCAGCATTCTGAGGCATTTCTATCATTGTATTACACTGCATGACAATGTGTGATGATGTGGAATGATCATAAATCCCACTGTGTTATGTTTGTTAGAATTTATACAGGAATGCCTACATTGCATACATTATTTGCTGCGTGACACAGGCAAATTCAGCTTTGCACTTGCTCCACACAATTGACCAAAAATGACACAGTTGTTCTCTTGGGTCATTTCATAAATTTGACTTACTGCTTGATTCGCCCTAGTGTCACACTGTGTGATGCAAGGCTGATGCAAGCCACTGATACATGTGATTACAACAAACAGGGGAAGTCCTAGTACCCAGAACCTGGGGCCAATAAACAATGTTACAACAACAATGGTTCAGGGAAATAATTTAAATGTAAAAACTAAGAAATGATACCATGACTCAATACAAATAAAACAAAAAGAATAATAAGCTACCAGCAGCAACTATTTGAAAAAACATCAGTTATTGCAAAGTATTCATGTAAAACAAAAATAGTACAAAGATACAGTAAACAATTGGTACTCAAAAAGTTACACAAAACATACAAACATAAAAAAAAATTACAATGTAAATTAAAAAAATGTCAGAGGGAAAAAGTATAGCAAAAATAAGTCCGCCAAGTGTCAGGAAGAGCATACAGTGTATGCTTCCTCTTAGTTCTCTGGAATGACGAGCTGGCCATTTGACCAGCCTGAGTTTTGTACCAATGTAATTGTAGTACTTTGGGACCGTATAAAACTTGTTTGATTTGGAGGTTTTTCATTCTTTCCTTGATTAAGATTTTGCAAACTGATTTTAATGATTGCTCTCAGCGTTTGTTTTTTGTCCTGATGATGACCTAATGAACTAATAAAGTTGAAACGCTGTTGACGACTTCATTTGGTGAATTAGGAAGAAGCATACACTATACTCTGTTCCTGTCACTTGACAGACATACTTTTGTATTGCACTTTCCCTCTACCATTGCTTTTTGTTTACACTGTAATTTGTATTTTTATGTTTGTATGTTTTGCATAACTTTGTGAGCACAAATTATATATTGAATTTTTGTAGTATTTATGTTTTACATGAATACTTTTCAATAACAAATGAATTTTACAAATAATTGCTATGGGTACGTTATTATTCTTTTTGTTTTGTTTGCAGTGAGTGACTGTGTCACAGTATCATTTCTTTGTTTTTTGTTTTTTCGTTCATATTACTTCCCTGAACCATTGTTGTTGTAACTTTGATATATATGGGGATTAATGTATAGGCTTATGCAGAAAGTTTGGAAAATGTAATTACATTACACCATTTTCTCAGGAAAGATCTATGGGAGGGTGACATTCACTAGACTCACTTATGAATTAATTTACAAAGACATAGGTCAGATATGTTTCAGAATCCCACGCACCCTTATAAAAATACAACCTTGCATAAGCATCAATTATGCATTTCTTAAAACAGACCTTTTTCTGGACATTTGTGAGTCAGCTTTCATGAGGAAAGATTAAAAGAACAAATATTATAATGAGGTTAGTGCACATATATTAACCCATACATACTTTAAAGCATACCAACAGAGTATCAGTAAGATGCAAGGGCTTTGAAAAGTAGGTTGAGTCACATCATCCATTAAATATAGTTAAATATCCTTCAAAATAAGGGAAAGTGCTGAAATATCTTAAGGCCTTTTTTCTCACTGCATTAATTTTGATATGCACAGCTTTTCCTTAATGGCTTTTACCAAGTAACTATCACATTGGTGTGCCTTCAATGTTGATGTAATTGACAATTTGGCAACTAATTAAAAAGTATATAATGAGCTCCTTGACAGCAGCCAGCCTACATATGACCTTGCAATCAATAGTCCACATTGCATTCAATTCAATGTCATCAGTGACTAACTCTAATTTAACCAATGAAACATTGTAAATCATTGTAAAATAATCAGCACTTGCACAGGACATGTTTAAATGTGTAAAAGACAACCATATTTATACTTACATGGCATAAAAATAAATTACAAAAAAGACTGCTGGCTTTGCTACCTTACAAAGCTGAGCCCCTACCATATTTTTTCTACTTGTTCTATCTAGTCTTTTAAGCTTGCCCTTTCCACTTTGTTATGTTGTTATTTTCCAAGGAACTATTGGGGTCATTACAAAGGCGGAAGGCCCGCCACTGCCAACAGTGCAGTGGTTGGCTTTCCGCCCTCGGAAAGCAATTTTCCCCCAGCCACATTACGATGGCGGGGGAATCTGACCGTGACTGTGGCAGGCGCAAAGACCGCCACGGATCCGCCACAGGCAATCGTTACAATTGCCTGGCAGAGCGGTCAGCATCAGTAAAATGGTGGTGGTGCCTAGCAGGCAGATTAGGATGCTGGCCGAAGCCAGCCTTTCTGTGGCAGGTAAACTGCCATTGAAAGGCTGGTGGGGATTGGTTTTGGGGGCCTGTTGCGGGCCCCCAGTGTTGGGGGAGGTGGCTGTGCACTGCTTTTCCCTGCACTGAGTGTCGGGCACCGCATGCCATGTAGTGCAGCAAGAAAGACTTCTGTCTTCTGACTTTTGTCTTCTTTGGTTTCAAACAGCTTTCTAAAGGGAGTGGAGCATCTAGGCAAAATGTAATCACATAAGATCTGTATTCAAATTATGCTAAAGTTTCTATTCATTTCCTTCCTACCTCAGGTGGCAGTATGACCCTGTTCTTGCTCTAAATATATTTTTTCACGTAAAATCCATCTTTAACTCATTCTAACACAGAAAATCGAAAGGGCAGGTTAGTTTTTTGCTGCACCTTAACAGTAATAAAGTGAAAAAGCAAGGAAAATCCCAAACCAATTTAGAAAAATAGGGTTCATTTTAATAAATGAAATAATACAAGAATGGCAAAAATCCAATTAGTAGAACCAGAAATAATCAATTTTAATATTTTATCTAGATATAGCTTCTAAAAGCAGAAAGTGCAACACATGGTCATCTGGTCACAATGGACTGGGACAAAATCACGAGTTCAGGCCAACAGTAATTGAGTGTGGGCTGGGCACATAACCAAGTTTGTCCAGTTAATAGTTATGTCTTTGGTGAGAGTTCACTCTGCTGATAGCCAAGAGTCCAGGAACTGGGGAGGCACCTCATTCGGATCAGGGACTCTCTCAAGCAGAGGCCAACAGGGTTCAGGTAGGTACAGTTGAAGCTCCTAGCAGATCCAGTGCTGCAGGTCCGCTGGGCAGCTACTGGGTGTGCTCTGGAGCTCGTTGTGTTCTTGTAGCTGAAACAGGTCAGCCAACTGTCCCTTGGAGTCAATCAGGTATGCCGGGATGAAGAGAGCAGGTCCAGTCTTCCTTCTCAAAGCGCAGGACAGTCCTTAAGCAGCAGGGCAGTCCTCTAGTAGTAGTTGGGCAGTCTTCTGGGGAACAAGGCAGTCCTTCTTCAGTAATGTCCACAGGATCAGGAGTGTACTGAAGAGTGGTTCCGGAGGTCCAATATTTATAGGTGGTGCCAGCCTTTGAAGTGAGGGGATTCCATATACTACCCCCATCTGGTTTTGGAAAGTGTTCCCCTTCTTCCTGTCAATGCTCCAACAAGTCTGGGGTGACAAAAGCCTAATGTCGGTTTTCTTTGTGTGTGCAGGAGGCAAAGCCCTTTGAAGTGTAAGTATGGCTTGGTACAGCTCCACCCCTAACCATCCTGGTAGGATGGCCCATCTTTTTCACACGTAATTGCAGTTTGTGTCACTGACTCTAACAGTAAAGCCATTCACTGTCATGTATCCCAGATTACTGGCAAAAGGCAAGAAAAGGCCAACTTTCCAAAAGTGGCATTTTCAGATTTGTGACTTAAAATCCAATTTTACCATTAAAGGGGACTTTAAATTACAACGTATTAGAGTCTACATAGCATATATATATATGCTCCCATTCAAACATATGTAATAAGGTCAATGGCCGAGATAGGCTTTACAGTAGTTTAAAAACAGCTTTAGGAGTTTTTCTCTACCAGGACATGTGAAATCTAAGCCCACATGTCCTACTTTTTAAATACAATGCACCCTGATCTATGATCCTTAAGGGCCTACCTTAGGGTGAGGCATATATGTATTAAAAAGGAAGATGTAGGCCTGACAAAAGGTTTACTTTGCCAGGTCAAAATGGCAGCAGTGGCAGGCCTAGGGCAAGTTTAAAAGTTCCACTTTACTGGGAGGCACCATGAGTAGCATTTACTTTACAGCCATTGGGCACATGTAATACCATATACTAGGGACTTACAAGTAAATTAAATCAGGTGTAGGACAGTTCGAGCATGTTTTAGGGAGACAACACAAGAACTTTAGCGCTGGTTAGCTGTGGTAAAACAGGAGGGGGTGAAGGCAAAATGTTTGGGCTGACCCTACAGAAAGGGCCAGGTCTATCAGCTTGTTCTCATGCAAATGTCATCTTGAAGCATAGGACTCAATTTACTTACTTCATTTTCCCTATTGTGTGTGATTCCACACCTCTTTCATCCACAGTGGCATTAGATGTGATCAACAGGACATCAGCCATGAATGTGGATGGGTTCTTAGTAAACAGTGCAACTAAGTTCCAGTTGAATATAATGTACAATCCAAACATGGATAAATCACTACATTTAATCAGAATCTGATTAATTCTATGGTTAATCAAGACCAGTTTCTGTATACACTGACAATATCAGTGGCGGCTTGTAGAGAATGGGGCGGCAGTGCTTGGGGGTTCTTCTGCCGTCTCTCTTCATTGTCTCTCTGCTTCTCTTCCTGACTCCGAGTCTGGAAGGAGCAGGAAGCACACAGGCTCCCCTAAGCCAATCACAATGCTGCAATGTAGCATTGTGATAGGTCTAAGAATGGTGGTTCAGCGCTCAGACGGGGACAGGGAGCCTGTGCATGTTCTCCACTCAGGCTGTGTATTACAGGCCCGCGGAGAACATGCAAAGTGCACATGACTGTTTGGCCGAACCAAGATGTCCGGCCAAACCTCCATGCGCACTTAAGTGCATGAACCACTCCTCCTCCCTGTGCCACCAGCACTGCCCCACCCTAGCACAGCCCTGCAGCAACCAAAAATAAAAAATTTACTTTGTTAATGTTGGAAAAAGACAGACCGAAATGGTGTATTTTACAGCACATTTTTCATTACATATTTAAATTGTATTACCTTTGAAAGCACAGTAAATAGTAGATGATGACCTTCAAAAGCACCAGGTTACCCAGTCATATGTACCCATAGACATTCTTACAGAGAGCACCAAAAATAGACACAAATGTAGTGAATTAGAGAGCACAAAGTATAAGTTTTGGGGGATGTCCCCCAAGAAAATTTTGGAGACAGAAAGGCCAACAATGCATTTTTCAACACATTTTTCATTGCATATTTAATTATATCAACTTTTAAAGCATAGTAAACGATGACCTTATGGTGCCCCAGGATACCCAGTCACAACAGTCATAAATCAAAGACATTTCTACACAGAACACCAAAAATGAAATGTTGAGCACGAAACATGAATTTAAAAATAACAATTTATTCTTGATATAAAATAGTATAAAGACATTTAAAAATGTGCTTAACTTCAAACAATTGTGCACAGGTTTAGAGGGAAAAATATACAAGACAATGTGCAAATATAAAATGATTTTTATATCCTGAGTTTCTTAAACAGTGCTCAAGTAAAGCATCTTATGTGAAGTGCAACAGTACACAACATTATGATTGTGGGCATTTTGACATTTTTAACAGTTAACATGACCTGCAGCAATTTTCCTAATATGAAATACAGTAAAAACATAATAACGTACTTCATCTTAAACAAGTGTTATATTCAATCGCACCACACACTACTTTACATTAATTTGTGTCAAGAGGGTGTTTCATGGGTGAGATGTTGGAGTTCCCAAGCAACCACCCATGGGTTTTGATGTAATGCACTACCTACTAACAAATGTACACCTAGATTTTAGCCAAAAACGGATGCCTTCCTGAGGCCAGAAAGCATGGAAACGTCACATATAAGCATGCAGAAAGCATGGAAATGTCACACATGGCACCCAGGCCAGAAAAGCATGAAAAGGTCACACAAAGGCACCCAGGCCAGTGGCACTAGTATACTTTTCAGAGTGTGGGTGCTGCCATCAATGTTACATCACTGAAGTCATGGGATTGTGAAAAATTCCAATAATCACACAAAGACCTAGGGTAGCAAATGAGCCTTGCCTATTCCAGGACATATACAACTTAAAGTATGTGCCAAACCATTTGAATATACTGCACTCTGCATACTGCAACCTGTCTTATGGACGGTTAAGGAAGGGCTTGCCCCAGTGGTGACATGCATTGAAAGGGAATATTTTTAGGCCTAGCAAAATATACATTTTGCCAGGTCAAAGTGGCAGTTGTACAACTGCACACACAGACTGCAATGGCAGGCCTTTACACATGTTTAAATAGGCTACTTAAGTGGGTGGCACAATGAGAGCTGCATGCCCACTAGCAGCATTTAATGTACAGGCCCTGGGTACAAGTAGAACTACATTTCTAGGGACTTACACATAAATTAAATCCTTCCAATTGGGTGTAAGCCACTTTTTCCATGTTTAAAGGAAAGAGTGCAAACACGTTAGCACTGGTTAGTGGTAGTTAAGTGCACAGAGCTCTAAGAGCCAACAAGAATGGCTTCAGAAAACAGGAGTGAAGACAAATAATGTTCAGGGGTGACACCGCAAAGAGCGCCAGGTCCTCCGTTACTGATGTGGGTTCCTATTTTTTTCTTTTAGTTTAAGGGCATCACTAGGGTGGAAAGGAGGTGCAGCCGAAGACGATGTCACCTCCCTCTCCCACCCCTTAGGAACGCATACAACTTTACTCCAAGACTACATAAAAAGAGCCATTCAGACATTGTGGCCTGATTCTGCACCAGAAAATCATTTGCTCGTTGTGGCCGAGTAACCAGCAAAGTCACTGATGTAACATCACGTTATTTAATTTGCCGTATCTACAGCCAGGAAACACACACACTAACCAGAGCCCCACCCTGGCTGTGGCACAGAGTTCAGTTTGTAGATTCAGAAGAACCCATGTGGCTGCCGCAGGAGAGTAGTTGTGTGTAATCAGCAGCGTGGCCCACCAAATGTAGGGGATAGGACGTGGAATAGATACATGCGTGTAGTGGCCCTTCCATAGCAGACATTTTCAATCTCTTTTGGGCAATCCTGGAAATTTGAGAGCAACTCTGGCATGCTCTGTCCTCTGAAAACATGCGCCAACCTAGGCAGGATGGTAGTTATACACTGACAGACTGTCATTTGTCTGATATAGGAAAACTAGCAGCCGGGTTGCAGATGACTGCGCCGCCTAGACATGTCACAGAGAAGTATTAAGGTATTGCCCACCTCAGATGGCCATGAATTAGAGAATTTGGCATGGGGGTATGAGAGGCAATATACTATGAAGCGTAAAATAGGGTATGTACAACAGTAATAAAGTAAAAAGTGAGTCCATGTCGTTGCTTGTATTTCTAGAGTGATGTTTTATTCACGATTTTGGTGAGGTTTCAATACAGCCAACGAGTTTCGCTCAAAAATGGGCTTCTTCAGGGCAAAATAAATGTGAGTTGGAACGTCTGTGATAAAGCACGGAATGTCTGATCTGCACTGTGGCATTAATAATTGCGAGTTTGGGCAAACCTCTCATAAAAATTTCTTGAATATATCCAAGTAGAGGGAGAACAAAAGGGTAGATTGCCTCCTACGGATCAGTCCTTATTAAGGAATTAGTGCTTGTACGTTAAGCGTGGTGGTCCATATTCAGAAAGCCTCAGCGCCGGTTCTCCCTCCTTCGCGATCGGTGTGTAGGCTGAAAGACGCGTGTGCTGTTTTTTAAGCTGATATATATGTAAAGCTTTGCACTAATTCCTGAATAAGGACTGATCCGTAGGAGGCAATCTACCCTTTTGTTCTCCGTCTTTTTGGATACATTCAAGACATTTTTATGAGAGGTTTTCCCAAACTCGCAAATGTTAATGCCACAGTGCAGATCAGACATTCCGTGCTTCATCACAAACGTTCCAACTCACATTTATTTTGCCCTGAAGAAGCCCATGCTTGGGCGAAATGCGTTGACTGTCATTTGTATTTGAAATGTCACTCATAATTACGCTGAAATAATGAAAATGCCACACATGGCAACCTGAAACCTTGGCAGTTATGCTGTTGGTGAAAATCTGGGACGACAGCTACCTGCAGGTACAATTGTCATGTGAGAAATAAACAAACAAACTTTCTTTTCCCCCAGCCAGGGTCGTAGCGGGACAGAAATTAGGCCCGGCACCAAAATAAAAGTGGACTCCTACTATGAAATCAGGCAGCTAAAAGTGTTCCACATTTCCAATCCGAGCAGTTTTCAACTTGTAGAGACATACTGTAGAGAAGTTTGGCAAGTTATTGCGACGCATGCATGTGTGCTTGCAGGGTCGGCTCTAGCACTGGCAACCATGTTTGTTGGCTCCCCGCAATGACCACATCTACCACAGATTCCCTTACTACCACCATTTAACAGTGCTCCTCAAGTCTCTATAACCACGTTCTCTGATTTAGTTGTATAGCGCCACTGTGCCGCTCACACCACTGTAGGGTGTTAGAGCTCTTTAAATCACACACACACATTGGCACAGAGACAATCATACGTGTATAAATCAGTGTACAGAAATGTTACTAAGACAGAGGACTACAAGGTGTAGGAGTCACATGTCATCTATACTGGTAGGCAGTGCAGTTTAAGAGTACTTGGTTTGGAAAAGCACAAATTCAGAATTTAAAATATAACATCCTTGTTAGGGGTTCTCTTTAGTAATAAGAATTAATATCTACCCAAATGAACCCTTTTTGCTAGTTTGGGATAATAAAAGACAGGGCAAAAAGACATATAGCTCTGATATATATCCTCGAGATCGCATGCAGCTCTTTGATGACAGTTAATAGATCACTATGCTATATTATAATGTTAACTTATAAACTGCAAGTAACTAAAGGATCCCTGGGGCACAAGCAGTAACCCATTGACCTATTTACATTATATGCACTTTGTGATCTGCATGGTACACATTCTTTGCAACAGGCATATTAACCCACTGCAATACCGTACAATGAGTTCAAACTCCCACTAGACGAACCTCTGATCTCTCTCCAGCAGGAACATTATTAATCGCTGGAGTGATCTTGACGTTTTTATTGATGGCTGAAAATTGCTGGAAGCAAGGAATACAGCAGCAGGTGTGAAAACGAAAATATACTTGCAAACAAGGCGCCCCGCACCGATCGCACTGCCCTACAGCCAGCCCTGTGTGCTTGCTACAGGCAATGCTTGTGATAATATTAGTGAAATCTGTGGTAAAAAGCGGCCTACCAGACTACCAGATCATACAACAGGCCCACTCTCAGACAAAAAACCCAACCAACATACTGAGCTGCCGGTCCAGCCCTTCTTGCACTGTTAGATTGCCTTTCAGATCTTCCCGACCCTGTTGCCTGTGGATTCCATTGGCAGTGCCAGCAGTCGGTAACCACAGAGGTAAGATGATGTTGTGCCCGTCGTACCTTAGGCGTAGGTTATATTGGTGCAGCAAGGTTGGAAGGCATGGGGCCTAGAGATTCACTGAACACTGATTTGTGCTGTATTTCCTTTTCAAACAGCTGCCAGTTGGGGCCACTTCTTTCCCTGCACTAAGGGCCGTGGACTGGTACACACACACCTTCGTCACTGCCTAGTACTTCTTTCTTTGCACATGATTAAGCACTGATTTCATTTGGAGGTTTCAACCATCACTTTACCCTTAAATCAGTCAAGAAATGCCTCCAATACTAACGGGAACCACAAAAGCAAGAAATCAAATTTCTCCAATCGGGGTTTATGCCACGGCGAAATACCACCCTTAACCTGCGCAGACTGCACGGGGTCTTGGGCAGGGCGCCGACCTTGTGCGAGGATGCCGTTGTGGTCTCCCTGGATGCCATTATGGCCTTCGACACACTTGAATGGCCTTATCTCTTTGCAGTACTCACAAAATTAGGAGTTAGGCCGGGCTTTAGTCAATGGGTACGACTACTGTACAGCTCTCCAATGGCTCAGGTAACCGTAAATAACAGGAAATCTGACTCCTTTCTACTTAGCCGAGGGACCCGTCAGGGGTGCCCCCTATCCCCACTACTGTTCGCCTTAGCTCTTGAGCCCCTCACGGCCTGGATCCGCAGGGATGTAATGATCCGTGGGTAGCGGTGGTCGACTGACTGTGAAGACCGGATATCCCTGTACGTGGACGATATACTGCTATACCTCGCATCCCCCAAAAGATCCCTTATCGCGTTATTCGACATCCTTTCGTTTTTGGTAGATACTTCGGGTTTGGCATCAACTGGCAGAAATCTCTCCTCTATGTCCTGAGTGGAAAGGCCCCCCAATACCTCGAAATTGTCCCATACCAATAGTCTCAGACGGCTTTAAATACCTGGGTATTTTTATTTCACTGGACAAAACTCTCTGTTTCACCCGAAATCTCGATCCCCCGATACAACGACTAAAGCAAGATATCGCAAATTGGAAATCACTCCCCCTCTCCTTATTGGGCAAAGCGTCCGTCTTCAAAATGATGTCCCTTCCCCGCTTTCTTTATGTCCTCCATAATTTGGCGGACCCGGTACCAAATTTTTACTTTAAACAAATAGAGGGACTTCAACGAGACCTTCTCTGGAATGGGAGGCCTCGTATCGCTCTTAGAAAACTCACCCTCAACTGGTTCGACGGGGGGATTGGATTGCCTGATTATAAGAAATACTACTGGACCTCACACCTAATGGCAATAAACCACAGCAACTATGGGCGGCTTGACGACCCCGGGTTTTGTATGGGCAGACTGCTCCTTCCAAACGGTTCCTTTACCAGGGCCCTTTACTCTACTCCCAACAGATACCCCCTCACTGGCCCCACCAAGCATTCCGTCCATATCTGGCACGCGGCGATAGCCTCGCTGGGTTGGACCAACAAACTGACCCTGTCCACGCCCCTGTGGGACACCCAGATGCTCGGGGACTTGGGCAACTCGCAGGGCTTTGACAAATGGGACCTAATTGGCATCTCACACATCAGAGACATGTGGCACAAAAATGGTGTTAAGTATTTTGACTCCCTTCAACTTCAATATACCATGGCGAAATCAGAGCGTTTTCGCTACTTGCAAGTACGCCACGCATTGCAAACAGCTCTACCCCGTGACACCTCCCCACCTGACTATTCACCACTAGAGGACAGACTGCTAGATGGCTATCTTCCCGAGAGAGCCATCTCCCTAACATATAGGAAACTCATTAACAATATGGATGACCCACTATTGCCTCTGCAAGAGAAATGGGTGAGGGACGGTATCGAGTTGGACGATGAAAATTGGCAGACTGCAGTCTCCTCCCCCAAAACGGTTGCCATCCCGGCGCGTCTCCGTCTTGTACAACTAAAAATATGACATAGATTCTACATCACGGGGCCCCAATTGATACACATGGGTGGTCCAGCGGATGGGTATTGCAGAAGGGGATGCGCCCAGCTAGGCACGTTCATACAGATAATATGGCACTGCGACCCAATACAGGCTTACTGGTGAGATATTCATAACATTATGAGCCAGGCACTGGAGCTTATTGTAAGGCCTGAGGCCCCCAGATGCCTCCTTAATATCTGGGAACCCACTGACCTAAACTCACATGCTATACAATGGGTCACATTGGGATGCATGATTGCCAAAAGAAACATTGCTCAACTCTGGGGGGCAGCACATGCCCCAAGGGTCGTAGACTGGGAGACAGACCTCGACTGGTGTATGCTGCGGGAAAAGACGCTAAGGGCTGTCCCCGAAAGTGGTCTAGTATCTGAACTTCCTGGAATGCATACCACGGCTATATATGTACCCCACCAGATGACCCCGAATGTGACAGTCCCCCCTCAACATAACTTCCAATTATCATCCTCCTATGTCTATACACCTTGGTGTCGCTGTGTTTCCTGTAATTGACCTGATGGAACTGTACCTATGTTGAATATGTTGAATATGTTTAATAAAAAGAATTTATTAAAAAAAAGAAACCAAATTTCTGACACATGTCAGTGTAAAGTTCAAGCTGGGCCAGCTCCGTGTCAAAGCTACCCTCTTACAACTGCTTCGAGCTACAACCCTGAACTTAGTCGTGTGAAAAACGTTACCTATACTGGCAGTGTACTTAACGTTTTTAACACTGATGTCCAAAAAGGTATTGCTTTTTTACTTACCTTATGATGCCAGTCGTGTGTGAAGTGCAGTCGGAGGCCCAGGTAACAAACTTCTCTGTAGTGCAGGTTAGCGAACTTGGGGAGGAGGCACAGATCATTGGTCAGACTGGCGCATCGCACCAATGAATGATCTGTACCCCCTCCTACGTCACTGCATACATTAAGGTAGGTTAGGTGCCACAGTGCTCTTGGTCTCAAGTGGTGGTGGCACCGAAAGTGTATGCGGGCACAGCCTGCGTGCACGTCTGTGTCACTGCACAGTGTGCACTCACAGTGCACTAGCTCGGTATGGTAACTTGGGTTAAATTTAGTAGTGTGTGTGTGTCATGCACACGCACTACAAATGTTGTTTTTATTTATTTTTTATAACTTTATTTCAGATATGAAACAAATATCTGTATACAATACAATGTATCGTTTACAGTAATGTCATAGGTTATACATGTCGCTCTCGCCAGTTCAATGACATTTGCAATATAGCAATAACAATGATACCAACATTTGTGATCTCTACGTAATGCATGAGGGCTTGGCCTCAGCTCGCCCACGTGAAACAACCCTCCAATTCTTTTTCTCATGGCCGGTACAGTATTCGACATGTAAACACAAAAAGAAAAAAGATGCAAATGCAGAAGAAAAAACAATCATCTTGAATATTAATACTGGCAGCTCTATAAGTCTAGCCCAGGTCAATCACCCCACACCCTCCGGCACAATGCCGCTCACCTCTTGCGAGCCAGAGGACTGTTTGGCAGCCTCAACATATCCCCTAAATGGGCCCCATATGTCCTTGGGGCGTGATGTAGTTGGCATAAGACTGGCATAGGCCTCAGCGTTGATAATATCTAGGGTAGCTTGTGTACGCTTCACCAGGCCCTCCCCAGAGATTGGGATCCATCTGGCGTTCGGTAGGGGGAGGTAGGAAGAATATTGGGTCGCGGCGCCGGTGTATTTCCTCAATTTCACCCATGCCCAGGAGGCGGTAGATACCGTTTGAATGTCACGTGGGTCTTGAGGGAACCCCTCTGGGAGTACCTCAGAGAGTGTGACAGGGAGAATAAGATCCGCCTCCAGTCGCAGAAACTGTATTCTCACGTCTGGGTGAAACCAAGAGTGTGCATAGCGGCATTGCACTACTAAATAATACAATTGGAAGTCCGGGACATTATACCCACCTCTTTCGTACGGTAGTGTAAGGATGGGCCACCGGATGCGTGGTTGTTTCCCACCCCACAACAGTCTGGTGATGTGTGACCGGAGTGTGCGAAAGAAACCATCAGTGAGGGGTATGGGGATGTTGTTGAAGAAATATAAAAACTTAGGCAGGACCACCATTTCAGAATTGCCACCCGTCCAGCTAGTGATAGCGGTAGCCTCAGCCATTTCTCACTCTGCGTTTCCAAAGTGTACACGGCCTGTCCATAATTTAAGCGTATGATGTGTGTGGTGTCTAGATGGATATGTATCCCAAGGTATTTTACCGAATCGTGGCACCATTCAAGGGGGAACTCACATTCCCACGGTGACGTGCTCACAGTGAGTGGGAAAATGATGGAGTTGTGCCAGTTATTACCTAGTCCTGAGAATCTACCAAAACGGAGAATCTCCCTAATGAGGGGCGCTAGGTTAGTGTGCAGTTCCCAGACATATAGGATAGTATCATCTGCATATAGGGAGGCTAGGAGAGGGCCAGTGTTGAACTGTAGCCCTCGGTGCAGGTGTCGCTCCTGAAAATGCCTAATCAGCGGGTCCATGGCTAATATGAAAATAAGCAGGGATAAGGGGCAGCCCTGCCGAGTGCCGCGAAAGAGCCGAAAGGGCTTGGAGAGGGTGCAGTTTAAACGGTGTCTCACAATGAGAGTGCAATAGAGTAAGGCCACCGTGCTTATAAAACCAAATGGCATACCCATACGTTTCATCACTTCAATGATGAATGGCCACTCCAGGGAGTCGAAGGCCTTCTCAGCATCTAGCAAGATTGCAGCTGCCGGGGTGTCAGGGTTTATTCTATGAAGTTCCGTAAAAAGTGTATGTAGGTTCAGGGAAGTCGATCGGTGAGGTACAAAGCCGGATTGCACAGAGAAGATGATGTACTCCATTAGTTGGGATAATCTATTTGCAAGTACTTTAGCCAGGATTTTATAATCTAAATGAAGTAGGGATAGTGGTCGCTAGGACACGCATTGCTTTGAGTCATTTCCGGGCTTCGGGAGGAGAATTATTACGGCCTCACGTAACGTGGGGGGAAGTATCTAATTTTCTAATGCTTCCGCATATACTTCTTTTTTTTTTTTTTGTCTTTTTTTTTGTCCTCATGTGCCACTTTCCACCCGTTCTTTCTTTGTACCGCCCTAGGGTGTAAATTATCTTATAATTAAGGAGACTTGCTAAACAGAAAGCAAAAGGAGAGAAGATACAAGATCTTCACTCAAACTTTCCAAGCAAAATTCCCCAAAAGATAAAAAGCGACTTAATCATAGGACTGGATTTTCCATCATTACAATACTTCGAAATCTGAAGAAAACCTCGCCCAACCCATCACCCATAATGATCACAAAATAACAACCAAAATCTATGCTTCTTTTTCAGGGGAACTACCATGTCCAATTTACCGATGTCTCTCATGGCTCTAATCCACATCAAATCAGTAGGGGGGTCAGGAGAAACCCAAAGTTTACAGATTTCCCTGCGGGCCAACAATATAGCATAAAACACCAATTTTGTTCTGTCATCCAAGCCCTTACCTTGTAGATCCATTCTACCTGTGGTGATGCTTTCAGGGCTTACCTCAATCTTTTGCTTGAGAATAACTGACAAACAGTTACTTACAGCATCCCAGAAGATCTTGATCGCCGGACATGTTACAAACATGTGAACATCATCCTCATTTAGACTGACATTTAGGGCATCTTACGTTACCACCTTCTTTAAATTTTGCCAGCCGCTTTGGAGACCAGTACGCCCTGTGGAGAGTGAACAAGTGGTTTCTTCTTAAATTCGCAGGTTTCACCAACTTATATAGTATCAACATAGTTACTTGCCATTGATCTTCTGTCGCAATCCTCGGCAAGCTCTCTCCCCAGAGAATCTCCGGCAGTAGAAAGGGGCCATCTTCCAATTCGATTATAGCCCAGTACCATGTTGCCACTTCTTTTTTAAAGCAAACTTCCGATGCCAGTTTTTCCTCAAAGTCATTGTGACGTCCAATAAGATGGTTTTTCCCAATAGCCCAACTTTGAATCTGGAGATATTTGAATTTGGAAAACTTAGAACCCCAACATAAATCGCATTCAGACCATGGCAACAAGCAACCATCAACAAATAACTCCCCCCATTTCTGGGGTCCTTCTGATTTTAAAGTCTTTGCCAGTGCATCATCTGTCCAGCTTGGGGCGCCCGGAGTTTCCCAAATTGGTGCATTCACACTAAAGTAGGGGATTTTTGTGGCCCTTCTGACCCGGTACCAAACCGTAACCAGGTCTCTTAAAACCTTCAATCTTACTTTTTTGAAGAATTTTGGGTCCGAAAATTTGTACATAAAACCAACCTGTTTGACCCCCTCAATAACAAAATAGAAAGTAGTTCCCCAATCACTGAGCTACCTGGACTACCCAAGAGCATTCTATAATTTTTAAGCAAAAAAGCCCAGGAATAAATTTGAAAGTCCGGAGCTGCCAATCCTCCCTTAACGTGTTTTCTCCTTATCTTTTTCCATGATAACCTAGACCCCTTAGAAGACCAAATAAATGACCCAATCTCACTTTGCAGCTTTGCCAACCCCTTTTTCTCAAACATCAAAGGGATAGAGTCAAATACGAAAGTTAACTTAGGCAGCACTGTCATCTTAATCAAATTAACTCGACCAAAAATAGTAAGTGGGAGATGACTCCAGCCTTTCATTAGACTAGAAATGGCTTTCCTGATTTTAGCCAAGTTAGTTGTTACAATTTGTGAGATATCCTGTGTTATTTGAACCCCCAAATATCTAATCTGTTTTTTCGAGGTTATAGAGTCTGTTGCCAGATTCCAAGACATAATATCCGTTTTATCAGCATTCAAACGGTAACCTGAAACCAATCCGAAATTATTTGTAATTCTTTCTATCATGGGCAATGCTTGGTTCAAGTCTGATGTTAAAATAACTATATCATCAGCATAGAGACCGATCTTCCTAGTCCAGCCCTGAAATCTAAAGGGAGGAATGTCATCTGTCTCCCTAATTCTGCAGGCCAACGGTTCAATGTATAAGTCAAACAAGAGAGGGGATAGAGGGCAGCCCTGCCACGTTCCCCTCATTACCTTAATAATTTTGGTTAGAACTCAATTCACTAATACTCTTGAAGTAGGAGATTGATAGAGAGATACTAGAGATTGGCTAAAGTTTTTCCCCAATCTAAGGTGCATAATTACAGCCTTCAAAAAAGTCCAATTAACACGATCAAAAGCCTTAGCGGCATCTAAAGCAACAATCGCCAAAGGAAGCTTTCGATCAATAGCAACATCAATACTTGTTATTAGGGAAAAAGTTAATTCTTTAAGAAACCTACCCTTAATGAACCCCTTTTGATCTTCATGAACTATTCTGGGGATCACCTTAGCCAACCTATCTGCTAAAATCTTTGCATAAAGTTTATAATCACTATTCAAAAGTGAAATTGGTCTATATGAATCCATATACCTTGGTGATTTCCCAGGTTTGGGATAACAATAATATTGGCTTGATTCCAAGAGGCAGGAAGCTCTACATTGCCTAGAAAAACCCCATTAAATACCTTTAATAGTAACGGTGACAAGCTACAAGATTTATAAAATTTATACACCTCCACCGGGAGGCCATCTGGGCCAGGTGCTTTGCCCTTCTTAGCTAATCTGATAACCAGATCTAGTTCCCCCTGATAAATCTCTTGATCCAACATGTCGTCAGTCAAAGGTTGTAAAAATGTTAACCAATCATCTATCACCTTCATATCGGGGACCAAATCTTCCCTATATACCTCTACATAGTAATTAAAGAAGGCATCCACAATATCCTTAGTTTCTGTAACTATGTCACCTGATGGTTCTACTTTCACTTTTTTAATTATATTCCTAATCCTATCTGTCCTAGCTTTCCAGGCAAGTAGTTTACTTGTTCCCTCCCCGTATTGAAAATGAGCTAATCTACTAGCTTCCCATTTCTCTTTTACCCGATTGTTGACAACATAAGTTAATTTCTCTTTCAGGTCCAGCAATTTTTGGATAGTCTCATCCTTTTGTAAACTGTCCCTGTTGGCCATAGCTGCTTCGCCCTGCCTAATTTCCTGTTCTAAGCTTTCAACCTCAGAGAAATATTTCCTTCTTTTGCTGGCACCAATAGCACCTAATCTACCTCGCAAAAAAGCCTTAGTCGTTTCCCAAACAATGTCCAGTCTAGCCGTACCCAAATTTTGTTCAATAAAGATTTCAAGTTCCTGCTGAAGAGACTGCATTGCCACCTGATCATATAAGACTGTGCGATCCAACCTCCATACTGACTCCGATTCGCAAATTCCGGTCACAAGCTCTAAAATGACCGCCGAGTGGTCAGATAAATGTACTCCAACATGCATACTTCTTTTTACTTTTCCCTAATAGTCTTGCATCCAATAAGAAGTAATCTATTCTAGATTTATGGCGATATTTTTTATTAAAAAAGGTATATCTGACATTCTGACCTGCCCTCAGTCGCCATACGTCACACAAACCAAATTGCTCCATCAAGCCTCTTACTTTAGAAGCCATTTTACTATTTACATGAGCTCTACTACTCGCCGACCGATCTAGCCTGGGGTCTAATACTGTATTAAAGTCTCCAGCAAAAACTACAAAACCCGTAAAAGTCAACATCTCCTTAGCTAACTCGTCCAATGAACCTACATCATCTTGATTTGGGCCATAATACCCAATAACATTGTATAATAGGCCAGCGATCCTGATATTCACTATCAACCACCTACCCTTGATGTCTGCCTTTTTCTCTTCAATCTGGCAATTTAATCCCTTCCTAACCAACAATAAGATACCCCTTGTTACAAATGTCTGTGGCGTATAAAACACAAAGTCTAACCACCGAAGTACACCGATACATTTTTTACTCTCTACCTCAGTTAAGTGAGACTCTTGAAGAATAATAATATTTGCTGGAGAATCTTTCAAATATCTCATAATACTATCTCTCCTAGATTTAACCCTCAGGCCATTTACATTCCATGACATCCAAATAATTTGGTCTGTCTTACCCGTAATCATCCTCACCCCTATTTGCTGTCTCCACCACTCAGATGCTAAAGTAGCTCATGAGAACTGTTTTAATGTTTAATGCCCCCTGCCACCCTCCCACTTCCCCTACCCCCAACCCTAACCCTCCCAACTTCCTGCCTCCCAACCCCTGAGGCCACACCCGGGAAAACCCACCCAATAACATTAGGCCCATCCTAGGCCTGCCGAGTGCCAAATCTGGTGGACGTGCTGGATCTATCACCTCAATTTATTACGTCAATAGTGTGTAACAACGTTGATATTTATAAACCTCCGGACTGATCTCCGGCCTGACAAAGTTCCAAAAAACTATCAACCTCTTCCACTTCTCTAAAAATATGCATCTTATTGTTCCACATGACTTTCAGAAACGCCGGAAATTTTAACTGCACCGTGGCTCCCAACTTTCTGAAAGGTTCAATCCTCTTACCCAACTCCCATTGTCTATTCGCAGTTACCACCGAGAGATCCGACCTAATCTCAATTCTTGCTTCACCAACAGTTAGAAGACCCTTCTTTAACGCAACCGCTAAAATGTTCTCCTTTAGCCCATACGTCAAAAAATTAATCAAAATCTTTCTAGGTTTCGAGCGGTTTGGATTCAATCTAAAAGGGTCACGGTGTACCCTCTGTATATCTTGCGATATTTCTTCTTCAGTTTCCTTCAGCTGTAACTCCGTTTTTAATAAATGGACAATAAAGCCCTTTAAATCATCCCCTTCCATTCCTTCTGGAAGCCTCAAAATTTTTACATTATTTCTTCGCTGCATATTCTCCAATCTTTCCAAACGCTCCTCATAGGCCTTTTCTCTAACTTTAACCTGCGCTAGCTCCTTACAATTCTCATCAAGTTTGTCGTGAATCACCTTAACCTCCGTCTCAAGAGAAGCTGTACGCAGATTCAGCTCGTCAAATTTAGCTTCCAACTGGCCGACTTAGACTCTTCAAAACCTCTATGCATGTCTAAGTCAAGCTTCTTTAACAAAGCAATAACAACAGTGTCTGTGTGAGCCTCATCCGACATATCTTCAGCCCTCAAAGAATTATCCTGTGGGCCAGAACTATCAACCATAACGAGGGAGTCAATCTGTCTCAAACTATCTGTTGGGACACCCAGAACTTCATCTACTCCCAAAACCTGATTTCCTGCCTCCATCTCCAAAGGATTATATCTATTAGGAGACAGGTAATCAGCCCAATCGTCTAAACTACCTTTGGAGTCTGCTAAATCTAATTCACTTTTAATTTTTTCGGCTCCAGCCAAATCTACTAAACTCTTGCCTCTCGAGAGTACAAGGGTCTTAGGGACCGGTTTGAAATATGCGTTTAGGGAAGGGTTAAAAGTGGTTTTCTTTCCTAATGCCCCCGGTTTCCGAGCTTGCCGGATATGTTTTTTCGTATTGCTAGAAATTTTGCTAGCTAGTTGTGTACCCCCACCTTCTCCCACCTCTACCTGACCTACACTTCTAAGCGCGTAATGTTTGTTTGTTTTTTGCGATAGTTTTGTCTTCAATTTGGGGCAGATGTCTGCCCCCCCACCCTTTACCTCTCTCCTACTAGAAGAAGTATTGGGAATTGAGGTCCCTCTAACTAGCAGTAAATCAGCTTGAAGTTCAGTGGAGGAGGCAAGTTTCACTCCTTGCTCGCTAGCGGCTCCCCTTCCCACTGCCCCACTCGCACTAAACTGAATTCTAGAAGCCGCCCGCCTCCCTCTACCTCGCTCGATAGCAGCGCGACTCCAGCGTCCGGGCCCTGCTACTCCGCTTGCCGCTGTGGAATGCTCCTCCGTCGGCTTCTCTGGGAGCCCCGCCTCCGTAGCAGCCGGGTTCTCAGGTGAATTTTCCTCAACCGTAGCGTTCGCCATACACCGCCGATTAATTTACTCAAATTTTACCGAAATTTGAACCCGTGTTACAGGGACACTACACAAAGATACTGGAAGCTCTCTGAATTATCCCAAACGCCGTTTCACCGCTCGAATCACTCTCGTCCAGCACGCCACCTCGCAGCACTCCCGACCAGTCTCCCTAGCTGGCCGCCATGTTTTCCCCTTCCGCATATACTTCGATAAGTTGCAGTGCCAGAAGGTCTTTGTATTCCTTGAAAAATTCTCCTGTGAAGCCATCGAGAACCAGGGCAGTGGAGACCCGAAGAGTGTCAATGGCGAGCGCGACATCCGCCACCGATATGGGTTCTGCCAAAGAGTCTTGCATGTGTTCTTCCAGATATACTAGTGCAACCTCAGAGAGGTAGTACGTCTGGTCCGTGCTGTCCGGCCCAGTCTTGGAAGTGGATAGTGTGGTGAGGTATTCTAGGAACTCGTCCCGGATATCAGTCGTGGTGGTAAGTGTTTCCCCCATGGTGGAATGGAGTTATGTGATGTGCGATTTACTGTATGGCGGCCTTAGCATGTGTGCCAGCACCCTCCCCGGTCCTTCCCCCTCACCATAGCGTTGAGCTGTGTGATATTTTCCCAGATACAATATCTTCTGGTCTGCAGTGTCTCTGTATTCGGACAGCAGAGCTAGTCTTGTTGCTTGGTCAGCTGGATTTGGGTTCACCAAGAATTTGGAGTCCAATGCAGCTATTTCGCGCTCAATACGGGACAGCGTGTTGAGGAGGTCTCTAAGCACCCCGGCATGTTTAGAGATGCAAACCCCTCTAATTACGGCCTTGAATCCCTCCCACAATACAGCCCAAGAGTCTACCGATCTGGTATTAATCTCAAAATAGTCTTCGATAGCATCTCGCACTTCTGCCTTGAATAGGTCGTCCTGCAGTGCCCTACGTGGAAAGCTCCATTGTCAATCGTACCCCTCTGGTCTTGGAAGTTTCAGAAGTACACTTTGGGGGACCTGGTCAGAATATGTCCTAGGGATCATTATGAGTGAATCAAACCAGTTCGTGAGTTCAGGGGAAAGCAACCAATAGTCAATCCTGGTCCAAGTATTGTGTTGACCGGAGTAGTGAGTACACTCGGTGAGCGTGGCATTACGGCCACGCCAGATGTCTGTTAGTGTATATTGGTCACAGAGGTCCTTCATGGTCCGCCGCGCCCGTGGTTTAGTGTCAGGGGCTCGGGAGGTGCTATCTACCCTAGGGTCTAATAACAAATTAAAGTCTCCTCCCAAGAACATCTTTTGAAGTTCATGCTTTGCAAGTTGGGCTGTTAGAGCATGGAAAAACTCGGGGTCATCCATGTTGGGGGCATAAACGTTGATCAGTGAGACCTTGTGACCGTAGAGGGCGCCAGCGACAATGATGTATCTGCCCTTTGGGTCGCAGATAACGTTGCTAGGACTGAATGGGACTCTTTTGTGTATCAATGTGACGAGACCCCTAGCGTAATTGCTGTAATTTGCAAAATATCTATGTGTACCCCAGCTGGCACCGAATCGTGCCGCATCGGTGGGGGGAAGGTGTGTCTCCTGCAGATATGCTATGTCTACCTTGTGCCGGAGTAAATAATGAAGTACTTGTCACCATTTACAGTTATCATTAAGGCCACTGATGTTCCATGACAGTAAGGTTAGCGCCGAGGGGCCCTCTACGTTACCAATTCGTGTCTTTTGGATTGAGTGTGTAGTCTGTCCTGGCAGGACTGTGGTGAACAACAAACATGGCTAGCACTAGTGAGCATCAGTGTGAGAAACAACAATTGAAGCATACATTCCTGTCCCCCTCCCCCCGCCCAACCGCCTTCCAATTCGAAGGAGGTCCACCCTATGTGAATAGTCTAACATTAGGTACAAATCAGAATTCAAGTTGTGCTGATGTGGCCCAAGCACAGTACCTCAAAAAGAAGTCGACCCAACTAGTGGGATACACCAAGGGGGGTGGCAGCAAGGGGTCGGACCAGCCAACTGACATATCACTGTACAAGACATAACATTTTCCCCAATTGGATACATTGTTTACATGTAATTAAGCAAATCGGTTAACCGGTGCCAGAATTGGAAAAGAGTTCAGCGCAGGCATCCAAGCCACTGTGAGGCGGGGAAGGGAGGGGTCTGCCCACCGCATTCTGTGTGTGTCGTTGCCTGTATATCTGACAAAATTCCTGTGCCTCCGCTGCCGTGTCAAATATTCAGGATCTGCCGCCCACATCAACTGTTAGTCACGCCAGATAGAGCATGCCATATTTGAGACCGAGGTTCCGCAAAGCGGCCTTGACCCCATTGAATTTGCGACGGGCTTTCTGCACCATTGCTGTAAAGTCTGGATAGAAGGACAACTTTGACCTCTGCTAGTCCACTTCTCTGCGCTCTCTCGCTAGTCTCAATGCAGTGTCGCGATCCCTGAAATTCAGGAGGCGTGCTATGATGGGCCTTGGGGGGGAGACCAGGGTTAGGTCTGGGGCCCAGTGATCTGTGGGCCCTCTCCACAACAAAGCTGGATGTGAAGGCCTCCCTTCCAAAGAGGTCAGCGAGCAACTTCTCCACGAAGAGATCCATACGGCCGGAGGCCGTCGTCTCTGGAACCCCCATGATGCGGACGATGTTTCGGCGACTGCGGGCTTCCAAATCCTCGTCCTTTATCGCTACTTCTATGAGCAAGCGTTCCATTCATTCCAGTCTCTTGAGTGTCTGCGCAGTCCCATCCTCCATGTCAGATATTCGAGCCTCCGCCACATCCAGACGCCGGTCGTGCACCTGTATTTTGGCCCCTAAATCAGCAATGCTTTTATCTAAGGTGTCGAAGCGTGAGTCCAGCGCTTTGAAGCCTGTCCTCATTTCATGCAGTAAGGAGGCTACAGATGGTTCAGTAGGCACGGGATTGTCTGTGGCATGTGTGTTATCGGCCATTTCAGGTGAGTCTATGGATGTGTTTTCCGTCTCCTTCTGGAATGGTAGGGTTCTCTGTTTGGGATCCTTTCATCCCATTCCGAGCAACCGAACTCGAGTGGATGATGTGGTTTAGGCTGCAATGGGGAGCAGCAGGCACTAGTAGCAGGTGGACACAGCACCCGGCGAGTCGCAGAGATTTCGAGGCCTCTGTATGGTGCGTGATCACTCAGCAGTGTCGTAACAGGGTAATGATTGGCAACCTTTGTGCATGCCAGTAAAATGGCGAGTCAGCAGGCCGTGGGGTGCCGCAGGTCAAGGTCTGCAGGTCACCCCTCCTGGTAGCGCCTGAATATACAGCAGGGTAATTGTAGATGTTTGCCCAGGTCTGCGACAGCTCTTTCAGAAAGGTGCCCAGGGTCTTTGTGTGCTATGGTTGCAGCGCTGCACAGTCAACAATAAGGAGCCCCGTGTTCAGGGGTACTGCAGGCCTCTATGGAAATCGGGCAGGGTGTATAAGGCCGTCAGTGGCGGACGAGTCCATTTAGGGCCTGTTTCCTCAGTCTACAGCAGGCCCTGAGGCAGTTTGGGATCTCCTCCTCCTGCTAAGCCCTGTTCCAACTGCCGCCTGCGCGCCTAATGGCTGTCGCGTGCAGGCCCTGTCCGCACACACGTTTGTTTATTTTTTGAGGGGGGGCATTGCGGAGCCGACGTTCGGATCGGCTGCGGGATACAGATGTGCTCGGGGGGGCCGGGCAGGACCTCCACCCTAGCGCGACTCACCGCCTCGCTGCTCAGCCTCCTGTAGCGCTGGTTATTGGCGTCCGGGCCTCACTCTCTGCAGAGCCCGCCTCGGTGTGCGTAAAAAGCACTACTGCCATTCCTGAGATGAGGTCACCTCACTAAGGGCCGTTGTGCTTTTTCTCCGCAGAGCAGAGGTCAGAGTGCACTGTGCAGAGCCTGACTCTATCGCTCTGTCACTGACGTTGGACGCAGACCTGGGCCTGGCAGGACGGCCCTCCGATTTTGTTGCTGGCAGGGTGTCGTTTTTTTAAAAATCTGCATCAGTAACAAAACCGGCCCCCTGTAAAGAAACCGGCTCCCACCCCTTCCAGCCTACCGGGGGATTGCCCGGTGCCCGGCATCACCAGTACGGCCCTGCAGTGGGGCAACGCTCCTCCGCCTTAGCAAAGGAGCCAGTATTTAATAGCATTTTCGTGGCTACAGAAAACCTGCACTGTTTAAATCACGTTATGTTTTTAGGGATAATTAGAAAAAATGACTTTTTCATTTGCACCAAATATTTGCATGTAGTAAATCTGTGCAAACCTTTTGTGCACACATCGAGTATTTTATCCAAAGTGTCAATAATGGCATAATTTTGCTGAAACAGTAGTCCATTTAGTGATGAGCACATGAGACTGATCTCAGTTAGAGAGCTTTTGCCACTGCAAAGGTCAGAAACCCCAAAGGTTTAGATTGCAAATGGATAAGGATGTAAATACAATTGACTTCCTCATAGATTTGTTCAAAATGTCTTCGTAAAATACCCCTACTTTCATCTAAATCCTTTCCGATATCTTCCTCTCCCATTTCTGCATTATCTAAAATCAAGCACTACCATAAAATGCTGTTTATTATGAAGTATATTGTAAATAACTCGTTAGTTTTTCTTTACACGTACATTGAAAGGCTTTGCTGAAGCAAAAACCAACATCAAAACCCAAAAGAAATACTTTTTGGAAAATGTTGGGATTTAAAAAAAAAATATATGAATTTTTCTGCATGATATATTAAACATATAAATTGTTATTGCTTCTGTCACTAAAATGTATCATGGTGCCATTTACACTTTTTATTGAAGACCAGAAGGAGTTCAATTCAGAAGGATTCCGTTCCAAATAGTTATAGATATCCATCTTAGAGTTGATTTTAAGGTTGAGTGAACTGTGAAACTTATATCATCAGACATTGGTGAGACTTTGCCCACTTAAATGTGACTCTCAGGGTGTTCCCATCAGCTGCACTTCCTCAACGGTGCAATTGAGGGAACATGGGGCTGAGCAATTTGCCTCCGGTGCTTGCATCAGAGGCTTCCCGCAATCAAGATAAGGATGAGGGCTGCCCCGGCCCCTCCAACCACAATCAATGATGTAGGGTACACTGACTGACATCATTAACCTACTGATTGATGGAAGAGGCAACAGTAGGGGAATATTGCTCCAACGACTAGAGGCATTTTTTCCCGCCAGTAGGGTCCCATCACCAAGTTAGAAGCATTGCGGGAAAGGAGAAAGTCACAAATGGATTCTACTCTGGGATTCCTGTGACCAGAAGGATCCGATGGCAAAAACAGTATGTTACTTTTGTAAATCGGTCAGTGGGGCAAAAATACACGGATGAAAACATTGCAAAAAAATTGCAATTTTTTTCATAGTTTTTTCACTTGAATGATTCGTTTTTTTGGGAGAACCAAGCGCAATATCCGCAAATGACCTATTGTTGATTTCCCAATTTCGTTTAGTTTACAGAAATGTATAACTGTCCAAGTCTACAAATGGATTTTACACCTTTTCAAGGGCAAACTACAACTAAGTTAAGACCACAAGAATACAATATAGTTTCTTGCACAGTATTTTTTCACATTTGTCAAACAAAAAATGAACTTTGCTATTTTTAGGTTATTTTCTTGGTTCCTGTCAGGGTCATCCCAAAAGCCTGCGTATCTTTAGAATCTCCAAGATATGGGTGAAAAGGACACAGATTTGGCCTGATTCTTTTTGTGGAAAAATGTTATAAGTGCATAACCACAAAGTGCCGGAAACTGGAAAAAAAGACCCAGCACTGCAGAGGGAAATGTATTAACTGCGAAGGGGTTGAACATGAATTGGGTATCATTCTCATTACAATGCATTTTGATTTAAAATATATCGAATGTTTGGGGCGAAGTGTGGCTCAATGGTGGAGAAGTGTGGCTCAATGATTAGAGCGGCAGACCCTGATGCAGAGATCTAGCCCGGGACCAGGGTTCAATTCCCCGCCTCGGCGGGTCTTGGGCTCAAAATTCCACGGACCTGATAATTCTCGCCTCGGTGCCTATTCCAATCATGGAGTCCCACTCTGCAACTCTGGGCAATAGCTTGCTTAATCTCCACAACGGCTCCCACAACGCTAAGGATGCTTGGCCCCCACCTTGGGGGTGCCCAGGAGTGGACGCCTCACAGGGAAAGCCAGGATGGGTTCCACAGCGGTATTCGTACAAGCGCCTTGAGACCCTTGCGGGTGAGTAGTGTGCTATACAAGTATCAAATTTACAATGTTTGGATGTGGAGGTAATGATATAGGTTGACTAATAATGGTTAGAGTATGAAGCCTTGTGAAAACTGCCCATAGTACTGGTGTAGGTCTAGTTGAACTGCTTGTGTTCTTCCTGACACAAAAGAGGACAGACATTTTTTTCTCTGTTGCCCTCTATTGTCATTGATTGTAGACGCTGAAGTAGGATAATGCGATCGATGGTTTTGAAGGTGGAAGAAAGGTCAAGAAGGAATTACATTCCTTTGCTGTCTTTGCAGTTTCAGAATAATCTAGGACAAAAAACTGTCAACATATCCACTAATGAGCTTTTGTGTGCACTATCAGTAATGGTAATCCCTCCATTATACTCTTGCAGCCTTTTTAGAGTACAAGTCCTCCGATTTGTTTGCCACTACAGGAAGTGAATGGTTCTGACTGGGCATGAATTTTTATTTTCACCATGTCTAAACTTTAATACTGAGTTGCAGGGAACCTGCAGTAAACTTATGGATTTTCCGAAATTGCAGTCTTTTCTTCACCTCAGTTTACCGTAGGTACAGGAATATATGAATTGCACATGCAAATCCATGTTTGCAAATCGCAAACTTGATTTCACAAGTGCAAATTGGTTTATTCACAAATAAATTTACACCGACTTGGTGTAATTGTACACCAGAATACATTTGCCCACAAGGCAATGAGTTGGTGTTTTAGGGTAGGATGCAATGGAAGTTTGTTGAAACCCACAAACCTTTGAGCTGTGAGTACTCAAAACTTTTCAGGGTAGCTGTAAATCATTTCACATTATTTATGGGAAGGGAAGAAACACCTACTAAATTGATGGTGGGGCATTTGAAAAAGTTTCCCCAAGGAAAAGAATATTTTTCATTAGGGAAAAAGAAAAAAATCACAAGTGTACATGCAGTTTTGTTAAGCTTTTACGTGGCAAAATAATGATATTCTACTTAAGACAGCAGCAACGAACATTTCAGTTTAACCTTTGTTCAAAATTACAAGGCATATTTACAAAAAAAATGTCGGAGCACTCGCATATTTTCAAAATGCAGGGATGCGCCATCGTTATTACAATATGGCACACCCCTGTGTTTTCCCTAGTGCTGGCGCTAAAATTAGCTGCCTAGCGCCAACGCAGGCACCCTTGCACCAGAGTGCATTGCCTTGCAGAGAATAATGTTGATTTGTTACTTCTATGTGTGCTGCAGCAAACATAGAAGTGGCATATCGTCATTATTTAATGATGATTCATGTGCAGGAAGGGACACCATCATCAATGGTGTTTTACTATTTTTGGAGCTGCCTCAGATTTACACATCCTTATAAATCTGGGGCAGTGTAAAAAAGCAATGGTTGTTGCGGTGGAATTTCCAATGAAAACACCCATTAGATACCCCTTTCATCCAGATACTTCCATGCAAGGGTACCATATTTACAAAGTGGAGTTAAGCCACAAAAAAGTGGCTTAACGCCACTTTGAGAATATGGAGCAGGACATTGCGCCACAGGAACTTCGTTAAAAGTGAATTCCTGTGACGCAATGCCCTTGCAAATATGCTTTTCCGTCTGCCATTAAGATGTCTGAATAATAAAGAATAACTTTAACTGCTGTCTATAATTCTAGCACACATTTTATTCTAACAAGTTAGAAGTGCAATTATTACCAACAGGTCCCTCATGTCCTCGTCCCATTCATGACAAGCGGAGATGATCATCTACCGACAGAAAAAAAAAGGAACAGAGGAATGCGGGGAGCCTAACCCCGACCCCTCCCACTGGGAGTACATAAGCATTCGCCTGTTCTTTTTTTCTGTCTGTCACAGAAATGGGAAGAGGTGCTGGAGTTTCTCCTGCTGGGTTGGAGTGGCACTCCTCTTCACTCCCCAATTGGCTGCCTGGCTGTTCTGGATGTGGTGTCCTCTGTGCTGCCTCCCGGCCTGCCGGGATTGCTGGGAGGCTTGGATGTTTCCGGCTGGCTCTTTG
Source organism: Triturus cristatus (assembly GCF_964204655.1). NCBI lineage: Eukaryota > Metazoa > Chordata > Amphibia > Caudata > Salamandridae > Triturus > Triturus cristatus. Next base: position 873,006,683 of record NC_140590.1, read on the forward strand.
TGGCTGGTGTACCAGCCTCCGAGTCAGTTCCAGGTTGGAGGGCGCGTCTTCCTGAGGCCTGGTCTTGTGGAAGACGCACCGTGGTCACTGGTTCCCTTTCCTTCCTACCTCTCATCTGTTCTTAGCATTGAGGCATGGTTGGACCTGCTTGGTTTCCTGGATGTGCGACCGCCTCTGGATGCTCGTTGCTGTGGGATGGACATTGATGCCCCTTTAGTGCCTTGCAACCAGACTGGTTTCTTTCCTCCTGCCCTGGCATGGATGCTGGTGGTGCGCCTTAGGCTGGCTGGAGGGGGGGCTTGATTGAGTTTGAGGTGTCTCCCCCCTGGGTGTGCACTGCATAGTGGTTTGCCTGTTTCCCTCCTCTCTGATGGGAATTCCCAGTGCTTTGAGCTGACTCTTGGTGCCTGGTCTCCTCTGTTCGCTGCGGTTCTACATGTTTGGGAGTCCACCAGGGTGCCTGGTGCTGTGGAGTATGTCTACGCAGCCAACAACCTTGCCACATGACAGCACCTGCTCTCATCTGCTCTTTGTAGATAGCTTACAGGCATGCCAGCCTTAAAGCACTTGATTTTAACTGATCTCAGAGTAAAGCAGGTTTGGACCTGGTTCGCACCTGGGTTGGAGACTGCCTGAGAATGTCAGATGCTGTAGGCTTTTAAACCTAGGAGTACCAGGTGCTGTTGGCTTTAAAGTCCCTGTTTGGGTGACCACCTGGGACTGCCCTGTGATGCTGAGTTTTTCTTTTACAAGTGTTGGGCTGTGGGAGGTGGGTGTCTTTCCCCCTTTGCCTAGGTGCTCCTCATTCCTTGGCCCTTCTTTGTGGCCTTCGGCCATGCCACCCTGTTTGCCCCTGGTTTTGTCTCCCCTCGGGAGTTGCGCTGCATCAGGCCTTGTCCATGCCTTTGTGCGGGCCTACCTGGGAATGCCTGGTGCTGTGTGCTTCTTGCTGTCCATTACCATATTGTGCTTTGGCTGCCTGGGGCTGTTGCCCTGTGGCGCGGTCCTGCGGCTGTTGGGGGTTCCAGGCCCCTCCTGTGCCTAGTTTTAGTCCTCCCTGCAATGCTCTGCTGTGGGTGTTATTCTTTCTTTGACACCTGTGTGGTTGGCGGTCTGGGGGACATCCTTCGGTTGTTCCTGATGGGCTGGCTTGTGGGTATTTCTGCTTGGCCACTGGCCGTGCCACCTTAGTGCCTCTTGCTCTCTTCTGCTCTCTGTGGTTCAGCAGGTTCGGGCCAGGTTACTCAAAGCAAACAAACATGAATACTTCTCCAAATCTATATATAACAAAACAATATGCTAATGATCTACAAAAACCATAAGTGAGACCAGTTGGGTTTATAATTTATTCATTTTGAAAATAAAATATATATTTTTTCATTTAAAAAAACAATAATAATAAGTTCCATAGCATATATTGTTGTGATATCACAACAATATATACTATGGAACTTATTATTATTATTTTTTTAATGGAAAAAAAGAATATTTTATTTTCATGCTGTAGATCATTAGCATATTGTTTTGTCACTGACCATGTCATGAATGATGTAATATGTGACATCATCAGCAGTGGATTGCGGGTGCGCGAGATGTAATTAGTACAACTAACTATATCGGAGGAATTTCAATGGTTTTGTTCGAGTGAAATGTCCAGCTAACTATAACACCCCAGTTTCTTCAGTGAATTTCTAAGGTTTTTTAAATGCTAATTCCTAATTATATCAGGCCTGAAACCTATGGTTTTTTCAGTGAATTTCAAAGGTTTTTTAAATGCTAATTCCTAACTATATCAGGCCTGAAACCTACGTTTTTTTCTGTGAATTTCAAAGTTTTTTTAAATGCTAATTCCTAACTATATCAGGCCTGAAACTTATGGTTTTTTCAGTGAATTTCAAAGGTTTTGTAAATGACAATTTTTAATGTATTAATTGTTATACTGATTTTTTTGATACTGATTTACTACATTTTTTAAACTATTTATTTTTAGATTTTTTTAAAATTACATTATAATTACATTATACATTACAATACAAAATATACTTTCTCAGAATGAATTACTTTAGTTTAAATACTTGGCAAATAGGCAACAGACTTTTAAGTACAGTAGTTACAGTTGTTGCAATGGGCAACACAATTTCAAACACAAAGCGCCATTGAGCTCAATGTGAATTTCTAGCTAAATGCAATTCGTTACTTTATGTATTACTTTTCTAACCACAGGACTGGATCCTAGATTCAGTCCTTGGACATCTCCTGTAAACAGTTGAGTAAAAGTGTTTTGGTTACAGTAGTAATTTTTAAGGAATATTATTGTATTTTAAAAGTTGACACCTAGAACATTTTTCACATAGAATCACCAATGTTATCCTATGGCAGAAAATTCACTTAGCAGGTAAGTAGTGTTATCGTTACTTTTTCTTACTCAGTGGTGGATCCTGGATCCAGCACTGGCCAACCTCCTGTAAACAGTTGAAAGAATGTGTTTAAGTCATACAGACGATTTTTTAGGAATATTTTTAGTTTGTGAAAATAGACACTTAGAAACTTTTCTGCTGAAAACCACACAATGGATTCCTATGGAAGGTAATACAAGTTACTGGTAAGTACGGTTAGAATTACTTTTCAGAGTCAGTGCTGTCCTAAAATATGCAGCCCTGGGTTCTCTCCTGATAACAGGTGAGTAAATCGGAATTCGTAGTTCAGCTGATTTTAGAGGAATATTTGTACAATGGTGAAGGAAGGGGGCGGTGCCTGAGGTGACGTTTGCAAACACGCCCTGTGGCACGTTTTAAGTTGGGGAATTAGTTCCTCTTCAATCCTGAGGTCCCCTGGGGGCCAACTAGCCCACCAGGTACCTCCAGTATGCGCCAGGGAGCTGCATTGCAGAGAGGTGTTCAGAGGCCACGCCCCTTTTTACAACACTCTGCAACACAGCTCCGTGGCGCTTACTGGAGGTTCCTGGTGGGCTAGTTGGTCCCCAGGGACCCTCAGGATTGAAGAGGAATTCATTCCCCAACTTAAAACGCGCCACAGGGCGTGTTTGCACACATCTCACCTCAGGCCCCGCCCTGTACCTTCACCACTGTGCAAACGCGCCCTGTGGGGTGTTTTAAGTTGGGGGATTAAGTCCCCTTGAATCCTGAGGTCCCCTGGCGGCCAACTAGCCCACCAGGTACCTCCAGTATGCGCCGGGGAGCTGTGTTGCAGAGAGGTGTTCAGAGGCCACACCACTTTTTACAACAACCTGCAATGCAGCTCTGTGGCGCTTAGTGGAGGTACCTGGTGGGCTAGTTGTCCCCTAGGGCACCTCTGGATTGAAGAGGAATGAATTCCCCAACTTAAAACACGCCACAGGGCGTGTTTGCACAGTATCACCTCAGGCCCCGCCCCCTACCTTCACTACTGTGCAAACGCGCCCCCTGGCACGTTTTAAGTTGGGAGATTAAGTCTCCTTGAACCCTGAGGTCCCCTGGCGGCCAACTAGCCCACCAGGTACCTCCAGTAAGCACCAAGGAGCTGTGTTGCAGAGAGTTGAAAGAGGGGCGTGGCCTCATTACACCTCTCTGCAACGCAGCCCCCTGGTGCATACTGGAGGTTCCTGGGGGGCTAGTTGGCCCCCAGGGACCCACAGTATTCAAGGGGAATTAAATCCCCCTCTGCAAACGAGCAAGGGGGTGCGTTTACAGAGCGGTGTAAGGAGGGGGCGTGGCCTCTGGCCCGATCCCGGTCTTTTTTTTTCTTTTTTTTTAGAAGGGGGGCTGTGTAGCCCCCCTTCTTTTTCAAATTTATTGGCCCTGGGGACCCCATCCCCCAGGGCTTGCCACCAATTTTTTTTTTTAAATAAGTAAAACAAAAATCGGGAAGGGGGCCGCGTGGCCCCCATCCCGAAGCCATATTTTGCCCAGGGGACCCCATCCCCCGGGGCATGGCCCTTTAAAAAAAAAAAATTATGGGGCTGCCTTGCCCCCCTCCTGTGGCCCCTTTTGGCCCCGGGGACCCCATCCCACGTGGCCGTTTTTAGAAAAAAATACTTTTTTACATTTTTAGGAGGGTGGCCGCGTGGCCCCCCTCCCGGGCCACTACTGGCCCCGGGGACCCCATCCCCCGGGGCCTGGCCATCTCGTTGGGGACCGTGGGAGGGTCACAATCTCCCCACGGTCCCGCCGGCTCCCCTCTTCCTGCGGGAGCCGGCATTACTTTTCCACATGGGGAGCAGCTAACATGCTGCTCCCCATGTGGAAAAGCAATCTGCTTTGCTTCATTGAAATGAGAGCAGGTTTCCCTGCTCTCGCTTCAATGAAGCAAAGCAGTTTGCAATGGCAGGGTGGGAGCCGCGAGGCTCCTGCCCTGCCATTGCAAACAGCAGTGTCCCAGGGGTGGGCACCCCAGGACACTGCAGGAGCAGGCCCTGGGGGGGTGGCGGTCCCCAGGGCCATCATTGGCTCCAGGGGGGGGGGCGCGCAGCCCCCCTCCCACCTTTGTCAAAGCCCCGGGGAGTGGTGGTCCCTGGGGCTTGGGGATGCGAAATGGTTCCCCTATTTTAAATAATTAGTGCCCCGGGGAGGTGGCGGTCCCCACCCACACAGGTTTTTTTTGTTTTTTTTAAAAAAACAAGCCCTGAGGGGTGGCGGTCCTCGGGGCTCCGGGGCGGCCATGAGCCCCCCCGAAGACATTAACATAAAGCCCCGGGGGTGGCAGTCCCCGGGGCTTGTGGGGGCCTTTGAGCCCCCCCACTCATGTATTTAAAGCCCCGGGGGTGGCGGTCCCCGGGGCTGGGGGGGGGCTGAGAGCACACCCGTAATTCAGATTAGCCCCGGGGGGTGGCGGTCCCCGGGGCTCCGGGGCGGCCATGAGCCCCCCCGAAGACATTAACATAAAGGGGTGGTGGTCCTCGGGGCAGGGGGGCCCCTCTGGGCCCCCCATTATAATATCATTTTGCCCCCTGGACTTGGCCCCCCCGGGGGCTAAATAAAAACAAAGCACGGGGGACCGCGCTTCATTTGGTTTTCGTCAGCGGGATGCGCAGACCCTAAGCGCATCCCGCGATTTAAAAAAAAGATTTTTTTTTTTTGGGCCTTGGCGGTCCTTGTGGGACCCCCTGAGCAGGCCTAGGGGGTCAGGGTGTTTCTACCCTGCCCCCTTGTCGCGTTTTGCGCCTTTTTTTCGGTTTTCTTTTGCCTCGGTTCTACTGAGGCACAAGATGGCTGCCAACACTTCCTGATTCAGAGTGTTGGCAGCCAATTAGTATTCAGATCGTGCATGGCAGGGTGCGCGCTGGGTGCGGAGAGGGTGTGCGGATCCTCCAAGGCCATAGATATCACTAACTTTTTTACCCTAATTTTCTCAGGAACTACTGAATGGATTTACACCATTTAAGCAAAAGGCACGAGTCTGAACTGAGGACTACCTCTTTGCCAAATTTGGTGTAATTCCGTTCAGCAGTTCGGGCTGTAGCTGCGTCAACAGGTCCTATGGGAAAATGCATGGGGAAAACGCCTTTTGGGACCCCCCTTTTTTCTAGGCCCGCTTGACAAATCACTGTGAAATTTTCAGGATAGGAGCGGAACGGAGCTGGCCAAAAGTTTGGAAAATTTCGCGAAGATTCGTCAATCGGCGCCAACGTTATTCCAAATAGAATGTTGCGGATTTCCTATGGAAAATAGGTCCTAACTATATCTACCTACTGGCGACCGCCAGTAGGTAATATATATATATATATATATATATATATATATATAAAGACAAAGTCCTGAACTCCCCAATAAGACAAAGGGAGCTGAAGGCAGGTAAGGGCCTCTTCACCATGCACAATGCTGACGTCCAAAAGTAAAGACAGCAAACGATTCCAAGTTTTCAATTCTGACGTTTAATTCATTTGTCAGACAAGTGTCCGCCTCAGACGCGTTTCGATCGCCTCCGCGATCTTGATCACCTGATATATATATGTGTGTGTTGATTAAATATCACAACAATATATGCTACAGAACTTTATTTAATTTAAAAAAAGGGAAAAAAAAATTTGTAGCCAAAATGAATAAATTATGAACCCAACTGGTCGGATTTATGGTATTTGAAGATCATAAGCGTATTGTTTGGTTATATGTAGATTTGGAGAAGTATTCATGTTTGTTTGTTTTGTGCATGTTTCCCTGCACTCTTCTCCAAATAAATTTAGCTATTCAGGGACCCTCTATGTATTTTTGAAGTCGGGCCTGGTTACTGCCTGGATGGGTGTCCTCCTGGGTATCCAGGTGCTGCGTGCTCTTTGTTGCCAGGGCACTTACTTGGGACACTCCTGGGCTTCCTGGTGGGGCTGTGTTTGGGGCTGGCTGTATTGTGGGGTTTGTGCTGCCTCTGTTGTGTGTTCCCCCTGGTGTTTCCCCCTTTCTTTCTGGTATATGTGTTTTCCCTGGCCCTGTGGTGTTGGGGGTGTTTCCTGTGGTCTCTGGCTTGTCTGGTCTCAGCCTGATGGGTGGCTGGTCCCTCTGCAGTCGGGTCCCAGTCCTTGCAGGGGTGGGGTGTTCCTGCCATTTGTTGCCTTGGGCCAAGGTTCTGGCTGGGCTGGCCTTTGCCTGTCCACCCACCCCTGTCTTCCCTGCATGCCCCACATGGGCCTGCTCCTGTTGTTCGGCGTGCCCTACCTCCCTTTGTCATGGGTGCAGTCTGGTCACGTGGTGTTTGTCTTGCCCCTTTGCATGCCTGCCCGCCTTGCTGCTGGTTGTTTAGGGGCTTGGCACTGTGGCTCGGGCAGGGTCTTGTGCCTCTGGCTTTTCTGCTCCCTTCTGTTCCTGGGCTGTTGTCCCTCTGCCGGTGGCTGATTTCTGGGTTGGAGTTTCACTGTTTCGGGCTCTTCCTGCTTTGGGTTGTGGCCTTAGTGCTGTCTTTCTTCCGTGTCTGGCTGGCACATGGTCTGGTTGTAGGGCTTTGGCTGTTGCCTCTGTTTTATTTTTGTCCGGCTGTTTTTTTCACGGCACTCGCTGGTCTGGGCTGTTGGGCTGAGGCTTTGTTTGTGTTTCGGTCCTGTGTGGTCCAACGGTTCTTTCCTGGGGTCTGGGCTGAACTCCCTGTCCTTTGCTTTTGCTGTGCTCTGCATGGTCCTTTCCCGGGTGCGGGTTGGGCAGACAGTCCTTCTGCCCGGGCGGGTTACTTGGCTTCGGCCTTGGCTTCCTGGTCACTTTTTGCCCTCTATTGCGTCGGTTGTGGCTGGTTTCCTTGTCTTCTGCCCTGGGGTGTTTTCTCCCTGCCCCTGTCCTCCTTAGTGCATGCTGGGTTTCGGGGGGATATTTTTCTCTCCCCTCGGTGGCAGGAGGTTTCGGGTTTGTGGCTATGGGCCCTGTCCCAGCCCTTCTGGGGCTGTGTGGATTCTGTGTTAGTGGCCTCCCATCTTTGTTGGCCTGCTTGTGGTTCAGTTGGCTGGCTGCTTGGTCTCTATGGGGGCATCTCTGGCTCGATTGTTTTTTCTGTAATATCTGGTCTTGGCCCTTCTGCTGATGCTGTTGTGGCTCGCTTGGAGTGTTCCCTTGCTGTGGTTCTCTAGGCCGCTTGGTCAGCTGGCTGTTTAGTTGGGGGGCCCTTTGTGCCTCTTCTCCAGTGGTCGGTTTGTGCCTTCTCCGGGTCTGTGGTATCCTGCTCCTGCCACCCCCGGGTTTGCGGTTGGGGTGTCATCATGGGTCTGTGTTGCTTGGGGTGGGGTCTTCCCTTTTGTTGCCCATTGTTCTTTGGATTGCCTTGGTCTCGGTTGCCTAGAGGGTTTGCCTCACCTGTCCGTGCTGTTCTGGCCTTTCGTGCTTGGCCCTGGTTTGGTTTGGGTCAGGGTCTGGTGGTATCCGCCCTTTTGCCTTTCCTTTGGAGGGGCTTTGTTGCTCGCCTTGTTACTTGTGGGGTTCTGGTCTCTGACTCTTCTCTGTCCTTTTCTGTTCGATTGGGGTAGGGTTCTGACTGTCTTGTCCTCCTGGTTGATCTTTTGAACTTTCGGAGGCTGGTTTTCTTTTGGGTGCTCGGGCCTGCTTCGTTATGGCTCTTGGAGCCTTCGTGTGGTGGCATTCCGGGGGTTGTGTTTGTGTTTCCCAGGCTTTCTTGTGTGTGCCTTGGCCTTTGCCTCTCGGTCTGTCCCTGGGCTCCCACTCTGGCTACGTCTCCGGGGCTGAGTACTTGACGGTTGTCCTGTGTCGACTTTGGTGGTTGGTGCTGACCTTTCTTCCCTGGGGCCTGGTCCTCCTCTGTGAGGTTTCGGTGGCGATGTTCTCTGGGCACTCTGGTTGGGGACTGGTGCCTGGCCAGTGCTTCCCCCTTCCTGGTTTGGTCTGCATGGTCCTACCCTTGGTTGGTCCTTTGCGTTTGTGCCTTTGCCCTGTTGGTTGGCCCTCTCTTTCTTTTTTAGGTTGGTCTCCGGTGGGGCTGCCCAGTGGTGTTGGGGTTTGTCCTGCGGTTGGCTCTCATCGCCCTTCGTGCCTGGTTGCGATGGGGCTGTGGGATCTTCCCTTCTACCCCTCGTCTTTCTGTGGGGTTTCTTGTGTGTCTGTTTGGTTGTTGGGGTTTCCCTTCTGTTCTTGCTGGGGCTCTCTCTGTGTCTGTGCTACTGCCAGGTTGGTGTGGCTGCATGGTGGTGCTGGGCTTGTCAGCCTTTTTTGTCCGGAGGGCGCCCTTCTTGGTTTTTCGTGTCCTGTTGGGGCTTTGTCTTCTCTGGTCCACTGGGTTCCAGTGGTGTTGGTTGCTTTGCCCCTGATTCCCTTTGGGGTCTCTGTAGGGTGCCTCCTTTTCGGTCTTGGTTTCTTGGCCTGGTCGCCATTTGGTATGTTCCTTCCCATTTGGCGGTTTTTGGGTTTGCCTTTTGTTGAGGCCTGGGTGCTCTGTTTCTCATTTCTCTGGTTGGCTGCCTCCTTGGTAATGAAGATTACTGGTAAGCAATAGGGCATTCCACAACAGGGGAATTTGCATAGAAAATAGATATGTGAAAAAGAAATCCAACGTCAGATTATTTTTTTCTGCTCTCTACCCTCTCTCAATACCCTAATGTTTCTGGTAGTTCCAATTATATTTTAAAGATAATAATAACGCATAAAGACAGATATAGGGAATTGGAATGAAAACATAGCCGTGAGTGCATAGTTAAGTGTAATATACAATGATGATTTCAACCTCTACCTCCACTTGTTTGTGCATAGGGGATTCTGCAGAATCCATAACTGAAGGTACTTCAGTCACATAGACCCAGCCACAGGTACTTTCTGATCAAAACGTGACCCCAAAGGGACGGTCTAAGACAAGGGAAGGGATATTAAGGGCTGTGTTAGGAAACCTAAAATGACAGGCGGTGTATTCTAAGAAGCCAGTCTATGTTCTTGAAGTTGCCATTGTCTACAATCAATTATCCGAGCATGTAGAGGCTTCAAGCAGTACACTTTGATTCCTAATCAAAATTATAGACAGCTCTCCACACTCAAACCACATTTAATGCATCCACTTGGAGAGAGGAGAAATGATAAAAAATATGATAGCACTGAAGAACTACTAAAATATCTCAGACATGCACTGTTTTGTGGTCCCTTTGAAAATATCAATACTTTCCACACATTAGCATTGAATGCAATGCCTCCCAGTTAAATGGCAGCTGCTATGAATCATCCCAAGGGAGAATGTAAAGTGTCCCTTCCTGCACATAAACAATCAATACAGCCAATTTGTAAGCACACATAGAAGTAGCAAATCTTCATTATTTAATGATGTTTTTATGTGCAGGAAGGGACACCTTCCTGCACATAAACAATCATTAACGGCATTTTGATCTTTCTGCATTCTGCATCACACATACAAAAAGCAAAAAGGTGGAGAGATAAATGTATTTCTCCTCGTTGCGCCATTCTAACGCCTGCTATAGCATGGCGTTAGTTTTTGACGCTGCCTCAGATTAATAGATCTTTGTAAATCTGGGGCAGCGTCAAAAAGCAAAGCAATGGGTGTTGCGATGGAACACCCACAGATACATCCATTGCATGACCCTTCCACGCAGATATGTGCGTGAAAGGGCACCATATTTATAAAGTGGCATTATGCCACAAAAAGTGGCTTATTGCCACTTTGTAAATATGGTGCAGGCCATCACGCCACTGCAACGTCGGTAAAAGTGGCGTTCTGGTGGCAAAATCCCCTTATATATATATGCCCCTTAGTGACAATTGTATTATTAGCCACTAAATTGCTGATGGTATGCAACATCAAACAAAGGACATTTTCTTTTGTGCTTTCACATTTAAACCAAAATACTATTTTTTGAAAAGGAAAACACAACTGAACGCATTTGATGCCCTTATGGCCTGGCTTCACAGGGCAGCTGTCGCCAGACAAATATGTGACCATTACTAGACAGGGGCTTTGGCTCCACCCACATGTTAGCAAAATGGAGATCTAGGTAGCCATATGTTTCTTTAAAAAAACGATGTTTACGAAGCACTTCAATGAAATAAGATTGGTATACTTTAACACTTATTTCGGGTAAACTGGTGGAATATACAAGAAATATCCCATCAATAACACGCTGTACAATGAAATACCTGAACATTCCCATATCTGGACTGGAGCTTAATAACGAGTTCCATTTCATATCTCCTATAGCGCACCATTTTTCATTCTGTCACGTGATAGTTTAGCAATTTGGAAAAATACATTGTTGTGGTCTTTATAAAAGCTTGACCACTTACATGATTTGGTAATTAAGAAGAGACTAGGGGGCTTGTAGAAAGTTGAAGAAGGGTCAATTTTTACTATCAAAAAACGTGAATACTGAGAAAGGGAACTACGTGCATTAGATTTATCAGTTGTTGCTAAAATAGGATTGAAGGCCCTAAGCAAGTATTTCAGTGAGTGGAATAAATGTTACCTAGCTGGCAGGTTTCCACTACGACTTTCTTGAACCATCTGAGTTTTCCAGAAAGTCTCTGACTGAAAAATGTTGCTAGTAGCCAAGCACAGTTTGCAGTTTGGTATGGGATTTCAAAACATAATCCAGATTATTCTTTGGCAACTGGGCCAATCCCAGGGAATAGCTTTGCTTTGTGCGTAATGTCTTAAATCGGATTCCATTTACTGCCAGTTAACAGTCTTGCCAGAACTCAGGTAATGTAAACCTCGCATAGGGGTTGGTTATTGACCAGTAAAGGAGATGGCTTCGGCCAGAATCCATTCATGGGACAAGGCCCTTTCTGCAGGGTCACCCCAGATTTTTGACTTTCTTTGGGGTGCCCATATTCGTTGGCTTTTAGAACTCTGTGCACTTGACTTCTGCTAACCAGGGGAACGTGCTGGTACTCTCACCCTTAAACATGGTAACATTGGCCTACAACTAATTGGCACCTTTAAATTCATTCATAAATCCTATGTAAATGATACTACATGTACCCAGGACATGTAAATTAAAGGCTACAACGGGATGCAGCATCCATCATGCCATCCACTAAAATAGCACTTTAAGAAATATATCAGGATGTCCCTGCATCCTGTAGTGCAGTTTTAGACTACTATTTCAGACAGGCAAAATCAACCTTTTGCCAGGCATAAACCTTCCTTTTTAATATATATGTCATTCCCTAAAGTAGGCACTAACTGCTCATAAGGCACAGTGAATGGCATAAAAAAATGCATATACATATTGATGTTTTACATGTACTGACATTCAAAAACTCATAAGTTGTTTTTCACTGTGGTAAGGCTATTGCATCCATTGATTAAGTGTTACCTTATCACACTTAATAAATGATAACTTCAGTTTGGGAACTGATAGAGAAATGCTTCTTACACTCATTTGCATAGTAATTTCAAACCCTCTTCAGAGATGAAGTTGGATTTTAAGTTACTGTTCTGGAAATACCACTTTTAGGAAGTTGGCTTTTTTTCAGCTGAAACCAAATGTGCTTTCCCACCTGTGTCCAGGGTCACATAACTGTGACTGGCTCTCCTGAGGTGTGTCGTGTATTACTTCCAGACATTGGAACAATAGGGGGCTGGGTGTAGCAGGAGTGAGTCTTCCTGACAGGATGACTGAGGAAGAGTTGTGCCCTACCATGATTAAACATCAAAGAGCCCTGTCCGCAGCACACCTAAAGGAACCTGACACCAGACCTGGCCTTGTCGTTGTCCCCCTAGACAGTTTTGAGCCAAATCCAGGGGAAGGAAAAATCTGAACAGGACCAGTTTGGGAGTAGGCCAGGGATTTTTTCCCCACCAAAAGGCTTACAGTGGGTATACATGTGACAACTTCAGAAGCTCATATAAGAACGCTCTTGGACCTGTGGAAGATTCATAAGAATGACTGCCCAGCTGTCTGAAAAAGTAAGACTGGACCTGTTGAGCTTACACCAAGATCCCCAGAAGTGGCTTCAAGGGTCTGTCGGCTAACCTCCTGTTTGAGCTGCAGGGACACAATAAGATTCAAAAGGCCTCCCTGAACTGCCCAGCTGATCATCATCACTTGGACCTGCCTGAGCCTTGATGCTGACCTCTGCTGGAGCTAGTCCAGATCCGCAAGAACTGTCCCCCAGATCCTGTACCATTAGCAGGAATCACAGCGTACTTCTCCTGAACTCAACGTGAAAATCCAAGTGTTTTGAGTTTTGTGCGTGAAGGCACTCATGGTGAACAATGACCGTTTACTGACGCAAATCTCTAGGGACACATGTTCTTCCCATCAGCCAAGGCAAAGCTCCATCCAAAGCTGACGGCTCGCACCACAAGAGTGGCTGTCCATGACACCCAACCTGCTCTTTGCACCAACAACGCAAGCAGAGGGCTAAGCATTGGTTTATTCAGTGACTTTTGTGGTTTATCCTGACAAGGATTGGGATTGGTATTTGAGTGGGGCAGCCACCCTTCTCAACTAATAACCCAATTTATATCACCAGTGCATGAATTTATAACCAGGGCTCCAACTTAAAATGGGACTGATTCACAAATGCATTTATGAACACGGAAGTAGTACTACAAAAGGAATTTTAATGTACTCTTACTTGCCTGTGTGGCTACTCCTTAAATCGGCCAAACTGATATTAGTAAAAGTGCAACGAGGGCACAATAATTTCTATTTGTACTAAATGCATAAGAATATTCCCTTTCTTTTCAGATGCTTTGTGGCCTATTTGGAAAGGCATATGAGAGTATGTAAAAGAGTATTACAGGAGTACTATTTTACATACTTCAAAATGTCTTTGTGAGTAGGGCGCCTTTTGGCAAAAATGTCATGCTCAGATCTATTGCCACGTAGTTGCAAAAACTGCGAATCATCTATTTAATGATCACAAAAAGAAAGTTCCTGTAAAAATACAGTGTCCAGGCGATGCCACTCCTGGATGGTGATGCATTTAAAAGGTAACCAAAACCCTAGGCTTACCTGGTGACCACCCTTTCAAGATACAGGAGCACGTTTATGGCATTACGTTTATGCAAGTTCCTGATGCTTGATTACAAGTCTAAGTGGCTGGAAATGAGCAAAGGTTACAAATCCAGATTTTGCAGGTGCAAAGGAGAAATAGTAATACACATTGTCTGTATCCGCCACAGCTTATTTGTGGAAAGAGAGGTCCTTCTGCTCAAACAATTCTCGCCTCTATAGAGGCCCTGAATCCTAAGAACAGGCGCGTAGCCACGGGGGGAGGCATTTGAGGGCCGAGCCAGCCCATTAGAATCTTAGCCTCCCACGCCCAAACAACAGAGGAACAACATAGAGGTGCCGGAGTTCAGAAGGTGAATGAGCAATAAAATGCATTAAAATTTCTGTTTTGTCTTGTTACATTAGCTGCGTGTTCCAAGATTGGTTAAATAAATGTCAGGCTGTCTTCTGCAAATGGTTGCTTATCCTTTTATTGTGGAGATGCTGTTTACTTTTCTTCCTTTGACTGCAAAGTAAAAATATTTTATAAAGTGAAATATGTGAAAACCTCTCTGTGGTACAGACAGGGCCACTGTAATTAGGCAGCAGTGGAGGCCGAAGTTATACGGCAATATTGACTGAATTATATATATATATATATATTTATTTTTTTAATAAAGTTTTTTATTGCAGTCCAAAAATTATCTATACATTAAATATATTAAAACCATTACATCCATAAAAAGAGAATACCTTTAGGCATAATATTGAGTTCCCAAGAGTTAATAGATAATACATAGCACACTAGGAAATCAGGGACAGATACAAAACAAAACAATAGATATAAAAGTTTTTTAACCATATACATAAGACAGAGGCCCCTCCTAATCTTAATCAAAATAAGTAGCCCAGATTTTTTTGTACTTCCTAGGACCCTCCACACGTAGTGCATAAGTGCGTTCACTTCTTTTAACCGCTTTCATCTTATGGGCCAACTCTAGGACAGAAGGAATCAAATCAGTACGCCACCTTTGCAATAAAAGTGATCTAGCTACTGCCATTGCAATATATAAAAATTTAACCAGTTGGTCAGGAAGGAGAAGATCTGGATCAAAACCAATAATAATTAACAAATCATTCACTACTAATTGAATACAACATTTAGTTTCCAAATAACAAAAAATATCCTCCCAGAACTTCTGAATCCTAGGGCAATGCAACATAATATGCGACCAATTTGCTGAAAGATGGTTCGGTAAAGTTGCCATTTACTAACAAACAGCATCCTTCGCCAATTCGCACCTCTTAGCGTGCTAAAATTAAGTTTATTAATAACGGACCACATATTGGCAGAGATTTCTAAGTCTTCATTATCCATCCATTTTTGGACAGCCTTCTGTCCAAGATTCAGGCCCCTAACTAGAGCTAAATGCTTTTTCCATACCCCAGGTTTTCTGCCGGGTGCATCTTCTATAAGTACATTAACTAGCTGATGTTGTTCGCCAATTTGAGAAACATCTAGTTCGGCAAGAAATTTATGGAAGATGTTCTATGACCCCAAAAGAATAAAATCATTAACAGTCAATTGCGACTTTTCGGTCATAGTCAACCATCTTCCATTCCTCAGAAAATCTGAGACTTTACGGACTCCTACCGAAGCCCACTTTAAAATGAGTTCTGAGGATTGTGTAATCCCTGCTAAGGGTAAAATGCCAGATAGTAACGTGGCTGAATTGATTACAGGGATGGAATATCTTTAATAGAGCGCCTGCCGTTTTTTGAAAAGCCAATGAAGACACTTATAACAAACCAGTTTAGGGGATTCAAAAATTAACAAAGGGGAATGGATCTGGCTTTCCTTTACACATTAGATCCATAAAACTATTAATAAAAAGGTTTGACTGTAGTTGAGGTTTGAATCTAGATAGATACTGTGCAAAATAAGCATAGTAATAATCCCTGAGATTAGGAAGAGCTAAGACTCCCGTTTCCAATTCTTCATATAAAGTGCTAAGTGCGATACGTGATGATTTTTTTGCCCAAAGAAAAGCTGTAAACATTGACTCTACTTGGGTAAAAAAGGAGCCCGATAGAAAACATGGAATGTTTGAAAACAAAAAATGAAACAGAGGAAGAATTGACATTTTAATCAAGGCCACCTGACCCAGGGTGGATAAAGGGAGAGAGTTCCAACGTAAAAAAGGGCCTGAATTTTTCGAAGAAGCGGTGCAAAATCAGGTGATATAGGTCGCTAACACTTTCGGAAAAATATACCCCAAGATATCTCTTAGGTTTGGTGTTGCAGCAGGAAAGAATATCGGGGTGCAGATCCAAGCTTGCTCCTCCACATTGTAAAATTTTGGTTTTCTTTTATTGATGCGATACCCACCTAAAGCCTCAAAATCCTCAAAGACCAGAACATTTTTTGCCTGAACCTCTATGTCGGGTTTGATAATAAGCGTGATATCGCCGACGTATAATTTCAATTTTGCCATAGATGGAATTGGGGGACGGATATCAGCACAATTACTTATTGCTATCGCCAACGGCTCGATAAAGAAAGCAAATAAGACTGGCGATAAATGGCACCCTTGCCTTTTGCCCCGTTTTACTTTGACCAACCCGGCCACCGAAGTGTTGATAATTACATTGGCTTCAGCGTTGATATATAAATTATGGATCAGGGCCATGATCTTTGAGGAAACACCAAAGTGACTCAAAATCGTAAACAATGTCTCCCACACAACAAGGTCAAAAGACTTCTCGGCGTCTAATAGAAGGACTAATGCGGCTATCTCCTGTGAATAGAAATAGCCCAACGCCTCAGATAAATAATGTGTATTGGTGGCTAACTGCCTACCAGCAATACAACCATTCTGGTCAGAATGGATCAATTGCGCCGCGTGTTATTTAAACCGAAGTGATAACAATTTGGTGACAATTTTGTAGTCTGAGTTTAACAACGTTATCGGACGATAGGAGTTCGGATCATCGCTGTTCTTACCTTTTTTCAGGAAATTAACTATGTTGCCTTGTCTAAAGGACTCTGGTATTTCCCCCCCTCCAACACAGTTTTTACTACACGAAGAAAAAAATCCGCAACTGAGCTAAATGGATTCATAATGCCGAAGCATTTTTTTCCCAATTTTAACTGGGTCGCCTGTACGCGAGGCGGTTAAGGGACATTTTAACGCAGTGATGTGATTTAAGGCAGCCTGTTCCCTAGCCTACCAAGCTAAAAACTTGCCCGTAAAATTACTTTCCTCATATGTTTTTTGTCAGAATTGTTGAAAAGAGGCTTCACTCTGAGTGTAATAATTGGCACTGAGTTCACGCTTAGCCTGACCCAGCTGGTGCTGGTTAAACACAGAGGGGTTATTAAGAAAAGCAGAGTAATTAATAATTAACCCCCGGACAAAGGCCTTAAGTGTATCCCAGACTACACTTAGGGGTGCAGACTCACTATTTCGTAATAAAAATTCCTTAATCTCTGTCCCAATAAAACCAACCCAATCCTCTTCATTAAAATATTGTCTATTCAACGACCATCTTTTAGGGGACCTAATGCAATTTCCTAATTGTACCTTGTGATAGTCTACTGGCCCAGGGGGATGGTAAGGGAAAAAACGCTTGCCTTGTGAATAGCAGAGGTGGAGAAAAAGGAAACAAAACCAGTCTCTTGATTCTTTTACGGTTTGTTTAAAGAAGCCATTGCTTCCTTTATTTTGTCCTTTCTTATTTCTATATCCTATGTATCTTATTTCGTTCTTTCTTTTAGAATGTACAACCAATAAAGGAGGGCAAACAAACACTACAATTAGACAGTCTCTTCTGCTTCCGAGGTCGTCTTTCCTAGGGTTTAAACAAACAAAACATGGCTTCTCAGTGCTTTCTTTCAGTGAGGTTCTTGGCGTTGCTCCGGGCCCCAGGAAGGCCACATAAGGGAGGGAAAACAAACACAACAGAACAGCCAGGGTTAAAAACTGTTGTTCTTATGTTATTTGTTTTGTGCTACCACCACCAGGGAAATGCGTGCCAAAAGAGGGACGGGGAAGTCACGTGTAGGGACTGTGGCTAGGAGGGTGCATAAATAAAACCATCATATGCGCATGGTTATATCCCCATGCAACCCCTGTCACACCACCATCAAAACGATCCCCTTAAGGTCATTTGCCTTGAACCACGGCCCAGGACCCGGGCCGTGGCGCTGGGACCCGGGGCGTCCTCTGCTGTCCCGGGCCGCCGGGTTTTTCCGTGGTGTGCTCTGCTGTCGGGGCCTTTGAACACTGCTGGGCTCCCCTTGGGTCTTCTCTTGCTCCGGTCCTCCTGCTGCCGCTCTCCCCTGCTCCGGCCTTTCTTCCGCTTCTCCTTTCCACTCCGCTTCTCCCGCTGCCGTTCTCCCCTGCTCCGATCTTCCTTCCGCTTCTTCACTTTCTGCACGCTGTCTACCGCTTCCGCCTCTGCATCTCTCCTGCCACGCTCTGCCCCACGCTCCGCCTCCTCGCCTGTGCTCCGCCAGTCTTGTAGCTGAACCCCTCATGACGTCAGCTGTTTCTCGGCAAGGCAGGTTCGCGCAACTAGACAGCTGTGTCCTTCCGTTCTTCCTTCGGCGTCTCGGTACGTTTTTCTATACTTCCGGTGTGCCGGCTCGCCTGGGCTCTCACACATCTCCTCCCTCAAGAATGGATGTTGGGGATATTCTGAAGACGGGTGTCGGGATAGGTAGTCGGCACTGACTTGTTTAGTACCCGGAACGTGGATTGTCTGAAATGAAAAAGGTTGTAATGCGAGGAACCAACGTAGGATACGTGGATTAGTGTCTTTGTTATTAGCAAGCCAGGTAAGGGGGGCATGGTCTGTTAATATGATGAACTTTCTTCCCAATAGGTAGTATTGTAGGGCCTCTGCTGCCCATTTTATCGCTAGACATTCCTTCTCAATGGTGGAATAGTGGGTTTCACGGGGAAAGAGCTTCCTGCTGATGTATAACAAAGGTCTCAAGTCATCATGGGAATCTGGCTGGCATAGCACGGCCCCCAGGCCGAGGCCTGAAGCGTCGGTTTGGAGGACAAAGGTTTGGTTAAAATCGGGACAACCTAACACTGGGGCTGTACAGATAGCGCGTTTTAATGCATTAAAGCTTTTCTCATGCTCTCGAGTCCAGACCTGTATGCGTGATGAGTGTGTCTTTGTCAATAGAGCAGTTAGGGGGCTAGCCAAGGAGGAGTATCCGGGTATGAACCTACGATAATAACCTATGAAGCCCAGGAAGGAACGGATGTCACGTTTCGTGGTTGGTCTCGGGATACTTTTGATGGCTTCTATTTTGTTTATTTGGGGTTTTACACAGCCTTCCTGGATTGTGTAGCCGAAATATTGAATCACATTGGTACCCAGCAGGGACTTCTTTGGGTTAATAGTGAGACCTGCTGCCTGGATTGCTGAGAAAACGGTTTTTAAGTGATACAGGTGGTCCCCCCAGGTTGGGCTGAAAATGACGATGTCATCAAGATAGGCTGCGGCGTACGCCTCGTGTGGTTTTAAAATGTTGTCCATTAGTCTTTGGAACGTAGCCGGTGCCCCATGCAAGCCAAAGGGAAGCACTTTGAACTGATAGAGACCCGAAGGCGTTGTGAACGTGTTTTTTTCCTTAGAGTGAGAGGATAAAGGTACCTGCCAATACCCCTTTGTAAGAACAAGGGTGGACATAAACCTGGCTTTTCCCAATCGTTCTGTCATTTCGTCTATTCTGGGCATGGGATAGGTATCGAACTTAGTTATGGCATTCACTTGTCGCAAGTCTATACAAAACCGTAGGCTACCGTCGGGTTTTGGCACAATTACAACTGGGGAATACCAATTGCTCAGGGAAGGTTCAATGATGTCAGCATTAAGCATGTCAGACACTTCTTTCTCCACGGCTTCCCTACGTGCTGCCGGAATGCGGTATGGTTTCTGTTTTATGACCGTTTTTTCTAAGGATACTATCTCATGTTGTTCCAAAGTGGTTCGGCCAGGGGCAGTTGAAAAGAGGCCGGGGAAGTGGTTCAAGAGAGCTTCCAATTGGGCTTTTTGTGAGGACGACAAGACCTCCCCCATAGGTACTGGATCAGGGGTTGCTCCCTGTTTAGACGGGAGGGGTATGTCTACTTGTTCGTCAGTACGGACGAGGTAGGATGGTGTAATTGGCTGTTTTTCCTCCCACTTTTTCAGTAAGTTTACATGGTATATCTGCTTGCCACCAGTGCGACGGGGAAGCAGCACGCTATAGGTAACGGGAATTACCCTTCTTTCTATCTCATATGGCCCCTGCCACTTCATCAGTAATTTGTCCTCCGTGGAGGGGATTAGCAGGAGCACCTTCTCCCCTGGTCTAAACTCTCTTAGCCGGCTGTTCTGGTCATAATGCTTTTTCTGTATTTCTTGGGCCTGTTTCATGTTGTCGTGCACTAAACCCCATATATAAAATAAGGAGGTCTTTAGGTCTGTGGCGTATTGTAATAGGGGTTTGCCTTCCTCATCCTCCTCCTCCCACTGTTCTGCCGCCATGTCCAGGAGAGTCCTGGGTTTCCGCCCGAACAATAGTTCAAAAGGGGAATACCCAGTAGACTTTTGTTCATGTGTTCTCAGGGCGAAAAGAACTAGAGGTAACTGCCGATCCCATTCCCTCCCAGTCTCAGAGATGACCTTGTGGAGCAGGTGTTTGATCGTTTTGTTGTATCGCTCCACAAGGCCATCTGTTTGGGGGTGATACACGGATGTTCTTAGTTTGTCTATTCCCAGTATGGTGCAGACCTGCGTCATCAAACGGGACATGAATGGTGTTCCTTGGTCTGTGAGGATTTCGGAGGAAAATCTTACTCTGGAAAACAGTGTAATCATGGCTTGGGTCATGGTTGACAGGGGAAAAGCCTCAGGGTAACGGTTAGCGTAATCTACTATGACCAGGATGTATCGATGTCCTCTGGCCGAGGGAGTCAAGGGCCCTACCAGGTCCATACCAACCCTTTTAAAAGGAATGTCAATGATAGGCAGGGTTTGTAAAGGGGCTTTTACTGGGGTCTCGGGGCACGTGTATTGGCAGCGGACACAGGCAGCACAGTGTCTAGCTACGTCCCTATACACGCCTGGCCAATAAAATCTCTCCAGAAGGTATTGTAAGGTTTTCTCCCTACCACAATGCCCTCCCCCTACTTTGTTGTGGGCCAACAGCAGAATATGTTCTCTAAATGTGGTTGTTACAAGCAGTTGTGTTTTAGTCAGTGAAAGCCCCTTCACCACTCTATATAACAGCCCCTTTTTTATTGTAAAATAAGGTCCTACATGTCCGGGTGTTTGTTCCTGGGCCTGTTCCCAGGCGTACGTGAGTGCTTTATCCTCTCGTTGGGCTGTCCGCAAACTGCACAGCTTTGTTCCATCGGGGCCTGTGAGGGAGAGAGGAAAGGCGATACGTGACACCTGTGTATAGTTCTTTTTCTCCTGTCTTTTCTCCCGTTTGCTTTTCTTGACCCTGACTTTCGGAGTCTCTAAATCTGTTCCGTTAGAGGGGGCGTCCTGTAACCAGGTCTGGGCTTGTGGTTTTGACCCCTCCATATACTGATCGAATTTAGGATGATCGGTCCCTATTATGACTGCCTCTGGTAAGGAAGGTATAACCCCTACTTTCCGCATGTGGGGGTCGTTGTCTACCTCCAAAAGGATTTTTGCCACTGGATAAGTCTTGGTATCTCCATGGACGCAGGTTACCCTTACTTGTTCGGTGTCTTGTATCTGGGGAGGGAGAATCAAGGAACCATCTACCACAGTGACGTGACACCCTGTGTCTAGCAAAGCCTGTCTTTTTTTCCCCATTTACGAACACCTCCTTTTTATACTGGTGAGGACCTGTTTTCGCAAAGAAAACCTTACCATGGCTATATCCCACCTCCATTGGCTCCGCTGTTGTGGTACGGTGAGGACACTGTCTAGCGATATGTCCCCACTCTGCACAGTTATAATGCTGTGAGCCTTGTCCACTTGGACCTGCCGCTGAGATGGGCTGTCTAGGGACAGGATGGGGTGGTATGAGGGGCTTGCTATCGGACCAGCCTATACTTCTGGGGGAAGTGATATTCTGGGGACGAGTCGGGGTGGAGTTAAACTGGGAGCGTGCAATGCCAGCCTTAAAGTCAGGAGCCCTATGAAAGGCACAGGCGAGGTCCACTGCCGCCGTGGAGGTGAGCTTTGGGTCTTGTTTGACCCAGGACCGTGTGCTAGATGGTAGGGCATCTAGGAACTGTTCCAAGTAGATTTTTTCTACCACTTCCTCCATGGTGGAGACATGAGGGGTTAACCATCGATTACCCATGTCCCGTATCCTGTAATATAGGGCTCGAGGGTTGTCCCCTGCAGACCACTTTTCCCTTCGGAATTTGTTTCTGTAGTGCTCCTGGTCAAATCCCATCCTCTCAAGAATCGCCCTCTTTACGTCGTCGTAGGGGTTTGTACAGGTGGGGTTTGCGTATTGATAGGCGGCTTGTAGTTCGCCTGAGAGAAGAGGAGCTATATACTGACCCCACCTTTCCTTGGGCCATGCCACTGTGGTGGCCACCCTCTCAAAGTTAAAAAAGAAATAATCGGGGTCTTCCCCTTCTTGGTATTTCTGGAGAACCGTTCCGGGGACGTTTGGGCGTACCTGAGTGTTCACTATGGCGTCGGCTAACCGTAAGATGGCCGTATCCTTCACTTGTTGGTTGGTAGCGATGAGGGTGGCCTGTTCTTTAAGGGCCCCTTGTAGGCTTTCCCTATCCACCTGCGCTGTTTGTATCTGTTGCTCTAATATCAGCTGCAGGTGTCGTTGGCCTTCTACCAACTGAGAAATAATGTTCTCCATGGGCAGGGGTTGTGTTATGATGCGACACGTCTAGACAGGGAATAGAAAATCCCACTTCTGACACCACTTTGTGATAGTCTACTGGCCCAGGGGGATGGTAGGGGAAAACACGCTCGCCTTGTGAATAGCAGAGGTAGAGAAAAAGGAAACAAAACCAGTCTCTTGATTCTTTTACGGTTTGTTTAAAGAAGCCATTGATTCCTTTATTTTGTCCTTTCTTATTTCTATATCCTATGTATCTTATTTCGTTCTTTCTTTTAGAATGTACAACCAATAAAGGAGGGCAAACCAACACAACAACTAGACAGTCTCTTCTGCTTCCGAGGTCGTCTTTCCCAGGGTTTAAACAAACAAAAAACGGCTTCTCAGTGCTTTCTTTCAGTGAGTCCACATAAGGGAGGGAAAACAAACACAACAGAACAGCCAGGGTTAAAAACTGTTGTTCTTATGTTATTTGTTTTGTGCTACCACCACCAGGGAAACGCGTGCCAAAAGAGGGACGGGGAAGTCACGTGTAGGGACTGTGGCTGGGAGGGTGCATAAATAAAACCATCATATGCGCGTGGTTATATCCCCACGCAACTGCTGCCACACCACCACCAAAACGATCCCCTTAAGGTCACTTGCCTTGAGCCACGGCCCAGGACCCGGGCCGTGGCGCTGGGACCCGGGCGTCCTCTGCTGTCTCCGGGCCGCCGGGTTTTTCTGCGGTGTGCTCTGCTGCCGGGGTCTTTTGTCCTTCTCTGCTGGGCTCCCCTTGGGTCTTCTCTTGCTTCGGTCCTCTCGCTGCTGCTCTCCCCTGC
Source organism: Triturus cristatus (assembly GCF_964204655.1). NCBI lineage: Eukaryota > Metazoa > Chordata > Amphibia > Caudata > Salamandridae > Triturus > Triturus cristatus. The sequence continues at coordinate 873,029,718 of NC_140590.1, forward strand.
TCCGGCCTTTCTTCCGCTTCTCCTTTCCACTCCGCTTCTCCCGCTGCCGCTCTCCCCTGCTTCGATCTTCCTTCCGCTTCTTCACTCCACACGCTGTCTACCGCTTCCACCTCTGCCTCTCTCCTGCCACGCTCTGCCCCACGCTCCGTCTCCTCGCCTGTTCTCCGCCAGTCTTGTAGCTGAACCCCTGATGACGTCGGCCATTTCTCCGGTGAGGCAGGTTTGCGCAACTAGACAGCTGTGTCCTTCCGTTCTTCCTTCGGCGTCTCGGTCCGTTTTTCTATACTTCTGGTGTGCCGGCTCGCCTGGGCTCTCACACATACCTCAAGCACCAACATAGCATGATCAGAGAATCCATTGTATAGGAATCTCTGCTGGCTAAAGCACAATCTCTGAGAAACCAAGAAAAAATCAATGCGTGACGAGGTACGGAATCTACATGACCAACAAGTATACGCTATTTTGGTTGGAAAGGCCGCATGCCATGGATCCTGTACGTCCAAAGTTACTCCATACTGTTGCAAGGTTCTTAAGACTTTAGGTTTCAACTGCTTTTTAGCCCGCACTGAGGAGTCTATTTTAGGATTAATTAAAACATTAAAATCCCCCCCAGAATCAGCTCACCAGGTACCTGAATTAGGGACCCGGTGAGGATAATTTTAGGGTTATCCTCAACTGGGGAATACATGCTGACTAAAGTTATCGGTCTCAGTCTCTGTCTGAGAATGCAGGTAACCCAGCACCAACGACCATATTGATATTTATCAAAATTAACAACCTCCGCCTGAAGTCTTTTTCTTAAAAATATTGCGGTCCCTCTATGGGAAGCGGAAGATGAAGAGAATCCCCTATAAGCTGCCCAGGACCTAAACATAGAGAAATCATACAGCTTTACAGCTGGTATGTGGGTCTCTTGTAAAAAAATCACAGCCGGGTTTTCGGTTTTAATCCATGATTTAATTGCCAGCATTTTCTTTTATTATTGAGATCATTATCATTAAAATAAACCACTTTCAGCAGTTCCTTACTGGCCATAGTTAAGACCTAACCAAAGCTTAAACCCCCTAAACATCTTACCCAGAGTCAAGCTAACAAATGGATGTATAAAACCTGAATGAATTTGCAAAAAAAGGACCTCATTTATTCCCCCTATGCTCCCATCCCACCCCTTGTGACTCCGCCCCCTGAAATGTGGAAACCCCCACACCAACCACACTAACCACATTTCACCCCCCCCATCTAACCTGGGTGTCATGTAATTACACCTGTGTGATCTTACCCCTAACCCCCCCAGCAATGCTGAAAAGGCCATCTATTAATTAAACATGCAAGCAAGCGTGTATTGTAAAGGTTGAGCCCCACTATGATCAGGTGGCATCTTGACAAACAACTTAATCTTGATTAGACCTTCCAATGAGAGAAGCAAGAGGCAAGCGAGGTTACCCCACCTGACCTCCCAATCTGATGACCATGACAGTTATGTTAAAACAAGCATTTCCATCTAAGCCCTGGAATCCTGCGAGATCTCTTTTAATAATTCCTGGGCTTCATCTAGGTAGGAAAACATGAAAAATTTGCCCTTAATCAAGACCCTCAATTTAGACTGCTGGGCGATAGATGCTTGCGCCCCATTTGCTTTGAATAGATGAAGAATCTTCACAAATTCCTTTCTCCTACGTGCCACCACAGCAGTCATATCGAAGAAAATGCGACATTTTACAGTTTTGTTCACTACAAACTGTCTTTGTTGAATTGCTTTAGACAGAATTCTCTCTTTCACACGGTAGTCTGCAAAGTTTAATAATATTGTCAGTGGAATCGTAGAATTAGGAAACGGACAAGCAGGAACACAATGAGCCCTGGTGATGGTGAGATCGCCTTCGAACTCTGGCATGACCCTTTGTTTAATAAATGAGTTGACCCACTGCAGGGTTTGGGAGCCCTCAATTCCTTCCGGAATTCCGACTATCCGGAGATTGGACCTCCGAGAATGATTTTCTAGCTCCTGCAATTTATTCTCCGAGGCATGCTTGCTTTTGGCAGCTGATTTGGCTTCTCCCATTACAATGGTCATCTGGTCCTCTAGAATTGAAATCCTGGCTTCTGTCTCCTGAAGTTTAATTGGGAAACTTGACCTTGTCTCTTCAATTTTCATTAATCGTTGATGAAGAGAAGCAAGTTCAGCTTTCTGGGTTCTCTTCAGCTCACGGACTTCTTCCAAGATTAAGTTAAGCATGTATTTGACGCTAATCTGAAGTTCGCCCGCTGGCTCCATATTAAGACTAGAAATAACATGAGGAGGATCAACAGTGGAAGAAGAAGAGCTCCCTACCTTTATCCCCTCAGGAGACATCAAGCCAGCGAAAGGTGCCAGTTCTTGCAGAGAGACCGGGAGCTGTGTCGGTGTCAAAACTTGAGGAGTTATCGGTAAACCGGGGGCACTGGAGGCAACAACACCCTGACCAGGTGTTTCTGATGTTTCTAGTTGCCCCGCTTGTTTCCTGATTTGAGCAGTCGACAAAGTTAAGGAGGTCGACTCTTCCTGGTTTGGATTTTGTTCCGGGAATGTCCCCATAATTGTATGAAGAACAGATTTCAGATTTCCTTGCAAACTTTCCTTACTAATAGGGGCAAGGTCCAAGTTTGCTACAGGTGCTAGGGCCGAACGCCAACATGCCAGGAACGATCCGCCATTGCTGGGGGCGGGGCAAAGATCACCTGTGGCTACGCGGAGGCGTGGTACTCCGCAGCCATCGCCCGCACCAAGAATGATTGTTGATGGCGGACATTCTCACGTTTCAATTTAATTAGGCAGCAGTGGAGGCCGAAGTTATGCAACAATATTGACTGAATTATATGACAAGAAAACACAAATTATTTTGTTTGATGCAGCACATTTTTTAATAGTATCAATTCATTATTTTCTCATTTTTACACGTAAGAACGGTCTTGGGAAAAGTTTCACTTTATTAGCACCAGAAGCACATCCAAATACTGCTCACTGTAAGTAACTGAAAGGTGACCAGTCAACCTTTGTGAAGAACCTTCCATTGCACAGCCGCACGCTTGCAGCATTTTTTGTAACTTTTTATCTGTATGAGCTACAAACAAAGGGGCATATCATCAAGGAGGCGATATAAAATTATCGCCGCTTTTGCGTCCGTTTTCGGACGAAAAGCGGCGATAATTTTATCACCTAATCAGAAAGGTCACGCTATCGCGTGAATCCTTGCATTATCACCCTTTCCCCCAACGCCCATCTTTGCATCTCTAATGAGATGCAAAGTGGGCGTTCCTGCCCTGACATAACTGGAGAAATGTCACTAAGGTGGATATCATGGCTAAGTCTGCCCTGCCCTATCAACAAGCTATCGCCAAACTTTGTGGGAATATCGCTGGATTCCAGCGATAATCTCACATTTGGCAGTTAGCGCTTGGAATTCTATTGCTTTTGAGATAAGCGTTGCTAATAGCACGCTATCTCAGTGATAAAATTCCACATTACCCGGCGATAATTATCCTAGCACTAAATGCGCTTAGCGATAATTAGCGCCGGTCCTTGATGATATGCCCCACATGTGTTTAAAAAAAAAAAATCTGCAGATTATTTTAGTTTACATTGCAAATGTGGTACCGCAAAATCGCATAATTCCGCGGCCCCAGAATCACATAAATCCAGTGACCTTGTATACAGGGAGTGTAATATTTTTTTTTAATTCACATAAAAGGTAAATACCTGTAAATGAACTGTACAGATATTTCAAGTATACCAGCAGTTACAAAAGCACAAATGAAGCACATTTTGTTTTATAATTGAGTATGATAAGTGTAAAGGAAACAAAGATTTTGATAGGCTCAAAACAAATTTTGGTGATGCACAAGTGATAAATATTGTAATGTATTGCTCATTTACACAGCACTTACTACCCATATGTGTGGCACTGAAGCGCCTACCTATATGGAGAGCGAGTTACGCCAGATAGGGTGGTGTGTGATTAGAAGTGTGTTGTTTTTGTTTTGTGATCCAGTATAGGAAGTGTTTCCAAGTTGGGCGCGATGACCACTGAGGAGCAGTTATAATGTTATGAGATGCAACGCATAGCAGTGCGGTGGATGATGAGGTGGGAGGAAGACATATGCACAATTTATGGTTTTTCAGTATGCTGCCAGGTTTGGACAGCTCTGTGGGTCCGATTTCAGATGACTATAGTCAGCTTAGCTGATTACTGCACTGGCTAGTCCGAGCAGACATTTTACTTATATTTCATGTAAAGAAATGCAGCAAAACAACTTACTGCTCTGTGCTGCATAAACGGCAGATAGCAGAAATGTGCAATTTTTACAAAGATATGGCACATTTCTGCTGTCTCATAGCATTGATTTGTGCACTCCCTAGCACCAATGCAGGCTCCCTTGAACAAAAACAATCCATAGAGGCATATTCCTCTTTCTATGTGTGCTGCTCAATGCAGCACACATAAAATGTAGAGGCAACTGGAAAAAATAAAGACATTTCTTCTTTTTGTGCCCCCCTGGGGAAGGTGTACCATTTTGATGCATTCCCAAGTTTATTAGCTTTAGTAAATCTGGAAATGCACCAAATTCCATAGGTGGATGTATGAAAAAGCCAATGCTCCCCAATGGAACTTCTTCCCAACACAAGGTAAGTCAAGGCTGTATTATGCGCTGACTTGCATTACTTTGCATTTACAAAACTACACAACGCCATGCAAGGAGACTTTGCATTGCTTAAGAAATTCTAAAAATTATTTTACATCGGGCAAGCCCTACACATAATCTTAGTAAATCTGGCGCCAAATGTATAGTTCTGGGCCAGAGCTGGCATTGTTGGATGGAAAGGGAGAAATGGGGAGAGATGCTGGGATGTGTATTGTTACTAGTATCTCATATCTGAAAGCCATTGTGAGATGTAAAGAAGTGGCCATAGTATATAGATATTTGGGATCTGCAGTCATGGACTAGATTAAAGTCCTTCAATTAACCTGCAGTGTGTGGAAGATCTCTTCAGTTTTTCAATGCCTGTTCATTTAGTGATGGATGGTTTATTGGCTACAGAATACTGGTGATGGAGACCCCTTGCAGCATATATATCTTATTTGAATGTAAGAGTTTTAGGTTACAGTTGGCTGCAGATCGCTGAGTGCTATGGTATTAGTATTAGTTTGGACCAGAAATGTTATATATGAACCTACATAACTATAAAATTCCCCAGCAAAGCCTAGGTAAGCTCTCCTTAACTTACCTGCCTTCCGAAAGTAGTTTGCTGGTTGGGTTGGTTCCAATCTTTGGACCGTAGGTTGAAAATTGAGTTTGAGGGTGCAACTGTCTTTCTAGGTTTGGTTGCATTTATGTGTGGTGGTGTTGTTGTCTTGGAAATAGCCATGTTTTCACCTGTCTTCTGAAGTGTATAAGCTCTTCGATACTTCGAATTCTGGCTGGTAGGGTGTTCCAGAGCTTGGCAGCTTGTACTAAGAAAGCAATGCCTCCCACAGATTTCTTATGGTAAGGTAATATGATAAGTGATGGAAGCCTGGAGTGCAGTGTCCTGATTTGTTGTTATTGCTTGAATTTGGCTTGGTCATTTTCCTTGGAGGCTCTGTAAACAATGTAAAGTCCCTTGAACATTGTCTTCCTTGCTCTAGATAGCCAGTGGTGTGATTGCAAGACTGCAGTCAGTGGTTCTCTTGGTTGAAGGCAGAGAAGAAATATTGCAGCGGTATTTTGGATGAGTTGTATTTTACGTATTTTTAATGTCTGTGTGCCAAGGTTTAGGCTGTTGGTATAGTCAAACGTGGAGATTACGAGTGTGAGGATGTCTTGCAGTTTTTGTTTGTATCCAAGGTATGGGAGGATGCAACATAGTATTTTCATTGTGAAGAAGGCAATCAGTTTTACATTGTTAACATGTGGTATCAAATATGGGTCTGAATCCATGGTTACCTCTAGATTTCTGACTTCTCTTGAAATTGCTGGAGAGGCCTCATGTTCTTTTGACCATATGGCAGTAGGCTGCCCACAGTTAATGAGCTCTGTTTTTGCTGTATTTAGCGTTAGATGGTGATTCATCATCTATGTTTTCATGGCCTAAAGGCAGTGATCAAGTTTGGCATTGTAGAGGTTTTTCAGACCATCCATTTTTAGAAATGATTTGGGTGCCATCCACATAGTTGTAACAGGTGAAGTTAAATGATTTAATCAGGTTGAGTAAGGAGGTCAAGTAAATGTTAAATAGTAGAGGGTATATGAAGGACCTCTGTGGGACACCACCATGTTGTTTGTGAGGAGCTGATAGGAAACCCACACCTCCCAGTCATTCAGAAGCAATATCCAATCAGGAAACTCCAGATTCCTGTATAGCAACGTACTTTGATTAGCTTGTTGTGCTTGGGCACAGTTATCACATTTCAGCTACGATTTATAGTTGACTGACATTGCTCCTGCCTACACTGGCCTGTTGTGAAATAAAGCCTGGTGAGAATAGGTATATGCTCTACAGATTGCTATTTTTGTTTGCAGGAGCCACATAGCTTGTTAGGCTAATGTCCCTGCTGCAGACGGGCGCAAATACAATAACTAGCAGTAGTATAAACCTGAAATGACCCAATATATCCTGCCATGCCACAAAGGGTTGCTATAACAGACTATCTTTTAAAAACGGTTTCATATCTAGATAACTCTGCCAGAGTCAACACAATGAGGATTTATCACCTTGAATCAAATGATGTGTAAACCAGAATCAGGGAAATTTGAGGCTGAGAGCCTTGTATTATAATTGACTTCAAGGGGCATCTCTGCAGAACATAAAGCAACATTTTCAGATTTTTGTATAGTGTGATTTAGGTTCTGTGTAGTATGAATCTGCTTTTTAAACTTTATTGACTCCTATTAAATTCTGCTTTATCTAATTTTTGGTCATGGCAGATAAATTGCTGTTATGAGGTGCAATGTAATTAATATACTAAATACAAAATATTTGGTGAACATTTGGAGTAGTGTTTTTTTTGGGAGGAATGTGGGAATGTTGGGTGGTACGAATTTGATGAATTCTCACAGTTTTCGGAATTTTCCTTCACAGACATATGAGGAAAGTGAAAAAACAATTGCCAAAGTTTGGCGTTTGCAAGCTACCCCGGGTTAAAAAAAAGTATCAGAATCCACACAAATTACACCACCCCTAACTTTTCTCGGTACCTTGTTTTAATAATTGTTTGGGCCTGGAAGGTATCCCTGGGTGCTCACTGAGTACTGGCCTAAATACCACACCTACCCACATCACTAAAATTGGTCAATTTGCAAGACAAAATCTTGATCCTTCTTGTATCTTAGGGGCGTTAGGAAGCCTTTAATTACACAGGCCATAGCTCAGTCACACAAGTGGGGTACTATTATTCTTGGGAGAAGTGCAGAAATGCTGGGTGGTCCAACTCATGTGAATCTCCGCATACTTCATTAATCTGATATGCTTTTACTTTAGTTTTGCTGTGTAATGTCAGTGCGCACAGCATTCTGCGCAATCCAACAATGCAAAAATCAAACTTGGGACTCATGATATGACAGCCACATTGCATTAACATATTTGTTCCATGAATGTAGAGGACTTCTCCAGTTCCAAGAGGCCCACAGGATGGTAGGCTTCTGGGACTGGGGAACAGCAAAAAGCACAGTGCTCAAAGAAAGCTGGCAGGTGCTGCTAATAACCATGCACTGCACAACCAAGGGAAAGTCTCAGTTGCCATACATGGTCAATGGAGAAGAGGGCTATAGGGAGACCAACATATATTGAGAAGTAGAAAGAAGATAGAAGAGAAGATAGAGAGCAGAAGTTCTAAAAAAGGATATAAGACAGAAAAAAAGGTGAGTCAATAGAATAAGTAAGGTAGAGATGGAAAGACAAAAATGGGAAGATAGATGCAGCAGCAAACAGAAAGAGATAGCAGGGAAAAGGTTCAGAGAGGGCAGCAGGGGCAGAGATTGGGAGTGAAGGGAGAAAGTAAGGGAGACCCTAAAGGAGGGAAATGATAGCTACATATAGACAAATGTTGACTGGCGAAGTGGAATTTATCATGTTTTGGCTAATACACCTGGCCCAATTTGATTTCAAAGCACAATCTTTCACTGTATTTTCTAAAAGGTATCTTAGTGTAAGGTTCACAAATCACCTTGCATAGTGGTCTTTAAAATACGAATGCGGTCTAATCATTGTTGATGTATCCACATTGGTTTTTGCAAAGTGCTTAACAATGGCGCCCCATTGCGTTTTGTTACTACATGCTCTTTGGGAGAAGTGCTGATACCTTCTCCTCTAATGCATATCAGCCATGTATACATTTGTTGGTATAGTTGCTGAAAAGTGCAACCTACTGGCTGAGAAGTTAAAGTTCTGTTAAGGAGGTGATTTAGCTTTCTAGTGTACATTTAAATATGACAGTCTCTTAACTGTTTCATTTCATGAAGCTTGACTTTTATCTGCACCTGTAGTAACAAAAAACAATCCCTCTGAAAATAAATATTTTACATTTCTAGTACACATGGCAGGCTTCAATGCTTTCTACTTTTGCCCCTCAGAAAAGTGCACAGAGAATGCCCATAATTCTGGAAGTGGAGGACTCTGAAGCATCCACATGAGAGGTACCATGCTAGCACCATCAAAGAGAGAAGTTATTACAGATCAGCATCCTAGATGCAAACTGTGAAACTACCACTTAGACCATTAAAGGCAGCAAAGCCACAGGCCTCAAGTGGACCCATCCCTGGCTCACACAGTCACCTATACTTTGCAATGCCTACCTGTCTTGCTGGTTGATGTCTAACAAAGGTCTTCTTTTGTACAACACCTTTCACACAATCTACCTGTAGCTATGAGCGGTGTATGCCAATGTCAGAGTCTGCTTCAAGTCCATGCAGTTTTATTGGTGTTTTGATGAAATGTAATTGAAGAATCCATCTTTTGTCACAACCTTAATTGTGAAATTAATTATGGGACCTTCCCAGCTTCCCCTGTAACATGACAACAAAATTCGATTTAATTTTCACCATTGTTGCGTCCCTAAAATGTTTAAAACACAGTGTTCGCTACTAATTTACCAATACGTTCTTGATGGATATACTCCAAGGCCTTTGTAAAGTTATTACTTTACAACGTTACATCCTGCTACTTTAAATCCCAGCTAATCAATTGGATTTAATGTTGGATTGTGAAAATCTGACCAAGTGTGCTTTAATATGATTCTCCAAAAACCCACATAGTCCTTCCCATAGAATCACACTGTGTGCACCCTGAATATCAGAACCAGAATATTGTGACAGAATATTGATTTGAGAATATCGACAGGTAAGTAAGCATACTTTTTGTATTGCTTACACCACATATATGTACCGCCACTAGATATATATGACAGTCGCCAGTAGGTAGTTATAGTTAGGGCCTAGTTTCCATAGGAAATCCTTTTTTTAATTTGCCAAAAACTTTGGTGCCATTTGACGAATGTTCACAAGATTTTCCAAACTAATGGGGGGGGGGGGGGTTACGTCAGCTGCTGTCTTGAAAATTTAGGAGTGATCCGTCAAGTGGGGCTAGAGAAAAAGGACGTCCCAAAACACTTTTTCTCTATGTTAATTTCCATAGAAAACTTTAGAAAGGGCTACAGGCTAAAGTGCTGAACAGATTTACACCAAATTTGGCAAAAAAGGTAGCTCTTGGTCCAGAAAGCACTCTTTTAAATGGTGTAAATCCGTTCAGTAGTTCTGGAGAAATTTGAAGATTTCGCAGATATACAACTGTGGCCACGGAGGATCCGCAAACCCTCCCAATCTTGTGCCTAAGATCTGATTGACTGCCACCACTTCAAACCAGGAAGTGTTGGCAGCCATCTTGTGACTCGGTTAAACTGAGTCACAAGAACAAAATGTGAAAAAATAAGAAAAGAGGGCAGGGTACAAACACTCTGACGCCCTAGGCCTATTCAGGAGCTCCCACAAGGAACCCAGGGCCAAAAAAGAATTAAAAAAAAAGAAATTGGCAGATTTCACAGCAGATCCGCGAACCTGGCTGATAAAGAAAAAAGAAAAATGAAGCCCGTGCTTTGTTTCCTTTAGGCCCCCAGGTGGGCTAGGTCCTGGGGGCTATTAAAATTTGTGATGCGAGGGCCCCCGCAGCCCCCCGTGCCCCCCCACAGCCCTGGGGACTGCCACCACCACAGGGCCATATTTAATTAGAGAGCGTGGGAAAGCACAAAACCCCCATGCACCCCACGGACTACCACCTCCCCAGTGCTAGTTTTTCTTAATGCAGGGGGCTACGCGCCACAAAAGTCCTGGGGACCCCCCACCTCCTTGGGACTATATTTAATTGGAGTGTATGGGGGGCTCTAGCTGCCCCACATAGCCCAGGGAACCACCATCTCTCTGGGGCTAGTTTTACAACAAGGCCCCCCACACAGCCCCGAGAACATCCACCTCCCTGGGGCTATTTTAAAGATGGGAGCCGTAAATGGCCCTGGGGCCACCACCACCGAGGGCCGGCTCAAGCAATGTCTTGGAGTGCCCACCCCGGGGACATTGCAGTTTGCTAGGGAATAACGGTAGCACAGCTCCTGCTATCCCATAGCAAACAAGCGTGCTCGTTTTGAACAAGCGAAGGAGATGGCCATGACCTGGGGGATAAGGTCCCAGGGCCTGAACTGGCCTGGGTGGGGGGCCACTCAGCACTCCTCCCTTTTTTTAAATAAAAAGGTATGACCGGACCACGGGGGATGGTGTCCCCGGGCCAAAATCGGCCTGGGGAGGGGGGGCCACGCAGCCCCATCCCATTTTATTTTAATTTTTAAAAAATGGGTCAGGCCCTGGGGGATGGGGTCCCTGGGCGCCAAAGGGTCAAGGGAAGGGGGCCACAAAGTCCCCCTTCCTAAAATAACAACAACAAGAAACAAAGCCTGCAACTTGCTGGTGGCCTACCCCCTTTCTCCACTCCTCCACAAATGTGCCTCCTGACATGCTCTTAGTTGGGGGATGAAATCCCCTTCGCTGCTGAGGGTCCTTAGGGGCCAACTAGCCCATCTGTTACCACCAGTAAGCCCCACACAGTGGGATTGCTGAGAGGTGGTCGGAGGCTATGACCCCTTTTCCACCACTCTGAAAACGCACCTATCAGCACACTGCTGGTGGGGCGATGTGGTCCACTTGCGTCCTGAGGGCCTCAGGACTAAATTGGAGTTCATCCCCCAAGCAGCAGTGGACCAGGAGGTGTGTTTGCAGAGTGGTGGAGAAAGGGGGCATGGCCTCTGACCACCTCTCACCTTTTCGACATTGAATAGCTGGTTTTATTTCTTCCACTTTATACATCCACGTGTATTTAATCAATAATGATCTGTTCCGACTTCACCTTTCTTATCACATTACACACTTTCCATCTGACCTCCTTTTCACAATTAGTTTTTCTTTTAAAAGCATTCATCCAGTTCTTGGATTATAGAGTATGCGTTATTTTCCTCGTAGGAAATATCCCCTGACGAAGGGCAGTGCCCGAAATGCATTGGGGCTTTAGCAATTCCTGTGAATTAAGATGTTGAATATCACACCTCATGATGTATATATGAGAGGAACATTATGAAGAATGAAATCGATTGAAATTTCATTACTGAAACAAATGATGAATAAATCAGTTTTGGAAATTACAAAGTGAATGATAATTTTGTAGAAACGACATGTTTGCCAGGAGTGTTAATTGAGTACGTCCTTCCCGCGATGGAGGATGCTTTTTACAGATTTTGTTGCACACCTTATGTTCATGAGGTGATACTCACCAGCACACAAAAAAAGGAGTACCATTGGATTATTTTTAAACCTTTTTTGAAAGAGGAGTGCGACAGCAACCCAGTTTGTTTCAAGTTACCACCAGTAGGTTCCACACAGCAGGATTGCTGAGAAGTTGTCAGAGGCCACGCCCCCATTCTCCACCACTCTGCAAATGTGCCTCCTGGCCCACTACTATTTGGGGGATAAAGTACCCTTGGCTCTAGAGGGACCTTCGGGACCAAGAAGCCCTTCTGGTACCTCCTGGTAAGTCCTACACAGCAGAATTCCTGAGAGCTGCTTGGAGGCCCTGCCCCTTTTCTCCAGCACTCTGCAAATGTGACTGCTAGTTGAAAAACCTTAGAAATTTACTAAAAAACAAAGGTTACAGGGATGTTTAATATAAAAAGTAGAATTAAAAAAACCTTAGAAATTCACTAAAAAACCAAAGGTTACAGGAACGTTATAGTTAGGAACTAGCATTTAAAAAAACCTTAGAAATTCACAGAAAAAAACAATGGTTACAGGAACATTATACTTAGACTGACATTTCACATGTACAAAACCAGAGAAATTCAGCCATTATAGTTATCTGAGTTAACTATAACTTGTGCCCCCGCAATGCACTGCTTATGACCTCACATATTACATCACTCATGATATGGTCAGTGACATCACTGATTGCATCACTGATATAAATATATCTTCCAGGAATGAAGATGTGGATTAAGGAATAGTAAATCTGTACTTCCCTATTTGCACTGACCTTTCAATATTCTTTTATTGATATTCTTGTATCACGATATTCAGGGGGTCGTTATTTGGTAGTACAAACAGTATTTGGGAAAGAATGTACCTAGCACAGCTTTAATGTTTGGTCATAGCTCAGGGCCATATCCCCCTAAGAATTAGGCCTGGGCGAAGCACTACGCTACGCTCGCGTAGTTTGCGAAGTTCGCGCTACTTCGCACTACGCGAACTGCACGTAGCACAGTGCGAACACGCGTAGCGTAGTGTTGCGTAGTGCTGCGGTCATTTTTTGCTTGCTCGCGGTCCTCAACGTCAAGTTGGCGACCGCGAGCAAGCAAAATGATATCCTGGCGAGACTTTTTCCTTGTTCGCGATCGCGAGCATGGAAAATAAACCTCCCGGCGAGATTCCCAACGCGAGAAGGTCAGGTTTCTCATTGCGAGGGGTCGCGTATGCTCGCGACCGCTCGCGATGAGAAACTACCAGTTCGCGTTGAGAAAGCTGCAGCTCGAGTAAAAATCTACTCGAGCAGCAGAAAACTACAGCTCGCACTGTGCAAGATGCCATTTGCAATGATTGCACAGTGCCGGTTGCTTGTCCGCACTGTGCAATCATTGAAAACAACATCTTGCACAGTGCGAACATGTTACTTCGCAGTTCGCGAAGTGCTACGCGTAGCTCGCGTAGTGCGAACTTCACTTTGCGTAGCTTCGCGAAGTGCTACTTCGCGAACTACGCCCACCCTTACTAAGAATATACTTCTGGCTACAGGCCTGCCTAAGAATACTACTTTGAACACCCAGCTTGTCAATACTTACGATGTTGCATAGCAAAAATACAGTACATGAGGATCCCTAAATGATAATGAATTCCAACAATGAAAAAAGATGGATTACACCCTTTCGACAATTTCTGGACTGAACTTGGCAATAACTGACAGTTGGAAAACTAAAGGTTCAGTTGGCCTAAAATTGTTTATATATTTAATTTATGACCTAGATAAAGTAACTGACCAAAAGGATGCACTGCCTGCAAAAGGGTCAAATCTTATTACTTAGAACTACTCTGTCTAATTTTCTGTCTGCAGAACTGATGTGAAATTGAACTACCCATTGCTGGGTGAACAACTGATTAAATCTGCCACTTTTTAAAAATAAATGTGTACAGATATTTTTATGTTTAAAAGATTATTTTACTGTATCTCTGTAGCTGTTTTAACAGATGAATTATTTGATAACCGTATTGCTTATCTCTTAATCTTTCAATATATAAAATGTTAGTACATGTAATGGTGTTAATTCATCATGCATAATAAAAATAAATTGTAGAATTTGAACAACCGAAAGATAGTGATTGGTTTGTTCAGTGCAGATGGTCAAGCTTTGTCAAGGCAAAGAAAATCTGTGTATCAGCGGCATAAATAATAAACAATGATGAACGCTGAATATTAGGGCATGCAAAGCCTTCATGACAGATTGAAGAGCAATATCCTATAGGCAAAGTACAGGGATACTCGCCCATTGACTGTTTTTTTGGTAGAATAGAAACTTCTAATCACCACCAGTTGAGAGCAATCTTCTAGAAAGGAAGCAATACGTGTAATGACTGCCATGGCTGTCACTCTGCAGCCCACTGTCTTGAACTGCAGGACTAGCCTCTTAAAAGTGTCAACGGTGCTGATAGATTTTATATGATGGCCCTGAAACACCCAAGATCGCAATTTGTCATTACTCATTTATTCAAGGCGAATGGAACTGATTCAGTGCCTCAACTTCAGGCCCTAATATGCTGGTGGTGCAGCTGTGGCACTTCCAATCATATTAGTAGTTTTCTCAGTGCCATGGTTTTCATGGCAGTGAGGCCTCCATGAAAACTGTGGGGGTGAGAATACAAAGGGGGCCCTACAAGGCCCCGCTGTTTCCTCAGGACCATGGGGTGCCTGTAGGGGATACATGTTGTACCCAATTGGCTGACCCAGGGTTACTGGCTGGTTACCCAACCCGGCTAACCTCTGAATGGGACTACCTAACTGGATACTGTGAGGTATCAAATGAATCATGACATTAAGCCCAACTTAATGCCCAAGTCGAATTTAGTGGCACTTTTAAAGTTAAGCAAGTTTTAGAAAGTTGTGACTTTATGTCCCAATGGTCCAGTTGCCTTACACGGGCTGGGACCCACAGACAGCTTTCTGCTTGCCTGTGGACTGGTGTTAATGGCAAGGCAAAGGCTCAAACACTTCATGCCCCTGGGAGAGGTGTCAACTCCCATTTACAAAAAAACGCTGAGGTGTTAGTCCAAAAGGCAAGCTTCAAATAGGATGTCGCATTTGATGGACAAATGGTGCTAACACTTCTGTATGGCTAACTCTTGTTCAGGCAGACAAGCTGGAGACAGGGACAGAGTTAACACCAGTTCCCCAACCGTTTTTTTCTATAGGTGTGTAACCCCCAGGTAGCCACATCTCTAGGATGGGCTACATGGCTCCTTACATCCAAGGAAGGGTCTCAACATTTTGAGAGTGGCCGGAATGGTGCACTCTGGGATTGCCAGATGCCACATATCGCTGGACAGTCATCACTCAAAGGAAGTGTACCTGGTAACCCATTGGCTAGGGACATGTGGTCCACTCAGGGAACTTTAGCAGGATAAATAGGGCACCCCTCAGTGCTTAATTTGAGCTGGTGGTTTCCAGGGCTCAGCACAGCACTTAATTGGTTTCTGGTGCTAGGCACCAGCACTTAATTGTCAACACCTCATTTAGGACAGTCTGCCACATGGTGGCACTGCTCATCTAATTTAGAGATGAGCAGGAAAATGGTTGTTTATGACTACAATAAAAATAAAAAATTACTAATACCTGCCTCCCCAGCCATTCCTTTAGCTTTGGGGACTTGGAATAATCTGATCTGTCGCACTTGCAGGCAAGTGAGATGGTTAGCACCTTTTGGGCAGTGATGACAGTAGAAATAGGTGGTGCAAGCTGCAGTGACCTCCTGGTCAGGGCCCTGGCACTTACTATTTTACAAATTAAGCACCTTGACCCCTGGCACCCTGGACCCTCAGATCATGCTGGATTTGGAAGGAGGGCAAAAGAAGGACTTCCCTGCTACCCTTGGAATCACACATAGAGAGGCTGCACCATCTGCTGGACTGCACCTGCTGCACTTTGGGCAAGAAAAGTTTGGACTGTGCCCATGGCTCCTAGGTATGGGAAAAGTTGATCCTCAGACCAAAGCAGTGATTTGAACGATCAGTCTGCTGATCACCAGGAACCAGCTTGAGGGACAACATTGCTGAAGCAGCCCAAATTGGCAAAGTGTGAGCCACAGGAGAAGATTTGCTGCAAGCTGTTTATGGGAACCTCGAGAGACTAATCTTCAATGGCCAAAGGTTGCACCTGAGTCTGCTGAACCCAGTAGTGTCATCAAAGTCTGGATCGGTTGCTCCATATGGAACACTAGCCCTCACTAAAGGATTTTGCATCAATCTTTGTACCAGAGACCAGGAGCCAAGCCGCTGCTGACCTTCAAACCCCAGAAAGTGGACTTCAAGGAACCCCAACCTTTGTGACCAAAGTCACCCACATCACCCTAGGATGGAGGAACCACCACAAAGGCACCCCTGTCGACTGTATCACAACCGGAGCATCCTTACGGATCTTTTCATCTTACATCACCAGCATCAGGACCACACCATTATCCTCTAATATGGTCATGCTGTAAAGGCTGGAACTGGCCTCAAAAACACTCAAGTGACCAGGCAGCTGTCCACATCTACACCAAAGAACTGAAATGTTGTCCTTTCTTATACAATGTACATCACTACTTACTACTATTCCCAGGTATTTCAATTTTTCAGGTACCTATGTAAATAGGGGGACTGTCAATAATCTTTCTGTAGTAAATGTTTCATTGGCATAGCTTCACTCTTTGCCTAGTTAGTGTTGTATCCAGAAAAGCATGTGAATGTTGACATTATTTTCATTAAGGCTGGGTTTGAGCTATTGGAGTAAGAAAAACTGAGTATAATGTCATCAGCATAAAGCATCCATATCAGTTTTCCAATGTGTGTCTGTTGGAAAGTGGATTATTAGTAGGGATAAGTAGGGAATTACCACCAGTAACAAATCCACAATCACAATATAAGGTCCAGTCAAGGTTTCAAAAAACTATTCCCTTGCTCAACCCTTGGTAGCTATAAGGCAAACAGTGGTCCCTAGAGGGGAAAGTGTGAATCTCTACTTCCTTTATCATCAGGATGTAGGTTAGGGAAGCACCTTCCCAATGTATTGGATGAATGCACGGCTATATTTTCTGAGTGCTAATGATGCATGGAATGCTTCATAGTGAAACAGACTCATGAGAATACTCCGGAGTGGCTGGGATGGAGTCCATATCTATGCCATGTTGTATTCAATTAAAGCATGTATGTCACTGGTTGCAGCCATGTCTTAAATGGTGAATGAATCTCAGTGGTGCATATCTTCAACTAGGAAATAGAATCATGGCACCTCTTGTAATTGGTTGCCCATAGGTGCTGTTCTATGCTGTCCTTGACTGTAGAACCTCCACAATGATTGCAAGGCTACAATGTCAATCGTGTAGAGTGAAACAGTGCACAAGTCTGATTCCCGTGCAGTGACCATGGCTCCAACCAGGATTCTCACATAGTGGCATACATGCTTGAATTGATAACTTTGCATTCATCCGGGACATTGGGCAGGTGCTTCCCAAACCTATACCCTGATAATGACTAGGCCTTGGCTAAATTTCCATTCCGCTCGCGGAAATTGCGAAATTTGACATTTTCGCGTTCCGCGGAGAGCGCGAAAATGTCAAAATTTCCGCATTCCGCAGCTTAGCGATATTTTGTTTCTTGCTCGCGCTGTAAAATAATACATTCTGGCGCGCGCGCGATCGCCTTACCTGAATCCCCGCGTTCGGCGACAAGTTTTCCCGATCCGGTCGCGTTCTCCACGAGATGTTGGATTCTTGTTAGCCATTTGCGCTGTCTCGCGACAGTTCGCGCCCGCGATCACGTCTTTCTTCTCGCGATCATGCACCGCGAGAAGAGTGAAAACAAGATGGCCGCGCCTGCGAGCAACCAATGGGTAAGTTGGCGAGCCGCGACCACGCAGAAAATACCACGAACGGGCGGGAAAAAAACTTCTGCATCTTCGCGATATTTCCGCGTGTTTGCGGAGATTTTTAACACTTTCGCGATAATTTGCGAAAGTCACTTTCGCAAATTTCGCCCACCCCTAATAATGACCCTGTCTATGTTGTACGTTTAGGGTTGAAATGTTAACTTCGCACGTTTATAGTGTACTATTTGTATTTGTAATCTGGAGCATTTCACTCATTGTAAGAATGTGTACTAACTATATATGCATCCTGGATCAGTCATTATTTTTTGTACATAGATTGTGTAGCACCAACGCAATTTATATTCATTTATTTTCACTTGCACTGACTCATTGGACCGTTTGGGATCACCGCTTTACTTACAAATTGTTTGAAGTATAACTATACTATGATTTTTTATATTCGTTAAAAAAAATTAAAAACTGTCCGAATTGAGAAATAGAACCAATCTCTTAAAAGTTACTCCTCACCAAAAAAGTAGACTTTCACAATTCCCCTTTAGTGACCATTGTTTGCCTTAGTTCTAGATTACCCACGTCCCAGGGTAACTGGGTTGCCCCTTTTTTTACACATACAGCCCTTGGTAGCTGGCAACGAGCAGGCAGGTTTAATTTAGGAGACAGTTGTGTTAAGCATTTAAAAACACCAATACAATACATAAGCAAGACACAATTCATAATAAAAATCCAACACCAATTATAAAAAATAGGGTATATTTTTATGAATGAATAGACACCAAAGTGACAAAAATCCAATGTAGGGAACCTTCTGACTGCCCTTCCCTCAACAAGGTGTCTTACTCCTGTTGCTGCCACTGCTGCTGCACCGCACTCCAAGGCACCCGGGACTGCATCCTACCACCGGACTACATTTCCCAGCAACCCTGGAGGTTGAGCCAGCTGTTTCTTGGATTTTCGCAACTCCCTGTGCCAAATAAAGGGCCCTTGTGGCTCCTACATTGCAGGACATGGGTGGGCGGAGCCTAGGCCAAGGGTGGGCCTGTCCATGCCCAACAGAGTCTGAAGGAGGCTGGGCTGGGACACCCCTCTTTCTTTTGACCCAAGCTTAAGGCATTGTGCCCACTCTCCCAACCCTGCGCTGCCTGCTTTCCCTGTGCTGCCACTACCCCCTGCGCTGTCCCTGCACTGCCTGCTGTCCCTGTGCTGCCTGCTGTCCCTGTCCCTGTGCTGTTGCTCCCCTTGCGCTGTCCCTGAGCTGCCTGCTGTGCCTGCACTGCCTGCTAAGCTTACTCCTGTGCTGCAGCTCCCCCTGCACTGTCTCTGCACTACCTGCTGTCCCTATGCTGCCACTCACCTTGTACCTATGCTACCTGTCTCTGACCCTGCGCTGCTTTTCACTGTCCCTACACTACCTACGGTCCCTGTCCCTGTGCTATCTGCAGTCCCTGCACTGTTGGTCTCTCTGTGCTGCTGCTCCCCCTGTCCCTGCGCTGCCGGGTGTCCCTGACCCCTCACTACCCGTACCTGTCCCTTGGCTGCTTGCTGTCCCTGACCCCGCACTGCCCACCCTAGGTCCTTTCCCTGCATCAAGGATCACTAGGACAATGCACCAGGACCACTAATGGAGGCCACCTCACTACCACACTGAGGATACAAGCAGTGGGCACACTGCCGGTTGGACAACAGCCCAGCACCAGGACACCCAGCCCTCCTTCCACCCAACAATACACTGTCAAGGAACTCCTGGACCCCGGATGCAGAAACAACAGCTCCTCCTCCCTCTATCTGCCAAAGGAACCTTCACCTGTGACACTGCCACTTCTCCTGTGACACAGCCTACGAAAGATCCCTCACCACTCCTGCCCACAAGACTAAATACACCCTCAACGGTTCCACTGTATCCTATTCAACGCCAACTCCCTCTGCAAAGACGCCACTGAAATCTGTGACACGATCACCACCCTCTCCATGGATGTTGTCTTCATAACCAAAACGTAGCTCAACCCCTCCTTGAACCCCGAAATCACCACCGCCACTCCCGCAGCTACATAATGATACACTAAGACCGTGCCAATAAACAAGGCGGAGGCATCACCATCATCTTCAAGGAAACCATAAGATGCACCATCACCAACGATGACCCACGCCTCTCATGGAACACCTCAACTTCTTGCTACAAGCTGATGCGAAGGCCAACTGGTCACCAAACCCATGCACTAAGCTGGACACACACTCGACCCTAATTTCACAGCTCGCCACAGAATCAAATTCAGCCACAACACAGAACTCATCTGGACTGACCAAACCATTGTACACTTCACTATCACTAACGCCTAGCACACCATCACCGGGTGTCAGACCCCCCACTGCAGCTGGAGCAAGGTCACTAAAACCCAGTGGTCACAGGCCCTCACCACCTTCCAACCCGCGGCCTCAACAGACCTCAACCCACCATCCAGAACTTCGCCGCCTGGATCACCGACAACACCCACAGAGTCGCCCCACTAAAACCTACAAAATCCAACAAGCAATCCAAACATGCCAGCTGGTACAGCCCAGAACGAAGAACCACCAAGCGAAACTGCCACCAACTGGAGAAATGATGGGGCCGCACTAAGAACCCTGCTGACAGAGCAGCTCACAAAACAGCCCTAGGCAATCATCACATGCACATCAAGAGGGCAAGAAAGCAGCCAACACCATCCGCATCAACTCCGCAGCTAACCACACAAAGGAACTCTTCAAAATATTCAAAGAATTTTCCAACCCAATAGCCACAGAGAACACCATCCACCACTCCCAAGAGGTCTGCAACACCCTCTCAAACTACTTCCACAGCAGGTTCACCAAAATCTACAACAATTTCAACCTCCAACCCACTAACCTCAATCTCAATAGCCTCAACCATCCAGCGAACATCAGCCAAACCATTACCACCTGGTCTCCAGTCGCCAGTCTGACCATCTCTGCAATCATGTCTTCCATCCATTCCCGGTTGCCGTCTGGCCCCTGCCCCACCACCTCTACAACTTCACAAAGAACCCAATCAGCACACAACTCACCAGCATCCTCAACACCTCCATCTCTACAGCAACCTTTCCAGACAGATGAACACATGCAGACATATTGCCCTCCCCAAAGAAAGCCTCCCTCGACCCCACCTATCTCAAAAATGATCATCCAATCTCCCTGCTCCCCTACCCCACCAAAGTACTTGAGAAAGCCATCATCTAGCAGCTCACTGAATTCCTGGAACAAAACCACCTGCTGGATTCCTCACAATTAGGATTCTGTGCCAACCACAGCACTGAGACTACTCTGATTGCCACCACTGATGACATCGGAACACTCCTCGAGCACAGAGAAACTGTGGCCCTGATCCTCCTTGACCTCTCTACAGTGCTCAACACTGTCTTCCACAACACCCTCATCAATAGACTCGACAGCATAGGCATACAGCAATATGTCCTCAAGTGGCATACCACAAGGATCATCCCTCAGTCCCACCCTGTTCAACATCTACATGACCACGCTCACAGATGCAGTCAGATCCCATAAACTCAACATCATTTTCTATTCAGACAAAACTCAACTGTCCTCTTGCTCACCGAGGACCCCTCCAACACCAAAACCAACTACTGCAATGCCATGACCAATATAGCCAAATGGATGAGAGACAACTACCTCCAACTCAAGTCCAACAAAACTGAAGTACTGATTTTCAGTAAGAACATCTCCGCATAGGACCATGGCTGGTGCCCTGCAGAACTCGGACCTATACTAACACCGAACGACCATTCACCCAGCCTCAACATCATCCTTGACAGTCAATTGACCATGAACTGACAAGTCAAAGCAATGACCTCCTACTTCCACACACTTTGCATGCTCCACAGAATCCCAACCAACACCAGCAAAACCATCACTCAGGCCCTCATCACCAGCCACCTTGACTATGGCAAACTCCACTATGCCAGCAGCTCCACTCAGCTCCTCAGAAAACTCCAGACCATAAAGAATGCAGCAGCCAGACTGAGCTGAACCTCATTGACCCCACCTGAGAGACCTCCACTGGCTCCTCATCCAGAATAGATGCCAGTTTTATGTCCTCACACATGCCTACAAAGCCCTCAACAACCTATGACCTGCCTACATTACCAACACCTGAACTTTCACCAACCCTCAAGACACCAGCGCTCCTCTTCACCCACCCTCGCACACCCCAGCATCCATCGCAACAGTAGCAATAGCCACTCCTTCTCCTACATTACTGCCAAGACCTGAAACAACCTTCCCCTCCAGCTCTTTATAGCACCCTCTCTGGCAGACTTCTGAAAGAGACTCAAGACCTGGCTCTGTGATGGAGACACACTGCCAGATACCCGTAGGGGTGATATCGCACTTTACAAATGCTGTTTGATTGATTGAGGGAACTGGAGATGTACATTTTGAAAGATAAAACACTTTCTTGTGTTTAAAAAGCCAAAGTGCCACTTTGGGACATAAGGTCATGCTTGACTGCGACAAAGTAAACGTTTGAGGCTAACCGTGATGAATATCATCTGTTACCAGCGATGCCAAAACTATTAATGGCTTAACAAATCAGTCAATACCACGACTGTGTCGTTACCACGATTTCCATTACAACGCAAGTCATTACAACGACTTGCTTTAGTGAAGTGCTGGACCTTGGAATAGTTTAAATTACTATTCAAACTCCAATCATTGTATTGGTAGGGAAGGTGTTGCACTTAAAATCCAACACTAGTCCAACACAGCATGTCCTAAAGCAAGTAGTTCTAATGAATTGCGTTGCAATGGATCTAGTGGTAATGTCGCAGTCATGGTACTGACTGTGTTGTAAAGGCACTACGATGTAATGCCTGCGTTATAATAGATGTTTTCCACTGTGATGAAGCCCTGGTTGGATACACTAAGTGGGAGGCATCAGTCAAAATTTTGCCTTCGCACTTAGAAACATTTACAGAGCTTTTTTCTCTCGTCGTCGAGCAGAACACTTCCTCAGGCCAGATCTGAATTGACGTCATCAGCTTGGCTCAGTGTCAGGCTCCGGTCAACTCCTAAAAGTCTTGTCTGTGATTGGAGATCTGGAGCTTTCAGCGTGATAAACCTTGAAATCCAGGCCGAGTCGCGGTTCGATATCGGCAGCTTGACTCTCGATGACGAGTCGGTTCACTTATGGAGCTTTTTACCAAAGTTGTTCCAAACTTCTCAAAACCTCTGGTACTTCTTCCTGAAGTTCCTTTTGTGGGTTCAAAGTGTCCAAAACACCAATCCAAGGGTCTAGAAGCTCTGAGATGGTCCTTGGGAGTTGGGACTACGTTTCCCGCAATGAACCCTGTCAACTCCTTACAAGTCCACTGGACACACTCCAGATGGGTCCTTCTTGGTGGAGATGATGCAGACAGAGCTCTGTTAACCTGTTGCTTTCAGGGAGTCTAATGTTTAATCCTTGTGAAGCCAAACACACTCCTTAGGGCTGTAGTTTCAGATTGTGCAGCAGGTGCAGTCCTTCAGAGTGCAATCCTTTGGGTGCAGATCAGGGTTCCAGCAGAGCAGTACTTCTTTTCCTTAATGTTTCAGGAAGGGATCTGAGTTGCTGGGCAACATTCCCATTTGTATTCACAGTTCCTAGGTGTCAAGCAGGCGGGCACTACTGACCATTGGGAGGCAGGGTGCCACCCAATTGTATGACCACTTCCTCCACAGTGTGGCATATTCTTGACACAGAAAGCACTATTCTTCTAAAATCCAAAATGGAGAAACTCTGTCCTGGAGGTTAAGATCTGGCTAAAAGCCATCCCACTGATGTGGCTAAAGTTCCCTAACACTCCCCTTCCAGCACCTCTGCTAATCTAGTGGCTCCTATCTGGCTGGGGGTGCAGGATGTGGTGGTATGGCTGTGCTGCCCTAAACTGACGTTCCCTCTTTGATGACTAGTTTGGCTACTCCACCCCCATTCTGCCTTTTGCTCTGAGGCTTGCAGTTCTCCTCCCACAGGAAATCCTTCGTCTCTAGCCAGGCCACTTCACACCTCATTAGGGGCCACATGCATCAAAATGTGAATTTGCGATTCCTAAATTGCGATTTTTAAGAAATCTTAATTTAGGAATTGCAAATGCTTATGCATGTAGGAATCGCCAAAACAATTGAGATTCTTACACATTCCTTATTTGCGCTTTGCAAATTGAGTTTTGCAAATAAGGAATTGCTTTCCATTCATTCCTATGGGCCTAGAAGCCCTTAGGAATCAATGGGAATTGCATGCGCAATTTGCAAATACCAAATAGGTACTCGCAAATTGCGCATGCAATTTCAAGGGTGCCAAAAGTACACCCTGATGCAACCCTGGAATTGCATTTTCAACACATGTTGCACACACACATTCCCCAAGGACATGTATGTGTACAACATAAAACTTTGAAAAATGCACTTTTGTGCATTTTTCAAAGTTCTCACAAATTGCCATCAACTTTGAATTGATGGTAATTTGCGTTTCTTAATTTCGAAATCGCCATTTAATTTTGGGTTGTTGCATTGCATTTAGGGAATAGCAATTTGTGATTACCTAATTGCAATCGCAATTTAAGTAATCACAATTTTCGTGATTACTGAAATAGCAATTTTTGCATTTGGGATGATGCATTCCAAATGCAAAAACTGCTGTCGCAAAGTGGCAGATTCTGCGAATCTGCCCCTTTGCAACCGCAATTTACAATGATGCATGTGGCCCTTTATTAAATACTTCAAAAAGATGTTGATAGTTTTCCACATGTTGTCGCAGCCTTTTCTTCTGTTCTGTAATGGTATTTTACATGGCTTCTATAAAGCACTTGTACACCAACTGCTTTGTCTCTTGGGGGCATATGTATCAAACTCCCATTTAGCGAATCCTAATTTGCGATATTTTGCGATTCGCAAATTGAGATTCGCTAAGCGGGATGTAAAAAATTAATCGCAAATATATTGCGATTTCTTAAAAATCGCAAAATATTCCCAGACACCCCTTTTGCGATTTCTTAATAGCGAAATTCGCAAATTAAGAAATCGCAAAAACGGGAATCTGCAATCCAGGTGCAGCCTGATGACATCACAAACAGGAAACTGGAGTGATTTCCTGCACCTGCTCACCTGAGCCACACCCAGAGGCTGCTTGGGGAGTGTGAGGAGGCATCCCAGGAGAGTGCAACCAGCAATGGATTCCACCAAACAACAGGAGGGCAAGGATGCTGAGAAGAGGAAGCATAAGTTCTCAGAAAAGGAGCAGGAGGTCCTCATTGAGGAGATGGTCTGCAGCCATGAGCTCCTCTTCGGCAAGAAGGCACTGCGTGTCCCAGAGGCGAGGAAGAGGAAAATTTGGCTTGAAATACAAAATAAGGTGAATGCAGTGGGAGTCACCAATCGTACCATCGAAGAGCTGCGCAAGCGATGGTACGACATGCGCCAGAGGTCCAAGGAGAGGGTGGCAGCCAGACTGAAGAACGCAAATCAGACTGGAGGAGGACCATCCACTGCAGAGCAGCCAACACCCCATGAGGAGCTTGTGGAGTCAACTCTCCTGCCTGAGAGCGTTGGTGGTGTGGCTGACATAGACAGCTCCGACCCTGCATCCAGCAGTCAAGGTAAGATGCATGCAAAATCAATCTGCACTCATCCCCATCCCATGCACACTTCCCCAAATGCGCATAGTAAACTCCCAAAATGTCATTCCAGCCCAAGTCTTACAGCACACCCAGCAATGCATCATGGGACTCGTAGTACTATGTCTGACAGTGTGTCCATGAGACAAAGGAAATTTAATGCAACATGTGGGTTGGGGATAAGTGAATGTTACAGTGTCAGAGGTTTGCCAACAAAAACTGTAGGAACTTTATTGATTGCCACATGCAGACAATAACACAAACTCATGTAGTCCCCTTTACATCCACAGCACATTCCAGGACACAAGAAGACAGCGCAGAGGGAGAGGAGCCTGCACACCCTGCGGACTCCAGTGACGAGACTGAGCAGCATCCAATCCAGCGCAGGAAGCGCGCACATGTGCCCCCACTGCCTCCATTTGAGGATGAATTACCTGCCACAGGGGATGACAGTGACAGGAGAGAGGGGAGTCAGGGTGTGTCACACATGTCCATTCATGACACACAAAGGCCAAGGAGTAGACCACAGGACACACGCAGCTCAAGGCCCAGGAGCAGCACTGCGACTGAAGCAGAAGGCCTGGAACAGAGCATGCTGCAGGAACAGCGCCTGCAAAGCAAAGCACTGAGATCAATAAATAGGCAGCTATGCCGCATACACAAGGACCAGAAGAACATGGGGGAGGGCTTCATGGCCATGGCAGGGGCGATCCATGAGCTCTGTGACACTTTGAGGCAAAACCAAGACGCCAATGACAGGGCTGGCCGACGTGCCAATGCACGCCTACACAATTACACGAAGGCCGTGAACCGCCTCTGCACCACCACCACCACCCTCACACGCAGAAGCGTAACTATGCAGGTCGAGATGGCGCACTGCAGCCAGGATATAGCCCGAGGACTTGCGCAGGTAACCACTGCTGTGGAGCAGCTGCAGACGGCCAATGCTGGTGGCAGCGCACTCATGGCCTCTGCCGAGAGTGAGGACACCTCAAGTCGGAGCAGCATCACTCCCACCTTGCCAGGGGAAAGACGACGCAGTGCCAGACAGGGCGGAGGACAAGGGAACACCATGGGGGGCACTCAGCCTGGACGTCACCGAAGGAGGTGAACATGTGCGGTGACACTTACAGCAACACGGGTGAATGAACCCTACAATGCTGTTTGCACAGTTACTTGTGCCTTACCTGCACTGTGTGCACAACATGTGCTGGGGACAGCTATTTCTTTAATGTGAAGTGTGAATAAACACTTCACACATTATCAAGCTTTGTTGTCTCATTTCATCATTACTCACCTAGAAGTAGTTTTGTGGGATCTCTGTCTGTCTCTGGGGTCCAGCAGCTGCCCCAACTCCTGATGCAGGTCTGGCAGGGGGAGCAGGGCGCTCGTCATCCGATGTGTCTGTATCGGTCACATCAATTGTGGTGCCTTTCCTCATTGCCATGTTATGTAGCATTGCACAGCTTGCCACGATTTTACAGCAGGTCTCAGGGCTGTATTGCAGTGCGCCTCCACTTTTATGCAGGCACCTGAAGCGGCTCTTCAGGATTCCAAAGGTACGCTCAATGACGCAGCATGTAGATCTGTGTGCCCTGTTGTAGCTCCTCTCACTTGCATTTGCAGGATCCAGATATGGGGTCAGGATGAAGTCGCGCACTGCATAGGCACAGTCACCTGCATAGACAAACACAATAGGTAAGTCAATGTCCCCCCCTCAAGTGATGTAGTGGATGTATTGATGTGTGCCATGAATTTACCTAGCAGGTACCCCTCCCCAAACTCTCCAGCACTCAGACGTCTGTGTATTCCACTGTGTCTGAAGATGAAAGAGTCATGTGTACTGCCGGGGTATTTGGGTACGATGTCTGTGATGATATACTTTGCGTTGCACACAATCTGTATATTGAGGGAATGGTAGCATTTCCGATTTCTGTAGACATATTCAGTTGCTGATGGGGGTGTGATGGCCACATGGGTCCCATCGATGCAGCCAATGACGTGGGGGAAACGTGCAATCTGGTAGAAGTCCAGTTTTGTTTGCTGTAATGCTTGTTGGGTGGTGGGGAAATATATTTGATGTGATAGCCTCTGTAGCATTGCATCTAGAAAGGCATGGAGAAAGCGCGAAAGTGCACTCTGTGACACCCCACCAACCTCCGCTATTGCCCGTTGGAAACTCCCTGACGCCAGGAGGTGCAGGGAGCACAGGACCTGCACATGTGTGGGAATTGTTTGTGTCCTGCGTGTAGGGTGTTCCAAGTCGGGTTTCAGCTCCTCAATCAGGTCCATTATGGTCTGTGGGTGTAGCCTGTACTTGTCATAGATGTCCTCTTCAGTGTGCTGGAACAGAGTGATGCGCAGCCTGAATATACGTTCCTGTCTCACTCTCCTCTGTGCAAGAGCCCGAATACGCAGCCTCCTGGCTATCACGAACATTGCTGCCATTGTGGGTGGGTCTGTTGCATTGTGGGGTGGTTTAAGTACCTTGCACCAGTTTACCACATGCATGCAATTGGTGTTAATAGCGATTTCTTAATTTGCGAATTTCGTGAAAATCGCAATTTGCGAATTTTTCATACATATGTCAGCGAATTCTTATTTTGCGATATCCTTTTAGCAAATTTCGCTAGGTTAAGAAATCGCAATTTAAGAAATCGCATGGAAAATCGCAAAATTCTTGTTTCGCAGCCTAAGAAATCGCTAATTTAGCGATTTCTTACTTTTCTCTAAAGATGTGTGTCATACATGTGAAATTGCGAAAAATCAGTCGCAAACGCTGCTTTTGCGATTCGCAGCGTTTGCAACTAATTTTTGTTTCATACATATGGGCCTTAGACAGCTTGGCTCAGCCTGGCAGAGGCTGACCATTCAGATCAGTGCTGCTGGAAGGCTGGATTTTGGGTTACAGAAAATAACGTTTTATAAGTTATTTTCTTTGATAGTTATAATAAATCTAACAGTGGCAAGTTGTTGGATTTATTTTAACTATGGTGTTACAACTTTGAAGTTCATTTGTAGCCCCTTTCTTTGAATAGTTATACTTTAATAAAGTATTCCAATGTTAGCCCATGGAGCCACTGTGCCACAAAGGGGAACAATTAAATTGGCATTTTATTCTTCACTTTTATAATGTCCCTGCTTATAGTTAAAAGGCACCCTACCCCAGGAGAACCTAGGGGAGATCTTAGGGGCGACAAATGTAAAAACAAGGATAGTTTGAGACTTTTGAAGTACCTTTAATTCCTAAATTGAATTTGCATTTCACTTTATTGTAAAAACAGCCTGAAAACAGCCATCAGCCCAGGAACGCCGCCGAACCCTGGAAGAGTTTCCTTGGCCTGTCAGGCTAAGAAGAAAGTAAAGAAACCAGGCTGTACACCTTCAGGGCCTACTCTGCCTTACATCTTCCTGCGAAGGCCACTTCCTGTGGGAAGCTTGAACACCTCTACGGTAACAGGGCCCATTTTAAACTGAAACTTCTTCACAACTGTTTCATTTTCTTCTTCCCATTTTAGTTTGGGTAGTGAGGTGCCCACCTCCTCTATTCCTAACTGTGCTAGAGCAACACCTAGCTTACCCACACAGGTTACTCAATACTTTAGCAACCCCACCATGACCAACAGGGTCAGGGGGCCTAACTTACTTTTGGCCATTGAGTCTGCATCCCATACCAAGTACAGTGCTGCCATGAAGGCCAGCACCCAGCAGAGGCTTTTGCCAGCTGTCAGAATTCAGAATGACGCCATACGCTCTCCACTGACAGGTGGATGAGTTGCTTTAGGGGCAACTGTGGGTTCCTGGATACTCTCTTTCTGTTTAAAGTTGGGGGCTACCACATCCTGTGGCAGATGCCCTTCCTCCACTCTCCCTTCTGTCAGTGCAGGGTCAGCACCCTGTTCCGTGACAGCTACCTGACTGCTCAGGACTTCCTTGTGGTCAAGTGAATCCTCACCAGTGCCGACTTTATGTTTCTCCCCTACTGGGACTGAAGACCCTTGGCTCAGTGGAACTCTCTTTGAGAGTGGATTGCCTTTCCATTTCTTTTCCCCTTTCTTTTGGGTTCCCTGTCTCCTAACTGTAGGGACTGGCTCCCCAGGAACTTTGGGTTGGGCCACCCTGTGCGACCACCCCACTTGGAATCAGACCAATCTCTGGGAGGTCATTGCCCCGGACACAATCTAAGGGGAGGTCTGCACTGACTACCACCTTATACCAGCTAAGGGTACCAGTGGCGGCTGGTGGAATTTTAAAATGGCGAAGACCTGTTAACAAATTTTGGTGCACGAGCGAGACACAATTCTATCAGGGGAGGTTCTACCCTGAGAAAATGTTAAAAATATAATAGGTGTATATAGATGCAAATCTCAGCACTATTTCTTCTGATAAATGACCCAAAAAAACTGTTCTTATAGGACTTTAGTAAGGAAAATGCATAAAAGAATTCTATACTCGACCCTGGGGTATTGGAGCACTTTACATGAACACCAGGTAAGTTACACAAGGCCACATTCCATTTTTTCAGACACAGGTAGCTAAAGGGGTTTCAATTTGACCAGAATGACAAGATGTTGAGCCGATGCAGAGACTCTAACCTGGTTCCTCCAATTTCTGAATCCATCAGCTCTGGCCTTAAGGCCACCTAGTCAAGTACATTGTTATGATATAGATAAGAATTGCACATATCTCAGGGGCAAAGACAGAAGCTGTTTCTGGGTAAAGTTGTTAAATAGTCATCCGGTGAGGTCCACACAAATACATATATAAAATGACCTTTGTAGCACTTTTGTGAAAGGAACCAAACTGATTTGTCTTTCTTTAAACTCGCTTAAGTAGATTGATAATTACACATACTGCTTACCACGGGTTGGGTTGGGGATCCGCTATTCACTTACAAGAACTGCATAGAATCACAGGATGAAGCAAAGGCTGTAGGCAAAACTTAGACTCGCCATGAGAGATGAGACTAGATCTGCAGAACCCCTCGGACAGGGTACACACAGCACTGTTACCAGATGCAAGCAAACTTTTCAAAGTGTGAACAGAATCAGTCAATTTATCCTTGATTGTATTAGAGGGTGCACGTTTTTGAGAACACTTGTAAGTGAAAGTGCACACTGGGAGGGTTTACAGAAGGTGAGACTTAACGTGTTTATGCGTGTGGGTGATTTGTATATGCGTGAGTGTAGTATTTGAAAACAAAAAGAGCCAGGTCACATATTTTACATTTGTAATAACTATAAGTGGAATTCGTTTTATAGTTAATTGTAACAAATGCATATTGACAAGAAACAAATATACTGTGGGTGTTTCTGATCACATGAGCGCCGAAGACAAATTATTGAAAAGGTATGTCAAGGGACCATTCCGAAAGTCTCCATCTCGGAGTACCTAAAGCTGTGAAATATTTCTATAATTTCCTTCATTTGCAGTTGGATAAGCATTTCATTTTCCCGAGCACTTCCTCTTCAAATCTTCTCACCATAGTTTTTCATTCAGTAAATGATCAAATGAGCTTGCTAAAACAACTTTCAGGCTGGAAAATTCAAGGCGAGGCCTCTGTCCCTGCCTTACCTGATCATACTCAGGCTGCTCCGTGACTGAGAGGCTGACTAGTCTGGAATGGATTATTAGCAGCACGCATGTGCTCACGACGCTATACGGCTGCGAATCAGGAGAGGAGGCAGCAGGGTCTAATCCCACCCTTCATGAAAACTGTCACAGGGTACCGTGGGTTCAGTAATGCTTGCAGACCCCACCCACCCTGTGAGTGCTTGGAATAGGGTGTTGCAGCCTGAAAAATGATTGACAAGGAGCCTCAGGAAGTATAGGGCTAATGCCTTACAAGGCAGGTGCTGCTTGAAAATATGACGCTCCTCTGAGTCATAAATGGGTGGTCTCTTGGGACCCCCAAAAATTGCAGGACAGGGCTGGCTCTAGGTCAGCCTTTGTCTACTTACATTCTAAATCATGCGCATGTTTCATTCTCGATAGTGCCTGGCTGCCTGACTCTTGTGTCAGTCAGGATGAGAGGCAGGCAGCCTGTCATCGATGGAAGCGCTCGGCACAGGCCTTAACCGTAAACCTTTGACTTTATAAAATGTATATTAGAAGGTGTTATGTGGATGGTGATTTCTCTTAGGAATTACCATCTAAATAACATAGAAATTATTTATTTGCTCTCCACCTTTATCGGGTTCTGGGCTGCTAAAGGAGTCTCTGTGGAGGGCTGACCACATCCCTCTGTAGGTTTTTGTGGGCCTAACCCCCCTTCTAGGAGTCTCCCTCCGGTGCTGATTGAGAACCCAGGTTCTCACCCACTCATCAGCAGTCTCCCCCAGTTCCCTGGGACCAGACAGTTTAGAATCCACTAAATAAGATAAGCCAGGATTCCTGCTACAACTCACCTCTCTTGACTAACACAACATACCGGCATGACTCATATCATAATCTCTCTTTCTTCGATTTTCTAGATAAAATCACAAAAGTCATTTAAAAACGACATACAAAATATCAGTACATAGCCATTCGTATTTTAAAACTCCCACCAAAAAACGTACAAGAGAAAAAAAAATTAAAAGGTGAATTCAACAACTGTAAGAAAAGTAAGGCTGGCCTAACTTGGTTAGAATTGAGCAGTAATAAAATTGGGCGTAAAAATTATGTTGCAGGTAACTCTATTTTGGGTAAAACATAACCACATGTAATATGTCGTCGATCGTGGTGTTATCACAGTTACAGGGGGGCAAGTCTGAGTGTTTAAAACAGCCGCGGTTAAAAGGGACCAGTCAGTGAAATAAATTTGATCTAAAATAAGTCAACAGATGGTGATGATAGTGAGGTATATCCAAAGTCAGATACAGTTGAATATTACTAACTGTTTTCACCAGCAACGCATGCTGCATAGAATGTTTTGTTAATGCGACACCTTCGCGTTCTGACCTGAGTTTATCAATGAGTGCATATTCAACCCATTTACCATCGGTGCGAGTTATGCTTGTAGTGTTGACAAACGTATCCGGCCTCCCTATAACTCTCAGGCTACATTCCACATACGCCAACCATGGAATCTGTAAGGGCTTATCTAATAGTAAGCTGTCTTGCTGGATCAGTCTGCTAAAACCCAACTCTTCCTGTGTCCAAATCGAGTTCCAGAGTTTTAGTGGACTAAGGCAATCAGTTCAGTTAAATAATCCACACCGAGTTCTTCATGAAAGATTTCACAAGGTGTGTTTTGACCAACACCCAGGAGACTCCTAAAAAACTTGTTTTCTACAACTTGGAGTGGGGCCACCTGGCCATATACGCAGATTCCACTACCATAACATACTAAGTGGATACATTTAGCCCTGAAGATCTCCAAAACTGATTGGATATGAGTACGCCCCAATCGGTGGAAAAAATACCTGACACCAAATATTGCCCTGCTAAAAGCAGGAACATTTTGATTAATGAGCGAGAACTCAGAATCCAGTTGTATCCCCATATAATTGAACTTATCCACCTTCCTAATGTGCTGGCCATCTATCACACACTTCATGGTTCTCGTTTTTAATGGGCCGAAATTCATCACGTGTGATTTAAAAAAGTTGGTGGATAGGTCAAGACTGTTCATAAAATTAATAAAAAGAGAAAGAAGCTTTTTCAGGCTTTTGGCATACATTAGAGCAGGAATGGGGCAGCCACCTACTCTAGGGACATCAACACCCTCCACAGTCAAGACCTGCTTTAGACTGTTGATATAAAATATAAATAAGAAAGGAGCTAAAATACAACCCTGCCATACCCCTCACTGAAGTTTAAAGTGCTCAGCGCATTCCCCATTGTGGCCAAGCTGACGCCGGTGGACAGGCCATTGGTGCAAATCACACAAGAAATTAATCAAGACTATATCAACATCCATCTGTTCCATCATCGACCAGAGCTTAGAGCTATTGACTCTATCAAAGGCCGAGCTAAGGTCCATGAAGGCCATATTACATGCTTTAGTAATAGTTAGCTGCAGCTGGTGTTCCCCGGTTGGTTTGAAAGACTTAATAGCTTCTACAAATGTTTTACCATGCATATGCAAGGTCGGGATTCAGGCACCACGGAAACATCCAGAAAATTCACCAGAATAAGCATCAAGCAACTGGCATAGATGACCTCACAGTGAATCTTCCGGAATTCAGCCCTCATCAAATTAATCCCCTGTACCTGTTCCTTGCTATAAGCAATCATAATGTGACCTTTGTGAACATTCTAAAACACCTTCTAGAAGACAGCCTCATCAAGTGAACCATCTGAACCTGTTCCTTGCTATAAGCAATTAGAACGCAACCTTTGTGAGCATTCTAAAACACCTTCTAGAAGACGGCCTAATAAAATTAATTAATCTGCACCGGTTCATTGTTATAAACAATTAGAAAATGACCTTTGTGAACGTTCGAAAGCGGTCTTATTTAATAACTGTCCACACTCCTCCCCTTCGCTTAGCCGCTTAGCCTCTTTGCCGGCCACTCACCTGTTTCCTGGCTTCCTATATCCTCCTGGTTTGACCTCAGCGCAAAGAACATCCTGCATTAGTTTCACACCTGGATGGAAAAAAGACACAGAAGAAAAGGAGAGACGCCTTAACAGACTTAATTTTTTCTACACACTGAGCTCCGTCGCAAAATTGTGCTGCAAACAAAGGTAACCGGTGTTTTTGTTTGACTTATACATACCTATTCATACTGTTGGCAAATTTGCTTATGGGTTTGATGCTAAAATCATACTCACTACAGTTTCGAAGATTTTGATAAAGGAGTCTCTACGGACAATCTGAAAGAAAACAAAACTATAGGATGGTTGAGATTTGAAAACCTTTCATGAGGTGATACCTTAAGAGATAGAGTTAATACTAGACTAAAGCATTATTATTTGTTTGTTTGTAGATATCATATCTGCCGGTACCATTTATCAGACTGGTTTGAATGTCTGCTGTTACCAGTTATCAGACTGGCGTGAATGCCTTCTGCAGTGTTGCAGTTGAGTAGATGAGCCGCAGCATCTTTGACTCTCTCTCTCCATCCTAACCCCCTTCCCCCTAGGATTTGCCACTGGAGCAGTGTCTCCTCCTGTAAACTGAGGGCAAGTCTCAGAAGGATTCGGGAACTAGCGTTGTCACCCCGTTGGAATCATTTGGGATCCAGGTCAGTGGCCTATGACAGAATGTGCTCCTTAAGAGTTAAGTTGTATTGCTTCTTAGAGGTACTTACCTGGTTTCCATTAATCCAGCCCTCTAGCGCCTTCACTGAGATGTCTACAAAGTCTATCCAGCTTTGGGTGCTGACTTTCTGGGTGTCTCTGAACTTCACCATGTACTGCTCAGGGATCAGACCAAATTTCCTGACTAGACATTTTCTCATGTGATAGTAAGATTCTGCTTCTCAGCCCTGTAGGGTCAGGAGCCTATCCCTCCTAGCTACTGGGGTCAGTTCCCACAGAAGTGAATCAATATACTTAGAGTGGAACCCCCTCATATCAAGGGCCCTTTCAAATGCAGTCAGCCATTTGTCAATGTCATCCCCCTCAACGTACTTGGGCCCATCCCTTGGCGAGCCTGGGGTCACACCCACCAGCCCTGGAGATCTCAACATCTTCCTCTTTGTTGCTGCCACCATTATTGCTTGCTTCCTCCCTTGCCCACTTCTTCTCTAGTTCCAGTTTCTCCTTCTCTAAAGCAATGGATGCTAACTGAGCTGGAAGCTGTCTCTCGACAAGGGACAGCTCTGGTTCCTGTGTATGGGAGCCTCCCCTCACTCCCCTAGCTGGAAGTATGAACCTGGTACTGGGTGTTATGGACATGTTGTCATCATCCTCCACCTAGAAATTGTTGGAGGGGACAATACCCTCCCTCCCCCTCATCCCCTGGAGCTGTCACTGCCCAGGCCTTAAGGTACATAACGATATCTACCTTAGTAATCCAATTAGCAGCTGGCAGCCCCCTAGTCCTACACTGTACCCTAAGCTCACCTACTGTGAGTTTAGACAGGATAGCCAAATTCAGCTCCATGGCATCCCAAGTTTTGGGTCACAAAAACGTTGGCAACACAGCGATAGAACAATTTAGAAAAAGCAAAATAACGGATTAAAAACAGTTTTAGTCCAAATTTTAAAAATAATTTTTGTCTAAGTCAATTTGGAGAATTCTTAAAGATCTTCACTTAATTACTATATGGTGTATTCAAACGCAGGTACTTATCCTCACAGATAAACATCAAATGTTGGAAACTGGATTATTAGCAGGGATAAGTAGGGACTAACTACCAGTAATAAGGCCACAATCACAATAAAAGGTCCAGTCAAGAGCTCAATAAATCATTCCCTTGCTCAACACTTGGTAACTAGCAATGAGCAGGCTGGCTTTACTTAGGAGACAGGTGTTTAAAGCAACACATTAAATAGGTAGGACATAATATATAATAGAAACCCAACACCAATTTATAACAAGCATTTGCAATGCAATAGGTCTCGCCTTTGGGACCTTATATGTATTTAGCTATGCAGCACATTGCCTGAGTGCTGAAACATCTACTGTTCTTTAAAAAGGAGGGAAAGTCAGCACCAAACTGCATGACGCACCAGGTATGGGAACACCTGGAGAGAATTATGGCCTTTCAGCGGGAAATGGTATAGTCCAAAGCTCTGTTTTTGATATAAAATCAGGGCCTTCGGTGGTCTTATCACTGAAAATATAAGATTTGAAAAAAATATTATTGCCTACGGGTGCTCGTGGAAGACCATTTATTTGGATTTGAATCTAGAGAATTCTAAAGTGAATCTGGTATTTTACTGACCTCTGCTGCTCGTTTACTACCAAGAGAGTTAAATAGAGGCAGTTGCCAGAAAAATAGAAAAAAGAAAGACCCTCAGCATAAAGCATTTCTGGTATTTTACTGACCTCTGCTGGTTGTTTTCTATCAAGACAGTTAAATAGAGGCAGTTGAATAGGAAAAGAAGTTCCTAAGCGGAAGCAGACAAGTCCTATGACTGATCTCCAAAGCCCACAAAGTACATACACATATAAGTATATAATAAAGTATATAAGTATATACAAGAGGTCTTGAATGCTCAGCCTAAAAATAGGTAACATTTTTATGAACAAACAGACACCAAAACAACTAAAATCCAATTTAGGGAACCGTAGATATGAATCTCTAAAGAATAAACACTATCGGAGAACGCCGCGCTGTTACCTGGTGCCTTTACTCTGCTGCTACTGCCGAACCCCTCAGGGTACTTGCGGTGTTCAATCTAATTTTGCCGCGGGAGGCGGAGGTTTGGCTCCCGCAAACTCGCAGCGACTCACGGGCGTCTTCTGCTTTAGACAACGGGCCGTGAGAAGTGATCGTATGCCTGCTTCCGGCCCGATCTCGG
Organism: Triturus cristatus; assembly: GCF_964204655.1. Taxonomy (NCBI): domain Eukaryota; kingdom Metazoa; phylum Chordata; class Amphibia; order Caudata; family Salamandridae; genus Triturus; species Triturus cristatus. The sequence continues at coordinate 873,066,447 of NC_140590.1, forward strand.
CGTGTGGGCTGGTTGTGCCAAAACCGAACTTGCCTGCCCTTTACATGCGGTGACTCCGCAGCTTCAGAACTGTGAGTACGGCCTCCCTGCTGCAATGTGCATCTAGCCGTTATCAAGCCGACATTCACTGTGGACCAAGACCTTCTCTCCGTCCCGTCCGCGCCCTGCATGTGCAGCATGCTGTGCACCTCCTGATCCTCATAGCGCTTATATACCACAGTAACACTTAGCGCTTGGCATTAATTAACTCAAGCAGAGAACTGCTGAGAAGCAGCCAGAGCCTCAGGGTGTGAGAGGAGGCCACTGGTCTGTTTTGCGAGGCCTTCCCGAAGTCTGCATAGGAAGGCACAAGTAATATACCTGGTATTACAGCACCCGAAATTGAACTCTTTTCTGACCTGACTTCATTCCATATGTCCAGTTGGCGGGCGTGTGTACCTCGGCCACTCCTAATTTCTTTGTATTCAGATATAGTTTTCATTGAAAACGCAGGACTACAAGGCCCAGAGTGCAACGGTTAATAAGTTCTGTATCGCCTACACGTCCCTGGAACAGAACAACTTGTAACATTTTCTATTGATGGTGGACGGTTGATATCTGCGACACCATCCTCCTGTGGTAGAAGTCCCCCCTAAAACCTGACTAGTGAGAGCGCCAATTCCGAGCGGTTGGAGGACAGGACTTTGTGCACCTTTGTGCGCCTCCCGCCCGGTGTTCCCGGCCTTGTCTGGTTGTTGTTCACCCGCAGCGCTGCCCCCGTCACCAGGGAGATGGGATTGGAGTGAGCCACTGGAGTCACTGGAGTTGTTGAGGGATTATCGCATCCAGTACCACAAGCGGTGCACGCCGCAACGTCACCATTCTGCGCCTGGAGGTGCCTGTCAGCGGCAGGAGGAGGCAGGGCAGGGCCCCCTCTCATACAACTGACAGCGTGGACAGGACCAAGGAGCGAGGACCTTTCTTGCCTGGTACCACAGTGCAATTATATCCTTTGTCATAGCTGGATGTTGTTTCCATCTGTGATGAGGTGGTATTGATCGTCCTATTGATCCTCCTATTTCCTCATACAATGAGCAAAAGCAAGGGGTCGGTGGGGGTCAAAGGGACACTGGATGCATTTATTATAAGGGCCGAATCACTGCTCAATCATGAAATTGAACTTACAGAGAGGAGGTTATCTTTAGATCCCTCTTCCCTGCAGAGGCGCTCCTCTTTAGGTATTGCTGCTTCAACTACCCATCTAGCCTGTTTGACAGCTACTCCGCAGGGGACATCCCAGGCTACATATATTTACGAACCGCAGACCCCCACTACGGACATTTCCAACGAGCCAAGTATAGCCTTAAGGACTCGAACCTCCAAATTTCAGAGTGATCAGATGAAAAAAGACCTTACAGCGAAGGGTAAACGGGGCAAAGGTAAGAACATACATAAGACTAAAGTACAAAAGGATCCACGGCATATTTACCCTGCATTGATCCAAACAAACTCTATAAGCACACAGACCGATGATCTCTTGCCCCTAATATCTGGTATCCCTCTAAATGCGACTATCGAGGCTGGCAAGTCTGCTCTGGATAATGCTCTAAACCAGTTTACAGATCAGATTGACATTAATCTTGCCAAAATGAACGGACGCCTAGAACATATAGACATGGTCTTGAATAACGAAGTTGAACGATCAAAAAGTACTTCAGAGTGTGTCTTCTTATATCACTGATGCTAATGCTAAAGGGGAGGGTTTGGGTGTTGATAATTTAATTTCATTAGTTAAAGTTCCCATCGAGAAAATACTGGATAGGGTTTCTGCTATTGAGGATGTATTGAGAAGAGACCAAGGGGCACGTTCTGCGAATAATTCAAACACCATCGTAATACCTACTCCTATATCGGATAACGATAGGACAATTCTTGCCCCTCATGAAGATATTTCTCATGCCTTAGCAAGGGTACCTGAAGGGCATGAGAATATCATAAATATGAAATACACCGAAACCTCAATAAACAGTAACTCTAGCCGCTCTCAACCACTGCCTAGGCCTCATGTAGCCCATACGAATTGGGAGAATAAGGAAGGGGCAAGATTGCACTTGCCACCAGAAGCCACACCATACATAATAGTACTGGCAAATGTACCTTCTCTTACTCCCCTAGCCAATGAAACCTGGGAGGCACTAAGGAACAAGGCACTCTGTTGGCTTGGAAATAAGATTGGGCTAACAGAAGCTCTGCTTGCCGAGTTCAAAATGGTAAGAAGAGTGGGCTGGGTAGGGACAAGGGAGAAAACACTACCTGGCGATTGTATAGTTCTCACACTTAGATCGCCCAGTTTAATACGGGAGATCTTGCGAAGACTTGGTAGTGTTCATGTGACAACTAGAAGCATAAACGTAGTTCCTCTAGGGTTTTTCTACCCTCCAACAGTTCATGTCCAGCATCAAGTATTACAGCAGAGACCTACACCCTCAAATATTCATCTTCAATCTAATATCCCACTACACAATAGATTTGACATATTCCTGGAGGAGATAGATTGACTCAATCAGACACCTAGACATGTAGTGCAGAGTAAGCCCATTGTAAGCCACCCACATGAGCCAACTCCAACTTCGAGCTCCGCTCCTCCCAAGCAGATAGATGACCAAAAAAGCTGCGATGTCATACAAGATGACGGAAATTTGTGCAGTACTGCGCCATCGGCTGATATCCTTTTAGATGTGGAGGTTGAAGGTGATAGTAATGAATTCTGTTATAAAAAACACAGCTTACATCAGATAAATATAATAATTCCCTGTGTACCTCTAATTACTCCATATAATAACAGTCCTCCTCTCAATGCCTCTCCCCCCTGCAATAATTATGATGCTTCCAGCAGGAACTGTGAAGATCAGGGTGTCCATTGATGTAGTGCAGAAAAAATAATTCCCGGCAACTTGGCTTACAATACTATTAATCTATGTATGCCAACTGCAAATAATATTGTTGCTACTGGTGATGACAATAGGACTTTGATAACATCACCAGGGAATAGCTTTAGTATTGTAAGTTGGAATGTGGCGGGGCTACGCAGTAAATGCAGTAATCTGGAATGATTGGAGTTTATGACAGCTTTTGAGATCTTGATGGTGCAAGAATCCTGGGCTAATAACCCTATACATCTTAATGGGTATACGACCTTTCACTCCAAAGCAACTCCATCCAGCCACAGAAGATCTAAGGGCGGCCTCTGTGTTTACGTATCTAATAAACTGGCCTCAACTAGTGCTATCATACACCCACCCAAGTTGTCTTATCAAATAGTCCAGGTCGTGTGTACAACCTCCATTTCTTTGATATTAGTTAATTTTTACAATAATGCTCGTGACCTGGACATAATAGATTCTCTCTGCCAACTTGATGAGGATTTGGAATCTATTCTGGACAAGGGTCCTAATGAAAATATCCTCCTTTGGGGGGGGTGACTTCAACATTCAACCTTGCCAATCTGTGGCTAATAAAGTTTGTGGTATGATTTCTGGAAAGGGTGACAACATCACCCACTTTTCTCATTCAGGGTACGGAGAGAAACTCATTGAGTTGCTTTTTAAATATGATCTAGGCTTTAGCAACGAATTTGGAGGCAGCCCGGTCATTGTACCTTGTACATTTGATGGTAGCCGAGGAAGGAGAATCATTGATTTTCTTTTATTTTCCAATCGCTACTCAGCCGTAGTTTTTAACTTTATACTACATAACATCGCATTAAGTGATCACTTTCCACAGAGTTTGTCACTGAAGATCAGTTTTCAAGGTGAGCCTGGCATAGAGCAACCCACCCTTGCAGCGGAAAATTTAGCCCTCTTTCGTCTAAACGGCTTTGCCCTGCGCTGGTCAATGGTCGATCCATCTCGATTTCTACAGAAAAAATGAACAAATCAGAGGAGGGCTTTTGAGGTCTGTTTGGACGAAACTGCGGATGCCAACGCGGTTGTGAAGGCCTTTAGTCAGATTAGGGAGGAAATTAGTGTAGGGTTGACTACTAACCAGATTAGTAGGGCCACGAAAAAGCACGGGTGGTTTGATTATGAGTGCAGTCTTGCGCACAAGAAGTTAAAGCGGGCCTTGAAGGAGGTACCTAGGAATATCTCCGTAGTACAGAACTGCAGGCGGGCTTATAAGCAAGCTTTAAATCATCGCAAAATGATTTTGAAAGAGGAGGCCTGGGATCATCTGCAGGAGGCAAGCCAGAGCAAGAACTCTAAACGATTCTGCCGTGTGGTAAATTCACCATTTTTCTGTGACAACGATAAGCCTAGTATAGAGGTAGCAATTACAGAACAAGAATGGATGGCCCACTTTGCGAAACTATATATGGGCCCAACTGAAGAAAGACAAGATAACTCTATGATAGGGATGAATGGTGTCCCTACTGGGCTTTTTATTTCACTGCAATATTTTGATTTTAATTTCACACTGGAGGAGGTGATATGGGCCCTCAGAGCAAGCGAGGGAGGAAAGGCACCCGGCCCTGACGTGATTCCGATTGATATCTTTAAGGACAATATTGATCTCCGGGGTCCTCTTGTGACCCTGGTTTTTAAGTCCTTTCGGGAAGTTGGTTTCCCAGCGTCATGGTCGGAATCACATATTGTACCAATATTCAAAAAGGGAGATCGAAACTGCCCCGCACACTACAGACCCATCTCCTTGTTGGATTCTTTGGTTAAGGTGGTGGGCCGTATTGTGTTAGACAGACTACAGGAGTGGGCAGACTGTAATAATATCTTGACTGACTTCCAAAATGGTTTCCGCCAGGGTGTTGGGACCGTAGAGCAGGCCATTAACCTGAACCTGTTAGTGAGCAAATACACACAAATAAAAGGGGGTAATTTGTTCTTGGCATTTGTGGAGTTATCCTCCGCATTCGAATGTGTGGTCCATGATAAACTTTGGTCTATTATGACCTCCATGGGCGTTGACTGTGCCATCATTAACTTTCTTAGATATTTATATTCAATGAGTTCTGCCAAGATGAGATATGGTATGAACGGTGAATGTACAAGCCCAGTAGACATCAAAAAGGGGGTCCGCCAGGGGTGTGTGCTCGCGCCTTTCTTATTTATTTAATTTATATATCAATGGCTTGGGTGGTACGCTTGTGGACTCATGTATGGACCTGCCTCAAATTGGCAACAGGCCAGTACCAGTATTACTGTATGCTGATGATGCAGTGCTTATGGCCCGTACACCTAATGCACTTCAATAACTTTTAGATAAATTTGTTAATTTTATGGAGAATCTGGGTCTTTTAATTAACATAGGTAAAACGTTTGTAATGAAAGCTGGCCTTAAGTCAGCTAAGGGACGCAACATTTTAATAGGAAACAAGACTTTACCTCAAACACTAACTTTTTCATATCTAGGAATAATGTTTGATAGTAATGGTAACTGGAAAAGTGCAGTAAAATTAAGAAGAATGCAGTTCCTCAGATCAATTGCGGGTCTGAGTAACTTTTCAAGGAAACTGGGTTGTAAACTCCCAAGGGATATGTTGAGTATTTATAACGCAAAATGCCGGTCAATAGCTATGTACGGTTCTGAATTGTGGGGACATGTAGACGTTGAGTCTCTACAGCTGGTAGAAAATGGGTTCCTTAAAAATCTGTTAGGGCTGCCTAAAAGCTGTTCTAACTTTGTCTGTCATGCATAATTGGGTTTAACCTACCTGGAGGACCTGATTAGGTTGCAGCCAGTCCTCCCATGGCACAAGTTATGGACATCGGATCATACAAGTTTTAATAGAGCCATTTTACAGGATTGCTGTGGCGCTGATCATGCAATGAAAAAAACATGGTTGAAATACGTAAAAAATTTCATGCATGATATTTGTCACCCTGAATACTATGCAAAGCCTGAATCTTTACTGCATATTTCCAGAGAATCATTAAAAAGAGTATGTCTGAACAACTAGGAGGAAAAAAGATTAACATTGGAACTTGTGAAGCCCACCGTACTACAAAATCAAATGATATTGACCTGTTATACGATACAACCGTAATTAATCGGGGTTTTAAATGCCCAACATAGATTTGTTTTGACACGCTTTAGACTGGATATTTTTTATCGCTTGACTAGTTTCCCTAATAGAAACAATTGGTCTCGTCAATTAATATGTTGTCCTTGCGACCAGATCACCAGACAATCAACCATTCATGTATTGATTTTTTGTAAATTTTATTCTGATTTAAGGACTATTTTTATCAAGCCTTTATTGAAATCCTTAAACTTCAGACAATGTATACCGGCCTATATATTTTTACAGCTGCTTCCGGATTTGTTTACTTGTGTGGTAGTGGCAAGGTTTTTGAGGTCCGTGATTACCAGAAGGATTTAATTAAATCGGTTTTTAATGATTTGAATAACTTTCTCTTTTTAAACTTGTATTGAACTGCAAACTTTTATGATTCTTTCTATGAATCGAATAAAGTTAAATTGATTGATTGATTGATTGACCTGGGACAAAGTCAAAGTTTGAGACTGACTGCAATAGAGTCATGGTTGGATACAGTAAGGGGAGGCCTTGGTCAAAATGTTACCATCACACTGAGAAACTTTTTCAGAGCTTTTTACTCTTGTTGTTGAGCAAGGCACTTCCTCAGGCTGGATCCTCGTCAACTTTGTCAGCTTGGCTCAGCACTAGGTCCTAGTCAACTCCTGGAAGTCTCATCGACAGCTGGAGCTATGTAGCTTTCAGTGGAACCAACCTGAAATCCAGACTGGGTTGCAGTTTGACGTTGACGGCTTGACTCTCGCCAACAGGCCGGTCCACCTGTGGAGTTTTTTACCAAAGTTGCTCCAAATTTCTGGAACTTCTTCCAGAAGTTCTTTTTGTGTGTTCAAAGTGTCTAACACCAATCCAAGGGTCTAGAAGCTCTGAGATGGTTATTGGGATGTTGGGACTATATTTCCCACAATGCACCTGGCCAAATCCTTAAAAGTCCACTGGACGCACACCTGATGTGTCCTTCTTGGTGGAGATGATGCAGACGGAGATGTGTTAACCTGTTGCTTTCAGGGAGTCCACTCCTTAATCCTTGTGAAGCAGGTGCAGTCCTTCAGAGTGCTATCCTTTGGGTGCAGATCAGGCTTCCAGCAGAGCATTCCTTCTTCTCCTTGTTGTTTCAGGCAGGGATCTGAGTTGCTGGGCAACACTCCCATATTTATTTACATTTCGTGGGTGTCAATCAGGCGGGTACAGCTGACCAAAGGGATATAAAATATATGTTATAATGTCCCTGCTCATTGTTACAAGGCACTCTACTCCTGGGGCACTTAGGTATTTTGAGACTTTGGAAGTACCTTCAATTCCTAAGTCGAATTTGCTTATAGCTTTATTTTAAAAGCCGCCGGCAAGGCGGGACAGTAAGCATCACAGTAGTGCACACTTAAGTGCATTGAATCTAGTGGGCCTATAAACCTAAATGCCCTAACATACACTAGGGATTTATCGGTAGGTTGTCAGTACCAATTGTAATTATGCATAAATTCCATGTACTTGTAATCAGAGTACAGGCCCTGGGATTGGTTTGACAGAGGGCTGGCGCTGGATTTTTTGCTCCTTTTTAAGCCATTTCTCTTTTTGTTTGTTTATTGGATTGCCTGCAGTTAGGTGTAGGGACCCTTGTGGGATTAAGTTGTTAAGGAATAATGTTTGCACATTTTAAAGGCCAGGATTAATAAATGTATTTTCTTCCTCACATTTATTTTATTTTGCACATATTTCTTAATCATTTTACTGTGTTGTTGATTTACTGATTGGGGCCTACTATGTCCTACAGTAGGTCTTGGGTGTATTTTTTTATATTTTCACATTTTCCCTGCTTCTGTGCTATAGGTTTAAAAAAACAAAATGAGGGGCTTGTAAATAGCCTTCTTTTAAATGCAAATTGTAGGTTATTTTCAGTCGCTATGTGCCTGTTGGTGGTTAGGATGATAGTGACAACTGGAGTCCAGGTCCATGTAGTCAGATATGCTCCTTTGTTCTCAGCTATCTTCTTCCTCATGTGCCTGCTCAGCATTGTTTATGAGTTTTTTCATGTATGAAATGATCGATGTCGTGCTTTAGTTTTTTTCTAACTTTTAAAAGTATTTTGGAGGGGTAATTGATATTGTCTTGGGCTGTTTGTGGTTGAGGCATTTTTGTCAGCTTGTTGGTTAGCTAGTGGGTAAAGAGCAGTCCCATGTATAGTCCCATACAAAATTTGGATAAATAGTTTTTATCTGCAAGAGAAAGCTCTCCTCTCTACTTTGAGACATTTATACACTCAGGTCACATGGGGAGCACATCGCAGAACGCTCAATTTGCAAATAAACAGCTTGCAGTGGTAAGCTGAGTAGACATTATGGTATCCGAGGGGTTTGTGCATCTAACTCACTGACCCATCTGAAAATTCAACAAGCACTTTTGGGTATATAGCAACTCAAAAAGATAGGTGTTGGTGGTGAGAGAGGGAGGGATGTTCATCTAACAGAAGGAAGTGATGCCAGGTAAAAAGAAGAGAATGCCAGCATCATGCGATTCAGCCCCATGGCTTTCGCTAATAAGCTGCAGTCATCACCCAAAGCACATTAGAATGGCTCAAGGGACAGAGGGATACAATCACCCTAAAGAACCCAAACAGCCTACCACCAGCTTCTCGCAGGCCACTAAAGGAGGTATCGCAAAGAAAACAATTACAACAACCTACTGTCAATGCTATGTTTGCAGAGGGGTTGCTGCATTGAATCCATGAGAGAGTCCATTTTTTCAATGAGGAGCTGGCAAAAATGTTAGTTCTTGACCTTAGGCCTTTTTCTTTCATGGAAGAAGAGTGCTTTCCTGACTAATACATAACTACATATCTCTCTCTCTCTCTCTTTCTCTCTCTCTCTATATATATATATAATTCACTGAAAAAACCATAGGTTTCACACACGTTATAGTTAGGAATTAGCATTTAAAAAACCTTGCAAATTCTCTGAAAAAACCATAGGTTTCACACATGTTATAGTTAGCGGAAATTTTACTGATAAAAAACCAATGAAATTCCCCCGTTATAGTTAGTGCAGGCAACTATAACTCACGCGACCGCAATCCTCTGCTGATGCTAATACTGTATTTAGACACTTATTTGCCCATGTCTTCTTCCATACATTTTTAGCTATACATATATTACAAATATTTTTTTTTCATAAAGACACATATGTCATCAGCAGAAGATTGCGGTCGCGTGAGTTATAGTTGCCTGCACTAACTATAACGGGGGAATTTCATTGGTTTTTTATCAGTAAAATTTCCGCTAACTATAACATGTGTGAAACCTATGGTTTTTTCAGTGAATTTGCAAGGTTTTTTAAATGCTAATTCCTAACTATAACGTGTGTGAAACCTATGGTTTTTTCAGTGAATTTGTACGGTTTTTTAAATGCTAAGTTACTTTACGCCATTCGTGGCGTGCGCGCCCACTTAACGCAGTTCGTTCCGTGCGCGCACGGTGCGCTTCGCGCACCGTGCGCGCACAGTGAGAACGCGGTGCGCTTCGCGCACCGCGCGCCCACTTTACGCCCACCCACTTTCCTCCGTGACTATGGTATGGGTGCCATTTACCACAACAACTTGCGTTATGACATGCAAGACATTTATAGAGGAGATGGTGTGCACTTCAATGATGAAGGGAACAGAGTCTTCCTCTTGAACCTTAGACTCTGCATCGGTACTTACTTGTAGGTACCACTAAAAAATCATTTCATAAACACAACGGCTCTTTTTAGAGCCCCCTAATATCTAAACACTTAAATCTGATTTTCATTTTTTTTTCTTTTTTTTTTCTACCGTACGCTTACCGTAAGCTTACCGTACGCGTACCCCGTGATTTTTTTTAAAATCAATAAATGTTTTTTTTGTACTTTTCTGTCCTTCTTTGACCCCCTTACAAATGTTAGGGGGTCTGTAACTCTCCTCATTGCCCCCTTTCCTTGTTTTCACTCTTTTTTTTCAGAGTGAAATACACAAAATGGCGGCCGCCGCTTCCTGGTTTCGACCGATTCGAATGTTTACTAAGATCAAAGAGCCAATCAGAATCGCGCTCGCGCACGCCACCGTACGCTTACCGTAAGCGTACGGTAAGCGTACCGTAAGCGGGCTCAGATATATATATTGATTTAAAGGCTATTTTCTCAGAATCTACTGAACAGATTTACACCAAACCTACAAAAGGCACTTCCTTGACCTAGGGACTACCTCTCTGCCAAATTTTGAGTAATTCTGTTCAGCCGTTCGGGCTGTAGCTCGTTCTAAAGGTCCTATGGAAAAATGCATGGGAAAAACGCGTTTTGGGATCCCCCTTTTATCTCAGCCCCCGCTTGACGGATCCCCCCGAGACTTTCAGTGTAGGAGCGGAGCGTAGCGCCCCACCTATTTTGAGAAATTCGCGAGGATTCGTCAACCGGCGCCAAAGTTATTCAAAATAGAATGTTGAGGTTTCCTATGGAAACGTGGTCCTAACTATAACTACCTACTGGCGACCGCCAGTAGGTAATGTATATATGTATATATATATATATATGTATATATATATATATATATATATATATATATATATATATATTCACTGAAAAAAACATAGGTTTCAGGGGTGTTATAGTTAGCTGGACATTTCCCTCGTACAAAACCCTAGAAATTCCCCTGTTGTAGTTAGTTCAGCTAACTATAACTCGCGCCCCCACAATGCACTGCTGATGACGTCACACATTGCATCACTCATGACATGGTCAGTGACATCACTGATGACATCTCAAATGACATCACTGATGACATCACTGATGACGTCATCCATGTGAAAAATTAGTGCATCTTCTCACACCCTCATATAACCTTTGATACACCGACTCAAAATTTCAGACGGCCATTTTGACAACCATAGATACTACAATACCAATAACTACTCACCCACTCATTGACTTTTAAGTCTACATACATCTCCACTCACTCACCTGTACAGTCACTCGTACTTACAGTCACTCTGTGCATTTATACACCTATATAGACACTCACACACCGCCAATCATCCATTGAGGTACTGACACATCTAGTCAGTCATGCAAATAATTAATCACAGTAAAATTTACTCACCTATACAGTTAAAAACACTCAAGTTCACTTACTCATAAAAATACTAACAAATTCTGTGTCTTCCTGCAGAAAAACAAACAGCACATGACACAGATATCCTTGCACTATGGCGCATACAGCCACTCCCAAAATCACACACTCTCACATATAGATAGTGTATATGTGTCTTACACACATATACACTGCGTTTCACATATGTATTTACTGACACATGTACAACTGAGATATACATTCAATCACTAACACACCCATACATACACTCACCCAACCATACAGTCCATCACAGATGCACTCTTAAAAACATGCACCCACTGAATCACCCACTCACACATCTAGTCACAGAGTCACACACACCCTACCCACACAAACACTCAGGCACCCATACAGATACTCAGACAACCAATCAATAACCCATATAGACACTCATATAGCTATTCACAAAACCATGCAGCCACTTATACACCAACACACAAACACATACAGACATTCACACAGTTTAGTCACTAGTCTGCAGTAAGATACATTTAATAACTCACTTATAGACTCAGTTACACACCTAGAAAATCATCCATTCACACACTTGTACACCCACTTATTTTTCAACAGGCCTTTCCCTATATATATTAAACATAATAAAACTGTTCAGAAACACATACTCAATGGATGATGTCATCAGTGATGTCAGCAGTGTTGTCATTTGAGATGTCATCAGTGAAGTTATCATTGATGTCACTGACCATGTCATGAGTGATGTAATATGTGACGTCATCAGCAGTGCATTGCGGGGGCGCGAGTTATAGTTAGCTGAACTAACTATCACAGGGGAATTTCTAGGGTTTTGTACGAGGGAAATGTCCAGCTAACTATAACACCCCTGAAACCTATGGTTTTTTCTGTGAATTTCTAAGGTTTTTTAAATGCCAATTCCTAATTTTAACGCCCCTGAAACCTATGGTTTTTTCAGTGAATTTCAAAGGGTTTTTAAATGCCAATTCCTAACTATAACATGCATGAAACCTATGGTTTTTTCAGTGAATTTCAAAGGTTTTTTAAATGCTAATTCCTATCTATAACTTATCTCTGAAGATATCATGAAAAGCATTCTTTTTTAAAAGTAGGGTGCACATTAGTTTTGTGGAAAAGCATCTTTGTGATTGGTTAAGAAAAAACAGTTTCAACGTGGAGTACATATCATAGGATAAAATTTGCTCAGCTCAACCACACCTGCTACTTGCATTTGGAAGGCACTGTTCGAACTTAAAACAGTCATCAACTTTTAACCTGCACGTGTCGTTAAATGTTCAAGAAAATGTTACAAAAAAATATCGTAAAGTTTTAAAAAATTGATGAACTTTTAACCTGCACGTATTGTAGAATGTTGTAGAAAGTGTGTTGATAGAATACGTTGCACTTCTGACTTCTATGTGTTATTGAATATTAAAAAAAACGGTTCATATGGAAAATTAAAAAGAAACCAATAGAGAAGTTTTGAAACCTAAAAGAATCAAGGAACTATTCTAATTTATTCTTTACATGTATTTATGTGTGCAGCAACAAAATTATAGACACAACAGCACTAGGAAAAGGAAGAAACAGGGAGTGAGGGGAGGGGGGAGATGGGCAGAATGGCACACATGCACAATTAAGTACAACACACATATAGACTATCAATGGCCAAAATGAAACACACCAACAAGGAGCACAAGTCACACAACCTGCCAACATCACACCACTGAACGAGCATAGAAGTGAAAACCACGCTGCATTCATACAGGATGTGTACAAAGGCCAGTCGTTGGTGTTGTGGGATGTCTGCGACCGTGGTCATCACGGATGAGATGCCCAGCATGTGGCACATGGTCGAGTTCACTGTGTGTTATGTTGCCAAACGGCTGCTCCTCCCTCCCACAAGCCCCCACACTTTTGTATGGTGAGCTGTTGTATCTCGTGCACTCGTACGGCACGCCATTGTAATGCCTATTTGCGCATGTCCTGCTACACCAACTACAACATCACAGTGCCGTTTGGAGGTGGTGCATGCCACTTTGCAACATCGACTGCTGCGGCTCTTGTTACAGGCCACACCAGAACACAGAGACACACTTACCGCACTTCCTGTACACGGACATGTCCGAGACACCCCGTTCCCCTTGCCGGATAGGCACACCCCTGCACTGACCTGTGAACGACAGACCAGCACACGCCAGTTGTGCATGCAGGAGGATGCGTACGTAGCTACACATCCAGGCTCACTGCCAACGCTGAGGTGACAGCACACTGTGATGTTGCAAGGCTCGTGCCTATCATGCTAAGACAATGACCACAGGGACACACTTAATAAGATGTGGGTTTGGGGGGCATTGGCGGTCCTGAAGTTGTTGAGATGAGTCTTCTGGCCCTCATGGGTATCCCTGTATCAAGCTCATTGACTCTATGGCAGCTGTGGGTGTTCTGGTGTGGCTCTTGGCTGTGTTCCCTTTCATGGTGCAGGTAGTTGTCCTGCTTAACACCAGCAGAAAGCAGGTGTAAAATCCCTGGTGCTAACATGTCTTATCGCCGGAATTTGTATCACATTGCAATTGGTGTGAAAGTTGTGATGTGATTTTTTTCGTGTGAACAACAATATACGAACTGAGCAGTGTATCTCGTCAAGATCCAGCACCTGACGCACTATTCCCAATCAATATAAATACAATGAGATTTCTTAATAGATTTTGTGTGTATACTGTAAGTGCAGCCAATACCTCAGTGCAATACAATACAGGATTTTAGTATTTAGAATAAATCGCAAAGGTGCGCCTCGTGTCTTTTTGCACGGGAACGGTTACTCTCCATTTCATTATCAGCACTTTAACGAAAGTAAAGTTGAGATAAATCTAACACACTATTCAGAAGTTGGTGCAAACTGCAGATATCACCAGTATTCCAGCGATAAGTGCCCCAAAATTTAACACCATGGTGGACTCCATCAAATAACAGTAATAAGAACAAGAAAGAGTCACACAGCAGTTAAGAAAACAACCAAAAACATTGTTAATTTTTTTTCAAACTTTATTTTTTATAATAATAAATATATAAACGATAAACTATTTTCAAACTTTATTTTTTTATTAACATAAATATAAACAATAAACTAATAAACAAAATGTAACAACAATAATACAAAACAACAAAGCGGAACACTCCTGTGGGAACTACGGATGTCGACGACAGACCTGGAAAATGAGAAAGATTGTTAAAAAAAAAACAACATGGTATTCTCAACAAAATACCACAAGAAAAAAAATAACAGATATATAAAATGTATACAGCTAACAAAATTTTATAAGTTTATCTTACAAAAACTGTAAATGTTGCCGCTTTAAAAAGTTTACCGAATCTGAGGAAAATTTTTTGCAGAAGGCACCACGCCCACAATGTTTTTCTTCAGTGGTGAAGAAATTTTTAACTTTTTCCAAGGGGCAAACAAAGACCAATGCCACCTTCTTCATTCGCAAGATTTGCCAAAGAGTTCTGTTACGAGGGGATCCTAACAAAAAATACTCGTGCGGCACAGCAAGTATGATGAAACACATAAGAACCCTTCATCCAAACAATCTTGCACAAGAAGAGTGCAAACAGGTGAGAAACACTCCTGTTCTGTATCTGTAAAAAAGAATCACAAATAAATGTATATTAATAACTTTCAAATGTATACTATTCCATTACTGTACAAACACATCTTATATAAAAACTGACTAAGAAACTATAGCCCTGAACCACAAGTGTGACGATCGTTAAAACACTACATGCATAGTGCATATTACTTTGAAGCAGTTCATGCCCTAAAGCCTACCTCACTAAAAGACTACATGCTAACTGACTAAATGATTACAGTACTATAAGGAGACACACTGGGTGAGTGACAGGGTGTTTGCTAGAAGAGTATGAATACTAACTAGGGAATTGAAGGTGTGAAACACAACTGTGTAGGTGATTAGAGGACTGCATCCATACTGCATAGGCATTTAAAGCAGTCCATGTGCTAAGGCCTGGCTCACTGCATGACTACTTGGGTACTGACTGAATGATTAGAGTACAGCAAGGAGAGTGCCTAGGTGAATTTATAAGCGCTAGGCTTTTCGCACAGGGAATGGATTAGTACTTGGTACTGAATGGGTCACTAGAGGAGTGCAAAGGCGGTCACAAGTGCTGGACTGTATGTATACTGACTAGGAAATTGAAAGTGTGAAAGACAAGTGTCTGGGTGGTTAGAAGACTGCATGCATAGTGCATAGGGGTTTGAAGCAGTCCATGTGCTAAGGCCTGGCTCAGTGTATGAATACTTAGGCACTGACTGAATGATTAGAGTACTGCAAAGATAGTATCTTGGTGAATTTATAAGTGTTTGGGTTTTAGCACAGTGAATGGATTAGTACATGGTGCTGAATGGGTCACTAGAGGACTGCAAAGGGAGTGACAGGGTATTTCCTGGAAGTGTATGGATACTGACTAGGGAATTGAAGGTGAGAAAGACAATTCTGTAGGTGGTTAGAGAACTGCATGCATAGTGGATAAGGGTTTGAAGCAGTCCATATACTAAGGCCTGGGTCACTGGATGAGTACTTGGGTACTGACTGAATGATTAGAGTACTGCAAGGAAAGTGCCTGGGTGAATTTATTAGGGGTTGGCGCAGTGAATGGATTAGTACATGATGCTGAATGGGTCACTAGAGGAGGGCAAATGGAGTGACAGGGTGTTTGCTGGAAGTGAACGGATACTGACTGGGGAATTGAAGGTGTGAAAGACAAGTGTGTAGGTGCTTAGAAGACTGCATGCATAGTGGATAGGGGTTTGAAGAGGTCCATGTGCCAAGACCTGGCTCAGTGCATGAATACTTAGGCAGTGACTGAATCATAAGAGTACTGGAAAGAGAGTGTCTTGGTAAATTTATAAAGTGTTTGGGTTTTGGCACAGTGAATGGATTAGTACATGCTGTTGAATGGGTCTCTAGAGGACTGCAAAGGAAGTGACAAGATGTTTCCTGGAAGTGTATGGATACTGACTAGGGAATTGAAGGTGTAAAAGACAGTATGTTAGAACACTACATGCATACTGCATAGACATTTGAAGCAGTCTATTTGGTACTTAGAAACCAACTAAATAATCAGACTACTTCTAGGACAGTTCTTAGGTAAAACTTTTAAATGTTCAGTTCTGCCACAGTGAACAGAATAGTACATGGTACTGCACCTTAGTGTCAAACCCTGACTCATTTTATCAATGCATAAGCAAAGACTAGCTTCTAATGCTACTAAAACTTGACAACATGAGAGGTTTTAAATTAGTTATCTGTTAGCAAATACATGATGTTACCAAATGCTTCTCTCACGGTGGTTCTCAAATGCACACAGACTCACAGTGTAATTCTAGACAACAACCACTATACCTAGGAGTTTACCAAAAATCATTCACTACTGTGGAAGTGGTAAGCGAACTGCACACAATCTTCATATTTCAGGACTGCATAAGCAAAGACTGGCTTCTAATGCTATTAAAACTTCACAACATGACCGGTTTTAAAACAGGTATATGTCAGCAAATACACGATGTTACCAAATGCTTCTCTCACAATCCTTACCCAAATGCACACAGACTCACAGTGTGATTTTAGACAAGCAACACTATCCTAGGAGTTTACCAAAACTCATTCACTACTCTGGAAGAGTTAATGGTACTGCACACAATCTACATATTTAAGTACACCACATCAGTGTCAAAGCATGACTCATTTAATCAACGCATAAGCAAAGACTGGATTCTAATCCTACTAAAACTTCACAACATGACAGGCTTTAAAACAGTTATCTGTCAGCAAATACATGATGTTACCAAATGCTTCTCTCACAGTGATCCCTAATACACACTAACTCACAGTGTGATTCTAGACAAGCACCACTATGCCTATGAGTTTACCAAAACTCCTTCACTACAGTGCAAGTGGTAAGGGAACTGCACACAATCTACATATTTCACAACTGCAATTTACTGTCAATGCCTGACTCATATAATGAAAGCATAAGCCATAACTTTCTTCTAATGCTACTAAAACTTCACAACATGACATGATTTACAACACTTATCTGTCAGCAAACACACGATGTTACCAAACACTTCTCTCACAGTGGTTCCCAAATGCACACAGACTCACAGTGTGATTCTAGACAAACAACACTATCCCTAGGAGTTTACCAAAACTCATTCACTACAGTGGAAGTGGTAAAGGAACTGCACACAATCTACATATTTCACAACTACACTTTAATGTCAATGCCTGACTAATTTAATCAATGCATAAGCAAAGACTAGCTTCTAATGCTACTAAAACTTGACAACATGACAGGTTTTAAAACAGTTATCTGTCAGTAAATACACGATGTTACCAAATGCTTCTCTCACAATCCTTACCCAAATTCACACAGACTCACAGTGTGATTTTACACAATGAACACTATCCTAGGACTTTACCAAAACTCATTCACTACTGTGGAAGGGGTAAGGGGACTGCACACAATCTACGGGGCCGATTCACAGAATTAACTTAAGACAAAATCCTAAACTTACTACTTTTGGTATTCACAGAAGTTAGGATTTTGTCTTAAGTTTGTCTTAAGACAAACTTAAGAGAGACTTAAGACAGACTTAAGACAAACTTAAGACAAACTTAAGACTGACTTAAGACAGACTTAAGACAAACTTAAGACAGACTTAAGACAGACTTAAGACAAACTTAAGACAAAATCCTAACTTAAGTCTGTCTTAAGTCTGTCTTAAGTCTGTCTTAAGTCTGTCTTAAGTTTGTCTTAAGTTTGTCTTAAGTCTGTCTTAAGTCTGTCTTAAGTCTGTCTTAAGTTTGTCTTAAGACAAACTTAAGACAAAATCCTAACTTCTGTGAATACCAAAAGTAGTAAGTTTAGGATTTTGTCTTAAGTTAGTTCTGTGAATCGGGCCCTACATATTTAAGTACAGCACATCAGTTTTAAAGCATGACTCATTTAATCAACATATAAGCAAAGACTGGATTCTAATGCTACTAAAACTTCACAACACAACAGATTTTAAAACAGTTATCTGTCAGCAAATACATGATGTTACCAAATGATTCTCTCACGCTGATCCCAAATACACACTAACTCACAGTGTGATTCTAGACAAGCACCACTATCCCTATGAGCTTACCAAAACTCATTCACTACAGTGCAAGTGGTAAGGGAACTGCACACAATCTACATATTTCACGACTGCAATTTACTCTCAATGCCTCACTCATTTAATGAAAGCATAAGCCATAACTGTCTTCTAATGCTACTAAAACTTGACAACCTGACTGGTTTTAAAACAGTTATCTGTCAGCAATTACACGATGTTACCAAATGCTTCTCTCACAGTGGTTCCCAAATGCACACAGACTCACTGTGTGATTCTAGACAAACAACACTATCCCTTGCACTATATCAAAACACATTTCTTCATCTAGAAGTAGTACTACATTTTAGTATAGAAACATAACATAACTCATTTCACAAATTCATAAAGAATGACTGGTTTCTAATTCTACCAAAATATAAAAACTGCACAGTTATCTGTCTACAAACACACGAAAAACACAAATGCCTATCACAGAATGGTTTCTACATGCACACACATTGTAGAGAAAAAAAGTACTCCCTACACTTTAGCAGGAAAAATACATTAGTCTGATTAAAATCAAAATAGTCTACATACATCCCCTCACAATTAAATAACTCATCTTTCAAGTTCTTTTGTAGATTAAGGAGTATATCAATCACTCACCATATTTTCTTTTACAGAATCTCTGCACTGTGCACCTCTCAGCAAAAGCAAAGAATGAAAAAGTTTCCCTTTCATTTTCCACACATATACATGTAAAGATCAAATCACAATCCTTCGCACATAAACTCAAAAGCAAACACACATTTCTATTGGTTAAACATTTCAACCCTTTCCAACTGAAATACATTTCAACCCTTCCCCCAATCTGCCTTCTGCCTGTTACCATAGAAACAGCTCATGGAACACTGCACTGAGCTCACAGGTCACAAGTTCAGCACACAATGTTCCTACACAAGGCAGGAAGTGTGCTTGACTTTTCAACATATCAGCTTATCATATATAATGTTCCTTACAATCTGTTTTTGTTAACCAATAACAATCATACCTTTAAAAAACAAAAATATACACCCTACCTTTCAGTGTAGAAAGTTGTTATACAACCAATGATTTCTTGTCGTTGCCTTGGATCTGCGCACCCACCGTGAGAGAATCCGTGCATCCAACGCGATAGGATGCGTGCACCGTGCGCGCATTTTGCCTCTTTTTAAAAAAAAAAAAAAAAAGGGGGTGCCACAGGGGGTCCTTCTGGGGACCCCCTAAGCAGATCTAGAGGGTCAGAGTATTTCCACTCTGTTCCCTTTATATCTTTTACACACTTATTCCCCTTCCATCTTCAGCCTCGCTTCTACCGAGGCAGAAAATGGCCGCCAACAGTTCCTGGTTTCGAATGTAGAGAGACACTTGACAGCCAATTAGCATTCAGCGTGTGATCGGGAGGGTGCGCGCTCTGTTCGGGGAGGGTGCGCTTACGGTGCGGGTACGATCCGCGGATCCTCCGCGGCCATAGATATCACTAACTTTTTTACCCTAATTTTCTCAGGAACTACTGAACAGATTCACACCAAATATGCAAAAGGCACGAGTCCGAACTGAGGCCTACCTCTTTGCCAAATTTGGTGTCATTCCGTTCAGCGGTTCGGGCTGTAGCTGCGACAACAGATCCTATGGGAAATTGCATGGGGAAAACGCGTTTTGGGACCCCCCTTTTTTCTCGGCCCCTGCTTCACGGATCACTGCAAAACTTTCAGGGTAAGAGCGGAGCGGAGCTGGCCAAAAGTTTGGAGAATTTCGCGAAGATTTGTCAATCGGTGCCAAAGATATTCCCAATAGAATGTTGCGGATTTCCCATGGAAAATAGGTCCTAACTATAACTATCTATATATATCTATATATATATCGTTGGACCGGTACTTGTGGATTTTTTTTTTTTTTATATATATGTACATATATATATTGAAAATTTCGTGAGGATTCGTCAACCTGCGCCAAAGTTATTCAAAATAGAATTTTGAGATTTCCTATGGAAACACGGTCCTAACTATAACTACCTACTGGCGACCGCCAGTAGGTAATATAGGTCACGCATCTATTTAAAAAGTCTCTCGCTGTGTCGAAAATCATGACTTCTAACGCACTGATGAAGGCGAATGCTGAAACGCGTATGCGAACATTAAAAGCCTCTTTCAAATACCTCGTGAGTGCACCTCCCTTTTTGTAGTTGTTGTGTAACAAAACAGGTTTCCACCCCCTGTATACCTGGATGCACCCGCCGCGTGTTCGGCAGCTCTGGTGGAAGCGACGCTGGAATTTAATTGGGCTGCCAGAATCGCCGCTACAAGGCCCTGCCGATCAACAAGGTCGTGACTTATTCAAAGCCAGGAGTGCCTCGCCATACGACGGACACCCGCAGTAAGCCGATACTAAAGATCCAGCGGCAGGCGAGAGGTGACGTTACGCAGCGGTAGTGATAACAACCCTGTAAAGGAACTATGTGGTAGGACCTCAGTGGTACAAACCGGGACATTGTTCATAAGAATCTGGCATTGGTCGAAAATGGTTTAATAATACCTAAAGTACAATAAGAAACGGCATAATACCACGGGGATAGCAGTCCTCCCATTGGCCGAAATCCAACCAATCAGGCCACGCATCTATTTAAAAAGTCTCTCGCTGTGTCGAAAATCATGGCTTTTAACGCACTGATGAAGGCGAATGCTGAAACGTGTATGCGAACATTAAAAGCCTCTTTCAAATACCTCGTGAGTGCACCTCTCTTTTTGTAGTTGTTGTGTAACAAAACAGGTTTCCACCCCCTGTTCGGCAGCTCTGGTGGAAGCGACGCTGGAATATATATATATATATATATATATATATATATATATATATATATATATATTCATCAACAAACAGTCCCAATTCAGCGCGCACTATCACACAGCAGGTACCGGATGTCGAGGTCGAACCTAACCTGGCAAAGCAAACTCGACCTCTGCGAGGTCTTGGTCACATGAGCATACACAGAGTTCTGGATTTACAAATAGTGATAGCCTCAGACACGATGCAATATAAAAACAACAGCAATTGGAAAAATGACTGCATAAAACGTAAAAACTAAATGAAGAGAAACGTAATATGCAAACAGACGGTACATGCACATTAAACCCATTCACAGAATTTAGGTATGGGTGTACAAGTAGCTGAAAATGAAAAAGTGAAAGGAAGCCCTTAGCACTTTATAAATACAGACATAATAATACAAGTTCAAGAACATAACCGGGTTAACGATCAACTTTGAAAACCCATGACCCCATCAGGGTTGAGGCAAAAGACCCATACATATTGCTGACAGCTCATCTTATTTCATATATGATAATATATAAACCAAGCTATGGAAAATGTCAGTAGATCAATTGTAAGGAGTAGTACCCATTAGGTCATTAAATAGTTAGGCTGTACTAAATCAACCCATCCATGATGCATCAGTTGGACACATTTGGACATGGATTAATGTGGCTGTTGGAGAAGGGTGGAGTATCGGTATGACATCTGGTCCTTCATTCGCATACAGTACAACATTTCAGAGTTCCAAGATAAGACACAGACATATGTTAGAGCTGGCCAGACAGCCTTTTACCATCATTAACGCTGAAAAGAAGAGGTGGCTGTTGCACAGAACATCCTCAAATCTCCGGTGCCCTTAACTTGCTAATGTGGCTACTCTTTGATTAGATCTACTGCATCAGACTTGCTTTCTTAGAAATACAATAAAGGCATTAGAAAAAGGGCACGTGAAATCTTGACTGTTAAAGTATACTGTACAATAATCAGACATCACCACCAAATTAATTATAGACTTTCATAACTGATTCCTCGTTTATCCAAAAGACCTCTGGTCATCGTACATAGTTTTTCAAAGGCCTTCAACATTGTCTGGCGGGCCTTGCTCATGAGACATGGGTTATACTGTCAAACAGGAGGGATAAATTAAGAAAAAAGGGAATTGTTAAAAAAGCTGAAATGTTAAAAGCTCCAGAAACTCATGGAGTCGGGCTAAGGAAGGATAAAAAATAGTTTACAAATGTGAATGCATTTTTTTGTCATTATTTAAACCCATAGGAAGCATACTGCCAGTCTGTAGTATGATTTGTGACTCCAACCTGCGCAATGCTTGGAGGCGGATGCCTCTTCTTGGATGTTTGACTACTGTAGCTAGGCCAAAATATTTGCCTAGGGTCCAGTCCAATTGTGTACTTCATGGAAATGTTTGGCTGTGCTATAGCTGAAGTCTCCGTTAGTTATAGCCCTCAATGTTCCAGGATATGTTTCTTGACTGTGATGGTGGTGGACCTAATGGACCATTTGTCACAAGGGCAAGTTACTACATAAACCACAACATCAGTCCCATATATATAACCTACTGGGGGTCTCCAGCAATGGTTATAGTTAGGACCTAGTTTCCATAGGAAAAGCATTTTTGACTTGCCTATAACTTTGGCATAGCAATCTTCATGACATTTTCCCCCAAAAGTATCAAGGTAGGTTCTGGTTGTCATAGAAAGTTTTGGGGTGGTCCATTTAGTGTGGACCGAGAATTTGGGGCTTGGGTGCGTTTGTAATGGTAATTCCCATACCCTTTAGCCACAGCTACGGCCCAAACTGCTGAACGAACATACACCAAATTTGGCAGGAAGGTAGATGTTGGTTCAAGGAAGTGCCTCCTGCTTATTTGGTGAAATACATTCAGTAGTTGTTGAGAAATGTAAGTTTAAAATTATAGTGATATCTCTGTTCATGAAGTCTTCACGAAAAAAGACGAGCATGTGCTTGGAAATGTACTGCTCTAATTGACTGACCAACAATTCAACCAGGAATTGTTGGCAGCCATCTTGGGACCCGGGTTCACCAAGACACCTTGTGACAAACCTACTCAGACACTGATGCACCCTCTGACAGACTCATTCACAGTTAGACACCCACATTCAGACCCACTCAGACACTGACTCACCCACTCAAAGACCCAGTCAGAGACTCAGTCAGAGACTCAGATACTCACTTTCAGACCGATGCAACCACGGCCAGACACATTCAGACATCCACTCCAAGATGCATGCATCCACTGATGTGTGAGAAGTTGGCCTGGTATGTGCTGTCCACTAGTGATAGTGGGCACCTTGCACCAGTCCAAACAATCCCTTATTGATGATAGGTTAAAGACAACCTTTATTGAAAGCTATCCTAGTGGTAGCTATGGAGAGCAGCCTTCAGGCTAAGTTTTGAAGGAATGTAAAGCAGCTTGTTTTACCAGTCTATAATCTCTTGAATGGCTAAATGAAAGGCAACCACACCAGGTATATATATAAAATATATGCATTTATTACTAAACACACCCTGCTAGTCTCTTTATGAGGCTAGAGGTCAAAACACATAAGTTACACTTCAAATATTACAGTAAAATAGCACACATACACTTTAGGACCTAGGGGCGAGCCAATCCATATACTAAAATAGTGGTATAAGAACCACGACTTAACTAGACACAAGGTCTAGAGCCTGTAGAATCACTGGGACCCCAAGGAACCACCCAAGGTAGTGACACAGGGGACCCACGGGGGCCGTGTGCAGTGTGAGAACACAGCTGTGAGCTCCCGTTAGCTTCTATAGGGAAAGTCGCGGTTAGATTTTTAGACATTAGGGACACTTAGAGATGAGCTAGGACCAAACCCTTTTGGGCATAGGAAGTTCTAGGGTCACCACCCATGGGAGCACCGGAGTACTCAAGTTACCTCACCCAGGGAAGCCGGGTGCAAAGGTGTCAAATGGTCGGCTCGTCGTTTTCAATGGGAGCCAGCGAAGAAGTGCTGCTGCCGGGAAGATGCGAAGTGTCTGAAGAGATCCAAGCCTGGATCGAAGTCAAAAAGAACCTGAAAGCAGAGGGGAGAGAGTCTGGGTCACTAGCCAGTGACCAGGGGGACGATAGGTGAATGCCCACCGATGTCGGGGAATTTCAGGTGAAGAAGGGGAAGCTTGACTCTTCAGCCACGAGGACCAGGAGGTGTCAAGGACAACCAGGAGCTGAATTTGAGCTGTCCGATGAAGGATGTCGAGTTCTGCAGTGTCGGTGCCCGGATTGGACACAACAAGCCTTGGCAACAGCAATCCACGCAGAAAGAGAAGAAATGCTTCGGTGCAGACCAGCAAGGTCTGAGAGACTCACCACATGGTGGAGAGTCAGGGCATGTCTGGAGCAATCAGAGAAGCCCAAGGAAAATCAGAGTTGCCTTCACAGGGACCCACCAGTTGACGGACCAGGGATCACGAAGGAGCCTCGAGCAGAAATGCAAGAAGCGGGCTCACAGAACACTCGAGGAATGTAGGCCCACAATCTTTGGTGCATATGATGCTCAGAGCTTGGGCTGCAAATAACCCAAAGCACGACTTCGAGAGACGTCGGGAAGTCAATGCACTTGCAAATGTGCACGGTGACCAGGAGTTCCGGTTCAACATTACTCACGAGGGCTGCGGGTCTCAGCTTTGCTGGGTACTCGGGTCGGCCTCTGAGAGGTCTGGGAATCCTCTTCCTGGGGTGCAGCTACTTCAGAGTCCATCGGGAGCTTCAGAGATGCAGACCGGCAAAATGCTTTGTTGATGCCTGCCAAGCAGGGGAGTCACTCCTTGACCGCAAGGGAGATTTCTTCAGTCCTCTAGTCTTGAGTAGAGCGTCAAAGTTCCAGGATTCAGCTGCAGAGTTTTGTCCAGGGATATCTAAATTCCTGTTGCCAGGGGTTCCTTACTTATACCTAATAAAGGAGTTGGACTAACTCTAGGGACCCACCTTTAGGAGGGTTTGGAAAGAGGGGTGGCTCACCCATTTCCTTTGTCCAGTTTCATGCCAGAGCAGGGGCTGGAGGCCCCTAAACCGGTTTGAGCTGGACTATGCACAGGGACACCAAATGTGCCCCCAGTGCAGGACTTTAAAGCACTCTGAGAGTCCTCCCACGCAGCCCCAAACCACATCAGCCTGTCTGGGAGGTGGTTACACCTCCCTGTGACAGGAAACCTATTGTCCAGGCCTCCCATGCTGGAGTTTCGGTCAGCAGCAGGAGGCCAGATCCGTGTCTGTGGCTGCAGCATCCATTTTGTGATGCCAGGGCTCTGTTAAGTTGGTATCGGGTATACCGGTGCTGTCATGTCTTTCCCTCTAGAAGGGTGGGATCATATTCCCACATCAGAAATTGGTGCGGGGGTATGATTTCAAGGTGTTTGACACCAAACACGACATGTTTCCGTGCAGCCAGTCCAAAGTTATAATGCACTTAAGAGTATATGGTCAAGCTGCACTACTGACAACCCCGGAGGATGGATTCCGAAGGCTGCAGAGGGGCTCAGCTCATGCCTGGGCACCCTCTCACATATAACCAAGCACCCTGCCTTCAGGATTGTTAAGGCCTGCCATAGGGGTGACTGATAGGTTTCTATGTGCAGTGATAGGTGAGATATAGTGAACCTATATCTCAGTAAGAGGTGCATGCACCACCTTACCCAGGCTGCAGTAGCAGACCTGTGGTGTCATTTTGGAAGGCTTCCCAGGGGTGGCATAATACATGCATTGGCCCATGGTAGGCCGCTGGGGTACCTATGCCCTGGGTACATAGTATACCATATACCAGGGACTCATAAGGGTACCCCAGAATCCAATCTGGAGTGTACCTAAAGTACATGGAATCAATTTAGAGAGGAAGCAGCTAGGCTGGGGTCCTGAATAGCAGGGCCCCAGCTAGACTAAAGTTGAAAAACAGTGAAACACCAGCAAAAAGTGGGGGTAACCATAAGAGGCAGATCCTACTCTCCTACATGATGCACCCACTCTTTCTTTATTTCTTTAAACACTTTATTCGGTTTTTGCAAAGAAATCCATAAAAGTCAAACAAACACACTGATCCATCTGATACATAATAAAACAGTGAAGAATATCCATCATAGGTTCATCATTACAGGGTTAAAAAGAGAACAAGCACATGTCAAGAACAAGAGTCAGAGTTGTGGAAAAGACGTCGTCTGGGCACCATAAAGTATAGGAAAAATTATAAAAGCTATATCGGGTGCAGTGAAAACGACCGTCACAACCTCATAAAGTACAAAATGATGGACGTAAACCATACTAAGACCAAATTCCTGTTATCACGGAGTCAGGTAATAGGCCCTAAGGGTTACTCAGAGCTGGACCTAAGCCTAAGAGCAGTCCTTAAAAACACTAAGAACAAGCAGAACCGAGTAGCTAGAAAGCAGTTTTAAAAAGATAAAAGCAGGTTTAACCTGACTAAAACTAGTTTGTTTAAGAAAAGGAATAATAAAACTTTCTAGGAACCTCATAAATACTACAGAACATTAAAACGTACATTATATCATGTGTAGACTTTCCGTCACAGCTACAGAGTAGGAGGCACTGCCGTCTATGATCTCCGTGAGGATGGGCCGGGAGAAAATGAAAAAGAACCAATCGGTATCTAGTCAATAAAAAACGGCCATGGTTACTGTTAAACCATACGATATAAGGTTCAATTGATGGCCCAGTTTTCAATAAGAGGTACCTACGTACACTAGATTTCCTCAGTTCCACTTCTTCTCTGTCACACTTACGCTTCTTAAAAAAGTTCTCCTTCACCCAAGTATTATCCATACTACAAATTTTCACTGGGTTCTCGAATAGATCTGCCCTTTCCGAGCTGGCGAAGCATTCTCTGATGTACTTGAGCCAGCAAATACGATTCACATGATCAAGGGAGAGACAACCCCTTAAAATGTCCTTACTAAGGGCATTTTGCTTCTTGCGGTAACGCGTATAATTAGATATTGGAGGCAGGCACAATATAATGGTATTCAAAAGCAGGTAAAAGTATGAAAATAAAATATATTTCGCAATGAGATATATTTGATGTACATACGGGCTCTGTCACAGCAGAAACTATAACGCCATATTATAGGCCGACAGAGACACATGTTGTCGGCTATTAAAAGACGGACAAAAAGAGGGAGAAGTGGCCAAGCGGCAGAGTAGCCAGCCTCCATCTAAGGGTAATACTAACCAAACTAATCAAAACACTAGAATAAAGATGTATATCACAGTGGGGCATTTTCAATGTGTATACCGTCCCTTTTCAGGGATTATCTTGTTAGAATAACAAGCATTACAGCGTCAGTCTCTTTGCAATCGAACACCGTAGAGGCGGCAAAAACAAAATTGGTAACTTATAAATGGAGGATTATAACAGGTCATTGGAGGTATGTCCCAAATAAAGGACACACTAGGGTGCCGATTCCGATCCGGTAAAAAAAAATACAGTACGACTCGCATCCGTATTTTTTTACGTACGAGTCGCACAAGTACCGTACAAACTGCCAAGTACGATTCGCATGGGAAAAACTCCATACGAATCACATCTGGAAAAGTCCCCCACACGTCCTCGGGTCGGAAATTGTGTCCGACACATCCCCGGACGATTTACCGTACGAATCGGAAAAATGAAGTCCGACCGCGCAAGTACGATCACTCCCGTCCTTTCGATTTCACAACTGTATGCAAAAAACACCGTACCGACCAAGCACCCATAGCAAGCATGGAGACATGTGCCCGCGTACGCGCCGAACACCCCGCATGTACGCGCTAAATGCCCCCCGGCCGCGGATGTACGCGCCGAACCCCCACTAGTGTATGGATGGAGCGTACTCCCACCCATGTATGCATGGAGGGTACTAACACCCCACCCGTGTATGTACGGACCGTACTCCCACCCGTGTATGAATGGAGCGTACCCCCACCCCACCCGTGTATGTACGGACCGTACCCTCACCCGTGTATGAATGGAGCGTACCCCCACCCCACCAGTGTATGTACGGACCGTACCCCCACCCTACCAGTGTATGTACGGACCGTACCCCCACCCCACCAGTGTATGTACGGACCGTACCCCCACCCGTGTATGAATGGAGCGTACCCCCACCCCACCCGTGTATGTACGGACCGTACCCCCACCCCACCCGTGTATGTACGGACCGTACCCCCACCCCACCCATGTATGTACAGAGCGTACCCCCACCCCACCCGTGTATGTACGGACCGTACCCCCACCCGTGTATGAATGGAGCGTACCAACACCACACCCGTGTATGTACGGACTATACCCCCACCCGTGTATGAATGGAGCGTACCCCCACCCCACCAGTGTATGTACGGACCGTACCCCCACCCCACCAGTGTATGTATGGACTGTACCCCCACCCTACCGGTGTATGTACGGACCGTACCCCCACCCATGTATGAATGGAGTGTACCCCCACCCCACCCGTGTATGTACGGACCGTACCCCCACCCGTGTATGAATGGAGCGTACCAACACCCCACCTGTGTATGTACGGACCGTACCCCCACCCGTGTATGAATGAAGCGTACCCCCACCCCACTCGTGTATGTACGGACCGTACCCCCACCCCACCCATGTATGTACGGAGCGTACCCCCACCCCACCCGTGTATGTACAGACCGTACCCCCACCCGTGTATGAACGGAGCGTACCAACACCCCACCCGTGTATGTACGGACCGTACCCCCACCCGTGTATGAATGGAGCGTACCCCACCCCACCAGTGTATGTACGGACCGTACCCCCACCCCACCCATGTATGTACGGACCGTACCCCCACCCGTGTATGAATGGAGCGTACCAACACCCCACCCGTGTATGTACGGACCCTACACCCAGCCCCCCTTGTATGTGCCGTGCGAAACACCACCACCGATGGACGGTGCGGACCAACACCCTGCCTGTGTTCGTACGCACCCTACCCCAGGCCCACACACCAGCAACCTCACCCAACATCGGGCATGTACGAGTCGTACTAAGCCATAGCAAAGGACAGCACTGTACAACAACATGGCCCATGTACGCACCGTACAGACGCTAAAAACACTCCTACTGAACAAGAACTAACCAAAAAAACACAAGGACAGTCAATCCGAGGCACACATCTTATATACTGACCTGCAACTGAAAAACAGAGAAACAGAGGCCCAAACCACTACCACTCCTTATAACACACCCACCCAAAGTTCAAACACAGCCACACCCACAAATGGACCAATAAAAAGGCCCAACACACACAAACCATGATCCTTTGCAACAGATCCACTGCTGCCAGACCCCAGAGACAACGCACTGCCATCAATACACCTTACACTTGCACACCTCACACAACCACCATCACAAACACACCCTCATCACATTCACACACACACACACCTGCACAACCACACTCACACACCCACAACCATCCACACCCACACCCCCACAACCATCCACACCCACACCCCCACAACCATCCACACCCACACCCCACACCATGCCCACCAACAAGAATCCAAAGTTCACAAAGGACGAGCTGGAGTCCCTTGTTGACGAAATCATCAGAGTCGAGCCACAGCTCTTCGGAACATTGATCAGACGGACCAGCATATCAGAAAAAACTGCCATGCGGGAGAGGATAGTCAATTCCGTGAATGCTGTTGGGTCCACCTGAAGGACCAGGCATGAGTGCCAAGCCTGGTGGTACGATCTGCGGAGGACAGTCCGCCGCAAAATGACGGACGAGCACAACCAGGCCAACATCACTGGAGGAGGGCCGCCCCGCAGACCGGTACACTACCATCCCTGGGAGGAGAAGGTGATGGCCACGCTGCCACCGTTGATAGTAGACGGACTAGGGGGAGTCCGAGAGCCTGGTGAGTACACAAACAACTCACCTCACATGGGGGGAACGCCATATACAACCCAAATACCAATCATGCACGCAACCCCCCCAAAGCCAGCACCGGACACAACCACACTCCAAAAACACACACATGCCACTAGCGCCTCCATGCCCCATGCCCCAAGCAAGGCCATGCCAAGTCACCGGCCACACAAAACACCAGCACAAGACAGGATGTCCCCGATGCCGGGTGGGTGGGCCTCAAAACTGACAGAGAGCAACTCTGAAGCACACAATAATGCCCTCAGCCCATATGGCTTAGGGCACAGCCATACCAACAGTGTGTCCCCACACAGTACTGTTTTGCCTGCTAATGGTGGCCGCGTTGCAGGACGACATGGGTAAGAATGCACAATTTGCACATAACAGCAGCCAATGAAGACGCAGCACACTGAAAGAGTGTCAGCACACATCGCCACAGCAGCAGCGCAGACTCAGACACTACGCCCAATGGGTGCCCACAGAGAAGAAACAAACCCACATGAACAAGCCAATGGCCTTTGCAAGACCTGCAAACTGTGTGTGCCCAGGAAGCTGGGCTGAGGTGACAGAGGGTGACACACAGAGGGAGGGAGAGGGGCAGAGAGAGGGACAGAGACAGAGGTGGACACAGGGAGACAGACAGAGGGAGGGAGGAGGCTGACAGAGGGAGGGAGAAGGGGAGACAGAGGGAGACGGACAGAGGAAGGAGGCTGATAGAGGGAGGGAGCAAGGGAGACAGAGGGAGACGGACAGAGGGAGGAGGCTGACAGAAGGAGGGAGAAAGGGAGATGGGCAGAGGGAGGAGGCTGATAGAGGGAGGGAGAAAGGGAGACAGAGGGAGATGGACAGAGGGAGGAGGCTGACAGAGGGAGGGAGAAAGGGAGACAGACAGAGGGAGGAGGCCGACAGAGGGAGGGAGAAAGGGAGACAGAGGGAGACCAAATCACCCTTGGGTGGTGTGGCCATGTCCGCTCTTCAGCAGGTGGACTGTGTGCATGTAGACAAGGTTTGGCAGTGCCTTAACCCCCCCTTCAACCTTTGATAAACACTAGGCCATGTGTCAACCTGTGCACGAGTACATCTGTGCTGCACGCACAAACAGAACCTTACACCCAGTATACCTACCCACTGTGTTCGTCAGAACCCTGTCACAAATTGTTAAGTTACCTACCTGCATTCTCAAATAGCATGGAAAAAACACCATTTGGCCACGTACAGTGCAACACGTAAGGCGGCTCTGCATGGCTTGCTACGCCCGCTCACTACACTGCTGACTGCGTTCACAAAATATGCATCAACTAAGATTGTGTCACACATAGGTAAAGTGTCGACAGCTCTGGCCAAGGGACATACCCATGCACAAGTGCACTGTGTGAGGAATGCTAGCCAAATCCAACCACCCAGAGGAACTGTGCCAAATCAAAAAGAATGAAACATGGATGTCGCATGTGACACAATTAACACTGTCTCTCTCAGACACAGGTCAACGTCATCGATCTCCCCCCAACACTGGGAGGGAAGACTCACAGGACCAGGCTCTGCATGAAGAGGACCCCACCGGCAGCGACGACTCTCACCACTCCGTGGATGACCCAGACCAACCTGGCCCCTCTGGTGTCCATCCACCTGCAGCACCTGCATCAGGTACAACTGTGCCAACCATCACCCCCATTCCTGCCACATCCCAGGAGACACCCAGGAGCCCTGCCCGTACACAACAACGCAGCCAGTCTGTCCAGGAGGGACAAGGTTCTCCGGGCACCCAGGAGGAGGCAGGCGACACTGCAAATGCCATCCCTCAGGGGTCCCGGAGACCCGATGTGCCCACAACGGCAGGCCAG
The DNA here is from genome assembly GCF_964204655.1 of Triturus cristatus. Classification (NCBI taxonomy): domain Eukaryota; kingdom Metazoa; phylum Chordata; class Amphibia; order Caudata; family Salamandridae; genus Triturus; species Triturus cristatus. The sequence continues at coordinate 873,098,395 of NC_140590.1, forward strand.
GCGCAAGTGGGCAGGGGTGGTGGGAGTGGAGGACGGCGGAGGCCCAAACCTGCCCAGTTGGCTCAGGACCCGGCTATGGCACACGTCAGAAACATCCTGGATGCATACCGGCGTAACTCCAGAGGCATCGCCCAGGTAGTGGAGACCCTCAATGAGATGAAGGCCCTGCAGGTTGAGCATCATGCCAGGATGGAGGCAAGACATGCAGAGCACTTGGCGGTGCACAGGGACGTGAGCCAATCCCTCCGTCAGATCGCCCAAAGCCTGGCAAACCCTCCCTGTGCCACCAGGCATAGAGCAGCACCACACACAGGGAGGGAGGAGGAGGAGGATTCATCTGACGGAGAGTCCCTTGCACCGTCAAGCCAGGCGTCTGAGGGTCCCCGCAGGAAGGTGGGTCGTCCACGAAAAAGACCGTGAGAGTCAGCGGAACATCACCATTTCCCAGGTCACCTGGCCTGGCACCTGGCCCTCTGGCCCAACAGCAGCACAGCAGCAAAGGACATTCTCTGCCACATGGCCTTGCTGGTCACTGTCTGACCAATGTTGACAAAGACTGTGGCACAGACTCTGATGAATGTCAATCGCAAGGACACCAACTCCCCCTGTGAACTTTGGATTCTACACTCCCGCCAAGCACCTCTTGTCACCCCCCCCAAACACGTACCCCAGCACTAATAAAATTCATCACAATCACAAGATGATGCCGTCATTTTACATTATTCCATTACATGTGTGTGTTGTAAAGTCAAACCATGCATGATTTCTGAATTAACTCCGAACCACCATACCCTGGGGTCTGAGTCTGGCACAGGACACACATGGGTCACAACGTACCATCCAAGACAGACATGGAGCACCATACTCACCCGTGATGGGCCCAACCAGCTGAGGGTGTGCCCGCACAAATGTGCCCACAGACCTATTTAGAAGAGCAACAGTCATGCGCAGAGGTCAGGGATCATGTGGAGTGTCCTGGGGTGGGAGTCCCAGGTATGTGTAGACATGTGGCAGAACCATGTCCAGCATGCTTGAGTCAGGTGGATGTGGAGAATGGTGGGCCAGCCAAGGTTGGATGCATGGAGATGGCACAATTGGGTGTTGGATCGTGGAGAGGTGTGGCTCACTGGTTAGAGGCGGCAGATCCGCAAGCAGAGAATCGGCCAGGGACCAGGGTTCAATTCCCGACGCGGCAGGGTTGTGGACCAGGGTCAAAACGGACTCGATAATTCTCGCCTCGGTACCTACTCTAACCAGGAACACACTCGGCAACTCTGGGCATTAGCTTGCCTCATCTCCACAACGGCCCCCCACATTCGCCGGGGATGCCTGGTTTCACCTTGGAGATACCCAGGAGGGACCATCTCACAGGGATAGCCAGGACGGGTTCCCCAGCGGTCTAGAGCGCCATGACGCCTCAGGGCAGCAGTGCGCTTTACAAGACACATACATTGGATCACAGTGCCACAAAGTTGTGTTGTGGGTGTGGGCTGCATCCTGAGGGTGTGCGTGGATTGAGAAGGTCATCCTGCAGCTGGCAGTGATCCACTCCCCCATCTCTGTGGGACGTTAATGTGGCCTTGTCGCCGGATGTAGTAGCAGAGCTGTGCAGATGCACCCTGGATGTGGACAAGTATCATGGGATTTCGAACGCACATGTCCGTAGAGGGCAGGGTAGGAGTAGACACGGATGCCATAGTTGACCTGGGGGATGGTCTCCCTCTTGCCTTGAGGTGGATGGAACTGGGGATCTTGTGCATAATGCAGAGTGTGCTGCCGCATGAGGCACAGATGCTGCTGATCAGCATAGCACATGTCAGCAAGCAATCCATGATGGACACCAGCTTGTTTGCGTGGACACTGGGTGCCTGCAGCAGCATGCTCCATGTCAAGGAAACAATGCCACAAGTAGCACACAAAGACAAGGAACACACTCAATGGCTTCACATGCGGCACGGTGGCCGTCGTGGAGACTGACATGCCACAAAACCTTACAATTACTCATGTGTGTCGGAATACTAATGCTACTCTGTCAACACATACACAGGTCATGTGGATGAACGCGTGGGACCAACACTGGCAACCCCCTTAGCACCACAGATGCTGACAATCCATGGCACTGGCACACAAGTGACGGGTTACAGCTAAACACCCCCTGCTGCTCACGGAGAGCCTGCTATACACCATTGAGCCCCTAATGGGGAATTCACACACCATGTCAACTCGGTGCAACCCGTATGTTTCCGAGGCCAGTGTTACACACATTGATGGCTCCATCACAATCCCATTACAGATGACTGTCACCAAGTCTGACCATCAATTCAGGTGAATTCTGCTCCAGGTCATGTGCCCCATGGTGATTCTACATGTATGCTAAGTAACCAAACATGAACAGGAGCAGTGCACACACATTCAAAACAAATACCACTCCCAAAAAGCCGTGCTGCATCCCTTACCCGAAGGAGATTTTCAAACTTGTCCATGCATGTAACGCTGATTCAGCACATGTTGCTGTGTTCATGAGGAAAAGCAGGAGCCCAACGATGCCACCAGCAGACAGCATGCGCAAGTACCTGTGGATGGAAGACACACCAGAAGTCAGCCAAAAGAAGTACATCCGCATGCATGTGCATGTACTCGACACGTATTAGGTTGTCAACATGCTAGGTGAGAATGATGACTCTGGAAAAACATTCTTCTATTGCACCATCACTCGAGTGACACATCCAAACACACCTCAGACTCACTTGGAAGACATGCAGATAGACACACACATTGCAACACATGCCACACACAGCCCAATGCGTGCACACTCAGACACTGGAACTCACCACTAAGCAAAGAAGTCGCGTATGAGCCGACTCCGCATGTCCTCTGCTGCATCCTCCTCCTCCACATCACTTGCCTCATGCCCAAGCCCTTCATCCTCCACGGGTGGAGGGTCCTGCTCATCTGGATCCAGGATGAGTGGCACAGCTTTCTCCACTGCCATGTTGTGCAGCATGCAGCACACGAGGAATATCTTGCAGACCTTCACCGGTGCATATGGGAATGCGCCACCGGTCTTGTGGAGGCAACGGAATCGGCTCTTCAGGAGGCCAAACGTCCTCTCTATCACTCGCCTGGTCCGCCCATGGGCGTTGTTGTAGCGGTGATCGGCAGCCGTGCGGGGGTTGCGGAGAGGCATGATCAGCCATGGCATGTTGGGATAGCCAGCGTCCCCTACATGGAAACATCATGGACAAGAGTGGGTCAGGAGAAGCAGTAAGACAGGAAGATGATGTTAAATACAGGACTGCCAGAGTATACCCACCAACAATACATGCTCGTTCGTTGCGCAGCTGCAGCATCATTTCAGGCACCCTGCTACGCCTCATGATGTACGCATCGTGTGCTGATCCTGGGAAACGAGCACAGACATGTGAAATCACCATGTTGGCAAGACACACTGCAAGGGCATTAATGGAGTGGTAATGCTTGCGGTTACGGAAGGCTACCTCCTGTGCCTGTGGTGGTACCAAAGCCACATGTGTTCCATCTATGGACCCAATGACATGGGGCATCCCTCCCAGTGCATAGAACTCACGCTTGACAGCTGTCAACTACTCAGGAGTTGGGAATTTTATGAACTCATCAAGGTGCTCCAACATGGCCTCTACAAAATCATGCAGAACACGGCTTAACATGGTTTGGGACATCCCACCGACATGGGCAATGGTATGTTGAAAGGTACCCGTGGCCAAGAAATGTAGGGCTGCCATCACCTTTACCTTGGGTGTCAGTGCACCAGGATACCTGTGGAGCGGTTGGAGGTGTGCTGCCAGCCGTGTCGTCAAGTCCTCAATCAAACGTTGGGGGAAGCGGTAGCGGCGTATACAGTCATTTTCCCGCATGTCAGCCAAGTCCGGAATTGCTCGAGGGAGTGGCGGAGCCCTGCAGTGAATTAGAAGGGACAACGAAGAGTGAGTACATTACACCACCAATGTCAATGTAGTGAGCACATGGTCAACAGGCAATACACATATGCTACATACAGAGTCAGGTCTGTGCAATATGCCCTGGACACGTATGCCAGCCATGTGACACTCCTACCAAGAGACAGCTCCAAACGTTTATTCTCAACCTCATAATGCCATGCCATGAAACTAGCTGTGGGCCAGTGTAAGTGAGCAGGCAGACTCATTGCAGGAGTTACAGACAACCAAATATGTGCAGAGGAAGCATGTTTATTGTACAGACAGGTTGTGGAACACTAGAGGCACAGGTCACATGTAATAGAAAAAGGACAGACCACACACCTTGCCATGAAGGATTACATTTCAAGAATGATCCCACATACATTGAGAGGATGCAGATATGTCCTTGTTTTGAAACTCCGTGTCGATGCATACACACACACCTTACGTCGGATTCCACATGTGGCCTGGTATGCGTAACACTGTGCCATGGCCATCTACACACAGACACATGTTGGTTGCAGCAACTGCAGATGCATTTGACCAAACACCTACAGCAAGCTAATGGGAACACACGACACATACATGACATAGTCACATCGTGCAACGCGGTAAGTCACATGTCAGGTGTGAAAACCCCTGTAGCTGGCATCAGGGGACAGTTGCGTGTGTTGTTGACTGTGCCATGGCAGTGACGCTTTTCACAAGTGTTCTGTACTACATGCACACATGTCAAAGGAGTGAAGGGGATGTCTGGCACATAGTCCACCATCACACATGAAATCTGTACACATCTCATCATACATCTATTGCATTCACAACTCAGGAGTAATGTGCCACATTACAGCCTGACACACTTGTCCCCCACACATGTAGTACTGCACAGACAATGCCTTGATGTCCAGCCTTGGACAAGTATGTCAGCTCTATTCCTTTCTGTGTGCTGCCTGTCACCACTGTCAGGTGTGAAATGCACCGTACATGCGCTCTGAGGGTGTGTGTACGTTCCCCATCACAATGGGAGTGCTGCCGTAGGCCTACCCATAGTGAAACGGCCCGTACACGCGTGTGTACGGGGTGTATCACTATGGGTATGCATACGCGAGCAAAGCCATAGTGGAACAGCCCGTACACGCGCGTGTACAGGGCGTATCACTATGGGTACGCATACGCGAACAAAGCCATAGTGAAACGGCCCGTACACACGCGTGTACGGGCCGTATCACTATGGCTTTGCTCGCGTATGCGTACCCATAGTGATATGCCCCGTACACACACGTGTACGGGCCCGTACACATGCGTGTACGGGCCGTTTCATTATGGCTTTGCTCGCGTATGCGTACCCATAGTGATACGCCCCGTACACACGCGTGTACGGGCCGTTTCACTATGGCTTTGCTGGCGTATGCGTACCCATAGTGATACGCCCCGTACACACGTGTGTACGGGCCGTTTCTATGCATTTGGGGTGCCCTAGGGCCCTGGAACTCACCGTACCTGTGTGTGAATGTCCAAATTACATAGGGGACACATGAGGGACAAGTATAAAGCCCTTCATGCATGCTGGTTGTCATGGAGACCGAATTAAAAGTTTGAATTTTTTTCATCAGGTGCCCAGCAAAAGTCGGTTTGAAAGAATCTACTTTGTTGCAAAGTGGTTGTTGAGTTGACATCATGCTCAAGAAAAAAAAGCAAAGGCACTGACTGTGGTAGGTTTAAATGGATTGGAGGAAACATAGGATGCAAATGTGAGTGACCAATCACTCTGTACTCCTGTGAATGAAACAGGGCAGCAAGGTAGATATAAGGCAGCCAGGTCCCATGAGAGAGCACTTGCCTGCACATCCTTTGATTCAACTACACTGCTGCTGCTCGTGAATCCTCTGGCACCATGTCCAGGTCTGTGGAGAGGGCCCAGCCTTTCACCCAGGAGGAGAACCAAGCCCTGCTGGATGTGATCCTCCCACAGTACCCCATGCTGTATGGTCGACCAGGGGTTCAGGTGAGTGCTGAGTCCACTAGCAAAGACTGTGCCCCTTTTTGGTGACTGTGACTTCTGCCATTGTGTCCAGGTGTAACACACATGCAATGTACTGTAGGGTGGGTCCCGGGTGGGGGAATGCCTAATGTCTCCCAGCCAGAGCATGCTGTGGTGCATGTCTGCTCTCCTCACTTGCATTGTGTGTACTGTGACAATCACTGCATGTGACATTACACATTCTGCCTGTCTAGTCCTCCTGGGAATGTTGTTACTACAGTCCTTATGTGAATCTGTGGTCCCCCAGTGTGACAGGTGGCAGTACCCACAGATGTGTGTTTGTTTAGTGTACATGTGCTGAGAGTGTACAAATGATGTGTTTGTCCCCTGGACATTGGTGTGTGTGTGTAAGTCCCCTGTCATGTGGGTGAGTGCATATGTGGAGTGTAGCACCCCAGCTGCATGAGGGATGGATATACCCTGCCCATCTGATGTGAGCAGGGAGCAGTGCTGTGTGTCTGCGGTGATGGGCCAGCCCCACACCTGTGACACCCCCCAGTCTAGTGGCACATGTGCAGAGTCAGGTGTGTAGCTGCAGTTGGCAATGGCAGGTGATTGTCCTGTGGCTGTGTGTGTCTGTGTACTCTGCTGAGGGCGCCTCAGTGGCCTGTGGCATGTGACTGCTTTGAGGTGCTGCACATAATCCTGGTGTCGCTTGTGATGCACAGTGTGAGCCTGGATGATTGATTGTGTCGTACCCCTCATGCCACCTGTGTACTCTACAATGCCACCTAGTGCTTTTTGCCTTCCACAGAGGAAAGTGTCCCTATGACACAGGTGTAATGAGCTTGATGCATTCTATGCCCTGTTAAAACCAGCCAAATTGCTCTAATGTGTGTCTCTGTGACATGTCGCAGGTGTATTGATGTTGTCTCACTTTTTCATCCTCACAGGTAGGCGCCTGTGCCAAGGAGCAGATCTGGAAGGACGCCGTCAGTGCCGTGAGGCGGACAGATGGTCGGAAGCGGCGCCGAGCCCAGGTGAGGAAACTCTGGCAGGATATCCGGTGCTGGACGCGGAGGATCGCACGGGTCCTGCTGGGGGACTCACCTGTGAGCCAAAAGAACCATGGGCGCCGCCGTCTGACCCACATCCACAAGCGTGTGCTGGCGGTCATCTTCCCTGACATGGACAGGCGCTTACGGGAAAAGCAGCAGCAGGAAGGGGGTAGGTACATGTGTGTTTGTTGTGTGTCACCAGCATTTGTAAGTGCACATTTGCATGGATACACTGCCAGGGTTTACATGTGCAGTGCAGTTCCTGGTCCCCAAAGTGTAGCGGTGCTGTCCTTCCTCCCTTCCCCTCCTTGGCATGTGTACCCTGGTCTGTGTGTAGTCACACTTGCAAAAGGTTATCTAGGCTGCCAGTTTATCGATGTGCCCAATGCTTGCAGCTTCATGTGTGGGGGTGGTGTGTAATAGGTTTTGGGACCTTGCCTGTGCCCTGTCCAGTTCAGTACTTGTGGGGTCCATGTCAATTGTCACTGATGCTGAGTCCAGACATAGGAGTGTGTCTCTCACGTGTATTGCTATACAGCATGCATGTCCTATTTTGTGGCGTGTGACATGATGTGCATGAGTGTGAGATATGCAGAGTGCAGGGATGGTGGCTTGTGTTGCAGTCATTACCATTCAGGACCATGGAGTAGTGTGGCCACTACTGTCCCCTGGGGCATCTTTTTCTAGGTATCATGTGTGTAATCCAAAAATGTCGACAATCCCTGTGTCGCCAGCATAGGTTGTGCTCTGTGCCATTGTACCCTGGCACCATTTGTGTTTACGTAAACTCTGCTACATCTGTCCACTGTACAGTCTGACCAAATGTCCCTTGTTCATACTCACGGGGGCCAGTGCCTGTGTGTCTTGGTACAATGATCTGATGCTGGCCATTTGTAGATGATGTATTTGTACCGGCGCACCAGGGGTATTTTGTGTCCAATCTGGATTTTTTGCAGGCCATGTGTTTTTATTCCAGACTAAGAGATGTAAGTGCTTCCTGTGTCTCAAAAAATTGTCTCATGTAGGGGGTGGTTGGTGCGGGCAAGGCATACATGTCTAGACCTGAAGTCTCCTTGCTAGGTCTGGCCAGTGTGTGATGTTTGTCTGGACATACACTCAAGGTGCAGTTGACCCATTAATGTTGGGCATGTTTTTAAGTATTGCCTTTGCAGCATGTGCCTACAGTTAATAGACATGGCTCCTGCTCATCCCTTTTTACGCCAACGCTGTGTGCTGCATATGCTGTGCTGGATAGTCCCCAGTGCCTGGCTCCTCTGTCCAAATCCATATCATGTTATTTGCTTTTGTGTCATGCTCGCCATAGTTGGTCAGTGGCATGGTGGGTCAACCAACTGTGTGTTGCAGGGCCTACATATGTACCTTGTATTGTAGATGTTACTCATGTTGCTTTTCAGGCTATGCACTGTGACCTATGTGGATTTGACTCATGTGACATATGTATACAGATGTCTGATTATTTCCTGTCTCTTCACCTTGCCCACAGCATCGTCGGGGGACTCCGAGGGAGACACTGGCACAGACCGTGAGGAGGGAGCGGGCACCAGTGCCAGCAGTGCAGAGTTGTCTGGCACATCAAGTGGCACGGAGGCCGACGGGAGTGCAGCGGAGGACCTGTCCAGTCAATCCACCACCGACTATGATGCAGACGGGTCCGAGGCTGAGCACTCCGAGGGGGCGGTGGCTGGTCCCACAGCTGACACCAGCACTCCATCACTACCCGCCCCCTCCATTCCGATCACCAGCCTCCCACTTGCTCGTGTCCCTTCCCGCCGTGCTCGGTCACCATGTGTCTCCTTCTTGCCAGGCACCGCACCCCCTGCCCCTGTCTCCACTGCTGCCACCAATGCCGAGTCTGTGGACATCCTGCGGCAGTTGCGGGTTGGTCAGACTGCGACGCTTAATGTCCTCCATGGCCACAGCCAAGTGCTCAACCAGATGGAGGCATACTTGGAGGGCATTTCAGCCGCGCAGTCTGACCAACGCAACTTGCTGAGGTCCATAGACTCGACACTGACTGCCGCAGTGGGTCTCCTGCAGCGCTATGTCCCACCCCCTACCCCTGCCCCATCCACACTTCCCACTCCCATGCCTGTCCCACGTACACCCAGACGTCAGCATGCACGCACCCCACCAGACACAGGCACCACACCAGCAGGGCAGGGCAAGCGCACACCTCCTGGCACGCACACACAGGGTGAGGTAGGCACACCCACTGGGTCGGGGGGCTAACGTAAGTCACGCAGCCAGAGTGGGAGTCCGCTTTCCACAAAATCCACTCCCTCCAAATCCACTCCCCTCAGCTCTCCTGGCCACGAATCCAGCAAAGATTCCTTCATGGCCGCTCTGTCCCTGAGCCCAACAGTGACACCACCCCGCAAGCGGGCAAAGGAGTCCCCGGTCAGGGGAGTTGAGTGCCCCCCCTGTCCACACCCTCCCCCAGTGGCGCTGCGACCCATTCCTCCGCCCCCCCCCCTCCTTGGGGCCTGTGGTTCCTTCGGGTGCAGGGGATACGCTGGGGGACCTTGCTAACGTGTGCAGCGCCATCCTCACCACCTCCTTTGGCGCTGCCCCACCCCCTGTGGTGGAGTCCTCCGTCCCTGCACCCACAACGCCTGCCCTTGCCCCTCCTGTCCCTGCGGTGCCTGGTCCTTCCCCCCCACATGATGCCCCCCCCCTGTGGAAGACAGGGTGGTCTGAACTGTGCAGGCAAGCTAGGGGACACGCGTCCCACTGTGTCCCCCATCCAGCTGTGACTCATGGACTGCCCTATGGGCTTTGTAAATATTGAACTTTATCCACACAAACATTTTTTGATAATGCTGAATAAAGCCATTTTTTTTCCTTAGAACACTACTGCTTTTGTGGTATTGCTGTTGGTGGGGCTGCTACATGATTTTGGGTGGTGATCATGTGTTGGGTGTGTGGGAAATGTAGTAGTGTGCTGGTCATAGGGGGGACCCTGGTATCTGTGTGCCATCACAAGGTGTTAGCTAAGTTTCTTTGTTCATGTAAGCAGTTACTGCATGGTGAAATTGTCCCAAGGTGTGTTCCTTCCTCTGTGTACCCTGACATCTTCCCTGCAGGGTGTTTCCAATATGTTGTGCTGAGCTGTGTCTACATTAGCTGGGAGTGTGACGGACCCCTTCAACTTTGGCCATGCATGCAGAGCGATGTCTCCACCTGCATCATTTGTGGCATCCTTGGTGATCACTGTACTTGTGTATGTAGTCTGTTGACATGACTTCATGTGGACATGTTCCCTTTTCGGCAGTATGCATGTGTGTACTCCCAGCCTCGCACACATGTGTTACATGTACTGCAGGGTCTTTTTGCACCTGACTGACAATTGTGGCCATTGGATCTGTGGGTACTCCACCATTTTTCTTTCCATGGGCACTGCTGGGAGGACTCTGCACCCACCCCTCTTGTGTCTGGGCACTGCTGGGAGGACTCTGCACACACCCCTCCTATGTCTGGGCACTGCTGGGAGGACTCTGCACCCACCCCTCCTGTGTCTGGGCACTGCTGGGAGTGATAGGCATCCACCCCTCCTGTGTCTGGGCACTGCTGGGGGGACTCTGCACCCAGCCCTTCTGTGTCTGGCCATGTATGCTCCATACATACACGGGTGGGGGTACGGTCCGTACATACACTGTTGGGGTGGGGGTACGCTCCATACATACACTGTTGGGGTGGGGGTACGCTCCATACATACACTGTTGGGGTGGGGGTACGCTCCATACATACACGGTTGGGGTGGGGGTATGCTCCAATACATACACTGTTGGGGTGGGGGTACGCTCCATACGTACGCGGGTGTGGGTACGGTCCGTACATACACTGTTGGGGTGGGGGTACGCTCCATACATACACTGTTGGGGTGGGGGTACGCTCCATACATACACTGTTGGGGTGGGGGTACGCTCCATACATACACTGTTGGGGTGGGGGTACGCTCCATATACGTACGCGGGTGTGGGTACGGTCCTTACATACACTGTTGGGGTGGGGGTACGCTCCATACATACACTGTTGGGGTGGGGGTACGCTCCATACGTACGCGGGTGTGGGTACGGTCCATACATACACTGTTGGGGTGGGGGTACGCTCCATACATACACTGTTGGGGTGGGGGTACGCTCCATACATACTCTGTTGGGGTGGGGGTACGCTCCATACATACGCGGGTGTGGGTACGGTCCATACATACACGGGTGGGGGTATGCTCCGAACATACGCGGGTCTGGGTACGCTCCATACATACACCGGTGGGGGTACGGTCCGTACATACACTGTTGGGGTGGGGGTACGCTCCATACGTACACGGGTGTGGGTACGGTCCGTACATACACGGGTGGGGGTGCACTCTGAACAGACACGGGTCTGGGTACACTCCATGCATACACGGGTGGGGGTACGGTCCGTACATACACTGTTGGGGTGGGGGTACGGCCCGTACATACACTGGTGGGGTGGGGGTACGCTCCATTCATACACGGGTGGGGGTACGGTCCGTACATACACGGGTGGGGTGGGGGTACGCTCCATTCATACACGGGTGGGGGTACGGCCCATACATACACTGTTGGGGTGGGGGTACGCTCCATACATACACTGTTGGGGTGGGGGTACGCTCCATACATACACTGTTGGGGTGGGGGTACGCTCCATACGTACGCGGGTGTGGGTACGGTCCGTACATCCACAGGTGGGGTGTTGGTACGCGTTGTACATACACGGGTAGGGGTACGGCCCGTACCCAGGTCTTTGGAACGTGGCTACTGGCCGTACCTCCATTATTGGGGTGACGTAGGGATGGGCGTGGTACGACTCGTACCCACGCTCTTAAGGCGTGGGTACGGTACGTACCGGACTTGTTGTGTTGCCGGTTCGCGTGTACATCCACTTCCGTTGCTGGACACGCCCCCACCCCCTCAAAGTGACCAGGCCCTGAAGGTCAGGTATGTCCAGGGCATGTATGATTTGTGACTTGGGTGGGGGTTTTGTGTCCTGCCCCTGCCCCCCCCTTTGCCCCTGGGTGTTGTTCTGACCTTCTGCGGCGTCTGCGTCGGTACCTGTAGAGCAGGTGGACTGCTATGAGGGCTGGGATGACACGTAGGTTCGGGTCCATGGCTGTCCGTCGCGTACAGGTGCTCCTTGTGCGTGTCGTCCTGATTTCCCGGCAGTTTTTGGCAGGCGGAGAATTTTATCCGTGCAGGGTGACGTCGGTGCGGATCGTACTTCCTGGTTCGTGAAACGCAGCCTGCATGCCTCCCGACGTCACGTCGGCGCTTTCCCGGATCACATTTGTATGTATATTTTCATCGGTCGGTGTTTTGTACGATTCGTACGGAAATTGTGTTTCCGTGCGAATCGTACTTCCATGTTTGTAATGTTTTTTTCCCGGGTACGAGTCGGACGGAGAAAACGCTCCGACCGACGGTTCGTACCCGGTTTTTACCGGATCAGAATCGGCACCTAGGTCTTCAGAATGAAAATGTACCCTAGCATCTTAAATCCAAAATCACAAAAGGTGTCTGATGCATAATATGTTAACTAGAGAGTCACTTGTCAACATAGGTGTATAGAGATGGAGGTAAAAGGCAGGGAAAGAAAAAGGGCAAATAGAGATCTGAGTAGCAAGAGTGGTCCGAAGTTCTAGAAGCATACACAGGTCAGGGGTTATATATAAGTATATGCAAAAGCACATATACATTCACAATTACATGATAAGGATATGTGCAAACAGCAATACAGGTCATAGGTAATGTATAGGTTTATAGAGAGTCTCATAGAAGTTCACAACGGCATGGTTAGGGGATGAGCAGACATCAGTACATGCGGTGCATCATAGATGTAGAAAGTAATGCAATTCATTATCTACGTTAATCCCCAGATCCACTGCCCGCAGCTTCATGATCCAACGGGCCTCACATTGTCTCAATCTTTACTCACTTTCGTCACACCTAGGGTTAGTCTTGACGACCTCTATGCCATGAAATTGAAAGCCAAGTGATTTTTTCTGTTCTTAACACTCGCTTGCATGGCTACCTATTGGGTATCTAATGTCCAGGTTTTTCAGTGCACGGAAGTGTTCAGCTATTCGATCTTTGAGTGGACAAATGGTGCTTCCAATGTAAATTTTATTACATTTACACAGTATCGCATATACCACAAACTTTGTCAGGCAAACTATGTGGTCATGAATTTGAAATCTGCGTGATCCGTTATATTCAAATTCTTTTACCCCTCTTTTGGCCAACCTACACATGTTGCAGCATCCACAGATAAATGAACCGATGTTTAGTTGTGTTAGCCAGGTTGTATTGGTTTTGAACTGTGAAGGGTAGCTGGGACTAATTAGATTTTGAATTTTCATGCCTTTCCCATATGTGATGCTTGGAAGTCTGGAAACATATTGTTCCAAGGACCTGTCGGCAGTGAGTAGGGGCAGGTTGCGATTGAGTATTCCATACAGTTTGTATGACCAAGGATGGTTATTAGACACTAATCTCACAGGTGTAGTCTTGTCTTTAGGCTTTCTTGCTCTATTGAGAGTGTCTGACCTTTGTAATCGCATTGCTCTATCTTTGGCCCTTTGGATTATTTTCTTAGGATATCCTCTTGCAAGAAACCTCTTCTCAATATCTCTCAAATTGCTGGAAAAATCCATGTCTCGAATGCAGTTTCTGCGGGCCCTTAATATTTCTCCATAGGGGATGGCGTTGATTTCCCTCTTTGGGTGTAATCTCCTGGCATGTAACAGTGGATTACACGCATTGGCTTTCCTGTACATTTTACTATGTATTTTCCCTTTTTCCTGAAACAGTTCTACGTCCAGGAATATGATCTTATCTGTGTCCTCTGTCATGGTAAATGTCATGTTGTGTATCTTGTTATTCATGTGCTCAAAAAATCCTGCAAGATCCACATTGCTGCCTGTCCATATCAGTAAACAGCCATCTATGTAACGCCCATAGTATAAAATGTACTCCTGGCATCTAGCTCTCGAGGGACCCCAGATGTGCTCCGCCTCAAACCATCTCATAAAGAGACAGGCAAATGACGGAGCAGGTCAGCAGGTACCACTCGCTATTAAAAGAAAGGTATTATGTTTGAGGATCAGGAGCGACATTTCAATGAGCATCTCAGAATGCTCCAATAACTCCACAGAGCGTCGTTATAGGAAATGTTTGAGTGCCTGAATACCATGGCTGCACATAACAGCAGCCAATGAAGACGCAGCACACTGAAAGAGTGTCAGCACACACCGCCACAGCAGCAGCGCAGACTCAGACACTACGCCCAATGGGTGCCCGCAGAGAAGAAACAAACCCACATGAACAAGCCAATGGCCTTTGCAAGACCTGCAAACTGTGTGTGCCCAGGAAGCTGGGCTGAGGTGACAGAGGGTGACACACAGAGGGAGGGAGAGGGGCAGAGAGAGGGACAGAGACAGAGGTGGACACAGGGAGACAGAGGGAGGGAGGAGGCTGACAGAGGGAGGGAGAAGGGGAGACAGAGGGAGACGGACAGAGGGAGGAGGCTGATGGAGGGAGGGAGCAAGGGAGACAGAGGGAGACGGACAGAGGGAGGAGGCTGACAGAAGGAGGGAGAAAGGGAGACGGGCAGAGGGAGGAGGCTGATAGAGGGAGGGAGAAAGGGAGACAGAGGGAGATGGACAGAGGGAGGAGGCTGACAGAGGGAGGGAGAAAGGGAGACAGAGAGAGGGAGGAGGCCGACAGAAGGAGGGAGAAAGGGAGACAGAGGGAGACCAAATCACCCTTGGGTGGTGTGGCCATGTCCGCTCGTCAGCAGGTGGACTGTGTGCATGTAGACAAGGTTTGGCAGTGCCTTAACCCCCCCTTCAACCTTTGATAAACACTAGGCCATGTGTCAATCTGTGCACGAGTACATCCGTGCTGCACGCACAAACAGAACCTTACACCCAGTATACCTACCCACTGTGTTCGTCAGAACCCTGTCACAAATTGTTAAGTTACCTACCTGCATTCTCAAATTGCATGGAAAAAACACCATTTGGCCACGTACAGTGCAACACGTAAGGCGGCTCTGCATGGCTTGCTACGCCCGCTCACTACACTGCTGACTGCGTTCACAAAATATGCATCAACTAAGATTGTGTCACACATAGGTAAAGTGTCGACAGCTCTGGCCAAGGGACATACCCATGCACAAGTGCACTGTGTGAGGAATGCTAGCCAAATCCAACCACCCAGAGGAACTGTGCCAAATCAAAAAGAATGAAACATGGATGTCGCATGTGACACAATTAACACTGTCTCTCTCACACACAGGTCAACGTCATCGATCTCCCCCCAACACTGGGAGGGAAGACTCACAGGACCAGGCTCTGCATGAAGAGGACCCCACCGGCAGCGACGACTCTCACCACTCCGTGGATGACCCAGACCAACCTGGCCCCTCTGGTGTCCATCCACCTGCAGCACCTGCATCAGGTACAACTGTGCCAACCACCACCCCCATTCCTGCCACATCCCAGGAGACACCCAGGAGCCCTGCCCGTACACAACAACGCAGCCAGTCTGTCCAGGAGGGACAAGGTTCTCCGGGCACCCAGGAGGAGGCAGGTGACACTGCAAATGCCATCCCTCAGGGGTCCCGGAGACCCGATGTGCCCACAACGGCAGGCCAGGCGCAAGTGGGCAGGGGTGGTGGGAGTGGAGGGCGGCGGAGGCCCGAACCTGCCCAGTTGGCTCAGGACCCGGCACACGTCAGAACCATCCTGGATGCATACCGGCGTAACTCCAGAGGCATCGCCCAGGTAGTGGAGACCCTCAATGAGATGAAGGCCCTGCAGGTTGAGCATCATGCCAGGATGGAGGCAAGACATGCAGAGCAATTGGCGGTGCACAGGGACGTGAGCCAATCCCTCCGTCAGATCGCCCAAAGCCTGGCAAACCCTCCCTGTGCCACCAGGCATAGAGCAGCACCACACACAGGGAGGGAGGAGGATTCATCTGACGGAGAGTCCCTTGCACCGTCAAGCCAGGCATCTGAGGGTCCCCACAGGAAGGTGGGTCGTCCACGAAAAAGACCGTGAGAGTCAGCGGAACATCACCATTTCCCAGGTCACCTGGCCTGGCACCTGGCCCTCTGGCCCAACAGCAGCACAGCAGCAAAGGACATTCTCTGCCACATGGCCTTGCTGGTCACTGTCTGACCAATGTTGACAAAGACTGTGGCACAGACTCTGATGACTGTCAATGGCAAGGACACCAACTCCCCCTCTGAACTTTGGATTCTACACTCCCGCCAAGCACCTCTTGTCACCCCCCCAAACACGTACCCCAGCACTAATAAAATTCATCACAATCACAAGATGATGCCGTCATTTTGGATTATTCCATTACATGTGTGTGTTGTAAAGTCAAACCATGCATGATTTCTGAATTAACTCCGAACCACCATACTCTGGGGTCTGAGTCTGGCACAGGACACACATGGGTCACAACGTACCATCCAAGACAGACATGGAGCACCATACTCACCCGTGATGGGCCCAACCAGCTGAGGGTGTGCCCGCACAACTGTGCCCATAGACCTATTTAGAAGAGCAACAGTCATGCGCAGAGGTCAGGGATCATGTGGAGTGTCCTGGGGTGGGAGTCCCAGGTATGTGTAGACATGTGGCAGAACCATGTCCAGCATGCTTGAGTCAGGTGGATGTGGAGAATGGTGGGCCAGCCAAGGTTGTATGCATGGAGATGGCACAATTGGGTGTTGGATCACAGTGCCACAAGGTTGTGTTGTGGGTGTGGGCTGCATCCTGAGGGTGTGCGTGGATTGAGAAGGTCATCCTGCAGCTGGCAGTGATCCACTCCCCCCATCTCTGTTGGACGTTGATGTGGCCTGGTCGCCGGATGTAGTAGCAGAGCTGTGCAGATGCACCCTGGATGTGGACAAGTATCATGGGATTTTGAACGCACATGTCAGTAGAGTGCAGGGTAGGAGTAGACACGGATGCCATAGTTGACCTGGGGGATGGTCTCCCTCTTGCCTTGAGGTGGATGGAACTGGGGATCTTGTGCATAATGCAGAGTGTGCTGCCGCATGAGGCACAGATGCTGCTGATCAGCATAGCACATGTCAGCAAGCAATCCATGATGGACACCAGCTCATTTGCGTGGACACTGGGTGCCCTTGCAGCAGGGCCTGCAGCAGCATGCTCCATGTCAAGGAAACAATGCCACAAGTAGCACACAAAGACAAGGATCTCAGGAAGGAACCATGCAAAAGGTGTATGTCAAGGAAGGAATGTCTGGTTCAACATGGCACACACACACACAATGGCTTCACATGCGGCACGGTGGCCGTCGTGGAGACTGACATGCCACAAAACCTACACAGCCATGGACATCATGCACAATACAGAATCTAATCCCTGACAAACAGCTTGCATCTTGCTACTCTACACATAGACTCATATGCACCATCTCTGAGAACAATGCCAGACATGCCGCATGCACAGTGGCAACAGACCACCATTGACAGAGATGAGGCACCTTGGAGGCAGAGGGACACCTTTATTACTCATGTGTGTCGAATACTAATGCTACTCTGTCAACACATACACAGGTCATGTGGATGAACACGTGGGACCAACACTGGCACCCCCCTTAGCACCACAGATGCTGACAATCCATGGCACTGGCACACAAGTGACGGGTTACAGCTAAACACCCCCTGCTGCTCACGGAGAGCCTGCTATACACCATTGAGCCCCTAATGGGGAATTCACACACCATGTCAACCCGGTGCAACCCGTATGTTTCCGAGGCCAGTGTTACACACATTGATGGCTCCATCACAATCCCATTACAGATGACTGTCACCAAGTCTGACCATCAATTCAGGTGAATTCTGCTCCAGGTCATGTGCCCCATGATGATTCTACATGTATGCTAAGTAACCAAACATGAACAGGAGCAGTGCACACACATTCAAAACAAATACCACTCCCAAAAAGCCGTGCTGCATCCCTTACCCGAAGGAGATTTTCAAACTTGTCCGTGCATGTAACGCTGATTCAGCACATGTTGCTGTGTCCATGAGGAATAGCAGGAGCACAACGATGCCACCAGCAGACAGCATGCGCAAGTACCTGTGGATGGAAGACACACCAGAAGTCAGCCAAAAGAAGTACATCCGCATGCATGTGCATGTACTCGACACGTATTAGGTTGTCAACATGCTAGGTGAGAATGATGACTCTGGAAAAACATTCTTCTATTGCACCATCACTCGAGTGACACATCCAAACACACCTCAGACTCACTTGGAAGACATGCAGATGGACACACACATTGCAACACATGCCACACACAGCCCAATGCGTGCACACTCAGACACTGGAACTCACCACTAAGCAAAGAAGTCGCGTATGAGCCGACTCCGCATGTCCTCTGCTGCATCCTCCTCCTCCACATCACTTGCCTCATGCCCAAGCCCTTCATCCTCCACGGGTGGATGGTCCTGCTCATCTGGATCCAGGATGAGTGGCACAGCTTTCTCCACTGCCATGTTGTGCAGCATGCAGCACACGAGGAATATCTTGCAGACCTTCACCGGTGCATATGGGAGTGCGCCACCGGTCTTGTGGAGGCAACGGAATCGGCTCTTCAGGAGGCCAAACGTCCTCTCTATCACTCGCCTGGTCCGCCCATGGGCGTTGTTGTAGCGGTGATCGGCAGCCGTGCGGGGGTTGCGGAGAGGCGTGATCAGCCATGGCATGTTGGGATAGCCAGCGTCCCCTACATGGAAACATCATGGACAAGAGTGGGTCAGGAGAAGCAGTAAGACAGGAAGATGACGTTAAATACAGGACTGCCAGAGTATACCCACCAACAATACATGCTCGTTCGTTGCGCAGCTGCAGCATCATTTCAGGCACCCTGCTACGCCTCATAATGTACGCATCGTGTGCTGATCCTGGGAAACGAGCACAGACATGTGAAATCACCATGTTGGCAAGACACACTGCAAGGGCATTAACGGAGTGGTAATGCTTGCGGTTACGGAAGGCTACCTCCTGTGCCTGTGGTGGTACCAAAGCCACATGTGTTCCATCTATGGACCCAATGACATGGGGCATCCCTCCCAGTGCATAGAACTCACGCTTGACAGCTGTCAACTACTCAGGAGTTGGGAATTTTATGAACTCATCAAGGTGCTCCAACATGGCCTCTACAAAATCATGCAGAACACGGCTTAACATGGTTTGGGACATCCCACCGACATGGGCAATGGTATGTTGAAAGGTACCCGTGGCCAAGAAATGTAGGGCTGCCATCACCTTCACCTTGGGTGTCAGTGCACCAGGATACCTGTGGAGCGGTTGGAGGTGTGCTGCCAGCCGTGTCGTCAAGTCCTCAATCAAACGTTGGGGGAAGCGGTAGCGGCGTATACAGTCATTTTCCCGCATGTCAGCCAAGTCCGGAATTGCTCGAGGGAGTGGCGGAGCCCTGCAGTGAATTAGAAGGGACAACGAAGAGTGAGTACATTACACCACCAATGTCAATGTACTGAGCACATGGTCAACAGGCCATACACATATGCTACATACAGAGTCAGGTCTGTGCAATATGCCCTGGACACGTATGCCAGCCATGTGACACTCCTACCAAGAGACAGCTCCAAACGTTTATTCTCAACCTCATAATGCCATGCCATGAAACTAGCTGTGGGCCAGTGTAAGTGAGCAGGCAGACTCATTGCAGGAGTTACAGACAACCAAATATGTGCAGAGGAAGCATGTTTATTGTACAGACAGGTTGCGGAACACTAGAGGCACAGGTCACATGTAATAGAAAAAGGACAGACCACACACCTTGCCATGAAGGATTACATTTCAAGAATGATCCCACATACATTGAGAGGATGCAGATATGTCCTTGTTTTGAAACTCCGTGTCGATGCATACACACACACCTTACGTCGGATTCCACATGTGGCCTGGTATGCGTAACACTGTGCCATGGCCATCTACACACAGACACATGTTGGTTGCAGCAACTGCAGATGCATTTGACCAAACACCTACAGCAAGCTAATGGGAACACACGACACATACATGACATAGTCACATCGTGCAACGCGGTAAGTCACATGTCAGGTGTGAAAACCCCTGTAGCTGGCATCAGGGGACAGTTGCGTGTGTTGTTGACTGTGCCATGGCAGTGACGCTTTTCACAAGTGTTCTGTACTACATGCACACATGTCAAAGGAGTGAAGGGGATGTCTGGCACATAGTCCACCATCACACATGACATCTGTACACATCTCATCATACATCTATTGCATTCACAACTCAGGAGTAATGTGCCACATTACAGCCTGACACACTTGTTCCCCACACATGTAGTACTGCACAGACAATGCCTTGATGTCCAGCCTTGGACAAGTATGTCAGCTCTATTCCTTTCTGTGTGCTGCCTGTCACCACTGTCAGGTGTGGAATGCACCGTACATGCGCTCTGAGGGCGTGTGTACGTTCCCCATCACAATGGGAGTGCTGCCGTAGGCCTACCCATAGTGAAACGGCCCGTACACGCGTGTGTACGGGGTGTATCACTATGGGTACGCATACGCGAGCAAATCCATAGTGAAACAGCCCGTACACGCGCGTGTACAGGGCGTATCACTATGGGTACGCATACGCGAACAAAGCCATAGTGAAACGGCCCGTACACACGCGTGTACGGGCCGTATCACTATGGCTTTGCTCGCGTATGCGTACCCATAGTGATACGCCCCGTACACATGCGTGTACGGCCCCGTACACACGCGTGTACGGGCCGTTTCATTATGGCTTTGCTCGCGTATGCGTACCCATAGTGATACGCCCCGTACACACGCGTGTACGGGCCGTTTCACTATGGCTTTGCTCGCGTATGCGTACCCATAGTGATACGCCCCGTACACACGCGTGTACAGGCCGTTTCTATGCATTTGGGGTGCCCTAGGGCCCTGGAACTCACCGTACCTGTGTGTGAATGTCCAAATTACATAGGGGACACATGAGGGACAAGTATAAAGCCCTTCATGCATACTGGTTGTCATTTTTCATCAGGTGCCCAGCAAAAGTCGGTTTGAAAGAATCTACTTTGTTGCAAAGTGGTTGTTGAGTTGACATCATGCTCAAAAAAAAAAGCAAAGGCACTGACTGTGGTAGGTTTAAAGGGATTGGAGGAAACATAGGATGCAAATGTGAGTGACCAATCACTCTGTACTCCTGTGAATGAAACAGGGCAGCAAGGTAGATATAAGGCAGCCAGGTACCATGAGAGAGCACTTGCCTGCACATCCTTTGATTCAACTGCACTGCTGCTGCTCGTGAATCCTCTGGCACCATGTCCAGGTCTGTGGAGAGGGCCCAGCCTTTCACCCAGGAGGAGAACCAAGCCCTGCTGGATGTGATCCTCCCACAGTACCCCATGCTGTATGGTCGACCAGGGGTTCAGGTGAGTGCTGAGTCCACTAGCAAAGACTGTGCCCCTTTTTGGTGACTGTGACTTCTGCCATTGTGTCCAGGTGTAACACACATGCAATGTACTGTAGGGTGGGTCCCGGGTGGGGGAGTGCCTAATGTCTCCCAGCCAGAGCATGCTGTGGTGCATGTCTGCTCTCCTCACTTGCATTGTGTGTACTGTGACAATCACTGCATGTGGCATTACACATTCTGCCTGTCTAATCCTCCTGGGAATGTTGTTACTACAGTCCTTATGTGAATCTGTGGTCCCCCAGTGTGACAGGTGGCAGTACCCACAGATGTGTGTTTGTTTAGTGTACATGTGCTGAGAGTGTACAAATGATGTGTTTGTCCCCTGGACATTGGTGTGTGTGTGTAAGTCCCCTGTCATGTGGGTGAGTGCATATGTGGAGTGTAGCACCCCAGCTGCATGAGGGATGGATATACCCTGCCCATCTGATGTGAGCAGGGAGCAGTGCTGTGTGTCTGCGGTGATGGGCCAGCCCCACACCTGTGACACCCCCCAGTCTAGTGGCACATGTGCAGAGTGAGGTGTGTAGCTGCAGTTGGCAATGGCAGGTGATTGTCCTGTGGCTGTGTGTGTCTGTGTACTCTGCTGAGGGCGCCTCAGTGGCCTGTGGCATGTGACTGCTTTGAGGTGCTGCACATAATCCTGGTGTCGCTTGTGATGCACAGTGTGAGCCTGGATGATTGATGGTGTCGTACCCCTAATGCCACCTGTGTACTCTACATTGCCACCTAGTGCTTTTTGCCTTCTACAGCGGAAAGTGTCCCTATGACACAGGTGTAATGAGCTTGATGCATTCTATGCCCTGTTAAAACCAGCCAAATTGCTCTAATGTGTGTCTCTGTGACATGTCGCAGGTGTATTGATGTTGTCTCACTTTTTCATCCTCACAGGTAGGCGCCTGTGCCAAGGAGCAGATCTGGAAGGACGCCGTCAGTGCCGTGAGGCGGACAGATGGTCGGAAGCGGCGCCGAGCCCAGGTGAGGAAACGCTGGCAGGATATCCGGTGCTGGACGCGGAGGATCGCACGGGTCCTGCTGGGGGACTCACCTGTGAGCCAAAAGAACCATGGGCGCCGCCGTCTGACCCACATCCACAAGCGTGTGCTGGCGGTCGTCTTCCCTGACATGGACAGGCGCTTACGGGAAAAGCAGCAGCAGGAAGGGGGTAGGCACATGTGTGTTTGTTGTGTGTCACCAGCATTTGTAAGTGCACATTTGCATGGATACACTGCCAGGGTTTACATGTGCAGTGCAGTTCCTGGTCCCCAAAGTGTAGCGGTGCTGTCCTTCCTCCCTTCCCCTCCTTGGCATGTGTACCCTGGTCTGTGTGTAGTCACACTTGCAAAAGGTTATCTAGGCTGCCAGTTTATCGATGTGCCCAATGCTTGCAGCTTCATGTGTGGGGGTGGTGTGTAATAGGTTTTGGGACCTTGCCTGTGCCCTGTCCAGTTCAGTACTTGTGGGGTCCATGTCAATTGTCACTGATGCTGAGTCCAGACATAGGAGTGTGTCTCTCACGTGTATTGCTATACAGCATGCATGTCCTATTTTGTGGCGTGTGACATGATGTGCATGAGTGTGAGATATGCAGAGTGCAGGGATGGTGGCTTGTGTTGCAGTCATTACCATTCAGGACCATGGAGTAGTGTGGCCACTACTGTCCCCTGGGGCATCTTTTCCTAGGTATCATGTGTGTAATCCAAAAATGTCGACAATCCCTGTGTCTACAGCATAGGTTGTGCTCTGTGCCATTGTACCCTGGCACCATTTGTGTTTACGTAAACTCTGCTACATGTGTCCACTGTACAGGCTGACCAAATGTCCCTTGTTCATACTCACGGGGGCCAGTGCCTGTGTGTCTTGGTACAATGATCTGATGATGGCCATTTGTAGATGATGTATTTGTACCGGCGCACCAGGGGTATTTTGTGTCCAATCTGGATTTCTTGCAGGCCATGTGTTTTTATTCCAGACTAAGAGATGTAAGTGCTTCCTGTGTCTCAAAAAATTGTCTCATGTAGGGGGTGGTTGGTGCGGGCAAGGCATACATGTCTAGACCTGAAGTCTCCTTGCTAGGTCTGGCCAGTGTGTGATGTTTGTCTGGACATACACTCAAGGTGCAGTTGACCCATTAATGTTGGGCATGTTTTTAAGTATTGCCTTTGCAGCATGTGCCTACAGTTAATAGACATGGTTCCTGCTCATCCCTTTTTACGCCAACGCTGTGTGCTGCAGATGCTGTGCTGGATAGTCCCCAGTGCCTGGCTCCTCTGTCCAAATCCATATCATGTTATTTGCTTTTGTGTCATGCTCTGGTCAGTGGCATGGTGGGTCAACCAACTGTGTGTTGCAGGGCCTACATATGTACCTTGTATTGTAGATGTTACTCATGTTGCTTTTCAGGCTATGCACTGTGACCTATGTGGATTTGACTCATGTGACATATGTATACAGGTGTCTGATTATTTCCTGTCTCTTCACCTTGCCCACAGCATCGTCGGGGGACTCCTAGGGAGACACTGGCACGGACCGTGAGGAGGGAGCGGGCACCAGAGCCAGCAGTGCAGAGTTGTCTGGCACATCAAGTGGCACGGAGGCCGACGGGAGTGCAGCGGAGGACCTGTCCAGTCAATCCACCACCGACTATGACGCAGACGGGTCCGAGGCTGAGCACTCCGAGGGGGCGGTGGCTGGTCCCACAGCTGACACCAGCACTCCATCACTACCCGCCCCCTCCATTCCGATCACCGGCCTCCCACTTGCTCGTGTCGCTTCCCGCCGTGCTCGGTCACCACGTGTCTCCTTCTTGCCAGGCACCGCACCCCCTGCCCCTGTCTCCACTGCTGCCACCAATGCCGAGTCTGTGGACATCCTGCGGCAGTTGCGGGTTGGTCAGACTGCGACGCTTAATGTCCTCCATGGCCACAGCCAAGTGCTCAACCAGATGGAGGCATACTTGGAGGGCATTTCAGCCGTGCAGTCTGACCAACACAACTTGCTGAGGTCCATAGACTCGACACTGACTGCCGCAGTGGGTCTCCTGCAGCGCTACGTCCCACCCCCTACCCCTGCCCCATCCACACTTCCCACTCCCATGCCTGTCCCACGTACACCCAGACGTCAGCATGCATGCACCCCACCAGACACTGGCACCACACCAGCAGGGCAGGGCAAGCGCACAACTCCTGGCACGCACACACAGGGTGAGGTAGGCACACCCACTGTGTCGGGGAGCAAACGTAAGTCACACAGCCAGAGTGGGAGTCCGCTTTCCACAAAATCCACTCCCTCCAAATCCACTCCCCTCAGCTCTCCTGGCCACGAATCCAGCAAAGATTCCTTCATGGCTGCTCTGTCCCTGAGCCCAACAGTGACACCACCCCGCAAGCGGGCAAAGGAGTCCCCGGTCAGGGGAGTTGAGTGCCCCCCCTGTCCACACCCTCCCCCAGTGGCGCTGCGACCCATTCCTCCGCCCCCCCCCCCCTCCTTGGGGCCTGTGGTTCCTTCGGGTGCAGGGGATACGCTGGGGGACCTTGCTAACGTGTGCAGTGCCATCCTCACCACCTCCTTTGGCGCTGCCCCACCCCCTGTGGTGGAGTCCTCCGTCCCTGCACCCACAACGTCTGCCCTTGCCCCTCCTGTCCCTGCGGTGCCTGGTCCTTCCCCCCACATGATGCCCCCCCCTGTGGAAGACAGGGTGGTCTGAACTGTGCAGGCAAGCTAGGGGACACGCGTCCCACTGTGTCCCCCATCCAGCTGTGACTCATGGACTGCCCTATGGGCTTTGTAAATATTGAACTTTATCCACACAAACATTTTTTGATAATGCTGAATAAAGCCATTTTTTTTTCCTTAGAACACTACTGCTTTTGTGGTATTGCTGTTGGTGGGGCTGCTACATGATTTTGGGTGGTGATCATGTGTTGGGTGTGTGGGAAATGTAGTAGTGTGCTGGTCATAGGGGGGACCCTGGTATCTGTGTGCCATCACAAGGTGTTAGCTAAGTTTCTTTGTTCATGTAAGCAGTTACTGCATGGTGAAATTGTCCCAAGATGTGTTCCTTCCTCTGTGTACCCTGACATCTTCCCTGCAGGGTGTTTCCAATATGTTGTGCTGAGCTGTGTCTACATTAGCTGGGAGTGTTTTGGACCCCTTCAACTTTGGCCATGCATGCAGAGCGATGTCTCCACCTGCATCATTCGTGGCATCCTTGGTGATCACTGTACTTGTGTATGTAGTCTGTTGACATGACTTCATGTGGACATGTTCCCTTTTCGGCAGTATGCATGTGTGTACTCCCAGCCTCGCACACATGTGTTACATGTACTGCAGGGTCTTTGTTCACCTGACTGACAATTGTGGCCATTGGATCTGTGGGTACTCCACCCTTTTTCTTTCCATGGGCACTGCTGGGAGGACTATGCACCCACCCCTCCTGTGTCTGGGCACTGCTGGGAGGACTCTGCACACACCCCTCCTATGTCTGGGCACTGCTGGGAGGACTCTGCACCCACCCCTCCTGTGTCTGGGCACTGCTGGGAGTGATAGGCATCCACCCCTCCTGTGTCTGGGCACTGCTGGGGGGACTCTGCACCCAGCCCTCCTGTGTCTGGCCATGTACGCTCCATACATACACGGGTGGGGGTACGGTCCGTACATACACTGTTGGGGTGGGGGTACGCTCCATACATACACTGTTGGGCTGGGGGTACGCTCCATACATACACTGTTGGGATGGGGGTACGCTCCATACATACACTGTTGGGGTGGGGGTATGCTCCAATACATACACTGTTGGGGTGGGGGTATGCTCCATACGTACGCGGGTGTGGGTACGGTCCGTACATACACTGTTGGGGTGGGGGTACGCTCCATACATACACTGTTGGGGTGGGGGTACGCTCCATACGTACGCGGGTGTGGGTACGGTCCATACATACACTGTTGGGGTGGGGGTACGCTCCATACATACACTGTTGGGGTGGGGGTACGCTCCATACATACGCGGGTGTGGGTATGGTCCATACATACAGGGGTGGGGGTACGCTCCGAACATACGCGGGTCTGGGTACGCTCCATGCATACACGGGTGGGGGTACGGTCCGTACATACACTGTTGGGGTGGGGGTACGCTCCATACGTACGTGGGTGGGGGTACGGTCCGTACATACACGGGTGGGGGTGCGCTCCGAACATACGCAGGTCTGGGTACACTCCATGCATACACGGGTGGGGGTACGGTCCATACATACACTGTTGGGGTGGGGGTACGGCCCGTACATACACTGGTGGGGTGGGGGTACGCTCCATTCATACACGGGTGGGGGTACGGTCCGTACATACATTGGTGGGGTGGGGGTATGCTCCATTCATACACGGGTGGGGGTACGGCCCATACATACACTGTTGGGGTGGGGGTACGCTCCATACATACACTGTTGGGGTGGGGGTATGCTCCATACATACGCGGGTGTGGGTACGGTCCGTACATCCACAGGTGGGGTGTTGGTACGCATTGTACATACACGGGTGGGGGTACGGCCCATACCCAGGTCTTTGGAACGTGGCTACGGGCCGTACCTCCATTATTGGGGTGACGTAGGGATGGGCGTGGTACGACTCGTACCCACGCTCTTAAGGCGTGGGTACGGTACGTACCGGACTTGTTGTGTTGCCGGTTCGCGTGTACATCCACTTCCGTTGCTGGACACGCCCCCACCCCCTCAAAGTGACCAGGCAAGTATGTCCAGGGCATGTATGATTTGTGACTTGGGTGGGGGTTTTGTGTCCTGCCCCTGCCCCCCCCTTTGCCCCTGGGTGTTGTTCTGACCTTCTGCGGCGTCTGCGTCGGTGCCTGTAGAGCAGGTGGACTGCTATGAGGGCTGGGATGACACGTAGGTTCGGGTCCATGGCTATCCGTCGCGTACAGGTGCTCCTTGTGCGCGTCGTCCTGATTTCCCGGCAGTTTTTGGCAGGCGGAGAATTTTATCCGTGCGGGGTGACGTCGGTGCAGATCATACTTCCTGGTTCGTGACACACAGCCTGCATGCGTCCCGACGTCACGTCGGCGCTTTCCCGGATCACATTTGTATGTATATTTTCGTCGGTCGGTGTTTTGTACGATTCGTACGGAAATTGTGTTTCCGTGCGAATCGTACTTCCATGTTTGTAATGTTTTTTTCCCGGGTACGAGTCGGACGGAGAAAACGCTCCGACCGACGGTTCGTACCCGGTTTTTACCGGATCAGAATCGGCACCTAGGTCTTCAGAATGAAAATGTACCCTAGCATCTTAAATCCAAAATCACAAAAGGTGTCTGATGCATAATATGTTAACTAGAGAGTCACTTGTCAACATAGGTGTATAAAGATGGAGGTAAAAGGCAGGGAAAGAAAAAGGGCAAATAGAGATCTGAGTAGCAAGAGTGGTCCGAAGTTCTAGAAGCATACACAGGTCAGGGGTTATATATAAGTATATGCAAAAGCACATATACATTCACAATTACATGATAAGGATATGTGCAAACAGCAATACAGGTCATAGGTAATGTATAGGTTTATAGAGAGTCTCATAGAAGTTCACAACGGCATGGTTAGGGGATGAGCAGACATCAGTACATGCGGTGCATCATAGATGTAGAAAGTAATGCAATTCATTATCTACGTTAATCCCCAGATCCACTGCCCGCAGCTTCATGATCCAACGGGCCTCACATTGTCTCAATCTTAACTCTCTTTCGCCACGCCTAGGGTTAGTCTTGACGACCTCTATGCCATGAAATTGAAAGCCAAGTGATTTTTTCTGTTCTTAACACTCGCTTGCATGGCTACCTATTGGGTATCTAATGTCCAGGTTTTTCAGTGCACGGAAGTGTTCAGCTATTCAATCTTTGAGTGGACAAATGGTGCTTCCAATGTAAATTTTATTACATTTACACAGTATCGCATATACCACAAACTTTGTCAGGCAAACTATGTGGTCATGAATCTGAAATCTGCGTGATCCGTTATATTCAAATTCTTTTACCCCTCTTTTGGCCAACCTACACATGTTGCAGCATCCACAGATAAATGAACCGATGTTTAGTTGTGTTAGCCAGGTTGTATTGGTTTTGAACTGTGAAGGGTAGCTGGGACTAATTAGATTTTGAATTTTCATGCCTTTCCCATATGTGATGCTTGGAAGTCTGGAAACATATTGTTCCAAGGACCTGTCGGCAGTGAGTAGGGGCAGGTTGCGATTGAGTATTCCATACAGTTTGTATGACCAAGGATGGTTATTAGACACTAATCTCACAGGTGTAGTCTTGTCTTTAGGCTTTCTTGCTCTATTGAGAGTGTCTGACCTTTGTAATCGCATTGCTCTATCTTTGGCCCTTTGGATTATTTTCTTAGGATATCCTCTTGCAAGAAACCTCTTCTCAATATCTCTCAAATTGCTGGAAAAATCCATGTCTCGACTGCAGTTTCTGCGGGCCCTTAATATTTCTCCATAGGGGATGGCGTTGATTTCGCTCTTTGGGTGTAAGCTCCTGGCATGTAACAGTGGATTACACGCATTGGCTTTCCTGTACATTTTACTATGTATTTTCCCTTTTTCCTGAAACAGTTCTACGTCCAGGAATATGATCTTATCTGTGTCCTCTGTCATGGTAAATGTCATGTTGTGTATCTTGTTATTCATGTGCTCAAAAAATCCTGCAAGATCCACATTGCTGCCTGTCCATATCAGTAAACAGCCATCTATGTAACGTCCATAGTACAAAATGTACTCCTGGCATCTAGCTCTCGAGGGACCCCAGATGTGCTCCGCCTCAAACCATCTCATAAAGAGACAGGGAAATGACGGAGCAGGTCAGCAGGTACCACTCGCTATTAAAAGAAAGGTATTATGTTTGAGGATCAGGAGCGACATTTCAATGAGCATCTCAGAATGCTCCAATAACTCCACAGAGCGTCGTTATAGGAAATGTTTGAGTGCCTGAATACCATGGTCATGTAGGACATTCGTATACAATGAGACCACGTCCATTGCCACGAATCTCATACTTGGGTCTCAAACTAGATCATTAAGGATGTTTAACACATGTTTTGTATCCCTTATGTACGATGGGAGGTTGGTCACGTATGTTTGCAGGAAAGAGTCCACAAACTCTGCGATCCTCTCAGTTGGCCCCCCAATCCCAGATGTAATCGGCCTACCCGGTGGGGTAGCTAGGCTTGTGTGTATCTTTGGGAGCGCATACATGCAGGGGTATCTTGGTTTATCCGTCCTTAGGTAAGAGTACTCATCATGAGTCAAAAGACCATGTTCACACCACTGTTGTATGTCAGAGTTGATTATTTTCACTATTGCAAACATAGGGTTATTGTCAACCTTTCTGTACCATGTCTGGTTGTTTAGTTGTGACATGATTTCCAGATCATATTTGGTTTTGTCCATCACAACCATGTTGCTTCCCTTGTCAGCTTCCCTCACTATGAGGTCTGTGTCTTTGGATAGAGTCCTCAGCCCCTCCGTTCTTTAAAAGTCAGATTGCGTGATCGGGGTACATAGTTACTCACGAGCATGTTCCTATCCCACTTATCTACTTCCATATTCACCATCTGCTGAAAAAGATCAATATTGTTTCCACTGGTGAGTTGTGAGCTCGACCTGGATTTGTTTTTGAGGCCACTGTCTATGATCAAGTTCGTACAATGTTCTAAGTCAGATATAACATTGACAGGGGCATTTGCATCCTCATACAATGATAGCAATGTGGTCACATTATAGTCATTTTGAATCGACAATTCCCCAGTAATAGTATCACATGTCTTAGGTACAGCAGGCTTTGGATTGCTTTAAAAAAACTTTTTTAATTTTAGTTGTCTTACGAATTTGAACACAATTTTTACATTAGTAACATCATACAGCCAATTCGGACAATAATTCATATCCTTTTGTAGAGCCAAGATTTCTATATTGTTGTTATTGTAGCCCTGAGGAAGTCAATGGGCGATATACCCAAGACGAAACACGTGTTGGCTACGTCGGTTACGCCTATATGTTAATACGAACCATCTGTGAAATACCTATGGCTTCTGAATGTGATGACATGAAAATAAGGAAGAACACTGAAATACAGACTCTGGATTAATACTCTTTTTTGGACTGACTTTTTGCTCGGGAACAGGATCTAGTTTTGCACACTCTAACCATTTTAAATTGAAGCAGTAGTAGCAGACAGGAGAAGGCTGGAGCTGAATGAGAAAGTTTTAGAAATGAAAGACAGTTAAAATTGAAGTTTTCTCCAGGTTTAAAAAAGCACATATTTGATTGGATGTTGTGAACATGTAGAGGAATAAAACTAGGTAGTGTGTTGAGAGGATTAGTAAATACATCTGTGATTAGCTCTAGTATAAAAATGTTTTAATACAGACTTGGATATGCTTTTTAAAGTCTACAGTAAATCACACCTGCTGCAGTTGATTTTGACACAAGTATGGTGCTTCTAGAATGTGGTGTGAACTTGTGACCTACTGGTTCTATAGGGCTGGTATGGAGACTGTGCTAAGAGTGTATTTTTGAAGGGTGTTAAAGAGATGTGTTAAAGAGACATGCCACTATTTCTTATAAATGTGAGGTGATTAGACTCCTATTACTATTAAAGGGTTTCATCTCCTAGTGAGGACTTGGTATACCTGTGTACAGTGTTAAAGTCAGAAAACTATGAAGGCAAATATGTTTTTGGGCTTCCATTTTCTATTTGCGAATTCACCACGATGATCGAGAAGAAGTTGCGATTATACACAAATAGCATCCATTTTGATGGTCTTTGCAAAAGGGGACTTTATGGGTTCACACATACCTAACCATTGAGAAGTACTCTTGCAATACTAAAATATGAAAGGAATAATGTGCTGCCTTCTGCAGTATCAGACAGTGCAGAGTTGAAAAGGTAGCCATTTATGGTTGCTTTATATGAGAGTGGTATGCC
This sequence comes from Triturus cristatus, assembly GCF_964204655.1. NCBI lineage: Eukaryota > Metazoa > Chordata > Amphibia > Caudata > Salamandridae > Triturus > Triturus cristatus. The sequence continues at coordinate 873,129,929 of NC_140590.1, forward strand.
ATTCTTTACAAAGCCTGAAAACTATTGCATCTGTCTAAGAGCAGAAAAGGCTATTTGATCAATGAACTCAATCTTCTGATATGTCTATTTCATTTCTTTTTAAGCCCCAAAAATTGATTAAGAAGGTATATGTGTATGTGAGATTGTAAAAACACAATCTGAAATGTATATAATTGTTTTTGACTGGTAGTATGAGTCCTTTTATATATTTCTTAATAGGACACTAAGATACAGTTTGTGAGGTACAGACTAGGTATTTGTGAAGTTAGTTCACAATGTAGTGCCATGTAGCTCTATATATTTCCTTGTGCTGATTTACTCCATTCTCTTAATGACAGAAAAAAACATTGTAGTCTAATTGTTAAAGTTCTATGCAAGTGCATTTGAAGATGTGAAAGTTTTTTACGTGTATACATGATCTGCTGGTGGAAGTTCATGTTTTTCTTTGTGTTCCAGGACTTGTAGTCCTATTTATTCCACCACTCACATCCCAAGATATAGGGCATTCTGGGATCGGGCTTTGGGAAATTCAATCACTACAAAACAGTGAAACACACTATTTACAGAGATAACTAAACACCAGTTGCTAGGACTATGAGAGGTCCACTATAAACTTCTCTACGATTGGTATCTCTAACCTGCAATGCTTCACAAGCCCAGATACATCAGGTCGTTGCTGCAGAGGATATGGGCTCTTGGGGGACTTCAGACATATATGGTGGAATTGCCCCTCCATTAGACCATATTGGAATGAGATCTTGGCCCAAATTAAGGATTTCCTTAGATACCCCTTGCCTCAGGCACCTAAATTTGTCCTACTAGGACTTTGGATACCTTGTTAAAATACCAAACGATGGGAGACAGATCCATAATGTGGCTGTGCCTGGGTGCAGCCAAAATGGCATTACCAGCGGCATGGAAGAATCCATTGGCCCCTTCTGTGTCTCAATTGCATGTTCTCTTGTGGCACGGTCTAACCATGGAGACTCTGACAGATAAACTTACAGACTCTCGAAAAAGGTTTGATTCCATATTGGGCCCACTAGTGAGATACCTATCAGTTGATCTGCCACAGCTCTCCTACCACACTCATACCCGTGCCCTCCACTTGTTCCAGACCTAATCCCTCGTGGGAACTCGCTCCCAATCCCGTGTCAAGCAGAACCTGCTTCTGCTGCCGCAGCATGACCCAACTTACAATTGTGTAATGTTGTTGATTTTGTTGCCACTCTGTGTATGCATATTCCACCTAACTGTTTTATTACATTTTGTTTTTAGTTATCTTTGTAATACCAAATCATCCCAGTGAGCAAAGCTGGATGTGGCTTGCTGAAATATTTGCTGTATGATTCTGTATCAATCATTCTGTGAGATACTGTTAAATATAATGGAATTATTTTGTTAGATGGTTCTTAAAATGCTAAGCTGTTCCACTGTATGTATTCCCCAAAAAATCAAATAAATGCAATTTGAGAAAAAAGAATATGCTTTTAATTGTGGCATTGCCAAAAGTCTTGGATTTTCCAACTTGGACATAACTTGGATTGGCCATAGAAGCATGAAGTGGCATAAATTGTTACCAATAGTTGAGAGCATTTTGGATTGTAGGCACCCAGCCCTGATGATATTGCTCTGTGGTGGAAATGACCTAGACTCAATCACAGTTATTGTACTTGTTATCCAAATGAAGGAGACAGTTTCACTATTAATGTCTCTCTTTCCTCACAGCGCTTTTATTATTTATGTCCAAGGCAAAAATTACAAGGATGAACAGAGTTTTGTCCTAAGATTGATAAGCACCGGAAGCATGTCAATAAGACGGTTACTGCATTTCTCTGTAACCATAGCATGGGCTCCAATTATTATAAAAATTACTGTTTTGATATGCCAGGTGTCTATAGGAGAGATGGAGTGCACTGCAGAGGGGAACAGCATCGTCCTTAATAACTTAAAGGAATGGATCCAGTTCTATGTGTAACAGAACACTACACGCTATGAACACAAAGGCTCTTGTCAGCTCCACCCTATTTCTATATTAAGTGATTCTTTTATGTTTTAAAGTACTTTTTGTAGGATATTGGCACCCACACGACTCTTGCATGAGCTCCCAAATGCCTGCCTCTGCCCATACATTTCTCAGACTCTAACAAGAGTCTTGCAAACTCGAACACTAAGCATGGATAACATTCCTGTATTCTTGGGTGTGGGTAGTGGAGTGTACAAACACATACACCTTACTGCTGAGACATCTCTTTTTTGACAGATTTTTCTCTACCCCTTCCTACTTTTTTCTGATCCTGTGAGGGTCTCAAGAGATCGTAAATGTTTGGGGGGGATTGATTTTATACTTTCTTTTGTGGCAGTAATTATACTTTCTTATAATTTACACTATGAGGTTATAGGGAGAAAGTGGCCTCTCCATTAAGGGCGTTCCAGAGTATAACTGGAGTCTATAGTAGGAAGTAAAAAGAGACTGGCCTCTCTGCTGACACCTCTCCTCAAGGTGACCAGTATGCATATTAGTGTGTGTGAAAGGACTGGCCTCTCCACTAAGACCCCTCTCTTGGATGACAGGTGTCTGTAGTAGGATGTGGGGAGGGATTGGCCTCTCTGCTGAGATCTGTCTGTCAGATTACAAATATACATAGTAGGCTGTGGAGAGGGATTGACCTCTATTTTCAAATTTCTCTGCCAGATGGTAAGTGTGCATAATAAGGTGTATGAAAGGCCTCACTGCTGAGACCTCTCTCTCAAATTAAAGGCATGCGTAATAGAGTGATTGGAGAGACTAGCCTCTCTGCTGAGACCTCTCTCTGGTACAAAAAACAATGTTCACAAGGAACTCATTTCTCTGAATAATTAAAAGATCTGCAACTCAAGTGATTGCTCAGATTAAATCATAAACAGGAATATTGTATACAGTTATGACCCTCTATCGAGTCCAAGTAATATTTACATACCAATTAATCAAAAACAACCCATACACATTTTGTCAGCAAGACTACCTGACTTCAGCCGAAGTAGGTAATTTAATTATGCAATATCAAAATGATTACATAAATATCCACATTAAATATTTCAGTGTGCCCCAGTGAAGTGACCATAACCTATTAGGTGAATATTCAGTGACAAGGTGAACAAACAACGGAAACACAGGTTATTGGTGAAGTACAAAAGGATGAGCTAAATACATTTAAGATTATTTAATTTTTTAAGCTCTCTCTTTTGTCTGTAGTCGACGGCGTTTTGACCCTCTCTATATACGGGGTCTGTTCAGGACCAAGTTACTGGGGTACTCTGGAGGAAGAAAGATGTGTATGAGTGGATACTGGCTATTACTGATAAACATATGGAGCTGTAAAACTGATGTAAACTTTCAAATGAAGTGCCAAATTGGACGGTACAGGATTTTCGGACCTGTGTTAAGGGACACTCACTCAAGGATGCCCATACAATACATATCTACGAATAGAGTGTTTTGTACTCACTATAGTATGGCAGAGTACATCCAATGTAGTATCATCTGTAGCGGATCAATGCTGCAATATTGGTGTGATGGTTAACCCAACAGCCCAGACACCCCCCACCCACCCACATAGACACTAAGACACCCATACAGATACTCATACAATCAATCAATAGCCCATATAGACACTGATGTAGCTACTCACCAACCCATGCTCCTGCTTACACACCAACTGAGAGACTAATATAAACATTCACACAGTTTAGTCACTAACCCATGCATTCAGTGACATACGTTCAATCAGTGACTTATACAGTCAGTCATGCATCTACTAAATAATCCATTCAGGCACTTGTACATCCACTCATTCATCAATAGACCTTGGCATAGCTATATATGAAAAATATTTAAACTTTACAGAAACACACATTCACTGGATGATGTCATCAGTGATGTCATTTGAGATGTCATCAGTGATGTCATGAGTGATGTCACTGACCATGTCATGAGTGATGTAATATGTGACATCATCACCAGTGCATTGCGGGTGCGCGAGTTATAGTTAGCTCAACTAACTATAACAAGTAAATTTCTCTGGTTTTATATAAGTCAAATGTCCAACTAACTATAACGTCTCTGAAACATATGGTTTTTTTCAGTGAATTTCTAAGGTTTTTTAAATGCTAATTCCTAACTATAATGTCCCTGAAACCTATGTTTTTTTTCAGTGAATTTCTAAGGTTTTTTAAATGCTAATTTCTAACTATAACGTCTGTAAAACCTATGTTTTTTCCAGTGAATTTTAAAGGTTTTTTAAATATCGAACTACTATTGTGCTATTTGTCATTAGTACTGTTTTTCTAACTTTTCAACTACATAAAATAAACTGCAAAACTGCTATTTAATGTAATATATTTCACAAATTACAGTGAGTTTTTAAATAATACAAAATGATTTAACATTCAGAAAACTATTTTTCTCCCTTTTTTTGCTGTCATCAGCTTCTACTTAGCTTCACTATTCAAAGTGATGCCAGTGTAGATTCATCATAAACATCAGGGGAAAAAAGACAATCAACTAGATTGTTAAAAAAAACAAATCCCTAATTCTCGCAAATATAATACAAAATCAACACAAATAACACATCCAATACTATTTCCAATCTTCAAATCTTACCTTTACTTTGTAGTTTCTGTTCACATTCACAATACACCAAATAATGTATCAAAATTTCGCTTTGAAATCATCCAGTAGGAATTCCTTAAAGTATCTTTACACCTTCCCACTAGGCCGAATGATGTATCTAAAATCTTTATTTCAGAAATATCAAGTATGAGTTGGGTAATTCATAAGGCAATCTCAGTTTCATTTCCAAGTGTGTATCGTTGCAGTGACTCCAACCATTATTACACTTTAAATAAACTGTATAATGTTCACTTGTGGTAGTACTTCCAGCATGGAAAACAATAGCAACTGTTGCAAAAGTTCTTCCAGAAATAGATACTTGACTACCAACAAAGTTTTTAATTTTGGTTTCCACTTTTCTTCCATTTGGTCTACAGCACTGCAGCATTATAATCAAATATTTTCCTTATCTTTGTAGGCATAATGTAGATAGCATTGTTGATTTACAACGAGAACAGCTCATCTCGTGATCAGCTTCTTTTACTAATTTGGAAAATGGTACAGATTTGCAGTCAGGTATTGTCAAATATAGAAATCGTTTTCTGTCAACTATAGTGCTTGAACATTGTTCACATTTATGTTCCCGTTTGTAACTGAGTCCAAATAAACTCTCAATCTGAATTCCTTCATCTTCTAGTACTCCAAGCATAAGAATCAGAAATTCTTGTGCATCTTGTTGTACATTAGCACTGAACGTTAAAGATCCAGCACATGTATCCAACAGTTGGCGAATACCAGAAGCAGAATGAATCTTACTTCTATCAGTTCTCAATTTTTCAAATAAAGTATAAAGTGCCGAACATAATCTTTTTTCCTGACTTTCCATAATTTCACCATAAAAATCTTCAAGATAAAATATAACGTTTAGAATAACATTACCATAGCAGTTGACAGAAGCATTTTCTAATTGGTATCCGACAACATCATCACTTCTTTGTATTTTCTGTTTCTTTACATCTTTTTTTCTCTTGATTTTGTTTCTGCTTTCCAACCGTAGTTGATTCTTCAACATGTTTGCGTTTTGAACACACAACACGTTTCTCATAAATAGGATATTCACCTAAACTTGGAGCATAAAGCCTTCTCAAATGATTATATTCTCAATTAACCTCAGCACTAACCTTGTTCTCATCAAAATCAATTAAATACAAACCAGACAACGTTCTAACTCGAGATAATGCAACATATACCATTCCCTCTTTAAACACGGTTCTTTCTACATTTACCAAAGCATTATCTACACTTAAACCTTGAGATTTATGAATAGTTATTGCATATGGTAAACAGACGGGAAACTGTTTTCTACGAACATACAAGTCTTTTACAAGCAAAAAACATACAGCACAACGCGCAATCTGTCTTACCTCTGTAATCTGATCAAATTTAACTTTCAAGAATTCAATTCCATTTCTATTTTGATATTTCACAAATTCAACAACTTTCCCCATTGCTCCATTCACTAAACCTTCTTCTACATTCAGATTACGCCTCAAAATTACCCAACAGTTTAAACATACATCAACATTTTTTTCTAAGCCAGAAGTTTTTGATACAGGCTTTTTCAGACAATCCAATTTAGTCTGTAGTTTTTCTGAAAGAAGAATTGTTATTCCTTGATGCTCAATTGTATCAATAGCTTCAATGTGAACTATGTCTTGATTTTCAAATTTCATAAGCTCTCTATTAAATGTATAACACTCTTTCACTGTAGGCATTAAGCAAACTACAGACTTTTTTTCTTTCATTTTCTTGTACATTACTTCTGCTTGTGTGTTTTCATTTGTAAACAAGTTCTTTAGTAGACGACTTTGAAAAGCTTCTTTACCATGTTTGCTTAGAACACCAATTCTTACATCTTTTAGAATATTTGCATAATCTTCATCTCTTGCTTGTCGCATATTCTGAGTGAGTTCTTTATATTCAAAATGTAACCACAGATTCACACTTCCAATACTTCCCAGAGATTTCTTTGTGTTTTCATGTAGAAGAGTTTTAAACACTGGTTCTCCTTTTACAGGGGTTAGTTGTAGCAGATCTCCAAATACAATTAAATGTTTTCCTCCAAAGAGAATGTCGTAATCTGTTTTTAATACCTGTCGCAATCTGAAGTGTACAAAAGCAAGCATTAAGTTTGAGACCATGCTCACCTCATCAATAATTAATAGTTTCATTTTCTTCATCACTCTTGACACTTCATGAGAATCTTCTCCAGACAACTTCTGATATTGTAATTTATTATCATGCTCAGCTGGTAACATCAGTAATCTATGCAAAGTAACTCCTTTAACATTGTGTGCAGCTAATCCAGTTGGAGCTGTTACCACAAAACATAAATGTGAACCAGTAGTTTTTTTAAGATAACTGGTCAAAAGTTTAATTAAAAATCTTTTACCTGTCCCAGCTTGACCACTGATGTACATCCGAAGAGGTTTAAAAGATGAACACACACATTCTTTTTTTCCATGCAACAAACCATGTTCTATCTGTTCTCTCACATGTACATAGATTTCTTTCTGTTCAGCATTTAGTTGCTCTTCTAACTTTTCCAATGTAAGAGTCTCCTCGTGTGCTTGTTGCATTGCAATTTTGACTTCATGCATAGCAATCGCTGCTTCATTTTCCAGTATTGGTTGTCCAAGAGGATCTTGACTACATTGACCATTACTTTGACTTTCTTGAGAACTTTCAATAGCTATTTCAGCTGTAATAGTCTTTTCCTGTTCAACTTCATCATTCAACATTTTTAAATATGTAGGGAAAATTGTACATGCAATGCTATCTTTACATGCATAAAAAGAATCTTCGTAGCAGTCAAAGTCTCTAAGTAATTCACTTTCGGTACGCCATGGTTTAAAGAGTTGGAGAAGTGCTAAATAGTAAAATTCTCGCTTATCTGGAGTTTCACAACTGCATTTCTTGTGGTTTATAAGATTACCCTTTGCATGTTTTACTAAACAACCATGACATCCAACTACTGCATATGTTCCTTCTTTTAAATTTTGTTTAACATTTCTTTTGAAGCTGTAATGTTGAAGTACTTCATACAGACATAGCTGTTCCAGATGTCGACTCCTTTTCGGATAGTATGTGTCCAACATATTAGTTTTAAGAATGTCTGTACTGTCTGGTTCATTTGCTGCTAAGTATTCTAATTCTTCTAATGATTTCAACACTCTATTCCGTGAGCAGGCAAGACCTAAACTTACCCAAATGATTCCTCGTGACTTTGAATATAAACTTGAAGAGCACAAGCGGTCTGAACATTCATAGGATCCAATTTCTCGGTGGGGAAGCGTTTTCAAAGTAAAGCTGTACAATTTTTTGCTAAGGCTTTTCTCTTGTGCAATTTCTTCCCACATTTGTTTCATCTCTGTTTTTTCTGATTTTGTTATGTCCAATGTAACATAACGTGAAACAGCAATTGAGTTATCTGCAACATACTGGGGGCCCGATTCACAGAACTAACTTAAGACAAAATCCTAAACTTACTACCATTTTCGTATTCACTGAATGCACTTACTCATTTTGGTATTCACAGAACGCACTTACTCATTTCGGTATTCACAGAAGTTAGTAGTCCTAACTTTAGGACTCCTAAATGCCTTCTGTGAATACCGAAAGTCTTAAAGTTAGGATTTTTCTCAGTTTAGGAGTAGTAAAGTTAGGAGATTTCCGAGTTATTGTGTGCCTTACAGAAGAAAAAAAAGAATTTACTCTTCCTTTACAAATGACTGGACGTGGAAAACCAAACCGACATTTGGTGTAAAATCTTCCTTTAGACTTGTATTTTCTTCTGCAGTACTTTCCACAAGGGTGACTTTGGAAATGTAAAACTTGCTGTCTCAAGCTTCAATCTCCTTCTTCTCTCGGAATCTCACATGTCACATACTGTTCGATGAAAGACAATACTGTTTCATCAGAATCAGTTCCAAATTTAGGTGCATCCTTGACCCATAGTAGCATATGTATATGAGGTGCACCTCTTGCTTGGTACTCCTTTCTCCAAAAGAAATCGGTAACTTCTCCAAGAGGTAGATTCTTTTTATTGCAGATAAAAGACATCATAGCTTGAAACCTATGATTAAAATATCTGCACACATTTACAGGATCCAATTAACACAGTTCAACAGGAGTCTTTATTTCAAAAAATTTTATATTGGAATTCAATTCTCTTAGAAACTCAAGCAAATCTTCCCATGCATATTCTGCACAGCTGAGTGTGGCAAACCATGTTGGTGTACCTAAGTTCCGTAACATACACTTGAGTTCTCCATGACGACGATACCAATACTCATTTGTTCCACGTTGACATGCCATCAAATTGATTTACTGTGCTTCTAAATTTTCATCTGTTTCTTGAACTTTCTCCACAAATTCTTTCAAAGAAAGAAGTGATTGATGAACTCCAGTTTTAAATATGTGGTTCACCGCATACGACAGAGAAGATAGATCACTTTCAAACAAAAGGTGAAATATGTATGGAACGCACTGTCGAAATCTAGGATCTTCGGAATATAATCTTGTTGACCGATATTCTGAAGCTGGAATCCGTTCAATTCGGTCATCATATCATCCACCTTCTCCAGTATGAAACAGCTGTGGAAAACAACGAGCTTCCAAGCTCTTCTCCCATACACACATTGGAGTTTCCTGTGCTTTTTTCATTTGAAATAACTCAATGCTGCTTCCTATTACTTCTTTTGAATGCAAAGGACATATTGTGTAATGTTCATAAATCTCTTCAGTCCTGGACTTGTCCACTTTCTCTATTTGATCACTTGAAATTTCACATTCATCTTCTAAACTTATCACCTGTTCATCCACATTTACAGTTTTGTAATAAATATTGTTCTCTATAAGATATAAGGACGTCTTTTAAACTTTATTAACATCCACAAATTCTTGCCATATTTTCCGACTCTTTGTTGGTACACCATTTACTAGAATGACTACTGCCTCATTTTCCTCTTTCATTCCAGCAATAGTTTCAATATTTTTCTTAAAATCCAAAGGTAAGTACACCACTCTTCCTTTCAGCCCTCTTTGCAAGTCTGTTGGTGGCAGTTTACCTGTTTTAGGCTCCATCCAAATTATAGTTTGAAAAGGATGAACAGATTGAATTAGAGCCGACTCATATGTTTTCAATTCTGCCAGTTCCTCAGGAATACCTACTAATTCTAAGTTATTATGTACTGCTCTAGCGGGCATTTTGTTCTCTTCAAATTTGTTGTAACACTATTTACAAATACGTTGATCACTACCTAACTCAAATCGACCTTCCACCAACAAGTAAGTTGCAAATTCTTCCCACTTAATATTGTTCTCCTTTTCACTTTTCAAATACAAATCAACATTCCTAGTTTGACTTTTATAATGAGTACGTCGACAACAAACACAAACATAGTTTGGTATTTCAGAGCACACTACATTAAACTTTCCAATTTCTTCTTCAAACTGATCAGTGCTAATCACTTTCCCATCTCCTTCAGCATCTGTCAAACTTTCACTTTCTATGGAATGCTCTTCTGAACCAAAATATCGCATTTCAATATCATCACACTTTTTTTGAACATCTGATAAAGAACCATGTAAAAGACCTGTATTCAGTTCACTTAAACATAATGCAGGACTTTTTACATAGTACAGTTTCCTTACAAACTTTCACATTTCTGAATGTTGTACTGCTAACATCCTCAAGTGATGAAAAACACTTTTACACACTTTTCTTGAAAGACAAGCCAGAGAATGCCCATGCTTCTCAGTATATCTTCTTACAGATGGATCTAGTCCTTGCAACAACTTAATTTTCTGTTTAATACTTTTCTGTGTATATTCTCATAGCAAATTTCACATTATATCAATAGATTCCTGTCGAATACTACAAATAATGCTACAAACCCACTTATACACAGGAACTTGTGTACGTTTCTCTTGCACTTCTTCAGCTAATAACTCTTCTGCACGTTTACCAACCAATTCCTCTTTTGGAAGGGGACAACCATCCTGAACTTCGTTGCAACGACCTCCAGTATCAACTGCAAATGGTAAACTATTTTTCTGGAAGTAACTTTCCTCATTAAAAAAAGGCTCACTAGTAGAAGTATGTTTCCAATGTTCACTAAAGATTTTGCAAAAGTTGGTTCTGTTCACAGGTCTTTTTCTTCTACTTTTCTTTCAACGCTTTGATTACTTTATCCAACACTTTGATCCTCTTCTAAATCACAATGAAGAACTTCTGTTTTAAAGTGAAAGCAGTATCCACTATACTTTTAATACGCTGGTTCTGTTTGAATTGCAGCACTTTCTTTTTATATTTGCAGCATGTTTTCATTAAATTTTGAATCACTCTAGTTTGAAAAAGTCTCTGGCGAATTTCTTGAAATTGTTTTTGTCTCCGGGTAACAGATACTGTTTCTTTATCATGTTTTCTTTTCCTGGTATTTGAAATTGAAGTCTCCTTCTCCTTACTTGAAAAATTCTTCTTTTTCCTTTGTGTGATGTTATTTTCATTAAATGTTCGTAATATTTTTTTCAGAAATTGTCTAGTGTTTTTTACTAGAAGAAACTGTTTGTGTAGTACTCTCATTTTTTTCTAATTGAAAATCTTTCCTTTTCTTCAACTATATATTTTTTTCTCTTGTCTCTTTTTCAGTTCTTCTAGGCATTTTCAAATTTTAATCCAAACGAAATAATTTTCTGAAAAAAACCAAAAATAGATTCAATTATTTTTTACATCAGTTCAATATATTAAAATATTAACATACAATTACATAAGTTCTACTGACAGCTTCCAGAGGCAGTGCTCCATAGTGATGGAGCAGGGCAGGGGAGCAGTAGGATGATGGGTAGTGCCATAGAACATACAGCAAGTATTTATTTAATTATTTACATACACCTTTACAATTTACATGTAACTGCACTACCTCGTACTTTTCACCTCTCCACCGCACCCCCCCACAGCACTCCCTCTGCAACCCACCGCAGACAACTTTATAGATAGTATTTTTAAAAATTGTAATCTATGTACTTAGAATGATATAATCAACCAAACGGCACACTGAAAAAATACCATTATTAGCCTAACAATTTTAGCTACAACTTCGCAAACATAACACTGCACCCAAGGCTTTAAGTGGGGGGGGTTCTGTGGGGGTCTGAGCACCGGCAGTTTATTTTTGGGGGCATCGAAACGGATCGCTATGGGGCTCTATTTTCGGGCCTCGCAAAGGTGGTCCATTGTTACTGAGAAGTGGAGACATCATGCAGGTGAGTCGCGTTGTAAGAGAAAAGAAATCCTTTAAAGAGAGCCATTTTCTCTTACGTTTTCCCTTCTCTTTTTGAAGCGCAGGAGCAACATCATCGTGGCGTGATTAGCAGAGAGACCACCAGGCGCGCAACGCTCATTGCCCCGGACTCCCTGAGACAGCTTCCCAATCACACACACAGAGCCGCACCTGAGTTCTTCACAGCTCTTCAAAAGACCATTTGCTTGTAAATGATGCTCTGTTCTTTTTCACACCTTTTTAGAGCCCCTACATCCCCACTTTGCCTATTGCTGAAAGAATTAGCCTCCCTCGAAATTTCGCTCTGGTTGCGCCTTTGTAGATGACCACATGCTGCCAACTCCAGCACGACCCTCCTCTCACCTTTCACAGTGTCTTGTTGTAGTGCTACGAAAACACACACTTTGCCTGGCTCACTTAGGGGCATATTATCAAGAACAGCGTTAAGATTATTGCCGCTTTATCGTCTGGAAACTGCCGCTAAAGCGGCAATAATGAGCTTGATAATATGCCCTTGTGAATTCCCATAGAAGCCCAGCTTCACACTAGAACCTGTCCTGCTATGGGAATTTACGAGGGCATATTATCAAGCTCATTATCGCCGCTTTAGCGGCTGTTTCCTGCCGCTAAAGCGGCAATAATTTTAATGCCGTTCTTCATAATATGCCCCGTTATGTTTCTAAATTAAAGTCTTACACTGAAAAGCTGCTTTACATGTCTTTCGCTGGATCAACCTTTGTTTAAAACACCACCAGATAAGGGTGGTGAACTATGGTCCACAAAGAGCAACTCAAAGCTTTCTTGTTCTTTATCAGAAACATCTGCCTGTCAATGATTATCGCCAGCCTTTTCGGCCCCTTAAGAGGCTGGGTGGATGAGTATAATATGCGGTATTTAGGATCGGGGGCGGAGAGGGCACACAAATAAGGACTTATAGTTGAATAAAGTGCAAGTGGATGGATGGCCAGATGGATGAATGGATAGCTAGATGTATGGATGTATGGATGTATGAATGGATGGAAGGAAGGATGAATGGATGCATGGACCAGTACTTAGGATAGACGGGTGGGCTGATAGATGCGTAGGATTGGTTCTGGAACAGATGTATGTATGGATATATGGGCGTATGACTGGATGGATGACACAATGCTTACCAAAGGCGAGTGGGCTGATGGATGCTTAGGATAAGTGCAGCGACAGATGTATGTATGTATGTAGGTAGGAATGTATGAATGAATTGAAAGATGGTTGGATGGTGCAGTGCTTAGGATGGATGGATGTAGGGCTTTAATTGGGCCACCTCTGAGCACCGGCAGTTATTTTCAGAAGGCCTTGAAACGGGTCTCTATCGGGCTCTATTTTCGGCCCTCTCAAAGGTAGACAGTTTTCTTTTTTTTTTTTATTGGACTGCAGTGAGAGCCTGCACATCGATGTGCGCATGCTCATTTTGCTCACTACTGAGAAGTGGAGACATCATGCTAGGTGAGCCATGTTGTAGGAGGAAGGGAAATCCTTTAAAGAGCGTGTTTTCCTAACGTAGGATAATTGGAGGGGATTTTCTTAAGCACACAATGCTAGTTATCTTGATGGAGACCACGCCCCTACTTGGATAGCCCACACCCCTTTCACAGGTTTACCCCGCCCCTTTTAGAGCACCCCCAGTTTTTTTTCCCACTTAAAGCCCTCACTGCACCATAGTAACAAAGAAATGGTCCAAGTTTCCATTTAAATGTACAATGGCACCAACTTTCATAATTTGCCATCAACGCTGGCAGCCTTCTACCACAGTGCAAGAGTGTCTATCAGCACGAAGATTTGTTATCCACAGAAATGTTGTGTGATTTGCGTAGCTGTCTGCTGGAACACTCATCACCAAAAGGCATTAAAACATACAAATTTGCAAGTAAAACATATACCATACCATAAAGCAGTTCATAAATGGGCCCAGTGCCACTACACCACCATCACCCCCATTCTTGCATAACCTTACAAAATCAAAGAAAGAGCCCCAGCAAACCTGGAAGCGCCACAATAGCCATACAGAGGCTTAATTTCAACAGATGTCTCCCGAAACACTCATCAGCAAAACATATTAAACATGCAAATTTGCGGGTAAAACATATACCATGCCATAGGGAGCTTTATAAATGGTCCCAGTGGTACTACATCACCTTTAGTAGCTAGACATCTGCACGTTACTAAAGTCTGTGTTTTAATCACCAACATACCCACCTCCCCCACCCCCGCCCTTGCTTAACCGTACTAAATCAAACAGAAACCCCCACCATTCCTTGTAGCGCCACTATACCCATACACAGGCTTAATTTTAACAGGTGTCTTCCGGAACGCTTATCAGCAAAAAGTATTCAAACATGCAAATTGGCGGGTAAAACATAAACCATCCCATAGCACGGTTTATAAATGGGCCCAGTGGCACTACACCACCTTTACTAGCTAGACATCTGTATGTTTATAAAGTCATTTAAATACTCTGTAGAGTGTATAGCAGAGGATGGGGAGAGTAAACAAAGGTTTGATATACCGTCCCTTTACTGTATGTATATTAAGGACATTAAATGGAATGACAAAATTGACGAGTGTCTCAAAAGGGCTGGTGAAGCTGAGCACCGGTAAAACCCGGACCACTTAAACACCTACGTATATTCAGCACAGGGACACAGCCTGACAGTTAGTATCACTTATAATCACATGTAGTTTACTAATGTCAAGAAAGTCATACAGAAAATATACCGAACATTTTCATTTCTTTTTTATCTCTCACACATTTATAAAACATCTCTTCTAAAGAAACACACCCCAACCACTTCTATTTCATAAGAACAGACAATCATCAATACGTTTACTACCATATATTTTAGTATATCTACTTTTTATTATTCACTAGTCACAAACTACTAAAACTATTAACTATACCCAAATGCAAACCAGAAACCATGTTCATATTATATGTCAACCTAGAATCAAATGATTCAAACTATGTGTACATATAATGGGAACTTATCACTTTTACTATCTCCATCTCCTCTCCATGTCATCTCCAAACACTGTAGACGGCCTCACAGTACAACAGCCTACCTAGGCTTATATTCAAATCTACCTCTCACCGTCAAAAATGAGACCACAACCTGTCCACATAACATTTCTGGGTTTGGTTTTATCGCTTTTAATGTAATAACACATACATCTCCTACCCCCCTTCCCCACTACTTCCACAAAATGTATAATTTGCAAACATGGGACATTTTTTTTATCTCGCCTGAATACATTAGCAAACCCAAATTAACTCTGTACCTCATTTTCAAAACCATACAGTCCTTTAAAGATGACAAACTACATTTCTTCTTTGTGAAAAATTCCTAAACATATATAAAGTACTTATTTAACAACAGGTCAAACTTTATGCATATTATATAACCAATATGAAACACCACACTTTACTAACAGTATATTATTTTGAAATAAAAAATACTTTCAAACTTAAAAATATCACCTCAAATACTTAATCACTACTACAGAACATATAACACACCTTGTTCATTTCAACCTCACACACCCATGCAATTCTTTCTTTGTCGCACAGTACATGTAATGCACCGCTTTAATAAAGAACGGAACCAGTAATGGCACAATTTCTCTGTCGCACCGCATATAAATACATGTAAAGAACAAATCAGAATACTTCATTCCTTCATCGACATTCCAAAACTTATCTCCATTGGTTATTTTTGCATTTTCCAAATGAAAAACTACTTAATATTCCGCGCCACATGCAGGTCAGAAGTTCAACCTATTTTATCACCACACTTTCTGGAACATTCTACAACACTTGCAGGTTAAAAGTTCATGATTTCTTTAAGTGTAACTTTTTTTTCCAACATATTCTCGAACATTTTACAGCATCTGCAGGTTAAAAGTTCACCATTGTTTTAAGTTCCAAATGTACCTTCCAAATGCAAGTAGCACGTCTGGTTGAGCTGAGCACATTTCATCCTATCGTATGGACTCCACGTATAGACTGCTCTTTATTAACCAATGACAAACATGCTTTTTCACCCAACTAATATGCACCCTAGTTTTTAGTACCCAATGATTCTTATCTTCCAATCAATTATCGTTTTCTGTGGAAAAAAATATATTTTTCCCCATCTTAAAACATATCTCTTACTCTACCAAGGAACTGCATGAGCTACAGACATCTTTCCATACCTTCCAGCCATACCTTCAAAATGCTAGTGTGGATCATAGGACATAGCTATGTTTTCTGGTGCAAGAGGTATGCAGAACAGAGACGTATTGACTTAGACCTAGGTTTACAAAATGTGGACATTAAATGGTTTGCACAGAGAGGATTGAAGGGGCACCAATTGTTGCCTTTGGTTAAAACCTGTTTGCAGCTCCAACACGCTGACCTCATGATTGTGCATTGTGGTGGAAACGACCTAGGCACATTGACTGGGGTAGGTTTGGAAATGCTAATGAAGGACACCTTTCGACAATTGATGTTGCTTTTGCCTCAAACTGTCTTTGTATATTCCAATATATGCCAAAGACAGAAGTGGAAATGGTCAAACCAATTTTTTCCTCAGAGTGAAAAATCTAGGAAGAATGTCAACAATGCTGTGTCTGCATACCTCAGAGACCATCGAATGGGGTCGATATAAAACAACAACATACGTTTTGATATGGGTGATATCTACAGAAGTGATGGAATACACTTCACAGATCAGGGAAATCGAGTTTTTCTGAATAACCTGAAGCTGTGCATCCGCACTTATATGTAGCTCCAACTAATAAACACAAGGGCTCTTATTAGAGCCGTCTTATAACTGACAACTTAGGCCTACTATTTTAGGGCCAGGTAACGGCAACTCCTGCACCCTCGCCAAAATGTATTCTCCACACAGCTGTGGTGCCGCGGCCACACCCTCTGACTTTGGAGCACAGAGCTCTCGCTTTGATCACTGACTCTAGCGACAGCTCAGGATGGCACCATGTGACTCTGAGCAATTGCTCACTTAGTTTCCACGCCGGACCCCAGCGCCTGCAGACCCGTACGAGTGAGTAGTTTGCACTTTACAAATACCACATTGATTGGAAACGGCAGAATTGAACTTCACACTCCCTCTGTAGCACCCCCCAATCACCCTACAGACGTCACACTGTTTAAAACAAAACGTCCTCCTAATACTTATGCACACATGCTGACACTACTTAGACAGGTGTGCCGCAGTGGCCAGAAAACATGAGTTCAGAGCACAGGGCTCACGGTTTAATCCCCTGCTCTGCCAGCAGCTCATCTCAGCACCATGTGACTCTGGGCAATAGCTCACTTAATAACTCACATAATTTCCAAGCTGGCCTCCAGGGCCTTCAGACCCATAGCGGTGAGTAGTTTGCGCTTTACAAATACCGTATTGATTTACCTTCGCACTCCCTGTATAACACCACCTAAGCACCATATACAAATTACCGTGTTCCAAACAAAACTTCCTCCTACTACGTATAAAATATTACTGACACTACTTGGACAGGTGTGCAATAGCGCCCAGAGCACATGACTTCACAGCATAGGACACACAGTTTGGGCTCACGGTTTCATCCCCGAGTCCACCAGCAGCTCAATTTAGCAGCATAACACTCTAGGCAATACCTCACTTAATTTCCGTACCCCGCACTTTCAGACCGGTATGGGTCAGTAGTTCAGCGCCTTTATCCCTGAGTCCGACAGCATCTCAGCTTACGCCCCCAGCGTCATCAGACCCGTACGAGTGAGTAGTTTGCACTTTCCAAATACCAAATTGATTTGATATACGCAAATTTACCTTCGCACTCACTGTATAGCACCCCCTAAACACCATACACAACTTACAATATTCTAAACAAAAGTTGCTCCGAGTAGGTATAACTACATGCTGAAACTACTTGCACAGATGTGGCACAGCAGCCAGAGAACACGACTTCACAGCATAGGACACACAGTTTGGACTCACGCTTTCATCCTCGAGTCCGGCAGCAGCTCAGCTTAGCAGCATAAGACTCTAGACAATACCTCACATATTTTCCGTACCCCAGCACTTTCAGACCAGTAGGAGTCAGTAGTTCATCCTAGTAGATATAAACACATGCTGAAACTACTTCCACAGGTGTGGTGCAACGGAGAGGGCACCTGACTTCACAACATAAGACACACAGTTTGGGCTCACGCTTTAATCCCCGAGTCCCGCAGCAGCTCACCTTAGCAGCATCAGACTCTATACAATACCTCACTTAATTTCCGTACCCAGCACTTTCAGACCGGTAGGTATGAGTAGTTCATTTCGCACCCCCTCTATAGCACACCCTAAACACCCCCCAGAGGTTACAGTGCTCCTACCCTCCTCTTTCCTACTGTTTTCACCCTTTTTTCCCCTTACTTGCTTCGACAGAATCACAAAATGGCTGCCAACACTTCCTAGTTGCAACTGCTCACAGCGCTCTCAACCAATAAGCAGCAAGCTCGTAACGCCTCAGCCAATCAGATAGCAGAATTCCCAAATATCGATATCTGTAAATTTCGATATTTCTCAAAAACTACTGAACATATATATATATATATATATATATATATATATATATATATATATATATAGTTCAATGCTTCTGTCGTGATCAATAACTCCGACAAAGGAGGGAACATTGTCCTTTGGGGTAAAGAACAATACAGAAAGGAAGCTTTCAGACATATCAATGATCTGGACTGTTATGAACTATCCAACGCTGCAGACGTCAGAAAAATCAATAGAGAATACAAAGAGGATCTAAACAGTTGGAAACGGGAAGGGCTCATCACTAAAGACGAACTAAGTTTTCTCTATAAAGAATTTCCAGTTTTGCCCACATTCTATCTTATACCCAAAGTCCATAAACAAATTGATCCAGTACCTGGATGTCCTATTATTTCAGCTAAAGATAGCGTCTTCGAAAACACATCACGATATGTGGATCATTTTCTACAAGAACATGTTGTTGGATTCCCCTCGTACATCAGAGACACTAAAGACTTTCTGCTCAAATTGAATTCCATAAAATGGTCTAGTGAATATATGTTGTTGACCCTAGACATTACGGCCTTGTATACAAGCATAAGACACAGTGATGGTCTTAATGCAGTGAATCATTTTCTAAAGAACCGATGTATTTCGATGTATCGACACAATGCGGTTTTGGAGAAAATGATCCACTGGTGTCTGTACAATAACATGTTTATGTTTGACGGTAAGATCTACAGACAGAAGCAGGGCATGGCTATGGGGGCATGCTTCTCTCCCAGCTATGCATGCTTGCATGTAGGCTGGTGGGAGGAGCTTGTCCTCAAGGTACACCATAAGGAACTGTATGAAGAGCATGTGGTAACAATGTGGAGATATATCGATGATGTATTTATTATTTGGAATGGTACATCTTCTCAGGCAAATGATTTCATCAATGCGATTAACTGTAACAACTTAAACTTGAACTTTACTTCACACATTGATCCCGTAACAGTGAATTTTTTAGATCTCACGATATACATACACAATGATTCAATTGAGACATGCCTTTTTAGAAAATCCACGGCGGGCAACACTTTACTTCATGCCACCAGCTTTCACCCTCATCACACGATCTCCAGTCTTCCCTATGGGGAGTTTTTGAGAATACGTAGAGCATGTAGTACAAATAAAAAATTGGAAATAGCACAAGAAACAGCAAAGACTAGGTTCCTAGAAAGAGGATACAATGCTAAAAAACTTGATATAGCCCTAAGGAAGGCAAACAACAAAGACAGACAGGCACTATTACAAATAAAATCTGGAACTACTGCCAATACCACATTTTCTTTAGGTCACATATCTAATGATGATAGTGATGATAATGCAGGTAATGCTACATGTAGATTTGTCTCAACATATAGCAGGCAAGCAAACGCCATACAAACTATCATTAATTCTCAGTGGCCTATAGTCCTGACTGATGCGGTACTCTTACAAACACTGCCAAGAAAAGCCTAACTTTACATATCGCAAGGCACATTCAATGCATAGTGACTTAGTTAAAACTAGTCCTGAACTAGACATCAAAAATGTATGGCTTTCCCCCAAAAGGGCTTTTTACAAATGCAGTTCATGCCGTGCGTGCAAGTTTGGAGTTAATACTAAAACCTATTGCACTCCTTTTTCTGATGCTCCCATTAATTTAAGTGGGCATTATACTTGCCGCACGGACTATGCAGTGTATATCCTTCAATGTATTTGCGGATTACATTATGTAGGCAGCACGAAGCTGCAAGTGTATGTACGAATCCTGCAACATCTACATGCAACAGTAAACTCTGATCCTACATATCCCGTGGCCCGACATATCAAATTGGAACATGATAACAAACTAAATGTGCTCCAATATTATGTTATTGACATTGTTCCCGCAAACAAACGAGGCGGTAACCGCGAAAAACAACTTAGGCAACTAGAGACCAAATACATAGTTGAGCTTGACACTAAGGCTCCTAGGGGTCTTAATTTGTGTGAAGACTTACACCATTATCTTTAACTGTGCTTAGCCAGGTACACCGAAAGTCTGAGCAGTCTCTATTTAGCCCTCAATTTTTCTAGAAAGGCTGATATACGGAAGTATTTATTACACATTTTTCATCCAACAGGGTATATATTGTGATATTTCACTGCTGTACTGTGTTCTAATGTTCTCTAATCACTGCATGTATTGAATTATGTATATATTTACATTTAACTCTTAATAGACAAGCACGCTGCCTTCTCTCATAGGTATTTTTTCTTACTTCTTTTTTATAATAAGTAACACTGGTATTTTATTGCACTTTGAGCACTTTATTGTGACTATTTTGCACCCTTGAGCTTATGGATTGTGTTAGGCATTTCCTTAGGAGATCGTGCACATTTTGTTTAATATAGTTCCTTCGTCTCAGCAATACATTACCGACTAATTATTACCAATACAAAGTATTTGTACTGTTATTTTTACATCAAATGCAAAAGGATTCATTAGTGTGCAATGAATGTTTTTCATGTCGATTTGACTACTCATCACTTATAGTTCAGGTTATGTGGTAATAGGATGCATTTGTGTAGAGTCATTGGTCACTGTACGCTCTGTTCAAAGGGGGCGACGGTAATGTTAGTTCCATAATACCACTGGGCCCGATTCACAGAACTAACTTAAGTCAAAATCCTAAACTTACTATCATTTTCGTATTCACAGAAGGCACTTACTCATTTTGGTATTCACAGAAGACACTTACTCACTTTGGTATTCACAGACTTAGGAGTCCTAACTTTAGGACTCCTAAATGCCTTCTGTGAATACCGAAAGTCTTAAAATTAGGATTTTTCTCAGTTTAGGAGTCCTAAAGTTAGGACTCCTAACTTTACTACTACTAAACTGAGAAAAATCTTAATATTAAGGCTTTCGGCATTCACAGAAGGCATTTAGGAGTCCTAAAGTTAGGAGTCCTAACTTTACTACTACTAAATTGAGAAAAATCCTAATTTTAAGACTTTTGGTATTCACAGAAGGCATTTAGGAGTCCTAAAGTTAGGAGTCCTAACTATACTACTACTAAACTGAGAAAAATCCTAATTTTAAGACTTTCGGTATTCACAGAAGGCATTTAGGAGTCCTAAAGTTAGGACTCCTAACTTCTGTGAATACCGAAATGAGTAAGTGCCTTCTGTGAATACCAAAATGAGTAAGTGCCTTCTGTGAATACCAAAATGGTAGTAAGTTTAGGATTTAGTCTTAAGTTAGTTCTGTGAATCGGGCCCATAGTGTTTGTATAAAGACCAAATCCACAGAAAGTGTCCGTTGATTACCAATAACTATGAGATTGGGTCTAAACTGCATATTCCTAGAACTTCTTGTCACACCACTATCTCAACCATATTTGCTATATGTTTACGATATAAATGTATTTTGGTCAAATTATATATCTGTAATCATTATTTTACCTGAAGGGACTAATGAACATTATAACAATGGTGTAACGTTACACAGTATTTTTTCTATGTCTATGCAGCCAGTGGACATCCAATCATGAGGCTCTTAGTCACTGTAAATATATGTCATTTCCTTGCGACGCGCTCATGTGAGCAAGGCCACCGAGTTGGCCGAAACGCGTCTATTCGAGTTTTGCACTAGACTGATGAATTAATAAATCACTACTGCGGCTGGCAGTATCAGCGCAAGAACAGTTGTCCGTCTCTCCTTTCGGTGCCATAATGCACCTTTGAGTGGTAATCGTATATATATATATATATATATATATTACCTATTGGTGGTCGTCAGTTGGTAATTATAGTTAGGACCAAGTTTCCATAGGAAGAGCATTTTTTGTTTTGGTTATAACTTTGGCGTCGTTTGATGAATCTTCATGAAATTTTCCAAACTAATTCTTTGTTCATATCAGCTCCCATGTTGAGAGTTTGAGGGTGATTTGTCAAGGGGGGGCTGAGTAAAAAGGGGGTCCCAAAACGTGTTTTCTCCATGTTAATTTCCATAGGAAACTTTAGACAAGGCTATAGGTCAAACGGGTGAACGGAATTATCCCAAATTTGGCAGGGAGAAGGGTTATGGTCTAGAAAGCACGCTTTTGCTTATTTGGTGTAAATCTGTTTAGTAGTTTTGGAGAAATATCGAAATTTACAAATATCGATATTTGGGAATTCTGTCATCTGATTGGCTGAGGTGTTACGAGCACGAGCTTGCTGGTTATTGGCTGCGAACGGTTGCAACTAGGAAGTGTTGGCAGCAATTTTGTGATTCCGTTGAAGCGAGTAAGGGAAAAAAGGGAGAAAAAAGTAGGAAAGAGGAGGGTAGGAGCGCTGTGAGCTCTGTGGGGTGGTTAGGGTGTGCTATACAGGGAGTGTGAAAGTGCTGTTTTGCCCAGAGTGAGATGGTGCTGAGGTGAAGTGCTGGTACACTCGGGGATGAAACCGTGTGCCTAAACCGTGAGCTGGTTGCTGTAAAATGATGTGCTCTGGGCGCTGTAGCATAGCTGTGCAAGTGGTGTTAGTATGCGTTTAGACTAAAGTGGGAGTGGGAAGCAAACTACTCACTCCTACCGGTCTGAAGACTCGGGGATCAAACCGTGAGCCTAAGCCATGAGCAGATTGCTGTAAAGTGATGTGCTGTGGGTGCTGTAGGATACTGGCCACTTTAGCATACCTGTGTAAGTAGTGTTAGTATGCGTTTATACTATACAGGGAGTGGGAAGCGAACTACTCACCCCTACCGGTGTGAAGACTCAAATGCAGTGTTTTAGCAAGCAGGAATAAAGGAATAATCATGAAGAATATAATGCAAATGTTGCAATGCAAGACAAATGGTGAAATCAGGTGTGTCTAAGAAAGTGGCTGTGTGTAATAAAGCGATGGAGTCTGCAAGTTATATAAAAAGTGTTTATACATGGACCCACTGGTGCAAGAGCTAAGGCATCCAGCTGAGGCAAACTCCAACTGCTTCTGCTGTATTCAAACCTAAGCTCCTGCATCAGTGAATTCCACATTACATGTTACAGTTCCATGTGACAAACAATACCTATTAGACATGAATGACTCTAAATTCTATAATGAAAATAAAGGTAGGATATGATTACCACATGTATCCTTTAAGAAAACAAAATATATATATATATTCCAAAATGTAATCGTCAAACTTCTTAGGCACCCTGGTACTCCTTTTTTATAACAGAAAATTATCAACAGCAGAACAGTCAGCAATCTCTTCTACAGTAGATTCAATCTGGTGCGTGTCAGAATTGGTATTAGTTCTACTCACATCGGAACTTTGAGGAGGAACACAAACATTGCGCTTCTCAGATGTACATTCGGTACCTTTCTTGTCAAACCATACATTATTGTCTTCAGCCCTTTCAAAAAAACATTCTTGTACAAGAGCTAAGGCATCGAGCTGAGGCAAACTCCAACCGCTTCTGCTGTATTCAAACCTAAGCTGCTGCAGCAGTGAATTGCACATTACATGTTACAGTTCCATGTGACATAAACAATAGCTATTAGACATGAATGAGTAAATTATATAATGAAAATAAAGGTAGGATACGATTACCAGACTGTGCCAACTAGTTCCTAAACAATGTTGTGTTTTTTGATCTTGATCGCCAGCTTGTGAGCAGAGGCTGAGGATGAGCTAATTTGTGTGAAAGGGCTTCGTGGAAAACAGGCAGGCAGAGAGACGTGTGCACAAAGAATCGACATGGTTTCAAAATGTCGGGTTTAGGCTAATTTAGCAAGTAAATAGCGTATTTGCATAGGCCATACATCACCCATCCCTGGTTAGGCTTGAGATGTAAGGAGCAATAATGAAAACAGAATTCAGATGCCTGAGTATACTTAGAAAGTTATTATATGAAAATAGTTCAATTGAAGAGTATTAAAAAATTTTATAGGAAAAAGTCAAAAAAGTTGGAAAAAATCAATCTAAGGATAACGTGAATTTCTTACATGTCTTGGAGATTGCAGTCCGGAAGTTCTTCAGCGGCTTGAGATGCGTAATGTTTCAAGAGGTGATTGTTGCCATCATGTGAGAAAAGCAAAGCGATCCAATTCATATCCTCGAAGGGACAGTAATGTTCCTAGAATGTTGGAGCAGCAATTTGAATTGGCAGGCAATCTGTGATGTTGTCAAAGGTCGCACGTTGCAGGAGCTCTTTCGCGGCTGCGCAGAAATCCCATTCCGCCAGGATACCTTTTTGAGTTGCAACTGCCATTGCTCCACTACACGAACAATCAAGTTCATGGTTTTGAAGCTACTCCATTACCTGCTGGATATCGGGAGTGATTGTTGGGATGTTGGCAAGGAATAAATCCATTCACCAGTCGAATGGGCAAGTTTTGCAATAAAAAGATGGTTGCACGCAGATTGTATATGTGCAAATAAATGGCATGTTGTAGCTGGCTCCGATAATAGATAGAGGCAGGCAGCCGAAAAGTTGTTCCTTTTTTTCACGGAATTGATGTAGCTTTGCGTAGAGGCATATTCTGTCGGACATGATTGTTACCACAGGGAGCGCAGCCATTTTTTACAAGCAAAAATAGTAGTAGGATGGCCACAAACAGAGCGAGAATTATGGGCACTGTTGCTCTTATTCCTGAGATGATCCAATGAATGAAGTATGGTGTTATACCAAAAACAGTTTGAAAGCCTGTGACAAGGCCGAAGGAGACAGTGTTGCTTCTGGTCTAGGGAGAACCTGGCTTGGCAGTTCGGGCTGGACTGTTCCCATGAGGCACAGGGTCAAGACTGTTTTGCATATGGCCAGGTTTAAACTGGGGTGGCATGGTGAGCAAAAGAACGATGGATTTAACCCAGATCTCTTAACTGGGGGTGGATGTTTTGATTTGTTCTGCATTCCGTGTATCAATTGTGTGTGTTTTGCTTTCTCGCCCTAAGTGCGCCTGGTATGCCCAGACGTGGGTCCTGGGCTCACTGTGCCACTGGAATCAAGCTATCCAGGCTAAAGAGGGGTGAAACCCCGAAACCGGTCCTAGGATGCTTGCTTTCGGTCCAGGGAGGACCTGGCTTGGCAATTCGGGCTGGACTGTTCCCATGAGGCACAGGGTCAAGACTGATTTGCATATGGCCAGGTTTAAACATTGGTGGCATGGTGAGCAAAAGAACGATGGATTTAACCCAGATCTCTTGACTGGGGGTGAATGTTTTGATCTGTTCTGCATTCCGTCCATCAATTGTGTGTCTTTTACTATTGAGTGAAGTGGACAGTGGACGCAACCATGATAGTACAGTCAGTAGGGAAGATTACGAAAACATGGCGCGTACGTGCCTCCTGCCCCCAAATCTTTAGCATAGTGGGCTGGCTCGGCGCACGCAAGGCTTGCATAGGGGTATTAATAAAAGACCTTTCAACACCGTTGTATGTGAAAGAGAGCCCACCACGCGCCGGCGGAAGCTCCTGGGCCGAGATCTGCGAGCTGGGAAGGCTTCTGAGATCAACGTTGGCTACCACGACACAGGCACACTGCGCCCAGCCTGAGGCCCAGCATCATGGAGTGCTCTGTACACTACTAACACAGTAGTCCAACAGGTACCAACAGTGGAACGGTGTCTTGATCCCACAATGGACGATGTTAGAACTGCATCTGAGAATGGAGATGAAGGTACTCCCTTCGACCAGGTGCAACCAACTCTAGGTCCCAACAGTGGAACGGTGTCTTGATCCCACAATGGACGATGTCCAATATTACCTGCTGCTTGGTTTTCACAGAACTCCCTCCGTTGAGGTGCATCACACTCTGTGCTTCCGTAGCTAACTGCTGCACATGATTATTGGGCTTGGTTGGCTGTAGTCGGTGGACTACACCGTGGTACAGCAGGTCCGAACAGTGAAACGGGGTCTTGATTCTATGATTGAGGATGTCAGAAGTTAAAGTCTGTGATGATTTCTGTGTACCCTCTCCGATCAGGTGCAACCAACTCCGTGCTTCCAAATCCAACGGCACGTGGCTGTGAGGCGTTAATGACCACTGCCTCTGGCCTACACTGCGGTCAGCAGGGCTCACAATTCAGATTGAGTGGTGATTGTTAAATTACGGAATCCAGTAGGCAACTAACTACAAAGTCTATTGAAATATACATAATATCCCTTTAGTATACTTGCTTGAAGAACTTTTTTTAGATGAGTTATCGGTTTAGTACAATGACCAAATTCTTGTTGGTAGTGGAAAAGAACACTGAATAACTTTCTACACTGTGGACAGCAGAGATCGCAATTCGAATTGTTTTGATTTATTTATTGCAGAGATTTTTGTAAGTTATGTTGTTGTATTTTGTGAAGAGGAAGTGAGAAAATGTATTAATGGATGTCTGTGCTGACTACTGCCTTCAATTTACACTGCAGACAGCAGTGTTCATAATTCAGATCGAGTCGCTATTGTAGATGACGCAGTCCTGTAGGCAAAAGACATTGCTCCAGTGCGCTCTGTCCGCACTAAGCATACGCATCATCGCAGGCTCTGCATACGCTTTTTGTTGCTTCGTGTACAGGACAGCTGAAGTCAATGCCACATGGCAGTGGGCTCTTGCTGACCACTCTCTCTGGCCTACAGTGTAGACAGCAGTGTTCACAATTCAGATCGAGTTGCTATTGCAAATGATGCAGTCCTGTAGGCAACAGACATTGCTCCTAGTACGGCCCGCCCGCAGCCCGGATCATCGCTGGCTTTACACATGCTGAATGCTTTTGATGTGGCTATCTGAGTGCACTAGAACTGATGGAACCT
Source organism: Triturus cristatus (assembly GCF_964204655.1). Classification (NCBI taxonomy): domain Eukaryota; kingdom Metazoa; phylum Chordata; class Amphibia; order Caudata; family Salamandridae; genus Triturus; species Triturus cristatus. Next base: position 873,157,192 of record NC_140590.1, read on the forward strand.
TTATGATACAATCTTTTTGTGTATTATTTCAGATCTACTGCCTGTATCTCAGTATACCACAAGTTTTAGGGGCATATTATCAACAAACAGCATTAAAATTATTGCCGCTTTAGCGGCAGAAAAATGCCGCTAAAGCGGCAGTAATGGGCTTGATAATATGCCCTTGGGGATTCCAATAGAAGCCCATGTTCTGGTTTCAACATGGGCTTCTATTCTCAAAGGCATATTATCAAGCCCATTATCGCCGCTTTGGCGGCAGTCTTCTGCCGCTAAAGCGTCGATAATTTTAGCGCCGTGCTTGATAATATGCCCCATGGTTCTTTTACGATCGAATCGTTTGTGTATTATTTCACATCTACTGTCCCTACCTTACTGCAGCACAAACTATTGACCCTTTTATCATTGAATCTCTGTGTGTGATCCAATGATTACTGTTGTAGTTGATGCTAGCAGCAACCATTCCCTGAGGGCTGGTTTACACTCACCCCACACACATTCAGCACAGACGTCACTGGATATGTGAACCTGGTAATAAAAAGGAGTCGAGCGCACGTGCCCGTACCCACTTCCACTATCTATTTGTGTTCGTGTGTTCATTATCTATGCATGATACTGCCCCTGGGTCGTACCACATTACATTGTGCTGTGGACAGCGTATGCAACCATGTTACCTCTGGCAGTGGGGAAAGCTTCGGTTATGTAACTTTTAGGTGCATGGCTATCACAGGTGGAAGGCTACTTTACAGACCATGAATATTGATGAAGATGATGGTTGCTTGTTGCGTGTAGTGTAAGATATGTGTACATAGCAAAAAGTTTTCAAAAAAGCTCTCTAAGCAGAAGAGGTGTGTCTCATCAAATGCTGTAGAGAGAATGACTAAAATGGGTGGCGTTCTCCAACTGCTACAATGGGAAATGTTATGAACTAATCAAATGCTTTTTTTAAGGTCACATGGCAATCGCGCACCCAGCGCGCAAGGAGACCGCACCCGACGCGATTTTGAGAAAATATATTTACAATAATATAAGTTTATTACAGTTAGAAATATATAAATGTTTCAAATATTTTAGATTATCGCTTGCTCTCATATACACTTTAAAGTTATTTAGATATAGTTTTGAGACATAAAGAAACTAGCACACTGTCAGCGTTTAGGACGTATTTCTTAAAAGAAAGGCAAAACTGATTTCAACTGCATTAGGAGCGTGTTTACAGCAATCAATAAATGGTTGACCGCCTGTGTTTAAGAGTGCGTTGTACTGCGCTATAAAGCCCCGCTGGGTGGAGTCGATGCTACATAAGATATTACATAAATAAATATAAGGGGGCTGTTAACTTTGTTATTCGGTTCAGAAGTGGGGATATGTCCTTTAACTGAAGACCCAATAAGAGATGGCAGCTAACACTTGTTTGAAGAGGCGACCCCTTTCACTGGACCTATTTACCTCTCTTATCACACGAACCGGGCCTGCTGTCCCCAAACTAACCCCTCCAGCCACCTTTTCAGATCTCTTATCCGTCACCAGCGGCCTCCGCCCATGCGGGAGACATTAAACCTCTGTTTGCACAGTCAGGCCGAGTGTCTGGTGTCAAAGGACGGCTGGTTATACAGGGGCTCGTTCACAGGGCCTCGGCACCCTCTTTGAAGAGAAGTGAGGCAAACACGCCTGCATCCTGCAGCCAGCCAGCCGAGCATGGTTCGAGTCACTGCGTGCCGAGCCGGAGGCAGCCGCTGCACTACAGAGTAACACTTTTGGCGCGCATGCGCATGATGTAAAAGCATCGCGCGCATGCGAGAGTCTGGACAGGTCAGGCAAAAGGAAGTGCGAATGCTGGCAGCCAATCATGAAAAAAAAGCATTTACAAATGCAATAGGACTCGTATTTACGAGAGTCCTATTGCATTGTAAAAATAAATGCGGGCGCCGAAGAGGGCAGGAACGGGAGTGGGTGGGGGGGGGTGGTGGTCATCAGAGAAGTCACGGACTTTGGGAGGGAACAGGGGGAGGCAGGGGAACAAAAGAGTTGCTGATAGCCTTGGAAGGATAAAAATAACGTCATGGCAGTAAGGAGGAGGGACTAATACGCCGGCAACCAATGATAATGTAGCATTTCAGATTTGAGCCAATCAAAAGCATCGGCAGAAAGTGGGCGGAGCTTCCCCCACAATACTGTATACAGCATCTCTGGCCGAGACAGCGCATGCGCTGCCTAGGCGAAACCTAAAAATGAGGGATTGGCATACCCGGCGCGACACCACACGTCTATGACGTAACACAGGGCCTGGCAGCGTGCACTCATCGCCTACGGAATGCGCAGCCGGCTCGACCCCATACGTATATGACGTAACGTGCTGCTTGGAACGGTGCACCCGTCGCATACCAAATTAGCAGCTGGCGTGACCTCATACGTATATGATGTTAGGCGGGACGCAGTGCCACGAACCCGATGGATACGAAATGCGCAGCCTTTACGAGTTTATCAATATGGTGGATAGGATTTGTGTGCTGATGGAGCTTAGTACACTACCGGTACAGGACTCCAGTTTTCTCCCCAAAAAAATGATTTACATACTTTTTTTTGAAGATATAAAACATTACATAATTTTTAAAATAAAAAAAAAGGATAATAGAGTTCCAAAATATTACAAAAAAAATAGAACAAATATTGGTTTTATAAATATTAAAATATGAAGTTAACATTTAGGAAACCTTCAAAATTCACAGAAAATAACATAGGTTTTACAGACGTTATAGTTAGGAATTAGCATTTAAAAAACTTTTGAAATTCACTAAAAAAAACATAGGTTTCAGGGGCGTTATAGTTAGTTGGACATTTGACTCATATAAAACCAGAGAAATTCCCCCGTTATAGTTAGTTGAGCTAACTATAACTTGTGCGCCCTCAATGCACTGGTGAAGACGTTGCATATTACATCACTCATGACATGGTCAGTGACATCACTGATGACATCACTGATGACATCTCAAATGATATCCTAATCCCTACGGTGGTGCCTGCAAGGCACCGCCGCAATGTTGGCCCATAGTTTAACTCTGCAAGGTGGGCAGTATAAGGACCGCCTTGTGGAACCGTGGTGGACCGTCGTGCTTGCCTGTGGATTCCCCCGGCATCATAATTTGGCTGGGGAAAATTGCTGCCAGATGGCAGAGGGCCTGCCACCCCACTGCTGGCGGTGGCGGTCCGTCCTCCATCGTAATGAGCCCCTTAGTGCTCAAGGAGACAACAATCCTGCTAACCTAAATAAGGGCTTTTTTGCTGCTTATGTAATTAGATAATTTTCTCATCAGAAACAAGTAGAACTGCACAAACAAAGCTTCCACAAGACCACAAATGTTCTCCTAGGCAGGAGGAGTATCATCAGTTCTGCAAAGTAGTGTTTTTCCTGACTTTCCACACTGTTATTGTTTCCTGTTTCTTCCAAAGTGAACACATTTTGTTTTCCTCCCCCATATATTGTGTGACATGGTACTTTTTTTTCAGAACTTCTGTTTTCAATTTTCCTCTAACAAAGAAAAAAAATAACCCAAAAAGTTTACATACTGATCACTAATTATTAACAGTGATACTGCGCTATATTCTCTAAACTGTTCATTTTTCACTCACAATCACATATTTATATGTAGTATACAACTAAATTGTTATTTCTTTCTCTTGAAAAATTCCTCAACCTCAAGCAGTGCATTTTTTCACAATTAAAATATAACATGCCATCAAACATGGTTCCAAAACAGCTTATCAAGAAACACATTCCTTTTGACACACCTTCCCTAACAGTGGGCACCACATTTTACTCTTGAAATTGCAATATCTCCACCCAAACATATCATAGAGGTGAGGTTCGTGTACAGTAAGGTTCATAAGAACACTAGGCTGTGCATTAATAGATTCCAGATTCATTGTTTTATAATCTGAGAAACACTGCCTATTTCACTCCCAACTACATAGAGAGTGAACACTTCATTTTTTCACACAACGTGCAATACTTGCTGATATCTCTCTAAATTATAATGTCTACTTCTCAAAAGCTATATTGAGTGATCTAAACATCTACAACCAGCTTTTCAGTCAGTAAACCTTGTGTAGAATATGTTTACTAACATTAGTGGACTTGCTAACACTTCTCAATAAAGTTCATAAAGTATATTCTTAAATACCCGAACTTGGAGCTTTTTCTTGGGTTTAAGACACAAGTATTTCTAAATTAAGTCACATCTGCTGAGCACAATTCAAACAGACTTCCTTCTCCTCCAAAGCACTAAGGACAATCTGAGCTGTCTCTGCCTCTACAGCCAATCACAGAATTTCTTGAACCATGCAATAAGAATGTTAACTATTGGTTCACCTTGGCCCTTTTTTTCTTATTCTCCCCATACGATCTTGAGAAAATCTCACCAGATTGTAAAACACCTTTGACAGGCTCAGTATTTTCCATGTCGGTCTTGCAAGACGTTCATGGTATCAAACGAGCCTCATGCAGCAAGCTTCACTCCTTGAAGCTTGCATTCTACTCTTGAGTGGATCTCTTAAGATTGCAGCAGTATTTTAGGGAAATAGTAGGACTAGCCCCTTCAATAATAAACCTCTCTTTCAAAATGAGTGACCATACTAGGGTGTAAGGAGGGACTGCTCTAATCTTACAAACCTCTCCTTGAATGACAGATATACATTGCAGGGTGTGTGTAGGAACTGGCCTCTCCACCGAGATCCTCCCTTAGATGATGGGTATGCATAGTAGGGTGTGGAGAGGAACTGGCTTATCTGCTCAGACCTCAGTCTCAGATGACGAGTGCTTGTAGTAGTGAGTGTGAATGGACTGGCCTCTCCTTTGAGACCACTCGTTCAGATGATGGGTGTGCATAGTAGGGTGACTTGATGGAGTGGCCTCTCCTTTTTAACCTCTGTCTCAAATGACAGATGTGCATAGTAGAGAGTGGGGAGGGTATGGCCTCTCCTTTCACACCTCTCTGAAATCACAGGTGTGCAAAGTAGGGTGTGTGGGTGGACTGCCATCTCCTCTAAAGCCTCTTTCACAGATCACAGGCCTTTGTAGTAGAGTGTGTGGATGGACTGGCCTCTCTCTAGAGACCTCTCTGGCAGATGATGAGTGTGCATAGGAGGGTGTATGGATAGCAACTACCATCTCTTTTGAGACTTCTCTTTCAGATGATGGGTGTGGTAGTAGGGTGTTTTTGGATGGACCGGCCTCTCCTTTGAGACCTCTCTCTCAGATGATGGTTGTGCATAGTAGGGTGTGTGGATGGACAGACCTCTCCTTTGAAACCTCTTTTTCAGATGACGGATGTGAGAAGTAGTATTGTGAGGAAGAACTGGTCTCTCCTTCAAGACCACTTTCTCAGATGATGTGCATAGTAGGGTGTGGGCATGGATTGCCCTCTCTTTTGACAACTCTCTCTCAGTTAATGGGTATGCGTAGTATGCTGTGTGGATGGACTGACCTCTCCTTTGGAGGGATTGGCCTCTCCTTCGAGACCTCTCTCTCAGATGACAGGTATTAGTAGAAGGGTATTTGGATACACTAGCCTCTCTGCTGAGACCCCTCCTTTGGATGACAAGTGTGCATAGTAGGGTGTGGGGAGGGATTGGCCTCTTTCCTCCGATTCTCTGTCAGATGACAGTTGTTCATAGTAGGGTGTGTTCATGGACTGTCCTCTCCTTTCAGACCTCTCTTTTAGGTTATGGATGTGTGTAGTAGGGTGTATGAGGTGCGGCTGGCTTCTCATTTGAGACCTCTCTTTCAGATGATGGGTGTGCATAGTATGGTGTCTGGGTGAATTGGCCTCTCCTTTGAGACCTCTATCTCAAATGACCGGTGTGCGTAGTAGTGAGTGTGAAAGGGACTGGTCTCCCCTTTCACACTTCTTTCTCAAATGACGGCTGGATGTAGTAGGGAGTGTGGATGAACTAACCTCTCCTTTAAGACCTCTCTCTAAGAGAGAGACCACCTACTTGGTTTACAACTCCATGCTGTGCTGAGTTTGGATAGGACGATTTATACAAATTTCTTTTTGAAGCAAATGGTAAAATTCAAGATATCAACTACAAAATACCAGCTGAATTATGTTCTTTGGATCCTGCCAGTGTTTGCAGACTAGCTATTTGAACAAGATTTATGCTTTCAATTACTGAAGCAAGGTAATACACAACAAATTTTAATATTACTTAAAATGTTGCTTTATATTCACAAGACCAGTTCTAAAGAAAGGAAGAGTAAACAATTTAATGTCACCTGTGATACATGCTGTTACTGACAAATCACTGAAAAGCACTTAAGGTTAGATGTATCATTGAGTTGCGTCACCTTTTCTCCATGCAAGGGGATATAAGGATGACACAACTACTAAGTCACATTTATCAAGCCACACAAGACCACCTTACATGGCCCTTGGTGGCTGGATAAATCTAGAGTAATGTAATGCAGTGCAAATCGCTGCATTGTGTTATTCTGTCCTAGGGAGGTGTTCAATGGGTGCAGCATGAGTGTTCACACACATCCACCCATGGATTTTAGTGCATTCCCAGATCTACCATCACTGGTAGACCTGTGAATGCATCAAAATGCTACGCCTCCTCAGGTGAGGCATAACGAGGAAAAATATCTTTATTTCTCCTCATTATTTCCTCTTTCTATGTGTGCTGCATACTACAGCACACACAGAAGGAGGAAGATCATTAGGAGGTTTGTTTTTGTGTAGGAAGGTGCCCCCTCCTGTGCAAAAACGATCCAATCTGCAATGCAAGCACCCTTGCACCATGGCAGAAGGGTGTCTGCATTGGCGCTAGGCAGCACAGTGTGCACCAGCACAAGGAAAGGACAGGCATGCTCTGTATCATGCTAAATATGGCACATTCCTGCCCTTTCTCTTTCATGCAGTGCAGCAAGGTAGTAGACTGTGCTGCGCTGCATGAACTAATGTTAAATCTGCCTCTTAAAACCCTTGAATTCTATGTATGAGGGATTCTATCATCGATATGCAATTTTCTGCAGATTATTCTACTACTGGTGACATCTGTTATTTCATACATTACAAATGCAATAAAAAGAGGTATCAAGTAATTCTGGGAAGAAATATTTGCTGAGCAATTCTTACATAAAAGATTATACATATTTAGCCACCGAAGGCTATCTCACTGTAAGGTCAAGTAGCTATGAAGCCTGTGATCACTTGAGTTCCTCAAGCTTATATGGTAAATTCTAGGCCATATTGTGGCTTAGTCTAGGCTTGTCACCTTCACAAAGGAGAGATCTGAAAAGCCGACCTGAAATTGACTACCTTGCACATTTTGACCCCACAACAAAGATATTTTGAAAACAAATATGGTGGACATATGTTATCTAACGAGAAGTCCATTGTTAGAAGAACTGTTGCTTTATGAAGCTGCTCAATTCTACACATATCAAAATATTATGGCAGAAGATATCAACGCTGTGAAATTTTGAGTTGGAGGAAACAATGGCTGTTTGATGTATCATTCTAAACCTACAATAATTAATTAGCGGGAAATTAGTTGTGAACAATTCTACTTTTTAGCACTTCTTCACCTTATTAAACCATGGTGTAAAAAAGAGGAACTTATAGGTCTGTTTGAATCCTATGAAGAATTTAATGTTTATGAAAATGACATTGCATTGCCACAATTTCAGACATACTTGCAAATGTTGTAACAAGAAATACAGAAAGAGAATAACATTGAAGCACAAATTTAGAACAATACTGCATCAACTAATACATCTTTCACATTGAGGGCTGGTGACCCACTTAGACAACCAATTAACTACCAAAAAAAAAGAATTGGTGTTTTACCCTAAGTATATACAGATTACACATAAATATTAAAAATAAAATCAATAATTTCTGTGTACTCTAAAGAAAGCCCAAACGTAGTCCCAAAAAATAAACATATGGCATATAGCCTACAACCATAGAGACTATGGGCCAAATGTATAAACATTAGGAATAGCGATGACCTAATTGCGATTTTCTGCAAATCGCAATTAGGTAATCGCTATTACTAAAGTATGAAACTCCAAGAGTTTCATGAAACTCCAAGAGTTTCATTAAGCGATTGCTAGAGGGTTGCAAATCAACCTACCTCATTAATACAGATGAGGTAGGTCGCAATTTGTGGCCCTCTAGGAATTGCTAAAATCACAGGGATGGTGGCCTGATAGAGTAGCAGACCACCATGTCTGTGATTGCTTTTCAATAAAGCAATCTTTTTTTTTTTAAATGCAGCCCATTTCCCACAAAGGAAACTGGGATGCATTTAAAAGAAAAAAAATGAAAAGTTTTATTTTCATTTTTTAAGTTCCACGGACCACTGCCTGCTCTTAAAAAAAATGTTTTCGCCAACATTCCAAAAGGGGAAGGGGTTCCTTTTGGCCCCTTCCCAATTGCAAATGAGTTACCACCAACTTGGAGTTGGTGGTAAAAATGTGAATGTTTTGAGACCACATTCACGGTCACAAAACATTAATACATACTGCTGCGATTTGGCGTTTGGTAGGGACGCCCTAAAGAAATACCGAATCGCAAACCCATTTTTCAATTCGGGAACAGGTTACCAAATCGCAATATAAGGTTTGAGGCATAGAAAAGCCTTTCTTGCATTCACAATTGGGCCGATTCTGCAAATCGGCCTGTTTGTGAATGCAAAATAGGTTCATGCATGTTGTCCCTATGCTTTATGGTCCAAACTGCCAATAAATGCCATACAAGTACATATGTGTATAATAAAACTCTTATATTCCCATGATATTCTATATTATTATTTATACATCCAAATATGCTTTTCATTTCTGTTACCATATTAATAAATGTTCTGAACACTAAAAAAACCATACCAATCCAATTAAAAAAATGGTTAAAAATGGTTACAACTTAGTTATAGGTAGGAAGATGTGTATGGCTATAGGTGGAACAGTTCCATCAACAACTTATATAGTAATCTGTCTGTCATTTGTATAATATGACAAGTGGGAACAAATTGCATTGTGATATCAAGTTGACTGAATTATTTTTTGATACAATTCCCATATGATGCACTCCAAGATGGCTGAAAAGTTTCTTGAAAACAGTGTCCTTTGTTTATTTTTATGACAAGTGCACAATATACGGTGTAGGTTGAACTGCATCACTTATCACTAGTGAGAAAGGCTTCTGGCCAAGACACATGTGGTGGAAACTGTGAATAAACTACACTGCTCTCGAAGTGAATCTGCCTGTCATCTCTTTGGCAATCAAAGGACTTTCTGGTAAAAGTATAGCAGGCTATTTTTTGATAATTTTGGCTCCGTTTGATTAATCTCCACAAAACGTTGCAGACCTATTTGTTTTTCTACAGTGTTGGATGATTCAAAGTTTTGTGATGATTCATTTACGGGGTGCAAAGAAAAAAGTGGGGTCAAAAACATGTTATGCCACCAATACATTTTCCATAGACTTTCTAGAGGATCATAGTAGGAAAATGACAAAACGGATTTTCATCAGCTTTAGCAAGAATATGATTATGATGAGGAAAGGATCCTTTTTAGCAATGATAGTGAATTGGTTTAGTAGTTTTTAAGTTATAAGACAGAAAAACGTATTGGGCCATGGTAAACTATAGTAGTACCATTGTACACCGCTGTACATTGCAATGACAAAACACAAAACAATTGGTTAATGAAAGCCTTTTCAAAATTAAAATTAAAAGGCAGCCATGTTTTGTAGACTACAGTTTGGATGTGTTGTGAGTTTGTGTGTAAAATATATGTTAATAATGATGATGTATTTGTCCTCATTCACCAGAGGATAGATAGCTGTTGCCGCTACAAGGTTTTAAAGGAACTAAACACTCTAGCCCATGTTCAAAATCGTCCTGTATCTCACCCAAGGAGCAAGGCTCCCCTACCATCTCCTTATTTCTAACAAGAGAAAGGGAAGATCTTTGGAGCCAGTTGTGGTATAATCATCGTACCTGATTGCCAATCGAAGCAACACAACGTTTCCAAGGTTCCCCCCTGAATGTCACTCAGTTTAATTTCCTAAATTTGAGTGAAAAACTCCTCTGGACATCTATTCCCTCACCAATGGGGCAATAGTATCATTTCAGTATTTACAAATAAAAGTTCTTGCAAAGAGAACCAGATAGCATAAAAGGTGTTGATCCACATCACTTAAATAGACATTGATTGCCCGCAAAGAACTCACTTTCCAGCCTCTGGTCTCCCCCTCCATGGGAATCTCAGACTGCCTAGTGGTTCGCTCCCTTTCCTTCACCCCTCCGTTAACTTGTGTCCTGGTGTACAGACCCCCGTCCTCCCCTCAAACTTTCCTCCCCTGTTTTCAAGACTTAATGGCAACCCTGGTGGTTAACCACGCCTCCATCTTAGTCTTAGGAGATTTCAACTTCTGGCCTTCCGACCCTGCGGAATGCGCCACGTCCAAGGAGTTCTCAGACTCTCTTGGGTCGCTCAATTTCTCATCAGTTGTTAATGCTCCCACACACAGGTTGGGGCACATCCTGGACCAAATTTGGCAACGTGATTGCCCGGTCAACTCCCTCTCAATTTCCCCATGTTCATGGTCAGATCATTCACTAATCACCTTTTCCCTATCCCCTATTCCACCACCCACCACCCAAACCTACCGCTGTGAAAAATGTCTGGGTGCGCTCATGGAACCGAGTTGACATCGTAGCCCTATCGTCTCTCCTTTCTTCCTCCAGCCCTGAACTGACTGCACTGCCTTCCTCTGGCCAGGCAGAAGCAATTACTAACTGGCTGCGGGCCGGGTGCGACAAACTCACTCTCCGCCAAGCCGAACGAAAATGGAGACGGAATTACTGCCCAACTGCCAAAAATCGTTATACAGAACTTCTTACCCAGTACAAGACAGCTATACTTGACACGAAGAAAAATTATTTCTCCTCTAAAATCCAGCTTGCGGAAAATCGGCCTAGAGAAATCTTTTCTATCATCCAGGATCTTGCCTTTTCCGACAGAACATCGCTCAAACCACTACCCTCTCAAACATTATATGACTCGCTCAATTTCTTTTTCTTGGACAAAATTAACAAAATCAAAAGCAAAATTCCCTCCCCATCCCAGACCTTCACTGACCCCCGCTGCCCTCCAGCCACCGCATATTTGGACTCAATTCCTCCTCTTTCGACCGACTCATTTCTCTCTATTCTCCCGTTGGTCAAGTCCGGCTCTCCGCTGGACCCCTGCCCCGCTTATATATTAAAGCAGATTTACACTCACTGTCCCTCACCACCCTTAGTGCTCTTAAACAGCTCGCTGGCTAAGGGCATTGTTACTCCTGCACTCAAATCGGCTGTGATTGTCCCGATTCTGAAGAAACCTGGTGTGGACCCCTCCGATCCAGTTAACTTCCGTCCAATTTCCCTCTTGCCTTACCTGGCGAAGGTATTGGAACGGCATGTGGTTAAAACCTTGAGCGAGTTCGTGGAAAGTCACGGCGTGTTAGCCCCCAGACAGGCCGGCTTCCGCCCAGCCCACTCAACTGAGTCCGTTATAACATCGGTTCTGGACAATCTCCGACAAGGAATGGATACCAACCAACATCAGGCCCTGATCCTCTTACATCTCTCCGCCGCATTCGACACGGTGGACCACACCATCTTACTTTCCCGTGTCGAAGCGGCGGGAATCAGAGGAACAGCGCTACTATGGTTATCCTCCTTTCTGAACGGTCGGACTCAAGCGGTTCGTCTGGGAGAGTTCTCTGCAGATTTTCAACCAATTCAGTGTGGTGTTCCCCAGGGCTCCTCTCTGTCCCCTCTCTTGTTTAACCTCTACATTGCCCCCCTCATTTTGGCTTTACAGCGTCTGGAGGTCTCTGTGTACAATTACGCAGACGACCTCCAGCTCATTTTTTCCCTTTCCTCCACCCCTGAGTCTATGTCCAATGTCCAGTCCATTATGACCTTTATTCAGGACTGGATGAACTTCAACCACTTGAAGCTCAACCCCGATAAAACGGAGTTGGTGCTAACGGGTGGTTGCTCCAGTCCCTGGACATCTTCTTTTTGGCCCCCTTCACTTGGCCCCCCTCCCACCCCTGTACCCTCTGTCAAAACCCTTGGATTTAAAATTAATAATCAACTCTCCTTACACTCTCAAGTGTCTGCTGTGGTTTCCTCAGCCTTCCTTTCACTTAGGACCATCCGCAGAGTCTCTCGATTTTTCGCCCCAGAAGCGCTCAAACTAATTCTGTTAGCCATGGTAACATCTCGCCTAGATTATGGTAATATCCTTTACCATGGCATGCCCAACTACCTCTTGAGACGCCTTCAGCTTGTCCAAAACCAGGCTGCTCGGCTGGTCTTTAACCTCTCTAAGTCACATCATGTAACCCCTCTCCTCTCTACCCTGCACTGGCTCCCTGTCCGACAACGAATTTTATTCAAGCTTGGTTGCACCATCTTTAAAGCCCGGACAGGATCTGCCCCCTCCTTCATCAACTCAACCATTCAATCCTACACGCCTTCACGAGACCTTCGATCCGCCTCTCACCACCTTCTCCTGGTTCCCCGTTTTAAACGGAAGAAGTGGGGTGGCTCTAAATTTTCTACCACGGGTCCAGTCTTCTGGAACTCTCTTCCATTGCACCTCAGAACCTGCACCCAGTACCCCCTCTTCCGTAGAGACTTGAAGACCTTCCTCTTCACCCAAGCCTTCCCATCTTAAACGCTCACCTTACCCTCTCTCCGACCTACCAAGTAGCAATTGTCAGTGAGCGCCAAGAAACCGCCAGGTGTACGAGCGCTATACAAATCCCTTCAAATTCAAATTCAAATTTCACAATTTTCTTGTTCCAAAAACAATCAGATGAGGGCTTGCCTCTATGTTTTGTTGAAAAATTCCATTTACCATCATACCTATATCCATCTAGTATGCTTACAGAGAGGGACATCTCACAAACATGTGAAGATCACTGGCCTGAATTTCCAGCACTTCCTAAATATTCCCTCACCCTGGTTGAAGAGCTTGGCCATTGGTTTCAGTGACCAGTAAATTCAGTAGATGGTTAAAAAGTGATTTCTCCTTAATGATGCAGATCTAACTGTATTATACAGATATTTCAGAGATATTTGCCATACGTTTCCTATCTTGGACATTGACAAGTCAAAATAACAGATTTGACAAGGTTCTGGAGCATTCTTCTCCTCATTGTCCGGTAAGCCAGCACATCAAAATGCCACTTCCTTCCTTCTCAAAGCTTGATTATGTAGGACCTCTTCTATCTCCTAGACATCTTTTTGAGGCCACTTATTTTTTGTGCACCAAGATCATAACTGTTGGTACCCAAACTGTGCGATATTTCCAATAGTTCGTCAACACGAATCCTCCAAGGAGATGAGTTCACCTTCCTCAAATTAATGCCCCCACTGTACTGTACCACTCTTTTTTTTTCAAAACTCTTCAATAAGTCAGCTGATATAGTGTTTGTAAGCAGTACAAAGCAATGAAAACATACAGAGCAGGTGACTAATATATAGTAATTATTAAACGGGACCGTGAACGAAAGCCCCAAACATTTTAACATACAGTGTCGCATACTGTAAAACAAAACCCCGGTAATGCACTGCTCGCCCAACGACATACCTCAAGTCCATCAGAACAGCCATATGCCCCTGTGCTACACCTCTATATGGTTTCAATGTCTGCAGGGTGCGGAGCAGGTGGCTCCAGTCCAAGGCCCCTAAAATCTGCACATCGTTTCCATATTTTATAATGTTTCTGAGGGCACCCTCTCGCTTTAAAAATAGGTTGCTCCTGACCCATACACCAGTCGAGACCAGCCCTCCAAGCACTCAATTTGGGTGGAGACGGATCCTTCCATGCCCTTGCAATTACCCTTTTAGCTAGGGGGAGACCCAAGAACAGTAGATGCCTTTTGTAAATATTGCTCCATCTCATCTGTGATATGCAAAAGTACAAGCCTAGGAGAATGAGGTACAACCCACCCTAATACTTCAGATAGACAGCCATGACTCCTCTCCAGATCCGGCCCAAAGCTGCACAGCAATAGGTTGTGTGGAGTAATGTACTCTCCTCTCTATCAGATCTAAGGTTCATGGGGGAGCCTATCATCCCTGCCCTACAAAGCCGATACCTAGTAAAATATGTGCGGTGCAGGTAAGTAGTAGGTAGGGATACCACTCATCAACCGCAAACTGATGGTCGCAAAAATGACAGGTCTGGCCGCAAACTGCTGGTCGCAAAAATGACAGGCCTGGCCGCAAACTGCTGGTCCTAAAAGTGACAGGTCTGGCCGCAAACTGTTGGCCGCAATAACTCTGGTTTTAAAAGGGGTGACATGTAGGGCTAGTGCCAAAAGTGACAGGTCTGGCTGTAAAAACAGAGGTATGTGTGTATGTATGTGTTTAAAAGTGCGTAGAAAAGTGCGTGCCTGTAGGAGGGAAATGTCTGGGCATGTTTAAAACTGGGGGTTGCAGACAGCTGGTGGTTGAACAGCTGTGGAGCAGTCCTGAGGCCCCAGCCCTGGGCCTATGAAGGCTCGGGCATGTAGGTGTCAAAGTGGTAAAGGGTAACAGGCCTGATCTGAGGGAGGACGAATGAAAAACCCAGCACCGGTCCCTCACTAACCTTCCTTTGGGCAATTCTCAAAAATAGGCTAATACAAGCCCTGTTATAAAATAACAAACCACAGCCACCCAGGACCTTTGGGGATGTGTGAATTACATCCTGCCAGGTGTCATGTAGAACCAAAGCTGCCCCCTGACAACCTGAAACAGGGTGGCAACTGGCAGGATGTAATTCACACATCCCAAAGCTCCTGGCCGCAGAAAGTGACATTCCTGGCCGCAAAAAGTGTCAGGCCTGGTCTTAAAAAGGGGTGACATGTAGGGCTAGTCCCAAAAGTGACAGGTCTGGCAGGAAAAACTCTGGACGTAAAAATGACAGGTGTTGGGGCTTGGGATTGGAGATAGATCCTGATCCATGGAGCCCTCCACCCCACGGGAAGGGCCAAACAGCTATAACACCTGAGGGCCATTATAAAAGTGTCAAGAAAGTGTAGAGAGTTTTGCGATGACCACCCAAGCACCGGTGTCTAACCCTACTCTTCCCGGGATAGGCCCTGAGTTTGAGTACCAGATGTCAAAATAATAAAAGTGTTGTACTGTTTATACTGTACAAGGACAGAAAAGGTTCCCACCCCGAAGACCACCATGACATTGTTCTAAACCCCCCACAAGCCAGAAAGGGCTGTGGGGTCTTCAAATTAGCATGCCGGGACAAATATAAAAAGGCCCCTTAAGGATTCCTGCCCAAACACCCATTCAGAAACCCCGGGGGAGCGACCTGCCTGGATAGTATTGCTGTACCTTAAGGATTCCTGCCCAAGCAACCATTCAAAAACCCTTGGGGAGCAACTTGCCTGGATTGTTCTGCTGCAGAGAGCCACCCCAGGAACTTAAAGCAAGAATGGACCTGAGCCACTTATCCCAGATTAACGCCGCCTGCTACACTGTAATGGAGGTAATTAAGGGATGACGCCATGATGTATGTTTATGGGTTATTTAAAGTATTAGGGACAATGCAATTAAGGGAGCATAGATGCATTTTAAATGGTGCTCAGTGCATTTGTAGTATTGTACCCTTGGTGTTTTAATTAAGCTTTAAGGCATTATGATCTGCTGCTTAATGTGAATAATGTTGTCATTGAAGTTCTTAAAAGGCGCAAAATACAATGTAGCTGTATTTAAAGTGTATAAAGGAGGGTATGGGTGTGGCGCAGGGGTGTAGTCTTAAGATTATACTTTTTTTTTTTATAGAAACATTTTACCATGCCGGTATACATTTAATGTCAAGAATGTTAGAGGTTATGAGGCATTTGTATTGCAAGGTTACCAGAGGTCCTTTAAATAAAATACAATGTTTACGAATTCAAAATAAATAATACAATTTGGTACTCACCACCCCTGTTTATCCTGCCGGTGAACTGTCTCAGAAATCATAGCCTTCAGGTTAAAAAAAACCAGCTGCTACAAGTCCATGGGGGCTCAGGAGTCCGTGATGGCATGGGGCTCGCTGCCCTGTTTTTAATTTGAAATGCCCCAGAGACCCCTTGCTGCAGGCGCTGCTCTAGGGCTCAGGTGGCCGTGATGGCATGGAGATCGATGACCATTTTTTAAATTGTAACGCCCCAGAGCCCGCTTGCTGCAGGCGCTGTTCTGGGGCTCAGGAGGCTGTTCTGGCAGGGGGGCATGAGGGCTCAGTTTTCTAAAAAATAACCCAGAGCCCTCTTGCGGCTGGCGCTGCTTGGGGTGTCTGGGGGCTGGATCCAGGGGTCCGAGTGGCTCTGTGGCCCGAATGCCGCGTTTTAAGAATAAATAAATAACCCCGAGCCCGCTTGCGGCTGGCGCTGCTCGGGGTTTCAGGTGCTTGCTCCAGGGGTCCGTGGGGCTCTGTGGCCCGAATGCCGCGTTTAAATAAATAAATAACCCCCGAGCCTGCTTGCGGCTGGCGCTGCTCGGGGGTGTCTGGGGGTGGGCTCCGTGATCTGCGGGGCTCTGTGGCCCGAATGCCGCATTTAAAAAAATAAATAAATAACCCCGAGCCCGCCTGCGGCTGGCGCTGCTCGGGGTTGCAGGGGCTTGCTCCAGGGGTCCACGGGGCTCTGTGGCCTGAATGCTGCGTTTTAAAAAACAATAATAATAACCCCCGAGCCCGCTTGCGGCTGGCGCTGCTCGGGGGGTTCAGGGGCTGGCTCCGTGATCGGCGGCATGGCTGCTTCTCCTACGGGACTGATGTGCAAGACCCTCCCCTTCAATGATGTCACCATCCAGTCACTGAAGGGGCGGGGCCTTGCACATCAGGTGTGTGTGTGTGTGTGTGTGTGGTTTTTTAAATATTTATTTAATGCGTTTTTATATAGCGCGGACTTTAACCGAAGGTGTCAGAGCGCTTCACAATAGGAACAGTAATGATACATGAGGAGAAAAGTTACAAGTGAGTGTTGGACTTGGCCCTTCTGGCAGGTTCACCCCTGGACTTTTTGGCTTTTTATTTGTGACTTGGTATGGTGATTGTTTGGTCTCTGCGCCCTTTCCCTGTGTCCCAGGGTAAAGTGCGTGCGTGCTCTGAGTGCATGTGGTGAGATAGGCCTGCCCTCCCATAGGAATGCATGGGGAATGTATGTGTCCCTAGTAGTTCCTGATGCGTGGGGTGTGCTGGCCCGAGTTTGGTATGTGCGGACTCGTGGGAGTGAATGCTGCGCAATGATGTGTGCGGCGTGCATGTACCTAGTGTGGAAGTGCCACTTCTAGAAGTGGGCACTTCTGTGTGCAGTGTGTCTGTCGCGTGATTGGCTGGTCATGTCATGTGACGGGCTAGGGATTCCCCAGTGTCAGGATGAGTCACCCAGTGGTGAATGGGGAGATCAGCAGCTAGATGGGTGGGAGGAGTACACCTGGGTCCTGAATAGGACAGGGTTTTCCAAACACAATGCTGGCCCCGCTCCCTGTGGTGCGACTGACGACCCTAGCCCTTCCAGTGAATAGAGTGAGGGGCTGAGCACATCAAGGGTGCTCCCCAACCAGCTGCGACTGGTTTTCCCCCTCACCCTGAACCCAGAACAAAGGGTTTGCCTGTATAAAAATGGGGCTGTGTCCCCACAGAAACTGTTCTCTGCCAGGATCCTACCTGAGGGGGGCTGCTGCTGCTGCTGGACCGGAGGACCGCCACTTGGACTACCTCCCTGCCTGGAGGCCCAGTGAGCTGGCTCTGGGTCCAGCCTTGCCCCCACCCCTGCCTTGCTGTGTGCAGGGGAGACTTTTTGCTGGACTTTGTTATTATCCTGCTTAAAGCGCGGGGAGCGCTTTATTTGTCCCTAAAGCACTGGGAGCGCTTGATTTGTGGGACCTAGCGCCTGGGAGCGCTTTTTGGCAACCTTTGAGGGGTAGCGCTTCTGTTTCCCTGCAGCCTGGGGCTGCGCGCATTTTGAAAAGGGGATTCCCCCGCTTTTGGTGCTTATTTATAACGGGTGCCCACCCCGCGTTCTGGTAGCCTCTGGTGCCTTTAATTTATAGCGGGTGCCCACCCCGCTTATCTCCTCCTCTTTGACGTTCATACGAAGGCGGGAGCCCACCCCGCACTTCGGTGTAAGGAGAAGATCACCGCCGCGGCCGGGCTCGAAGGAAGTCAGGCAGGCCGGGGGCGGGACGCCGGGACAACCGGAAGTAGGAGGGCGGGAGCCTACCCCGCCTCCTTCCGAAAGACTCGCGGTTGTTTTCTGGGCCCCGGAGCAGGCAGGAGCCGACCCTGCGCCCCGGTGCCCTCACCCGAGCAGAGAAGAGGACGGGAGCAGCGCCGCCGGAGGGGAACAGGAAGCCTCCCGCCGCGTCCAGAGACCGCCTCGTTGCTCCGGTGAGTGAGGGGAGGGTGCCCGGGGCCGCCTGTTCTGTTACGGAGCGCTGGTGCGCTCCAACGGGGCTCGCACTAGCTAACGAGCCTGCAACGCCCCCCCCCCAGTTATCGCAGAGCCAGCAAGGTTCAGGGGGCCATCTGTGGGAGTAGAGCCTGCGGGGCTCACGAGTCCCCCGTGTGGGACTTCAACGACGGGGAGCCTTGGTCAGTTTGGAGCCGCGCTCGGCTCTACAACGTGTCTGGGAGGCATTTCCTGACCAGCGGAGCGGCCCCGGAAGGCAGCGGGCCGCTCCCACGGACACGGGGGCATTCTTGCTACAGAGCCCACGAGGCTCCAACGTTGGCCCCCATTGTACAATTTAGAGCGTTGCACGCTCCCAACGACCGGGGGCATTTTGATAGAGTCTGTGAGACTCCAACAAGGGGCACATTGTTTCTTGAGCCACGGAGGCTCTAGGGGGGCATTCCTAGTTGTTTGAGCCCACGAGGCGCCTCCATTGTCGGAGGACACCCCGAGCCCAGAGAGGGCTCAGGAGGCACGCCGGTGCCAGGTTCCTTTCCCCCAGCTGCCCAGCACTTAGTGGGCAGCTGCCACGTTTAGGTTGTGCCCCGGTACACTTTGGCTGGCGCAGCTTGCGCAGCCTTGCCCCTGACATTGGGACACAGGGCGTCCTTGCCCCTTCAAGGCCAGTTGGCCCAGGGACTGCCACAGATAGTGGCTAATGTGAGTTTTTGCGCCATTGTACCTTTCCTGCACCTCTGAATGTGTTTATGCGTCATGTGCTTTGCTTTACACCGCTGAATGTATTTTATGCATCGTGTGTTTAGTTGCTTAGACCCCTACAGGTATACTTACCTGATGCTAGTGTGATGACGCTGAGGTCATTATTGCGCCAGTAGTTACTGGTTGGGTGCTACATGTTCTATTTTAGTGCTACAGTGATTGTAAGTGCTATGGTCTAAAGTATTATTCCTATTTCTAAAAAGTGCTAATTCCTGACAGTGGTCCATGTGGCCCTGTCCCCTGTATATATAATCCCTTGTAAATTCTGCCCGTGCCTGTTGGCACATTGTAGAGTGTGTGTTTTTATCTAATGTGTTGTGTATAATACAAAGGTTATTTTTATAGAATACCTTGTGTGGAGTTTCCTTTGTGGTGGGCCTTGGGTGTTGTTGCTGGGTGCGCGCGCAAACGCTTTACACATCGCCTCAGGGATAAGCCTGTCTGCTCGTGCCAAGCTACCAAGGGGGTGAGCAGGGGTTATCTTTGGCGTGTAACTCCCCAGCCCTGACTAGAGTGGTGGTTTCTGCCTGGCTTTGGTGCAAGCCCTAGCCAACCCGAAATCCCATTTCTAACATTGGTGATCAGCGGTGGGATTTGGACTTGCGTTTGCGCTGTACCGCAGCAGCAACTGGCCGCACTACAAAACTCTGCATTTAGATAAATCACATGGTATAGGGATTATTGTTTTAAAATTGTTTTTAATTGTCATTTCTTTGGAAATGTGGTTTTGTGCACTGTGAGTTAGGTGTCCCTAGCTCGGGAGGGTAGATCATCCCCCTAAGTGCATTGTGTTTCTGGATTCACCAGAGGGTGGGATCCAGTGGTGGCAGCGTAATAGTGTCCTGTACATTTGTCCCCCGCCCTGCGCCCAGAGTTGGTACCTGTGTCACGTGGTGGTCAGGTTGAGGAATCAGGGGTGGTAGAAACTGCCTTACCAGTCCGAGGGGAGGGTTGTGTGTGTGGATGAATGGTGTGTGGCACTAGGCAAGTGAGTGTGAGTTCTCTGGGTTAGAGAGCTTGCTGAATCTTTTTGTGAATTGTGTGCTCCTGTGTGAAACTCAGACCCCTAGGTTCCCTGTATAATTGTTACCATAACGTCCGCCAGAATGGAGCCTGCTTGTGATCCCTATGAGCTAGCTTGGCGCCAGAGGCAGGAGTTAGAAAGGTACTGTACAGAGGAAGAGTCAGAAGAGGAGGTAGAGGATGACAATACCTGGACGCCAGTAGAGAGTGAGGACCCCATAGGTAGGGCGTCCCGTGCTGGGTCCAGCGTAGGAGGCAGCGCCTCATCCCTTTCCCTGTCCCCAGAGGAGTGGGAAGATAGGAGGAAAGAAAGGGAGCACCAGCTGGCGTTAGAGAAGCTCAGGTTAGAGCATGCTCAGGCTATGGCGCAGCTGGAGGCCAGGAAGCAACAGCGAGAGACTGAGTGGGTCTTGGCGCGGGAGAGGGTAGAGGAGGCTGAGAGGGCCTCCACCAGAGGCAAAGTAGCTCTGGAGGGTAGACTATCCCCTGCGCGCAGTTTTAATTTTCTGGGCTCCCCAGGGAGGGTTGAGTCCAGTGGTAGCAGCCAGATAGATTCCAGTGTAGGAAATCCCAGTCCCAGTTCCCCCAGTCTGGTACCTGTTTCCCAGGAGGAGGAGTTAAGGTTGAAATTCAGGGGCAGTAGGAAGCTGTCTCACCAGTCTTGGGAGGAGTTTGTGGATGACTGTCAGGATGCACTGGTGGAATGGCTGATGGTTAACCCGGAAGAGGATTTGAAGGCAGTGATCAAAATGATTATCAAAGAGCAGATGCTCAGTAGTTGTTCTCCAGGGTTGCGCCAACACCTGCAGAGGTACGACTCTTTTTGTCCTTGGGAGCTTGCGGAGGAAGCAGAGCGCTGGGAAAGGGCTAGAGGTTCTCTAGAGTCATTAGGGAGTGACTCCAAAAGTAGTGGGTCAGGTATCTTCCAGCCCAGCGTGGTGGAAGAGGCTCAGTGTAGCCCAGCTAGGTCCCAGGATAGCGAGGAGGGTGTAGGGGCTCACTGCCTGGCTCAGTGGAGCAGGAGTGAGAGGGTGACCGAGGGTCCCCGGACGTACGAAACCCTGCCTCAGGACTTGGATGGTTCCATGAGGGAACACCAAGTTGGGGACCTAGGCTGTCCTGTTAGCCCATTTGAGGGAGATCTCCTTGTGAGTAGAGGACCTGGAGCACCTGTAACCAGGACTCCTGTGGTTCTAGAGTCTGGCAGTACCGCTCCGGTAGGGAGGGTACAGGAGTCCAGTGTGAGGAGTGATTGGGGGATGAGTTTCCCAGTGGAAGAGCCTGTGGGTCAGGGACTACCCAGTTGGGCTAGGATCCCGTGTAGTGACCAGGGTGGCACCACTTCTGTTCTGGGGGATCTCCGCGCACTGTCAGGTGGACAGGGGACGGGAGATCAGCGCCAGACAGACAGTCGCTCGACATATGTGTCCTTTGATAGCCTCAGGGGGATGGAGTGGAAATCCCCAGAAGTCCTGGAGTGCCAGGCAATTATTCCACCAAAGGTTCTAGGCCGGAGGTTGGAAGGCCAGGTTCGGGATCAGCCTGACCTGAGGGGTGGGACGTCTGTAACCAGCGTCCCGACCAGTTCTTCTTCCAGAGGTACCGCCCCAGTTGGTAGGGAGCAGGGCTCTGGAAGGGGGTGCAGAGGGTGGGAGAGCCCACCTCTGCCCCCGGTACAACCTGAGGGGTTAAACCCTGGGTTGGGATGGCGTTCTAGGTGTACCCCTCGCCAGAGGAGGAGGAACCCTAGGAGAAGGGGTAGGGGGAGGAGAGCTTTCCCTGAGACTCCTGGTCCGCCTGAGGGTGTAGACCCTAGGCTGGAGAACCAGTGGCAGTCTAGTCCTGTCTTTCAGAGAGGGAGAGTGGAGAATGGCCGCTATGTGCCAGGGGTTACTACCCCCCACTCTGTGGTTAGGCAAAGACCAGTGGCACCTGGGTGGCCTAGGGCCTGGTCTTGGCCGCGGACAGCTTGGGAGTACCAGTGGGGTAGCCCAGTTGGTCCAGACAGTGGTGTTAAAAAGAATTCCATGGGTTCACCGTGGCGTAGAACCGGAGGGTGTCCATGCAGTTGCGGGCCCGCGTCCGTGTTCTATCGCCCCAAGCAGGGAAGTCCATCACGGTGGTGATTGGTCTGCCCTGCGTTTTGGCTGGAAGGGGGTTGTGTTGGACTTGGCCCTTCTGGCAGGTTCACCCCTGGACTTTTTGGCTTTTTATTTGTGACTTGGTAT
The DNA here is from genome assembly GCF_964204655.1 of Triturus cristatus. Lineage (NCBI taxonomy): Eukaryota > Metazoa > Chordata > Amphibia > Caudata > Salamandridae > Triturus > Triturus cristatus. Next base: position 873,179,672 of record NC_140590.1, read on the forward strand.
GGTGATTGTTTGGTCTCTGCGCCCTTTCCCTGTGTCCCAGGGTAAAGTGCGTGCGTGCTCTGAGTGCATGTGGTGAGATAGGCCTGCCCTCCCATAGGAATGCATGGGGAATGTATGTGTCCCTAGTAGTTCCTGATGCGTGGGGTGTGCAGGCCCGAGTTTGGTATGTGCGGACTCGTGGGAGTGAATGCTGCGCAATGATGTGTGCGGCGTGCATGTACCTAGTGTGGAAGTGCCACTTCTAGAAGTGGGCACTTCTGTGTGCAGTGTGTCTGTCGCGTGATTGGCTGGTCATGTCATGTGACGGGCTAGGGATTCCCCAGTGTCAGGATGAGTCACCCAGTGGTGAATGGGGAGATCAGCAGCTAGATGGGTGGGAGGAGTACACCTGGGTCCTGAATAGGACAGGGTTTTCCAAACACAATGCTGGCCCCGCTCCCTGTGGTGCGACTGACGACCCTAGCCCTTCCAGTGAATAGAGTGAGGGGCTGAGCACATCAAGGGTGCTCCCCAACCAGCTGCGACTGGTTTTCCCCCTCACCCTGAACCCAGAACAAAGGGTTTGCCTGTATAAAAATGGGGCTGTGTCCCCACAGAAACTGTTCTCTGCCAGGATCCTACCTGAGGGGGGCTGCTGCTGCTGCTGGACCGGAGGACCGCCACTTGGACTACCTCCCTGCCTGGAGGCCCAGTGAGCTGGCTCTGGGTCCAGCCTTGCCCCCACCCCTGCCTTGCTGTGTGCAGGGGAGACTTTTTGCTGGACTTTGTTATTATCCTGCTTAAAGCGCGGGGAGCGCTTTATTTGTCCCTAAAGCACTGGGAGCGCTTGATTTGTGGGACCTAGCGCCTGGGAGCGCTTTTTGGCAACCTTTGAGGGGTAGCGCTTCTGTTTCCCTGCAGCCTGGGGCTGCGCGCATTTTGAAAAGGGGATTCCCCCGCTTTTGGTGCTTATTTATAACGGGTGCCCACCCCGCGTTCTGGTAGCCTCTGGTACCTTTAATTTATAGCGGGTGCCCACCCCGCTTATCTCCTCCTCTTTGACGTTCATACGAAGGCGGGAGCCCACCCCGCACTTCGGTGTAAGGAGAAGATCACCGCCGCGGCCGGGCTCGAAGGAAGTCAGGCAGGCCGGGGGCGGGACGCCGGGACAACCGGAAGTAGGAGGGCGGGAGCCTACCCCGCCTCCTTCCGAAAGACTCGCGGTTGTTTTCTGGGCCCCGGAGCAGGCAGGAGCCGACCCTGCGCCCCGGTGCCCTCACCCGAGCAGAGAAGAGGACGGGAGCAGCGCCGCCGGAGGGGAACAGGAAGCCTCCCGCCGCGTCCAGAGACCGCCTCGTTGCTCCGGTGAGTGAGGGGAGGGTGCCCGGGGCCGCCTGTTCTGTTACGGAGCGCTGGTGCGCTCCAACGGGGCTCGCACTAGCTAACGAGCCTGCAACGCCCCCCCCCCCCAGTTATCGCAGAGCCAGCAAGGTTCAGGGGGCCATCTGTGGGAGTAGAGCCTGCGAGGCTCATGAGTCCCCCGTGTGGGACTTCAACGACGGGGAGCCTTGGTCAGTTTGGAGCCGCGCTCGGCTCTACAACGTGTCTGGGAGGCATTTCCTGACCAGCGGAGCGGCCCCGGAAGGCAGCGGGCCGCTCCCACGGACACGGGGGCATTCTTGCTACAGAGCCCACGAGGCTCCAACGTTGGCCCCCATTGTACAATTTAGAGCGTTGCACGCTCCCAACGACCGGGGGCATTTTGATAGAGTCTGTGAGACTCCAACAAGGGGCACATTGTTTCTTGAGCCACGGAGGCTCTAGGGGGGCATTCCTAGTTGTTTGAGCCCACGAGGCGCCTCCATTGTCGGAGGACACCCCGAGCCCAGAGAGGGCTCAGGAGGCACGCCGGTGCCAGGTTCCTTTCCCCCAGCTGCCCAGCACTTAGTGGGCAGCTGCCACGTTTAGGTTGTGCCCCGGTACACTTTGGCTGGCGCAGCTTGCGCAGCCTTGCCCCTGACATTGGGACACAGGGCGTCCTTGCCCCTTCAAGGCCAGTTGACCCAGGGACTGCCACAGATAGTGGCTAATGTGAGTTTTTGCGCCATTGTACCTTTCCTGCACCTCTGAATGTGTTTATGCGTCATGTGCTTTGCTTTACACCGCTGAATGTATTTTATGCATCGTGTGTTTAGTTGCTTAGACCCCTACAGGTATACTTACCTGATGCTAGTGTGATGACGCTGAGGTCATTATTGCGCCAGTAGTTACTGGTTGGGTGCTACATGTTCTATTTTAGTGCTACAGTGATTGTAAGTGCTATGGTCTAAAGTATTATTCCTATTTCTAAAAAGTGCTAATTCCTGACAGTGGTCCATGTGGCCCTGTCCCCTGTATATATAATCCCTTGTAAATTCTGCCCGTGCCTGTTGGCACATTGTAGAGTGTGTGTTTTTATCTAATGTGTTGTGTATAATACAAAGGTTATTTTTATAGAATACCTTGTGTGGAGTTTCCTTTGTGGTGGGCCTTGGGTGTTGTTGCTGGGTGCGCGCGCAAACGCTTTACACATCGCCTCAGGGATAAGCCTGTCTGCTCGTGCCAAGCTACCAAGGGGGTGAGCAGGGGTTATCTTTGGCGTGTAACTCCCCAGCCCTGACTAGAGTGGTGGTTTCTGTCTGGCTTTGGCGCAAGCCCTAGCCAACCAGAAATCCCATTTCTAACAGTGAGCATGTTACAAAAGCAAATGTTACGTTACATGAGGCAATTGTGCAAGTATCAAGAGCAAATAAAATGCAGAAGGTAGCAAACGTCACGTTACAAAAGGAAAAAGTGACGTGTGCAGGTTGCAAAAGCATGCAAAGTACATGTAGAGGTAAAAAATTGCAATAAATGGCACACTCAAAACACTAAAACAAACGTTACGTTACATGCGGCAATAGTGACAATTGTGCAAGAATCAAGAGCAAGCAAAATACAAGAAGAAGCAAACGATACGTTACAAAAGGAAAAAGTGACGTGTGCAGGTTACAAAAGCATACAAAGTACACGTAGAGGTAAAAAATTGCAATAAATGGCACACTCAAAACACTAAAACAAACGTTACGTTACATGAGGCAGTGGTGGCCATTGTATGCTAAGGCTAGCCCCAATGACCGAGCTATTAAAGTACAGGCTTCTGCGCTGCACAGGCAGCCATTTTTTGAATATATGTTTTAGAGCACCACATGCAGCGCTTTTTTTTTTAAATGTGGGCTGTTGCACCCTCCTAACAGCCTTTTTAAATGCCTACATCAATTGTTTGAAATTGTAATACATTGTTTAAGAAAGGCGTGTTTTAAAACAGTTGTTTTTTATTTAATACAGATGCAAAGCCCTGCAAAAACAGACGTTATCTATGTACCCCAGGCGCTGGACACCCCTGAAATAACTATCAACGCCCGAGAATTGACAGACCAGCAGACAGGTATATATATTTAGAGTTGTGTAGTTCTACGTAGTTTTGTACACAAATCTCTCAGAAGTTCTGTTTTTTTTCTAATGGGTTCTCATGTATGTATGATTTTACAGCTTATGATCCCGACCTACAACAAGTTCTTGAAGATCTTATGGTGTACCTCGATGCTCAAGGAGCTATGAACAATGTGCAAAACACTACCGTTCCTACATGTAAATAAAAAAGGCTGCCGTTATTTAAACTGTCTAAGACGCTGGGAGCTGGGGGAGGCCAAAGGCCTGACCAGGGGTGTATAGGGGGCCTCTGCAGAAAGATGTCTAAGGCCGGGTATTATCTTTTCTTTACAGGGGCCCCTGTGTTATGCACGGATGGCACCGAGGTACAAGAGGCTGCGCAACGTTCAAAAGTAAGACCTTTGAAGAGAAAAGCTTGAACGTGTAAAGAGGGACCTGCACCAAAGAAAGGAGCTGGGAAAAGTACTTCTAAACGGAGTAAAGCGTCAAAGAAAGGAGCTGCAAAAAGACCTCTAGCAGGTGTGTTTTTTACAAAAGGATTTGAGAAGTACTAGCGGTGTTACAGACTCTCAGCCAGAGGGGTCCAGCGGCTTGTAGCAACGCCTGTTTAAAAAGATGCTGTGTAGAAAATTAGGGTGGTGGTGATTGTACATGATGTTTTATGTTTTCTCTAATATATATTTTTCTCTTTATATTCTAGAAGCATCTCAGAAACATGCTGAAGAGAGGTCTGCCCAGCCATTAAGGGACATAACAGCAACCGTCCAGAACAACAGAGCTGCCGCAAAAGGCTTGAGTAGGCGTGTACGCCAGGAGAAACTCTCTACGTACTACACCCCTTCCAACGCGATGAACAATCCTATAGAAAAATCTATTCTGCACAGGGGTGGGGTCAGCACTGTAGGCATGTTTACAAACCCAGATAATACAGTGCAGGGTCTGTGTAAAAACGGTACAGCTGGTCTGAGCCCTCTCAGGGTATGAAAAGGGAAATGTGTCTCAAGCATGGCACCCCTTAAGAAGAAACATAGGGACTCAGAGAACCGCCCCTACCCTTTAAAACGTGAGAAGTCCACCAATGTATTCACAGAGCCCCAAACCGAACCCTTAAACCTCAAGAAGAAGGAGCAGGTGCCCCCAGAGGTCCAGGCAAGGCCCTTAAGCCCTGAGAAGAACCCGAGGAGTCCTGAGCCACAATCTAAACCCTTAGATCTATCCGTAAAAAGGGGTGCTAAACCCATGAATGATGTCTATACACCCTTGATCTCCAAGGAGGTGGTAGTTGTACCGCAGGGTGTAGAAGAGCTGGTGCCGCCACAGCCCCCTAAAACAGCGCGCCTCTCAAGAAAATATCTTAAGATGAAGCCGGGGGTCCCGAAGCTACAGATAGCACCGTCCCTGAACAACCCTATTACACTGCAGGATCCAGTCTGTGTCCTGAAACCCCAGACAGTTTCAAATAAACGAACGGTTCGTGTGGAGGTGCAAGCCTCAGACCCCAAAGCAGACTATAAGCGTTCAGGACCAGCCTAGGGTCTCAAAATGTGATAATACTCAACACTTAGGAGGTCCTTATATCGGGAGCAGCGACGTTCTCAATGCGTTGGTGGGCCTGGTAGACAGCGTAGGTGGAACCACAGAAGCGGGGCACAAGGAGGCTTCGAACAACGGGAGGTTACAGAGCCCTGGTAACCAGTCACCACACCATAACACACACATTTCCGCTAGGCCCCTGATTACTACGACGACAGCCCCTCACAATCCTCATACCCTGTGTCCCCTATTACCCCACCTGGAGCATACAACCCTACCAGCCCCGCGTCCAGCGTAAGCCCCACATTGCCCACAGCAATATGTGGGGATAATACCGCCTTGGACCAGTGGGCATTGCCGCTTATTGCACACCCCTGGGGTACTTATACGCTCATGGACACACCAGGGCGTTCGCAATGGGTCCCTATTTCTAAAACACTACAGGCACAGGCTTTACAGAATGGGGCTAAGGCTGTTAGCAGGAAAGAGGATCCTGCGGAGTTACAGCCATTTTTAAGGCCGCGCAAGGTGGCCCCCACTACTCAGATGTAAGACGATTCTATAAACACACAAGCGGTATTGGGGGCGCATGTAAAAGAGATACAGATGGAGGTTAGAAAACAAAAATGCCAGGCGAACGCCGCTAACTTAAAATTGGGGCTGGGGGTTACCAGTAACATATTCAAGAGGGCGGCCCAACAGAAGGTCGTGCAAAGGGTTGATATGTGTAAAAAAGTGATCATCCAGACGTGTCAGTCGGCTGTGGCAGACATATGTGGTATAAGGGCGTGACTAGGGCAGCGCCAACCCCTAAAGAGTCCCATGGCCTGTGGTGCTCATAAGAGGCCCCTGAAATCAAAATATAGCCGTAAGGTGCAGAGGTTACTGAAAAAGTCCTTACGCTTCTTACAACTGTTCAAGCAGCGGCCACCTGTTTCCCTAGATCCCCTCAAACAAGACAACCCTGTTTCCCTAGAACCCTTCAAACAAGGTACCATAGTTTCAAGACCAACGCCTGAAACACAGCCTGAAATACTTAACTCAGAACCACACACCCTCCAATACATAGGGGCAGGAGCTAACATATAGAGGGGTGGCCATTTGAAGGGGGTAGTGGGTAGAGCGTTAAAACTCCAACCCTCTGAACATTCAGAAGGACCTAGGGGTGGATCTGTAGCGGAGGCCTCCCTGAACAAGACGTACACCGCCATAAACCAACCTGTTCAGATAGGCTGGGGCCTGGATCCTAGAAAAGCCTGGGCCCGTAAAAAAAACCAAAAGTGGGTTAATAGTGCAAAGCACCGTAGGCTTTTAATACGCAAGCTGAAGAAGGCTAGAATATGCGCTACCCGGAGGTTTACAAGGACCCCCGAGAGAGGTCACGATCTGAACCCACTAAATGACACACCAGAGAACAACGTCGTAAGTCACACTCCTGATGATGAGGTTTCGGAGCCCATGTTTTTAGAGAGTGTTAGAAGTTACAGTCGCAATGTAGAGAGGTTTAACGCCTTAGAACACTATGAGGAGTTTAGATATGTTAACCTACACCAAATAACATCATCCGATCATGGGGTTCTAGCTATACATCAGGCTGTGCAGGAGCTCATAGAAAGGTTGTTACGCGATGTGGGTCCTAATGACTTTTTTCAACTCCGCTTCCAGGGGCAGGGTTTTGACAGGCCGTTGTTCACCAGGAGGAAGGCCCGAGATGTGTTTGACGCGGTGCAATTTTTAGAAAACCTCTCCAGGCTTTTACAGAGTAAGGCTGAACTAGTCGCCTATGGCACTTTTAGAGTCATAGCCCTCATTGTACGGGGGCATGAGGGGGGTGTTTCCAGACCTTTAAAGATACTATACAGTCAGATAATTGGTAAGAAATAACGGTGGCTGCTCAACTTTAACAGCTACGCATCCAATACATGTCTGGCGGCCAGCATCGTGGGGCTGATGATGGATCGCAAGACCCCTGACGCTGTCATCATGTCTGGAGCGGCTGAAGCCCATGAGGTTCTTGAAATACCTCCTGACCGCATGGTCGGCTTTGGTGACATAGGTCTTTTTGAGAACTATTTCGCAGTGACGGTGAAAGTTCTTTATCACAACGGCTCCTGGCAGTACTTTACAACCGGGGAACATGTGAGAAACAAGACCGTACATGTCCTTCACAACGACAATCATTTTTACGGAATCTTGAACCTTAAAGGTTCTCTGGGGGTCAAGTATGTGTACTCACATTGTGACCATATATACAACAATAGAACATTTCACCAGTGTGAAATGCATTGTATGATGTGTCAGAGGGACGGGTGCATAGAAGACACTACCTTGAAGGTGAGGTGTGGCACGTGTAGGATGTTTTGTCGCTCGCAAGACTGCTTGAGCATACACAAGAAATCTTTTAAGTGCATCCCTAAAACGGATTGCTGCGAGTGTGGTCGGTATGTGGCAACGGATCATAAGTGCAAAGGCATGATATGCCCCCGTTGCCATGTGTCTTTCACGGCCGGCACCAACCATCAGTGTTATATGGTTAAAGGCCTCCCCCAGACCAAGACCGAAGACTATATAGTGTTTGATATAGAGTGCACACAAGATACGGGGGTACACCAGCCTAACTATATTTACGCACACCACCTAACTTCCGACGATAGCTGGGAGTTTGAAGGGCGAACGTGCGTTGGTGATTTCCTCAGCACTTTCATTCAAACCAAATTCCAAGGGTATACCATGCTCGCCCACAATTCGAAAGCAAATGACTCCTTCTTTATTCTGCAAAACATGATTTGTGAAAAGATCCAAGTTGAACTCATAACCCAGGGTTCTAAACTGATGCTGTTGACGGTATGCCCTTTACAAATACGGTTCATAGACACCCTGAATTTCCTACCCATGAAATTGAGCAAGCTGCCAAAGGCCTTTGGGTTCCCAGGGTGTAAAGGTTATTTTCCACACTTTTTTAACACCTGGGCTAACCAGAATTATGTGGGGCCCATGCTGCCTCCTGACAGCTACGGGGTTGAATACATGATGCCTCATGAGAAAGAGAGCTTTCTACAATGGTACTCTGAAAACCGTGAAAAGGAGTTTCAGTTTCAAACAGAGTTGAAAGCTTATTGTCAGGCTGATGTAATGATCCTGAGGCAAGCTTGTAACCTCTTCAGAGATGTTGTGGTGTCTATGACTAAAAAAGTCAAGGTCTTGAAACCTAAGACACTGACTAAGAAAGTCAAGGCCTTGAAATCCAGGACCCTAACTAAAAAGGGTCTGTCCGTGAAATCCAAAACCCCAGAATACATAGACCCGTTTCAAAACGTCACTCTGGCCTCCATGTGTATGTCCATCTACAAGCACATGTTTTTGAGGTCAGAAACTATCGCTCTAGTACCGCCAGACCTCTATAACGGTAAACAGAAACGTTATTCAACCCCCTCTATACAATGGCTCATGCACGTCTCTGAGAAGGAAGACATACAATTTCAGCATGCCTTACAGGGCGGTGAATACCGCCTGGGCCCCTATCACCTGGACGGGTACTCTGTAATTAAGGGCGTGCCGACGGCGTTTGAATTCAACGGATGTTTTTACCACGGCTGTCCCATGTGTTACAAACCCCACGAGTATAACAAAATGCTGGGTGCCACATTTGAACACTTATACAGACGGACTCTGACAAAGGCCCAGTATGTTGAAAAGCGGGGCTTTGCTATGAGAGTTCTTTGGGAGCACGAGTGGCTAGACATGTTAAAAACCGACACTGGCCTCTGCTCTTTTCTTAAGAATCGTGATTTACCCAAACCTCTGGAGCCACACGATGCCTTATTCGGGGGCCGTACAAATGCCATACAGCTGTACAAGGCCGTTGGTGAGGGTGAGAAAATACAATACTATGATTTCACCAGTCTGCACAATTTTGTGAAAAAAATGAAGTTGTACCCGTTGGGTCACCCCACCATCATCTATAGAGATTTTAAGCCCCTAACCGAATACTTTGGGCTGGTCAAATGCGACATCTATCCTCCTAAGCAGCTTTACTTTCCGGTGTTACCATGCAGAGTAGATGGTAAGCTGCTGTTCCCGCTCTGTCGAACATGTGCGATGTTTAAAGAGGTTGACATTTGCAGACACACCGAAGAACAAAGGATGCTCACAGGGACCTGGTGTAGCATCGAGGTGCAAGCTGCCTTAGAGAAAGGGTACACAAAATGTGGCATTTTAAGAGCACTACAACACAACTCTTTGCCCCCTACATTAATTTGTTTCTCAGAGGCAAACAGGAGGCCTCAGGGTATCCAGAATGGTGTACTAGTCAGGATGCAAAACAGAAATACATCGCTGACTACTACGCTCACGAGGGTATCCGTTTACGCCCCCATCTGATAGAGGTCAATCCTGCACGCCGTCAGTTAGTCAAACTCTGTTTCAACTCCTTATGGGGAAAATTTGCACAGCGCACGAACCTGTCAAATACTACCTTAATAACAGATCCTGATGAACTGTTCAAGTGCCTGTTTGCCCCATGCTACGAAGTGTCCAGCTGTGAGTTTATCGATGACGATACCGCTGCTGTGTGTTGGAAATACACCCAAGAGTACCCCACAACGAGTAACAACATAAACATTTTCATAGCCTGCTTCACGACAGCCCACGCTCGTCTAGAGCTTTACGGGGTTATGGATAAGCTCCAGGATCGCAGCTTGTATCATGATACAGACTCTGTGATTTTTCTGAGCAAACCGGGGGATGAAGACCCTCCTCTAGGGGATTATCTGGGTAATCTGACCAGCGAGCTAGATAAGGATGAGTATATATTAGAATATACGTCCTCAGGACCTAAGACATACAGTTACCATACAAACAAGAACAAATTGTGTATGAAGGTCAAAGGGATAACATTAAATGTCAGCAACACCCTAAAAATCAATTTTGATAGTTTGAAGAATCTGGTGCATGAATACACTACCGCAGCCGATTCTGAGCATGCTAAAACCATAGTCGTGAACCAGCCCTGCATAGTCAGATCCAAAAAGAAGTGGGAAATTACAACCCAGCCCCTACATAAAACATTGTGAGTTGTTTTTGATAAAAGGGTCCTGACTGCTGACTATAAAACACTGCCCTATGGTTATTAGGCCCATTAGAGAGACAGCCTCCATATCATGGACACCAGGTTACAGCATCCGTTCTCCTGCGTGCTAGCAGGGCCCTCAAACTGCGGTAAAAGCTACTTTATAAAAAAGCTCCTAGAAAATGCCGGCTCTGTTTTATCCCAAACCACTAACAACATTGTGTGGCTTTATTCATGCTGGCAGCCTCTTTATAGAGACTTGGCTCGGAGGTTCCCCCCTATCAAATTTATAGAGGGTATACCGGATAACCTCAACGATGATGAGCTACTGCCCCGACCCTTGTAAATCTGATAATTGTCGATGACCTTATGCGTGAAGGTGGTGATCATCCGGAGTTAGAGAGAGCTTTTACTCAATATTCACATAATCGCAATCTAAGCATCTGTTACATTGTGCCGAAATTGTTTTACAAGGGAAAGAACAGTCGCTCTATAGCTCTCAATGCTTCATACCTTGTTTTATTTTAAAAACCCCGTGACAAACAGCAAATATCCGTCATAGCTAAACAGATGTACCCCGGAAACACACACTTCTTCATGGAAGCCTTTAACGATGCTACAGCAAAACCCCACGGTTACATGTTGGTAGACTTAAAAAATGAAACTCTAGAAGACTATAGACTGAGGGCTGATATTTTTCCCCCCGAGCTACTGGTAGTTTACACCCCATTGCCCAAGACCCGGACCTATAAAAAGCAGCGCTGATGCCTTTTAGAGCCATTTACAGACCCACCCTTATAACACACAGTGTTGACCATGTCTGCCCGCCTACGCCGCAATTTAGCTCTCCTGAAAATGCTTGCTACAGCCAGCCCCCAACACAGAAAGGCCATCCTGGGCGCCGCTTCTGACGATTTAGTGTCTGCCATTTCAGAAATAGCCCTAAACACCCTAAAAGGCAACGTCCCTATATCAAAGCGTCAGTTACAGGTGCTGAAGAAGAAGAGGGGTCTTATCAGGAAGCTCAGTAATAAAAGGGCCTCGCTCATCACCAAGAAGAAACTGGTGTAACAGTCTGGGGGTTTTATAGGTAACTTGCTGGGCATAGCCATACCTATAATTACAAGCCTCCTCTCGGGCCTGTGATAGAGCATGCCACAAAAATGTATCTGGTTCCTAGGCAGCAAATGGAGCATATGGGGTCTTCCTGGGACAATGCCTGGGATATCCGTAGAAATGAGACTCTACGCCTGGATACTGAAATTCAAGAAATTTTGAGCAGGACCGATCTAAATCCCTACGACAAGGCTAACCTTTACACCTCCACTCTCAAAAAATTCTTAAATTACTACACCCAGTGGAATACCGAGTAAAAACAAGCTGACTCTATATACCCCAGACTCTGAACAACCAACGGCTCCAGCCAACGCCCCGCAGCCCCTGCAGCCGCCTCCCGATCTTGCACCATCCTCAGATACCTTTGTTGTCGATCTCTTAAAAAATATAAACCAGAGGCACAGAGGGGCTGCTCAGATGATAATGAGTAAACTCGCAGCTTCTAAAGACCTAACCTCTTGGAATGAGCGATGCGAATTTCTCTACAAGGGACAACCGGTTGCAGGGTCGCACATGTACGATCTAGTCAAAGGTCTCACGCACCCCAAAATCCTAACGCCTCAAAATGCGTCGCGTGGTTGGAATCAGTTTCTGAAAGCCGCTGCTGAACTCAATATACCCTCCACGCTCGTTGGTAATAATGAACATCGGCGACTGCTAAAAAATTTGAAGGACCCCCTACTACCATCACCTATAAGTTCTGACGTTCGAAGGCTATCCCCTACATGGTGCCACCTCACAAAAAGACAGTGCCCAAACCCCTCACATGGATTACGCCTTGATGTTTCTACAGACTTTTTGAATAATTGTGTGTATTATGTGTATAAACGCGTCTGTTTTTTTTTTCTTCATAGGTTTCTTCAATAAAGTTTGTCAAACTAATGACCCACCTACCAACCTATTTGTGATAAACACATGTTATAACTTTTCAACCCGTCTCAGTCGTCTTTTAAAACATTTAAGGTGCATGTATATTGAAATACGGTGTCTAAATACATGTTTTTAAAAAACAGTTTTGACACATATTCGGTTTTCACAGGTCTGACCGACTCCCTTGTGTTTTCTTTTACATATTTCACAACTATACTGTCATTGTTAACAAGATCCCTTGAATATAGATTTAAGAAATTTCTAAACGAAACACCCTCTGACATTTTACTGATAAAATAAATACAGTGTTTCCCGCATGTGATGGCCATGGAATCCTGCACCCGCAGCTTGTTATACTCCACCACAGCTGCAGCTTTTTTCACAAACTTGAATATTGGCTGTGTATAGATACTGCGTTCAGGGAACTCTGCTGTACTGTCAAACACTGTAACCTTGTCCCTAGCTATAAACAAGGCGGCCCAATGTGTCCCACCCTTGTCATGAGGGTCTGTGTTAAAGACTAGGGTGCTCGGTCTTTCTGACCCTATTTCGGTTGGTAACCCGTCGCTAGGGAAAACCCCTAAAAAGTATTTCCCAGCTTATTTATGCCTGTTTAAGAAGTCACTTATCTGCACAGTGTCCATTTTACAAATGTTTTAAAGATAGTCGAACAAAATCTGTCTGGCTTGGTTGATCTGAATGATGCTGTCGAATACCGAGAATACGACCATGTTCACATTCGTCCTCAGCTGCTCGGCGAAACGTATTTCAGCTTTTTGATTCCCGTTTTTTACCAGGTTGTAGTGATCGCCATCTTCCATGTTGGGTGTTAGGTCGAATGCGAACAGCGTGTATCCGCTCCCATAGCCTTCTCATGACACGACCACACCACAGTCCCTTTGATGCTTCCTGGTTATCGAAACCAGCCCTTGATATTTCCTGATGTGGTTGGCGGTTGTAAAACTGGGTGTGTAGGATTTTGCAGGAATCACATTGCCCTCGTGGACCAACGCCGCGTAGTTGATACTGTAGTGTTTAAAATTGAAGGAGTTTGAGGCATAGGTGGCGCTAAAAGCTGTATTGTCCACAAAGCCTATGAAGATGAGTTTGGGTAGCTGCCCCAGAAATAAATTCTGCTGCTGTGTTAAGCGGGTACCTGCCGGGATACTGAATACCTTCAGAGATACTCTTTCCACAGCGTACTTGGCGTTGGATATTTGTAAAGCTTCGACGTGCGCTAACCTAACGCTCGGGGACACTTTCACTCGCTTTACAAACAGGCTTGCGAACAGGATGCTCAGCTTGTACTGTTCCGTATCCCCACTGAAGAGGCAGAATGAGTCCTTGTTGCGATTGAGCTTGAGCTTAAGATCAATTCCGTTGATGAGCAGTTTATCTTGGAAGAAGAGGTCTGAATGTATGCGAGGTCAAAGGTAAGACTTGCTGTTGCCTGCCCCGCTCTTTTTATAAACCCCTTATTGGCTCCATCCAGAGCTGTGATTTCAAACTGACCTTATGTATCCCTGTGAAAGAGACCTGCTGAAAGTTGTATGTCAAGGGCGTTGCTACTGTAATTTAGAATGCTCTTGATGTAGGCTCTGTAGGCGTACATGTTATCGTTCTGGGTGATGAGTCGATCGCCCAAGGTGATTAAACAGGGTAGCTAGCGGGTAAGCGATCGTTGCCACTTTAGCATTTTCTTCAATGTCGGTCCCATCGGCTTTTACTATTTTACACATAAGATGCAGCAGCGTGTTGTTGAGATCCAAATACATATCCGTGGACCCTGACGCAAAAAACTCTATGGGGGCCAACGGCTTCAATGCTGCTAAAGGTGATACCTCCATGAAGAAGCTGTTTTCGATGCTTGTCTGCGTGGGTTTTAGAGTAAACAAGTCTAACTCCGATTTGGCGCACTCTCCTGATCCACAATGTATGAAGGCCATAGTGCTGTTTATGAGGCTTTAAAAAATATTTACTTTAGAACCGTTTCGCTTCTTCGCAGCTCTCTTTCTTCTTGGAGCTCTTCTTTTCTGAGTGCGTTTTGAAGAGCTCCTCCATTTTTATAGGGGCCCAGAGGGCCCCTTCGTCTGGAAACCCGACGTTTCCTTTTGACACTCGTGTGTGGCTTATACACCAGCCCAGCTCCTTCTTGCGGTTGTTTGTTCATGCGCTCTGCAACCGCCGATGTAACAGACCCCACCACATCCTGGGCAATGCTCGTAGCAGCCGCCTTAACATGAGGTTTTGCAATTTCATAGCCTCTTCTCAGGAAAGGCATAGCTCTTCTAAACAGACTCCTAAAGAATCCTCCTAATACAGCCCCGTACATAACAGGTGAACCTTGAAAGTACGGTGGTCCTCCATAAACGGCCTGACTCCCTGTACATGGACGCGTCACCGTATGTTTTCATAACCACCATTCTGGCTGCTTAATATCCCATGTTGCGTGTAGGCCTTAAATGAAGCTTAACCATAACTTTCCCGTATTTAAAGGCCACCGGCTCAGACTGATCATCGTAGATCATAATTGAAATAGTGTCAAAATGGTTTTTAGAATCTGCGACGTAGTCAGGTTTGTTAAATTGTATGTTGACCATCGTATTATTATCACCCTGTATATGAACCCATCTTAACAGCTTGTGAGTAACTATCCCCGATCCTCTGAGCCTCTACAATATCACCATACACATCGAGCATGTAGAACCCCCCATTAATATCGGGGCACGTGTGATCTTGTTCCACCGGACTTTTCACATGTAGTACTGTACCTAAAACCCTTCTTAATTTACCGAAGCAGTTAAACAGGGTGTTGCGATTTATGGCTTTAAGAAACACCTTCCTTCTAATGTTATCTAGCACCAGATGAATATTCGGATGTGGTTCTATGGCAGCTATGGATTTGTTGATGGCTTCGACAACGCTTGAAACGCTTGGGTGGTAGCCGTAAAGGAAGGATACGTGTATGTCCTAGGTTCAAAAGACGAAAGAAAGACAATAAGTTAGCTGAAGAAATAAAATACATCATTTATGTAACTACCTGCTCATAACATTTTCGTACTAACCTCTGCATTTTCACCGCCCTCTGCAGCGGCTCTGAAATCTTGCGAATCGCTAATGTCCTGCGAGGCCCCGTCATCTTCGACGCTTGTCCCAGGCTGTTGCAGAACGACCTTCTCAGCAGCCGTATTCTCCTGAAGGTCAATGACTTCATAGACGGGTGTGTTAGGCGGTGCTACAGCTTCTTCAGCTTCCTCCATGTCCACTGAACTGAGACCAGCAAGCACACTGCCACTACACGAGCCCTCACTTTCGCTGCTGTCGCACTTAATCGGGGCCATCCGGCATACGTAATCCTTGAGACTAAGTTCTTCCAGAGGCCTACACATGCCATTGCCAAAACCAGTAACGTCACAGCCTATATCCTTAGGTGTTTCTTGTTGAGCATTCTCGTCCATTACCAGGGGTGTTAAGCTGCGGTATTATCTATTGATAGTGGCCTGGGAGCCATCCAACACTGGTCTTTTCACGAACGGGTTGTATCTCTTCATTATGGCAGTGGGCCCCTTTTCGTATTCGAACGTCTGCTTGCTGTACATGACTCTTGCCACAGGCTTATATGTATTCTAAGAAACCACAACCCCTAAAAGAGGCGTATACCTCTACAACACAACACGGCCACATGGCTTCAGGACTACTCCACAGCTGTTCAACCACCAGCTGTCTGCAACCCCCAGTTTTAAACATGCCCAGACATTTCCCTCCTACAGGCACGCACTTTTCTACGCACTTTTAAACACATACATACCTCTGTTTTTGCAGCCAGACCTGTCACTTTTGGGATTAGCCCTACTTGTCACCCTTTTAAAACCAGAGTTATTGCGGCCAGCAGTTTGGGGCCAGACCTGTCACTTTTAGGACCAACAGTTTGCGGCCAGACCTGTCATTTTTGCGACCAGCAGTTTGCGGTTGATGAGTGGTATCCCTACCTACTACTATGGTATTTAAATTAAATAAGCCTGAGAAGGGATGCAATTGCCACGTAACTCGGGGATTACATGGCTTTTCGCCAATCATTGATGTCCAAGGGGCCCAAGTCCGTCTGCCATTTATCCCAGAGGGGATCTAAAGTCGTGGAAAGACTAGTCATTAACATTTGGTATATCTTTGCGGTTTTATGATCGCCCAAGTCCCCCATGAAGACTTTTGCCTCAATAGGGTTGAATTCTGGAAGGGAGTCTAGGTGTGAAATATATGGAGATACGGCATGTCTCAATTGCAGGTATTTGTAGAACTGAGCATGTTAAAAGATTTCATCGTAGTGCCACGCATAACGTTGCCCAACATAGATATATCAATGGCGTCCCATTGTTTAAATCCTGCTAACGCAGTCACGTGTGGCATAAGGCTGCTCTGCCAGAGTGGGGTCCCTCTCGTCAACCGCTGCAACCACCCCACCCGACGCAGTGAGTCTGTCCACACACCGAAGACAACCCAAGTCGCTGGCGGCTGCTTACACGGCTCTTTCGGTACATAGAGCAGTCTGTGTGGCAACATTTCTCCCATCAGCCATTTCCCCACTCGATATGCTGGGTCGTTGCTAATGCCGTACCACCAATCATTTAAAACCAAAAGGTGGGATGCCGTGTGTTAAAACCGGGATTCCCTAGTTGGCTGAGGTAGGTACCTTAGGCCAAGTAGGGACCATCGCTTCCACGTCAGGGAAAGGAAGGACACCTTCTCAGATAGCCCCTGCTCACCCCCTCGGTAGCTTGGCATGAGCAGCCAGGCTTATCTTAAAGGCAAATGCATGCTCTCAGTCACCCAATAGTGACACCACAAAAGGACTCCACACGAGTTTCATAGAAAACATGTATAAGTTTATATAAAAAGATATATGATGAGACCACACAATATAAATCCAACATATGCGTATTTGTAATATTTCACCTTGCTGATTATTAGGCCAGCAAGCCCTTGTAGGTTCTTGCAGTATTACTGAGCAAGATGATCCAATGCAGGCCTAATGCAATACTATGCAGTTTGTAATGCAAGAATCAGACACTTTGCAATTTAAAAATAATGCAGCTCGTTATGCAATAATCAAGCAGTTCGTAATGCCAAAATAATGCAATGTGTAATGCAACAATCAGGTCATTCGCTATGCAAACGAATGCAATGCGTAATGCAACAATCAGGCAGTTCGTTATGCAAACTAATGCAATGTGTAATGCAACAATCTGGCAGTTCGATATGCAGAAAGAATGCATTGCGTAATGCAACAATCAGGTAGTTTGTTATGCAAACTAATGCAATGTGTAATGCAACAATCAGGCAGTTCGTTATGCCGAAAAACAATGCAATACGCAAGGCAACAATCAGGCAGTTCGTAATGCAGAAACAATGCAATGCGCAAGGCACTTCGGCACCGATCATGGTGCGTCAGACGGTCTCTCTGCCACTCATACTGACTCGCTGTCAGCCTCTGCCAACATATGCCCCCAACAGGGGTATGGTGTAAACCACAGTGCAGCTCCACACTCCAGCCCCGGTACTGCCACTCCTTGGCACGTACGGGCCGCGATACGAGCTGAAACTGAGGCTCGCACGGCAAGAAGGGGAGAGGCCGAGAGTGTCTCTCTCTCTGAGCCCGCACCCCACCCCAGGCGCTGACACACGTTACCTGGGGGGGTGCCACCTCGCTCTCCTCTCCGCCTCTCGTGACTTGGGCCTCCGATGCAACCTATTTGCTTCCGGGCCTATGACAATACCGAAGATCTCAGGCTGCAACAGGGCACATGCACACAGCGTCGCTAAGACTCCCTTGAGCTTCAGGTGTGCACGGTCACAGGGCAATCCTTACAAAGGTCTCAGGCTGCAAGAAGCACACGCACACAGCGTCGCTGAGACTCACTTGAGTTCCGGGTGCACACAATCACAGGGCAATCCTCACGAAGGTCTCAGGCTGCACGAAGCACACGCACACAGCGTCGCTGGTACTCACTTGAACTCCGGGTGCACACGATCACAGGGCAATCCTCACGAAGGTCTCAGGCTGCACGAAACACATCCACACAGCGTCGCTGAGACTCACTTGGACTCCTGACGCCCCCGATCACAGGGCGATTCTTACGAGGGTCTCAGGCTGCAAAAAACACACACACACAGCATTGCCGAGAAACACCTGAACTTCTGGTGCCGCGATCACAGGGCAATTCTTACGAGAGTCTCAGGCTGCAAAAAACAGACGCACACAGCGTCGCTGAGACACTCTTGAACTTCTGGTGTGCACGGTCACAGGGCAATCCTCATGAAGGTCTCAGGCTGCACGAAGCACACGCACACAGCGTCGCTGAGACTCACTTGGACACCAGGTGCACACGAACACAGGACAATCCTCACGAAGGGCTCAGGCTGCAAAAAGCACACGCACACAGCGTTGCTGAGACTCTCTTGGACTCCAGGTGCCCACGATCACAGGGCACTTCTTACGACGGTCTCAGGCTGCACGGAGCACACGCACACAGCTTCGCTGAGACACTTCTGTAAACTTTTGTGTCCCTGAGTTTCCACAACAGGTTCTTCTCTGGCCCTTAGGAATAAGTTACTTCAGGACACAGCACAGCAAAGACCTTTCAAGCAGGGGGACACAGCACACAGCAAAGTCCCTTTAGCCTCTTCCTTGGCTAAAGCAGCAAGCTGCAGGCCAGCCCCAGAACACACAGCAAGGGTCAGTCGTTTCCTTCAGTCTATTCAGCTGTTTCTTCCTTGGCAGAGGTTCCTCCTGACCACGAAGTAGTTTCAATCCTTTCCAGTCTTGAACAGTTCCATTCTAAAGTCCAGGGGTTTCAGCTCTCATAGTTATAACCCTAAATGTCTTTGAAGTCTTTGTGTTCAGAGGGGCACTGACCTCTGTCTAAAACAGTTCTGGGTGTCTCCCTGACAGTAACACCTTCTTCCTTTGATAGTAGGGCTCTGGATCCTTAATCACTCAGCAGGGGATGGAGCCATTGTTTTATGGCGGCAGCCCAGGGCTCTTTACCTCCAGGGGCTACTCCTCCCCTCTTCACTCCAGATGCAGGTCAGCCTGTTGCTGTCTCACCTCCTCCCCTGGGTCAAGACATTCCCCAGAACCTATCACTTTCAGATCCAGACAGTCAATCCACAACCAGGCAGAGACACACAGAAATGCTGGAGCACAAAAACCCAGCCACTTCTAAAAGAGTGATTTCTAAACACGCAATGCATAAACCACCTTCACAAAAAGATGTGAATTGTGAGTTCAGGCATACTAAACTTCACCTCTCCATCTTAAGCCTTTGGAAGATAGGCTGGAAACATATTACACAGCCTTCTCCATTCTGTCGTATGAGCAAGATAACCTATCAACAGTGAAAAACGAAATGGAGAGTATTTCACTGTTAGGACATGATACACACCTTAGTAAATGTCCTACTTTTCACATATACTGCACCCTGCCCAGGGGGTACCTTGGACCTACCATAGGGGTGTCTGATGTGCATAGAAAGGGAAGGGTAAGCCCTGGCAAGTGGGACCACTTCTCAGGACAACATGGCAGTTTAACAAACTGTGCACAGGCACTGCAGTGGCAGGCCTGAGTTCTCTCTTTAAGGCTACTGCTGTGGGTGGCACAATTAGTGCTGCAGGCCCACTAGTAGCATTTGTATTACTAGCCCTGTCACACATAGTGCACTTTACTAGGTACTTTACTAGTAAAGCAAACATATCAATCATGGACAACCAATTACCATTACACTTTACACAGGGAGCACTTGCACTTTGACACTGATCAGCAGTGGCAAAATGCCCAAAGCATCTAAGTTGGCAACACCATGTCAGAAAAAAGGTCTAGGAGGAAAGCAAAAAGTTTAAGGAACTTTGGCCAAAAAGGGCCAAGTCCAATACCGCGTGATACGATTGGAGATCGGGAGTTGCTATACTCCCACAAAAGGTTGACTGGAACCATGTTCTGAGGGACTCCCTAGCGGCCTAGTCATGCCACAAGTAGCGGGTCAGCCTGGAGTTTAGCTGTCGGAACCAGGAAGGTGCGATCTGAAAGGGGTGATTCTGTAGTTGATATAGGAGATGAGGGAGGGATACCATTTTAAATATTGCGGACCTGCCCAGTATAGAGAGGGGCATACGCGACCACGGCTCCATATCCTTCTGTGTGCGCGTCCAAATAGGGGCGATATTTTTGTCCCATGATATCGATTGTGTGTCCGAAACATATACACCAAGATATTTCAGACCGGTTGTAGCCACTGTCACCTCCGCCGTCCAGGTGCCCATAGCCGAACCCCTACGCACAGGCCAAAGTACAGATAAGCGCCATCAAAAGGGAGGTGCGCCACTATCAGACGGAGCGTCAGGGCCACCCGAGAGTGATCAGACAGACCTCTAGGTAAGATATCTGTCGCTGCAATTCGAAAATAATAGGAATTTGGGATGAACATGTAATCAAGCCTAGAGAATGAGTCATGGACTGCAGAGTAGTACGTGTAGCCATATGTAGTAGGGTGCAGATGCCTCCATGTCTCCAACCACCCATGTTCCTCATTAACGTGTGCAGCCATGTAGGTCTCAAAATCTCAGGCACCTCACGCGAGCGCCATGTGTTTTGCACCACATTTGCCACATCATTCCAATCCTCACCAATAATAGAGAGGCCCTCAGGTATTTTTGACAATTTTGCCAACAGGCACTCTACAAATGTGTCTGAGAGCGGGGGAGGTGCATATATACTGCCCAAAGTAATGGTTTCCCCATGCAATGTCCCAGATACAATGATGTATCTACCATGAGGGTCAGTCCATGTTTTAGAATGAATATAAGGGATTCAGCGGTGAATTAGTATGCCAACGCCCCGGGAGCCCCTGGTGAACCCCGCATGAAAAACTTGTATATATCCAAAGTGAACGAGACACAACGCTTTAGTACCCAGAAGATGGGTCACTTGTAAGAGAATAACATCGGCCAAGGGCCGCTTGACCTGTCGTACGACCGCACCTCGTTTGATCTTATTTAGTGCCCCCCATATGTTCTATCTAAATACCTGGAGCCTACCTACGGGGTCAATCACAGGGCAAGTAATCTAATAGAAGCGTAAAATTCCGGGCTGTCACAGGGCATATAGACCATCGATGAAAGCAAAAAGGACACCACAGTGTGATCAACAACATTCAACAAAACCAACTACTCCCCAACCCACCGTACCCAATACCTCAAAACGGCTGAAGCATCTGTTGCGTTATGTGTTGCGCCGCTGCCCAGCCCCATATCAAGAGTTCCCAAAAGAACTATCCCCAAACATTAATATAGTTCTCAGATACTGAGAAAAGAGTTTTGGGGGTAGGCCTTACGTGGGCCCGTGAGACAGCAAACGTCGTTGGTGCTGCAGCCACTATAATTAAAGTTCTCCAACCTTGAGTCAAGTCGGTGACGGGGTTTGCCGAGTCGCCTCTATTCTTGATGCAGAAGCATTCCGTGATTTGGAGCAGCATCTTGAGCGGGACCTGCGAGGAGATTTTATCTTAGGCCTGGTCGCCTGTCGGGCAGACTCTCCGGACAATGGCTCAGGTTCGAATTGTGGCAGAGTATGCGGCCTGCGTCTCTGTCTCTTGTCCGTCCAGGCGAAGACCTCCTCCGGAGTATCGAAAAAATGGGTATGTGACTTGTATATGATTAGTAATCTGGCCGGAAAAAGTAGCGCATATTGGATTTTAAGATCCCGCAACCGGGCTTTAGCAGCAGTGAAGGATTGGTGTTGTTGTTGCACCATGCGCGTATAGTCCGGAAATATTAGGATGTGGTGGGAGTCGTATTGGAGTTTACCGGCCAGCCTGGCCTGTGCAAGGATGGCATCTCGATCATGAAAATTCAAAAGTCTTGCAATAATGGGCCCGCGGTCAGGCCCCAGGTGGTGGTTTTTGCATAAGGGCTCGGTGCGCACGTTCAATTATGAATAGGGCTCCCGGTTTTATGGTATTTATTTTTGTGCCATTTCCGTCTGTATTTATCCATATTTATTTCTTTGTCATTTTATCTGTATTTATCCACATTTATTTTTGTTACAAGCAAAAGAAGATTCTACATCTAGGATTTTATTCTTATTTATGCGAGAGAGGGGCTATGGAGAGATTGTAACGACTGCACGCACTTAGAAAGTTACCAAACAAAACTGAAAACACTGAAAGGCAGAATATTCTATTTCAAACAAAAATTGTGCATTTAATGTACAGAATTCCAGGGAACATTAAGAAAGTAATGTTAAGCGCCATGTTCGAAGAGGGAGTGATGGGGGATGGAGTCTCTCTTTTGGCAATGTTTGACATTTTTGTTATTGGGATGGCATCAAACTGTGTTACAAAATCTCTCTTGAAAGTTACCTGCAACCCGTTCTAACCCTTCATGATGCAAAGAGCAAGCACAGTGTTATTGAGGAAGATTAGAAAAGGAATTAAGGCAAAAGTGAAATTACTTCTGCAAAGGCAAAATTAAAGGAAGGAGACTGCGATCCACACATCTCGCTGGAGAGAGCTAGTTGCACAGAAACAGTTGGCATTACACATGCAAACAGTAAAAAAAAAAAGGGAAGAAAGAATTTCATGTTTTCTTGAAACGGGGTCACAATCATGTTTGTACACTAGCGGTATGTAATTTTTTTAAAATTCCTCGATGCCTGCCACTTGCAACCGAGCACGCCACTACCTGCTAACAGGTCTCTGCCTGGCGCCATTGATTGCCATTCACACGCTACCTTATTGGCAATGACCCCAGCAGGCCCCACCATATGATGTCTAAAGCTTTCTATCAGTGAGACAGCCTGCTAATGCACATATTAGCACCTCGTGTCCAGCAATTAGGCATTCTATGATGGGCACAGTGTTTTTTTTAAATCTTAATTACTCGCACTTCTTACTGTGACCCCTCCCCTTAACGTGCAACACCTACTGCCATCTGCTGCTTTGTGAACCTTAGCAGTTCTCTTAAATGGGTCGTAATGGTGTAGATTACCAAGAGGGTCTTGCCGAGGTAAACCTGGGCAGGAGTGGGGCTGCGGCGCACAGTTTGTTAGTATTTTCCCATTTTGAACTTATAAATACAGATATTGGAAAAATAGTTTTCCGTCTGTATTTATATGTAAAATTCCATTTAAACGGAAAACCGAGAGCCTTAATTATGAAGCACTGCAACAAGGACGTCTGGGGGATCCAGCTCACGATCCAGTTTGCAAGGAACTGTTCCATGTTGTTGCCTTCGCAGCCCTCCTGAAATCCTACAAAACGAAGATTGTTTCTCTGAGCTCTGCCCTCAGCATCCTCCGCCCTGATCGCCAGTCCCTTCGTGATGGATTCCAGGGAGGTCACCCATGCCTGGAGGGACGCAGTTGTATCTTCCACAGTGGAGATGCGAGTTTCGGCCTCAGTAATCCTATTCACCGCTTTACGCAAGTCCTGATGGATAAGGGCAACATCAGATCCTACCTCTCCGATTTTTGCCTCAAGTGCCTCACAGGACTGGGTTATCGCTGCCATCAAAGCCGTAATATCTGGCCCGGCAGGGGCCTGGCTCAATGTTTCAGGCGCGTGTGCCCCCAGTCTCTCGTATCGATCCAGGGTGCTCTGCTTCAATACTTTATCCCTGGTCATTTTGATGTTGACACTTGGGTGTTGACCCAGCAGGGAGAAGTGTGGCAATGCCAGGTATATTCTGCTCCAGAGCCGTGGCTCCGGTCAACATGTGACATGGCATCCACCACTCCGTCCTGTGTCTTATTTGGTGGAAAGACAGGAACGAGGCAATCTGCACACAAGCCGCACCAGGACTAGCTCAGCCACCTCCGTGCACAGGTACCTCTACGCCCCCCTAATGGGTGTCACCTATCGGCCCAGTCATTTTACAGGCCCCTCACAGGATGTCCTCCGCCAGTTCTGGGAAAAGGCCCCACTTATCCACTAGTATAGAGATCATTCCCCATTAGGGAACCCCTGCCAGGCTGACAAGCTCACCCCGCTGCACAATCCTGGATCCCCGGATAGAACCACACCACGCGCTCGGGCAACTGCTCCATCGCAGCCCCCGGCACACACATTTAGCTATGCCTGGCTGGTATTGGAAATGAGGAAGGTCGTGAGGGACAGTTGAGGGCCCAGGGGAAATTTTCTAGAGGAGGGCGGAGCTCCAACCTCGCTGCTGCAGTTACAGACATGCCACACCAACAGCCCCCATGCTCCTGATGACATTAGGGAGCACAAGGCACTCACCAGCTCATCGCCCGGGGTCCACACCGACTCCTGTCGTCAATTGGCACACCTGCTGGAATCCGAACTCCACCGCCAGGGCCAAGCGGCATCCAGCACCCCATGCGCGCTCCACCAGGGCAGGAAATTAGGAGCCTGTGGGGGGGCCAGCACTGATCTCAACTAGGCCCCTGATGCGCCGGTTCTCGGTCACGGCCACGGACTGCAGCGCGCCCAAGGGCACTCCAAAATGGCCACCAGCCCGGGAAGACCAATATTCCCTGGCTGGGCTTTGTCGAATCCCCGGGCCGGGGGGCACCGCAGGTGCCAAGTCTGCGGATCTCTGCTGCGGCGAGGCTGACTCGAGGCGGTCAGGGCATCCAGGAGCTCCTCGCTTCTACACCGATCTCCAGGGGCAGCCCCAGGACTCCAGCGCAGGCAAGCAAATCTCCGGATCGTTGGCAGCAATCCTCCCGACGCGGGCTCCCAGCTACTCCTCGAAGGCTACGGTAGGCTGTGGGAGGGTTGGAGAGGCTAATTTAGCGCCAGGGACCAGGATATTGTGCAGGATGACGATCGAGCCCACGGAGCTCGTCTACCAAGCGTCTGCCATGTCGGACCTCTTGGCCACGCTCCCCTACTATCCCACTCTTTAACAGTGCTTTTCCCATGTTGTTCCTCAGGTTGAGGCACAATGAGAATTCCAAACTGAAGAACTTCCTAAGAGCATACCACAGACATTTCACTGACCTCAAAGTCTTGAGCCTAACTATTAAAGTATTTAAAAGTCCCAACTTTGTACAGAAAATTTCCTCTACAGAATCCTCTGTAGATCTTGTGATAAAGCAGCCCTAACTTAGGCTCTCCTGGAGACCCAAATAATGACTAAAATGCAATTTTCTTGACTGCCTAACAGTAGTCTTGTATCTGGCAAATCCAGTCCACCTATGAGGTTTTTTCATCCTAAGTCTCATCTATGACAATCTGGCTCCTTTCAAATTCCAAATAAAACTGGTAATACTGGATTGAAGCTTTGTCAATTCAAATATTCCAAACCTAAACAGGATATTTTCAAAGATATAAGTGATCTTAGGGACGATTGACATCTATACTAAATGAATCGTTAGTGGGAGATTTTCCCGTTTTTTCCAGACAGCGACCAATTTCCTTTCTGCCATTCGCATATTACTGGTCAGTATGTCTTCTAGCCTGTATGTGATATTTATACTCAAATTCCACATTTCCTGTTTTATCCTGGTATGTATGTACTCTGTGTTCAATATCATTATTTCTGATTTTTCCTCGTTCACCTGATACCTGGAAATGTTAGTGTTTTTCTTTGAAACCTGGTTAATCTTAACTGAGTGTTCAATGTCAACAGTATATATTAGTAGGTCATCTGCATACATCGCAACATTATTGCATTATAGGCCATGCTCAAAAGGAGTAATGTCTTCCTTCTTTGTTAGGGTTTGAGCTAGTGGCTCGATATATAAATTCAAGAGCAGGGGGGAAGCGGGCAACATTTTAGAGTCCCTCTCTTGATCTTAAAGACCTGAGTGACACTCCCATTGATTAACAGGCTAGCTGGGGGTCTATATAAGGTATTTATAGTTCTATCAATTTTTTGTAACCCAAATCGATGTAAATTCCGAATTGATAAGTCCAATTGACCCAATCAAGAGGTTTCACTGCATTAAAGTGATGATAGCTAAGGCTTTTCCATAGACCTCTGCCATGTCTACGTACCAATTAATAGATGTGGTAATTCTTGCATTTACCTGAAATAAAACCCTTTTGGTCTTTATGGATCAACACCTTCATCAGCCCTCTCAACCTCATAGCTAAAATACTGGTAAATATTTTATAATCGCAATTTAGAAGGTAGATAGGCCTATTAGACCCACAATGCGTAGGACCTTTCCATGGTTTCAAAATGAGTGTGATAGTGGCAATATTTCAGGCAGAGGGAATAACTTGTCCTTCAATCAAAATGTCATTAAATAGAACTTTTATTATGAGTACTAATATACTGGAAAGCTCTTTATAGAGTTCCCCTGGAATCTCGTAGGGGCAAACAGCCTTCCTCCTTCTATTATTACACATAGCTTGACCACTTCCTTTGTCTGTTATGGGTGTATTGACTTAGCCTCTGTAAGAGCTGTAATGCTAATGTTCTCTAACCATATTCCACATGCCAATGGATTGCACAACAGAATGTTTTTATGCATAGAACTAAAATGCTTATAAGAAATACTCTGAATCTGGCCCAAATCAGAGACTAACTGCTTCATGTTGGGGACTGTAATGCTTTGATAATATTCCTCACTATAACTGTCCATGCTTTCCATTCCAATAAAGTTCGGCTCATTTCCCCGTATTCAAAATGTCTGACCCTGCTGACCTCCCATCTCTTCTGAATTCGTGCCTCCAACCCAACTTTATATTCTTGTTGCGCTCCCTCTAGATCTGTACTTACATTTTTTAAAATATCCATCAGAGAACAGCCCTGCCTCTTTGCCTGAATCTCTGCCTCAGTATTCCCTATTCTATTTTCAAATTCTTTATTTATCAACACCTGATATTTAGCATATATCCCCTTGCTATGTATGAAATAATCCCTCTTGAATATGCCCTGTAAATATCCTACACCACTGTAAGTTACGCCAAGCCTAGGTTCAAATCAAAACAGTCCTTAATTCTAACCCCAATCTGTTCTTCTAAAGAATCTTTCAATAATAACTTACGATCCAGAGTCCACATTAAATCTGTCTGCTGCATAGAAGTCTTAATTATCTATCTAAGTGAGGCATGATTTGACATATGGACAGGGCAATAAGTGACTGTTATCTGGTGACCACTTAACAGTATATTGACCAGAAAGTAATCTGGTTATGATAAGGGCGTATTTCTCTTAAAATACTAAGTATAACCTCTCCTTTCTCCCATATTCTTCCTCCAAACATCTATTACTCCGAAATTCCACATCATATTCAACACCTCCTTCAGCACCATGGAGGTATTTATTATCAACCTAGGGGTTGATCTATCCAATGTAAAATCCAACAGGGAATTGAAATCAACTCTCTATAATATAAAACCCCAATATTTAATTAGTTGAGAGGCTAATGCTATAATAGGGCTTGTCTCATCTTCATTAAAGTCATAGTAAGATGTGCTTATGTAAACCTCCCTCCACTGTTTCAGCTTAACAATCACTCATCTAGCAGACTAATCTATGTCTTTTTCCAGCACCTCTAGATCCAGAGACCATCCTATTAATATGGGAACCCCGTTCGAAGTGCTGACTGCATCTGTGCTATTTGTTGAATCCATTTCTCTCTCGAAAACAGAGGGCCTGATTCACAAAAGTAATCTGAGACAAAATCCTAACTTTACGACTTTTGGTATTTCCAAAAGGCATTTAGGATTAGTAAAGTTAGGATTCCTAACATTACTAATCCTAAAATGAGACAAAATTCTAACTTTACGACTTTTGGTATTCACAAAATGCAATTAGGAGTAGTAAAGTTAGGAATCCTAACTACATTTAATTATAGCCCTTTGCTGCAAAATTGTCTTTGGTACACTTTGACCTAAATGAGTGTTAAAACCCTTCACCCCCACAGACCTACTCCTCTTTTCAGGCTCCAGCTTTCCCCTCCCTACTGCAGATTATGCTGTCACCAACTGACCCATGGCTCCAAGAGTTCCTATTACAGTTTTGAATGCTACCTTGACTCTCAAATGAAACTCCTGGGGTAGTCTGCACCAGGAAATCTGCTGTCCCACGATCCGCTTGCTCCTCACTCCTGCTCACCCGTGGTCTCCACCAGTGTCAGGAATGAAATTGCCATGATCAGAGTTCAGGAGTTAAACTATTTTTATAAATAGTATCCACAATGGATACACCACCACCCAGTTCTGAAGACTCTTTTGGGTAGTCTGTTGAAAATTCACGGAAGGTCTGTTGTTGAGTTCCAAAATGGTGCCCGCCATTCCAAGAAAAAGTAAATAAGCCTTCTAGTTGTTTTTACTTTCAGCTTGAGTGCCGACTTAGATGATAACGCGCATGTATGAACTCCGTGCTGCGCACATCAATTTCATGCCCGTCAAAAATATATTTTTGTCCTTATTAATTGTTCTTGCCTAGCAATAGTCCCCATTTTGTATGTGCACACACTGAGCAATCCCTTATAAAATCAAAAATCTTCACAGAAGGAACCTTAGCTTTTAAGCATGAGGAAGTTGTGAGGAGAAATGAGGGAGCTATGAAGATGTCTACACATTTTTGAGGTCAATATCTCATCAGCACTTCAAAAAGGGACACAAAAGCAATATAGAAACTCATCAGTGAAATTTGCAATCTGTGGGAGACTTGGTCAGTGACTCTTCATTTTTTCCAGAACAAGAGAGATAAGAAACAATAGAAAAAATCAAGAAAGAAATTTGGAATTGAGAAAGTTTTAGAGTCATAAGGGCTTGTTGTGGAAACAAATATATAGCGAAGTATATCAGTTGGAATATTCCCCATGGTATTCAAAGGAGTTGTTTTCTTTATTAATTCTAAAATAACCAGGAAGAAGCTAGTCCTCATAGGGTTGTTGTTCGAGAAACAACAGACATTATTATGATCTATTTATATGTTATTTAAATATGTTAATGTTTGTTAAATAATTGCTCTTCCAGTTTTTTGTGATTAATTGCAGAAGCACCACACTATCACTTCACCACAACCCTAAAGAATATAAATAAAAAGGGTGTGAAAGAGCTGAGAAGGTGACAAAGGTTAAGATTCTAAGGGTAGCATTGCTGTCTCTGTGGCAGTCTCTCAAATGCTCCCCATTCCTTTTCTCCCCTTTTTCTATGCACAAAACTGTGCAGATGCATTGGCCGCATATCTTCTGTTCCTCTGTTCCTGTGGGATCGAATTACACAAGGTAAGTATGACAGAATGAAGTGCCACATAATTAGACTCCACCCGAGGAGAATGGAAGAGGATTTTGATTTTAAGACCCTAGTGACAGTTTTAGAGAACATGCAAAAACAATTAGATAACATGGTGGAAGAGAATACAATTTTAAGAGAAGAGAATAAAAAGGGTCAATATAAAACACACTACTATCTGCAAAAGGTAGATAAGATGGGGTACAACCCCTTTGCTTAGAGGAAATGATTTACAAGAGAAACCTTACACTTCTCAGAAGTCAGAATTTTCCACCCAGGTTATCCATGCAATAGCTCCGAATATTCCCCTGCCCCCTCCCCCCCGAACAATTTAGGGGGATCCTCACAAGGTACAGATTTCTTTAACCTGGTGTTCTCTATATTTCCTAAGAAGACCAATAGTTTTCTCGGAAAATCAATCCAAGGAGGCCTTTGCATCGTCTTATTTGAGTGGTGAAACGACTGCTTGGTCTATGCCTTTGGTCTCTCGAAATAACCCCACTTTGTATGATTTCAAGAAGTTTCAATCTGAATTTCTTCAAATCAAATTTTTGACAGGTTATCTGTGACACAGGCTGTGTGTGAGGTCTTTGAAGGTAATTGCATATTCAAACATAGAATAGTTTGTACAAAGTTAAGTAGATACATTAATTGCAGATGAAAAAAATGGTAACATCAATTTTGACTAAAAACATTTCTGTCAGATTACTATTCATATAATTAATGTGGGAATCAGATTTCAGAAGCTTCATGGTATGACATTCAGATATTTTGTGCTGAAGCGTGAGTATATGGCTGTCTGCAAAGTATGGTTTTAAAGCATGTTGCATACACTTCTTATTTTGACTCATGAGAATAATTTTATTTAATATTCATGATCTTCTTTGGCTCTTCGGCTTCTTTTTCCCGGGGTTGAGCTTGCTTAATATTTAAAACCTTGGAACACAGCAGCAGTCGACAAGCAGCAGCAAACAGGGAACGCGGACTGGTAGGCGGTTCCTGGGCCATAGTGGGAAGGACACGTACAGTAGGTAATTGGTGCTTTGGGGGCAGAGTGCTTTGGAACACTTGCAGGAGTGACATACATTCACCCCAGTACAGAGATTTAGGACTAAATCCATCGTTTTTTGCTCACCATGCCATTCCAGTTTGAACCCAGCCATATGCAAATCAATCTTGACCCTGTGCCTCATGGGAACAGTCCAGCCCAAACTGCCAAGCTAGGTCCTCCCTGGACTGGAAACAAGCATCCTAGGCCCGGTTTCGGGGTTTCACCCCTCTTCAGCCAGGATAGCTTGATTCCAGTGACATGGAGAGCATGTGACCCACGTCTGGGGATACAAATCCCATTAGGGGTGACAAATGCAAAAACAACAGTTGATGGGCAGAATGCAGAACAATGTCGTACATTCACCCCAGTACAGAGATTTGGGTCTGAATCCATTGTTTTTTGCTCACCATGCCATTCCATTTTGAACCCAGCCATATGCAAATCAGTCTTGACCCTGTGCCTCATGGGAACAGTCCAGCCCGTCCAGCCAAGCCAGGTCCTCCCTGGACTGGAAACAAGCATCCTAGGGCCGGTTTCGGGGTTTTACCTATCTTCAGCCAGGATAGCTTGATTCCAGTGGCATGGAGAGCACGGGACCCACGTCTGGGCATTCCCGTCCCACTCAGGGTTACAAATGCAAAAACAACAGTTGATGGACAGAATGCAGAACAATGTCATACATTCACCCCAATACAGAGATCTGGGCCTAAATCCATCGTTGTTTTGCTCACCATGCCATTCTAGTTTGAACCCAGCCATATGCAAATCAGTCTCGACCCTGTGCCTCATGGGAACAGTGCAGCCCTGAAGTGCCAAGCCAGGTCCTCCCTGGATTGGAAACAAGCATCCTAGGACCGGTTTCAGGGTTTTAGCCCTTTTCAGCCAGGATAGCTTGATTCCAGTGGCATGGAGAGCACGGGACCCACGTCTGGGCATTCTGGTCCCACTCAGGGTGACAATGCAAAAACAACAGTTGATTAACAGAATGCAGAACAATGTCATACATTCACACCAGTACAGAGATCTTGGCCTAAATCCATCTTTTTTTGCTCAACATGCCATTCCAGTTTGAACCCACCCATATGCAAATCAGTCTTGACCCTGTGCCTCATGGGAACAGTCCAGCCCGAACTGTCAAGCCAGGTCCTCCCTGGACTGGAAACAAGCATCCTAGGACCCGTTTCGGGGTTTCACCCCTCTTTAGCCAGGATAGCTTGATTCCAGTGGCATGGAGAGCACGGGGCCCACGTCTGGGCATTCCCATCCCACTCAGGGTGACAAATGCAAAAACAACAGTTGATGAACAGAATGCAGAACAATGTCATACATTCACCCCAGTACAGAGATCTGGGCCTAAATCCATCGTTTTTTTGCTCACCGTGCCATTCCAGTTTGGACCCACCCATATGCAAATCAGTCTTGACCCTGTGCCTCATGGGAACAGTCCAGCCCGAACTGCCAAGCCAGGTCCTCCTTGGACTGGAAACAAGCATCCTAGGACCGGTTTCAGGGTTTCACCCCTCTTCAGCCAGGATAGCTTGATTCCAGTCTTGCAAAGATTCTTATCATCTTTCTCATTAGTCACCTCTGCATTTTCATTTGTAACCTCTGCAGGTAAAATTAAATGAATAGCAGCATTTGTGAAGCACAAGACAGCTCCATTAAGAGCCTCCCAAGTCACTATGTCTTGGCCCATTTTGTAATGGACTGGCATTCTATGACATGTCTGTCAAAATAACTTGGAAACATTCAAGCATTTGAGACTTATAGACATGTACGTTAGTGCCTGCATCTAAGCTCTTTTTAGAAGTATGGTCATCATGTCGCAAAATCCGGGGTATGTGACCACAAAAGTGTTATTCATTATGTACTAAACCTTTTTTGTTAATTAGAAATTCTTTCATCTAGTAAAAGGACTTTTGTGGTCATTTATGAATTGCAAATCGGAGAGTTTCTCAATCCCCTTTCCAATTCGGAAAGGAATCTGTTGACAGTTTGTGACTGTAATTGCTGTTGCGAAGAATGTATGACATTACAACGCATACATTTACAATGCATGCCTTTACAACGCAGTCTTTACATCGCAACTTCCTTTACAACACATACATTTACATGCCATTACAACGAATTTTTAAAACTACATTTACAACGCATTCCAATACATCGCATTATACCTTTACAACACATACCATTACATTGCATTTAAAGTAAGTGTTGGATAGTGTAGGGATAAAAATTACTATTCTAACTCCAGGGGGTGCAACATTAGGGTAAGTGTTGGATAGTGTAGGGGTAAAAATTACTATTCTAACTCCAGGGGGTGCAACAGTAGGGTAAGTGTTGGATAGTGTAGGGGTAAAAATTACTATTCTAACTCCAGGGGGTGCAACAGTAGGGTAAGTGTTGGATAGTGTAGGGGTAAAAATGACTACTCTAACTCCAGGGGATGCAACAGTAGGGTGAGTGTTGGATAGTGTGGTGGTAAAAATTACTATTCTAAATCCAGGGGGTGCAACAGCAGGGTAAGTGTTGGACAGTTTAGGGGTACTATGCGTTGTAATGGTATGCATTCTAATGACATGCGATGTAATGCTTGCGTTGAAGTGGCATGCGTTGTAGTGTCATGCATTGTAGTGACATGCAATGTAATGGCTGCATTGTAGTGACATGCGTTGTAAAGAATGTTGCGATGTAATGACTGTGTTGTAAACGTAGTGCGATGTAATGACTGCGTTGTAAAGGTTGTTTCCCTGTTGCAAACCATTTATGAGCTAAAGACCCAAATGTTGGGGTGGTAACTAATTTACAAAGCAGAAGTGGTCCATTTAGGAAGCCTTTCCATTAGGTAATCACGTTGGCAGCCTTGGGAGAGAAGTTTCCCCATACCGAAAACCTTATTTTTCACCCAGTGCTAGTTCCTTTATGGAACAAGAGCTGCTTTGAAAAAAAAAATGTTTTCCATTTTAGAATACAGTCATAGAGATGATGGTGTACTGTTCCTAGCATGCCACCATCTCTGTGATTACAGCCAATCACAGAGGGCTGCAAATTGGCACCTGCTTAATGAATGTTAATTAGGCAGGTCGTTCTGCAACCCCCTGTGGTTCAGTATTTTGGGAACCGACAGAACAGTATATATGTTGGTTTCAATAATACTATTCTGGGAACACAGTAAAGTGTCTCCACTGTTTTCAAGGCTGCCAGCCAAATAGTAAATAATTTCTTGTCTCCTTGAAATCGGTTATAAACAGTCCTCTTCGTTTTTTAACAGCGATGCCAACTCTTAGCCACTCTACATTAACTATAACTCGCAAATCTACCATGCATAGTCTTTTCATAAAATATTTAATTACATATGTCATGAGTCTTAATAGGAATGGTATCGTTATAAGTGATGTAACATGAAGGGGTATAAGCAGTTCATGGAGAAGGCATGAGTCATTGTTAATGTAGTCTGGCTACCTATTGACAACATTGTGCGTGGAGCCATGGGACTTATAGGACTTTTTGGCGTGGGGCAGAAGTTATAACTGTAAGTTATAACTATAAGTTTTAAATTTGTAAGTTTTTCTGTAGTGTAAATGTGTTTTGTAGTGAAATGATATTTTCCTAACTATAACTAAGGTTTAGATATGTATATATTAAAGACTACTAATCCTGTAAAACTTTGCACTGGCTTGATACTCACCTGAGGACTATGATGTTTTACAAGGGGATTTATTGGTGGGTAATTTCTTACATGCAACCTTTTAAGAAGGAAATGTTCCAGGCGATATAATGTTGTGCAACTTACTTGAATAAATGCTTGTTTCAAAGAGTGCACTTTGTTTGGGGACACTCCTTGATGTCTCATTATTATGGCTGGCCTGGCCATGCAGTGCACCGCTGCAGCATTTCAGCAGGCCACACCCGACTTTTTGGGGCAGCATTTTGTGGTTTGAAAGACTAAGTGAAGGTGATATTATGTTGTGCAATTTAGCGTAGCGGCTCCTATGGAATAAATGTCTGTTTCAAAGAGTGCGCTTCTTCATTTGTGGGCAACTCCTTAATGTTTGATATAAAAGTACTCCTGGCAGACATATATTTTTTCCTCATATATGTGTGGTGTGAATGTACATAGCAACTCACATGTGATATTTAAGTTCCATGCCATAGATACATTTTCGGCCCCATCTACAATGGCTTCCATGACAGTTAAATAGAATTATTGGGTGAAATATTTTTACAGATGCTGTTTTAGGAGTAGATCACATGCACTGTGACGCCTATTAGCAATGTCAGAATGCGGAGTCCTAATACAGGCAATAATGATGTCCAGAAAAGTGAAAGATCTGAGTAGACCATGTAGAAAAAACAAATTTGCTACAACCATCTTTGCAGAAAGCTTTGAGGAACAAACTGAAAGACTATTATGATTAGAGAACACTCAGAAATACTAAGTAAGAAAAGTATATAGTGAGGGGCAAAAGGCTAATGAAAGCGGTAAACTGAAGACAGATTCAAGATTCATGCTAAGAGTGAGAGGGTACAGTGGAACAAGGGTAGGACAGCATGAGAAACAACATGTGGGTGGAAGGAATACAAGAAAGCCATGGCTTCAGAATAGATGGGGAGAAGTTTAAGAAGGAGTAGGGGAAGAGGAGAGAGGTGGCCATCGAATAAAGGGGACACTGGGAGAAAACAATTTTTGTACATTACATACAAATTGTAATAAAAAGAGACTAGGAGTGCTGGTCTATCGTTTGGTTTGTGACTGGTTAAGAAAGACAGATATGCAATTATTATGTTATGGACCAGGAATGGAGTTTACATTTTTTTCCATGCTACTTATTATATTATATTTTCATTTGTGATCTCTAGGGGTGGAAGCAGCAAAGTTCATTTGTACAGGGAGATCTAGGATGCAGTCATTTCATTTGATCTCTACATGAACCTTATTTATGCATGGCTGGCCACTGATAACATGTCTTTCAGCCTTATGACTCTGCTCATGCACAAGCAGCCTGTTGGAAACGGGTAGCGTGGTGCAGAGCGGGTGGGCCAAACTCTGGAGGAAATGTGCAAAGCATCCACGCAGTACACACAGGCGACACACAAGGCACTCTACAAAAAGAGACGCTACTCAAGTTTGTGTAAGAATAACTTTTGTATTTTCAAAACACAAGGTATTATTAGCAATCTCTATACTGCGCCAACCGGCGCCAAGGCAATATATACAGGGGGGAATTATCCACATTTCAGGGCCAATCGGGCCCCTGCCAGAACCATTGCGAAGCACAGATAAAATGAATGTACGTGAGGAATAAAGGTACAGTCCATCGGCCTCAAACCTGCAAAAAAATCATCATGGCATAACATTAAGCATTAGGCCGGAACACCTGTACTAAAACATCATGACATCACCATAAGTGTAAGTGACATGAACACCCCTGAGGCAGGAAAGCTGTAAGGGGAACACATTAGGCATCCACCTGTGGACATAAACATAACAGGAATGAAGCATTCTTCATTAGGGTAAAACGTCAGGTAACATCACATTAGGCATACTTCACATGAGGAACATGTCATGCAGAACACCAACGCTGTAGCCTTAGGGAATAAACGTTACCATTAGCCCAGGGCATTACACAGCCTATGCAGTAGGTCTAACACCATATGTCCTGCCCCTCTCCTGGGACTCTAACCGGAAGCTTTGCCCAACCAAGTCAATGGCACTGGCGGTTGTTTCTGGGACTCCTGGGCGCAAAAATGCCTCCTACTTCGTTGCTGCTGCCCTCTGTCAGGCGGGGCAGCGGGGAGGATCAGTCCAGGCACTGGGGGCGGGCACCGGCAATGTGCCCCGACACACCCCCCTACCACACAACATAAGAGCTCCCAAAAGAACACTGGGCAAGCTGGAGCCCCCCTCTCTTTGTGCAGCTACAGGGGGCGGGCACCGACTGTGTACCTCGGCTTCACCCCCACCAACCATCAATCACTTGAGCCCCACTCACCAGGTTCACGGAGGGACTCCTCTGGCCACCAAACTCCTTCTAGCAGGGGACAGGCACCGATATGTGCCTCGCCAGTCCCCCGCTCCTTCAGGACTCTTGGGGCTTCTCTCGCCTTCTCTGGGGGGGGCTCCGGCAGACTTTTCATGCATGCAGGGCTCTCCTCAGTTCTCGGGGACCCGGGGCTGCAGCACGGAGCCCATGAGGCTCCCGACGACCTCAGAGGCACCCGGGGCTCTCCTCGTCCTTCACCCGGGCCCCCTCCTGGGACCCGGGACTTCTATGCGGGGCTCTCCTCCGATGTGAGAGCCCCACCCGGACTCCGGCTGCACTCGGGGCAGGCTCCGGGCGGCGCGGGCTTCACGCGGAGCTCTCCTCCTCTCACGGGGAGCCCCGCCAATGTCGACATGCCACCAGACTTCACCCGAGCCCCCTCCTGGGACTCGGGGCATCCAGGCACGGCTTGCGGGGCTCTCCTCACCTCCGGAGAGCCCCTCGCCACGGAGCGACGTCTCCGTCGAGTCTTGGCGGTGACGCCAGCTCCCGCCAGCTCTCGCATCACTCCTTCCCCTTCCGGGTCGGCTCAGGCAGAGCGGCGGTCCGCTCCTTGTCCGCACCCCTGGCAGCGGCAGTGATTCCGGCCAGTCTTCTCCTTGCAGGGGCAATACAGGGTAGGCTCCCGTTGGTATAAATAAAAACACCGCGTGGCGGCACACACACGGGGTGGGCTCCCAATACTGCCACCAGCACAAAGTGGGGTAGGCGCCCGCTAAGAGCGGCATTCACGCGGGGTGGGCTCACGCTTCGATTTAAATAATCTTGAAGGTGCCAGAGCCATGGGGTGGGCTCCCACTGGTTCCAATATGCCTCAAACGTCGCTAAGGCACGGGTGAAGCGGAATGCAGCGCCCACCAGGCACTAGGGAGCAGGCAGCTGAGATTGCAGCACTCTCCAGCAGGGCACAGTCACTTAAAATGTAGCGCCCACCAAATCTGGCGCTCTCCTTCCGCAGGCAGCTTCAATATAGCGCTCCCTTTCCACCGGGACTGCAGTCAGGGTCCCACGAGGCGCTCGCTGGTTCCTGCGCCCTTGGTTGAGGGTTTCTTGAGGGGGGGAGTTGAGTTGGTGGCTGAAGGTGGACTAATGTGTCTCTGCCGGTCGTCCCTGGGTTCTCCTCCCGCCGGGCCAGATCAGTGGGTTAGTTCAGGATCCCTCACTCAACTTAAAATGCAGCGCCTAAGCCCTGTCACTTCCAGCGGCATAGGTCCCTGACTAGGCCCTACCGCCTAAAACTCCTGCGTAGGTTCCTCCGGGTTAGCATCGCCCCAACTATAGTTTCCCCTCGCCCTGTGGACAGTAGGGGGGGTGTAGGTAAGCTCAGGGCCCAGCACACAGGCCCATGTGGCGGTAACCCCTTGCAGCAGGTCCCCTCTCTCCCAGGTCCACCCTCTGACTGAGCACATGGCAGCCCAGCTCCGCCCTTTATACGCCCCTCACCCCACCTACCAGACAGTGGCAGAAGCTTCTAGAAGCGTCTGGGGGAACTGGTTCTAACTGGCCTAGGGGGAGGGGTAGAGCACCCTCGGTGCCAGGCTTCCCTCCAAAAGCTGGGGTTGCTGGGAAATAACCAATAGACTGTTAACCCAGCTCAGTCAGACGGCACAACCACACAGCCATGGCATCCATTTTAACAGCTCAGGTTTAAAGTGGGGAAACTCAGTCTGCGTGCACCATCGCACAGCATTCAATCTTCGCATTTATTTATCATGGAGTTTCCCATCAAAGCGAAAAAATTCGGGGAAAAGTGCCAAGTTCAACACAGCCATTGTCATATAGTGTACACCGTTACCGAAATCCCATACAATCATGTCCTTAACTAAAGGCCCTGTAATCGTTCTTTAATGAAAACGTTAAAGCACTTTAGTGCATACCCACATGCTTCCGCTCTTGGAAGCATTATCCTGCCTAGTTTCATGTAGCAATTGTTAGGTGAGACAAGCAATCGAGAGGTGGGTACTAAATGATCCGGAGGTGAGAGGGTGTGAAGGATGGAGGGCATGATTGTTAGGATAGATTGAGCAGACAGTGATTAATGTCAGAAAATCGAATGTATCAGTTGCTGGAAGCATGTTAAAAGCCTAATGGGATGTTTGGCTAATGTGCAATTTGCAACCCACACCTTCACACAAACACACCGCATGCCACACCAATACACAACATTACACATACCCTCACACATAATCACTCAAAAACCATAACACACAAAAACGCCAATGTATTCTGAGGGACTCTTGTGCTGAGTCTGCTTTTGGTGCTATTTTGATATATACGTGGGTCAAGTAGAGTACTGCTGCTTCCTGTACCGTTTGTTCTGTGTTGTTGAAAGAAGCATTTTCGTCTGCATTAGTGCTGCCTGTGTCATTCGTGTTGTATTTATTTGATACGCGTATGCTAAAACGTTTCTGTGTGTTTTGAAGTTATGAGCACTTGTTGTCCTACCTCTGTTGCATTTGCTCTGCATGTGAAGCATGTGTGTGTCTGGGAGCTTGCACTGCTGTATCCTGTACTGTTTTTTCTGTGTTATTGAAAGAAGATTCTTCGTGTGCACTAGCGCTGCTTGAGTCATTCTTGTTGTATTTATTTGATAGGCTTATGGTGAATCATATGTGTTTTGAAGATGAGAACACTTCTGCTACATCTGTTGCATTTTCTCTGTGTGTGAGGGAATTTTGGACTGTTGCTTTTGTTGTGAACATTTACTTTGTGTTAAGGAAGCTTGAACAGCCGCTGCCCGTGCTGTTTTTGTGCTGTGTGTTAGTGGGGCGGGATACAAATATTTTCACTTGAAATTAAATTGAGATTTCTAAAGGCACTGCTGCCTGTAGGTGTCTAAGTGCTGACTCCCAGTATGTAAGAAAGGGTTATAAATGAAAACAGACGTCACATGTAGACCAAAGGAAAACACTATATGTGCTGTACTAATTACTAAACAGCCATGTTTTAAGAGCCTTATGAATGGTAGACAGATTTTTTGTGGTTTTTAGTTTGAGGCATTGCGTTCCATAGTTTGGCAGTGGCCACTGCAAAACTCTTGCCTCCCCAAGTGGCTCTCTTAATTGTAGGTATGACCAGATTGGCCTGTGAGGAAGATCTTAAAGTCCTGGAAGGGGCGTATCGTTGAAAGAGCTGTGTGATGGATTCTGGACCATCAAGATGAAGGGCTTTAAAAGTTATGCACAGAGACTTGAACATTACCCGCTTTCTTACCGGGAGCCAGTGAGAACGGGGAGAGATTGGGAGACCAACTGATGTTTTGGTATCCCTAGAAGCAATCTGGCTGCTGCATTTTGGACCATTTGGAGCTTATACAGAGCTTTATTATGGTCAGTCAAGAAAAGCCCATTACAATAGTCTATTTTAGAAAACACTAGTGCAGTAATCACTGCCTTGTGTAGGTTCAAGGGAATGAAGGGAAAAACCTTCCTAAGTGATTTAAGCATAAAGAAACACGAAGAGGTGATGGCATTAGCGTGTTCCACAAATGAAAGCTTTTCATCAAATTGGACTCCCAGATTTTTCACCTTAAGAACAGGAATTGGAAGAGCACCCATTTCCTGAGGCCACCATTTGGGAGACCAAAATGATGGGCGATTGCCAAAAAGTAGCACTCGGTTTTGTCTGAATATAATTTTAGAAAATTGTTGGACATCCAACTGCTGATCTGTAACATGCAGTGGTGAAAGCATTCTGCAGTTCTGTCAAGATCTTCTGTGACCGACACCATGATTTGGGTGTCGCCAGCATATGAGACAGCTGAGAAACCCAAACTTTTGATCTGTGAGGCTAGAGGAGTAACATAGAGATTTAAAAGAGTTGGGCTCAGTGCCGATCCTTATGGTACACCACAGGGTAGAGTAAAAGATGTTGACCTGTGGCCATTATATTCCAGGAACTGAACTCTGTCAGTGAGAAAGGATCTAATGAGCTTAAGTGCTGTGCCCCTGACACCTAACTCAAACAGACAATTGATAAGGAGTTTATGGTAATGGTGTTGAACACTGCCGAGAGATCTAACAAAATTAAGGCAGCATTCCCTGCCTTGTCTAAAGTTGTTCTGACATACTCAGAGGCTGTAATCAGAGCTGTCGACATACTATGTTGGCTTCCAAAACCAAACTGAGAACGATCTAGCAGCTTATGTTCCTGGATGATTAGAGAAAGCTTGGTGTTCATGGCTTTTGCTACCATCTTGGCAGGAAATGGAAGCTGTGAGATTGGCCTATAGTTGCTGGGATTCTAAGTGTCCAAGTTTGGCTTTTTTAAGAGAGGGAGGATTGATGCTATTTTCCATCTTTTAGGAAAATCACCTAGAAGGAACATTAGATTAAAATTCAATAAAAGGTGGCTGGGAACAATGGCTGAGGCTAGCTGTAGTACTCTGGATAGACAAGGATCAAAAGGTGACCCTGATTTGATTTCATTGAACAAATCTGTTACTTGAACAATTGTAGGGGGAGAGAAAGCGGAAACAATTGCATTCAAAGATTGAAGTGGCTCTAATAATTCAGCATCTGAATTGGCAGCTTCACTAGTGTCAAGTCCCTGATTGGGAGTCATCGGATATCACTGGCTGTAAGTTGTTATTCATGCAAGTCTCCTCAGAGCTTTGGTTTGCAGCAAAGACATTAAAGATGACCTCTACTTTATCTTTAAAGACTGTGGCGAATTTGTTAGAAAATTGAAATGCTTTACTTTGTCAATCCGTGTTGTTTACATTTGTAATGTTGGATCCTGGTAAGGAATATCACCATGGGTAAAAAGTATGGATAGGAAAGAGAAATGCATTGTTTCACAAAGGTATGTATTGGCTTCCTTACTCCTGATATAGCCGAATGTTAAGGAAATTGCCATCGGCTGTGCGTGCTGCGAAGGTTACTTTGTAAGTACTTTTGACATTCACAGAATTTTATGAATTACATTTGTATTTCATATTCTTGGAATCAGGTTTGCTGGATATAAACATGCTTAATATGTATAAAGGACACCTTGTACTAGAGGAGAGTAGCACCAAAACATCTGTTTAAAGCCTTAGAGCATCAGGAGGTTTAGTGCTGTCTCTATAATTAAATGTCCCCTTCTTTTAGGAGAACACAGGGGAAAATAGAATTCAAAATAGGCAGACTGTAATGCTTAAAATGGCGAAACATATAACATAGCCTTTTTTAATTTAGTAGACATTGGACTACATTTGTTGGTTTACACAAGTTTGCAATTTTTGCTTATTCAGTGACTCTCTTAAATTCAGTAACAGTAACAGATCTCTTTTATAGCAAGCCATTCAACGCCATACAAAATCATTTAAATTTAGTCTCATGAACAGATCAAGCATTGGAAGGCCAATTGGTTTCACCTCTATTGGTTTTGTTCATTTATTTTAAACATGTCACATGGTTTAAATGAAAAAAAGTGCTATGATGCAGTCATAGTTGGCCGCGTCATAGCACTTTTCAATTTTTAACTTTATCCATGTTGTACAGCAGCTCGCATTGTTGTGCAACATGTCTAAAAATACATAAACAAAATCAGTAGGTTTTGCAGAGGAGTAACCTATTGGC
The DNA here is from genome assembly GCF_964204655.1 of Triturus cristatus. NCBI lineage: Eukaryota > Metazoa > Chordata > Amphibia > Caudata > Salamandridae > Triturus > Triturus cristatus. Next base: position 873,221,575 of record NC_140590.1, read on the forward strand.
TGTGCCAATGCTTATTTTGGGTTGGTAGCCACAGAAGTTAAGCAATTTTCCCAGAATCACAGGATGTTGAGCCCATGCCAAGACACAAACCTAGTCCCCAGTTCCAAAACTGGAAGCTCGGTCCCTGACGTCACATCCTCTCACCATCAAGGAAGAAAATATTTTGAGACTACTCTAACTGTTCGCTAGAGGGGAGAACTATTAGAAGAGACCTCTGAGTCAACAGGTGCTAAAGAACACACAACTTGTGTCTGTGAAACCGTTCTCTGCAACGTCTTATGAGATGGAAACACTATATATTATTTATTTAGGAAAAACAATTTTAAATCACACAAGCGGAGTAATCAGAAACTGAACTGTTCCCACTGGATCCGGAGACCAGAATGGGGCTTAAACCGGTTATGCAAGTTTTGCCTTCCCTTATTTTTTTTAGTTTTGGGCAGTTTTATATAGTGCACACTCTGACCCAAAGGCATTGGAGTGCAGTTACATTACACAGGCCATGTTAATTTGTTTTTGATGTTGCAGGATGTTCATCTGACACAGAAACTCGAACCTGGCTCCCTAGTTCCAAAGATGGCAGCTCTGGCCTCCACCACATACTCTCCTCAATGTAACCCACTACTACAGAAATATCGTTTCCAATACACATTATTTTTGGATGTTTTCTTTTTTCCAGTTATAATATGCTGTGCCTAGAAGGTTGAATATTTTACTACAAAGGGTAATATGAACAAAGATATTTCCACATCTGAGTTACTGGCCAATAAGGCTGCGGCACAGAAAAGCTAGACCACGAACAGCAATGGGAGGGATTGAGCACCAACATACGTGTGGTGAAAGGAGCATAAGGGAGAAAGCAAAATAACAGCAGAATGAGGGTGAGCGAAGTGGTGGGACAAGCAAGGACTTGGAGAAGGAGAGATAGACTGCTAACACATGCATTCTTAAGGAGTGTGCCAAATCAAGTAAAAAAATAAATCACCCCCAAAAGCTCCACTCCTAGTGGTAGGACATAGGCTGTACTTGGTCCATGCTCCATGGCGCTGCCACAAAACAGGAAGACAGGGGAACCCATGCTGCTACCCAATTAGATGCAAGGAAATTGGAATGAATTGGGGGCCAGCCAATTGTAAGTGATGGGTGGGATCTAAGCTATTTTTTTTGTCTGCCAGTAATTATGCAAGCACATCCCAAGCAATGTGCAGACGAAACTTAAAGGGGTTGCTTCTACTCACATACTGTCCAGCACCTCACTTTATTCATGCAAGGGCAAAATGATGCTCACTAGAACACTTTTATATCTTTAGGGTCTGTTGTTGTATTAATCTATCTCACTGGCAACACAACAGTCTCAGTTACGTTATCAATCAATGCACTCGTGGTCCATAAATCGACAATTCTGTAATTTGATCCACTCCCAGGTAGACGTTTACTCCATTGAGAGAGTGTGCAAGATCTTGCTTAGTGAAGTGGACAAGTCACTTGGAAGGATTTCCTTGTGCAGGCTAAAGACGCATTGCCAGTGTGGATAATATTTTAAAAATCAGATTTTGACTTAAAAACCATGTTAGAATCGCACCTTAGAATGTGTTTAGACTGCTGCAGAATTATTTTCACATAGAAAATGACTTGTAGAAAAAATGTGCTTGCTTCATAACGTAAAAGAATAATTTTCAATTGCATTATTAATGTCGCATATAAATCATAAATTAATTACACGTGGGAAAAATGTGTGTTGCTTGAATTTATATGAAATAATATTAAGAAAATGTTAATACTAGGCTATCATTTTTAAATGTGCCCATTTAATTAGGCCAAAAGCCTTTCTTTTTGACCTCTTGCACTTACTTTCACAAATGTTTACTTAGGCCATTTTGCCAAGCACCAGCATCTTTGCTTAAGAAAGTGCTGACTTGAAGCTTATGTTTTGTTAGCCCCATCACGCCGAATTAGCTCATGTGAAATAAACAATAGACTATGCTGTGATTGTAATAATGATTTAGATATTTTTTTCATGCCTTACCAGAACATTATTGCTACATATTCGGCTTGCTTTTGTATTCTCAATGGACATAGAGCGCATCTTTTAGCTTGGCTAAGAAGGTTCTCATGAGATCGTCCCTCCATGTTGCAAATGCACAATAACTTGTCTTACCATAGTCCGGTGTGAATGTTTACCATGGAAATTGAGTGGAGACGCATCGGAAGTTGACAACAACATTGGATGAACGGTTTTCATTGGAGGAAAGACTGTTAACAATTTCTAAGCTTTGATACATTATTGTGTGATGTTATATTAATAAGTGTTACTACCTAGTTGGGGAAGAGACGCTCTGGATCCTTCTTGACCCATGCTTGGGACTCATTTTGAGACTCTAGATTTGACCTTTTCTTCTCTGAGAGTTGCTTAGAGGAGACCTCATCTTTGTTACCTAGAGATATTGGCAAAGGTAACTCTATTTTCTACCTTACCTAAATTCTTTCTTGATCAATGCTACAGCAATGATCATTCCTCCTTTACTGATACTTTGACGATCGCTAGGCCACTATTCATGGGGTTATTATAGGGCTTGTCCTCTCTCGACCAATGGGAAATGTGTTGACATTGGGCTCAATCGCCCGTGGGAACAGAGAAAGCACACCACATGTAACACAGAAAATGTCATTTATTTACTAACATGTCCGTGCAATATGCAATATGTGGGTATGACAACTCGTAGAGTGAAAACCTGCATACTGGAACATATGAGTACGATAAGATGAGGCAAAACGAACACCAAGTTGACTACCCACTTTAAGGAACTGGGACATAGTGAACACAACATAAGGATAGTGCTAGTATCCGGCTGGAGGCGTTTCGAGCAATCCCTAATGGGGTGTTTGTATTTGATGGTCATTGGTTTTGTATTAGTGTATGACTCCTCGTAGATCCAATATTATCTAATCCCGAGGATGGTTATTGCATTCTACAGTTTTGATGAGATGTCAGCGGAACATTTGGTTGATATATCAGAAGTTTTCCGAGGCACTTCGTATTGCACTCAATATTGCAGTCTCATACTTAGTATTGCATACACGGTATAGGAGAATACTTGATATCAATACTCTTTCAAAATGGACACCGCCTGTGATTCTTTAGATCTTAGTGAATCCCTTTCTCTATGTCTATGAACCATACTCCGGTTCGCGAGTAGTGCTCACGTGTCTGGGAAAGGGTAGAGCTTAATCACAGAGTCTCTTTAAATGTGTTGAAATGGCAGCACATTGTGTTCGATGGAGGACCGGCGTGAGGACATAACTGACGGTGCCTCTTTGGAGTAGTAAGTGGGAGGTCCTGTACCAGCGGCGTTTTGATATTCTTAGGCACGGCGGTTGATAGAACCCCACGAGAACTCCCTGAGTGAATTGGGTCTTGGGGTTGCTGATCATGTTAATATAGAGCTCTTAACAGGATTGTGTTGGACTCTCGGCAGCCCACCCTCGACTCTAAGGAGTTTGTTTTGAAGTTTACTTGAATTATAAGTACAAAAGATGAGGAGAAGGAACAACTAATGGAACTATGCCTTTCTGTTTTTAACCACTGTATTTTTACGGTAGAGTGTGACTACAAGAGCACAGTCCTGCAAAGGTCCCGGGTTCAGAGAAATTCTTGTGAACTCTTGTGAGTAATTTATAGTAATACGAAGCATTAATAATACTGATTTAGGTGCACTCCTGTGATGTGACACACTGGGGTTGGATGCGTTTGTTATAGTACTATGATTGGAAGTGCTTGCACATATAAGCTGAACTTAGTACGATGGATGCAGTCACTGAGTGTTTAAGTGGCTGTAGGCGATACACGCGGTGTGGTTCATCTAGCAAGGGCTTGTGTGTGTGTTCACATAAAATCACATGGCTATATGTAGACACTATGCATGTCTTGGTGGCACTAGTGTGAAGACATGAATTTTAACTTTTAAATAACTTGGGTAACATTTGACTGATGGATAGGACCAGACTTATGGGATCTGTCCTCTTTTTTCTTTTCACAGAAATAGATTCCCTCTTGGAAATTCCCAGAGTATCTGACAGCTGGACATTGTCCTACGCACGAAAGTAAGAAGGTAAACACCCGACTTGGGGTGGAGACTAAAACATTTTAGGGACCAACACCCTGATGAATGTCATAGCGACTCGGTTGGGCGCATAATATTGCCAGAAACATGTTGGTATTTGCAGTGGGGATATAGGGATCTTTACCTCCCCTGTCTATCCAATCTCTTATGTTTTAATCCTTCCAGAGGTCAACAGGAATAAAACAATTGAGTGTTGACCCCTAGGAAGTCTTAACTATATGTATCTGCACTTTTTGGTCCCTTGTCTGAGGGGTACAGATTTCTACTTCAAGTTTTGTTTATGTTTGTTACGTTGTGTTTTGTGTTCCTCCTAATTTTCTCTACCCTCACCACTGTTCTTCTAAAAAATGTGCGCTCCATCCAGAGTGTTGGTATGCACCTGGATGTATGATGCGGCCCTATGATGAAGCATGACACTGCAAAGTGTGTGAGGGCAGTATCAAGACATTCATTGTCTTCCCAGGACTAGTTGGTTGCCCTAGGGTAAATGAGATTTACCATTCTTAGTGGGTAGACATTTGAATTGTAGCACTGGTCTGTCCCATAGTATTGCGATACAGTACTGGTTCTAGCACTTCTCTGTTGAGTGAGTTTTGGATTATGGTAAGGGAGCCAGAGAAGGCTCAGTCCCTTGTCTCTTCCTTTTTGTGATATTTTTGGCACACAGTGCAACCAGTCTCAATTTCTTGGACGTGGAAATTTGACCCACGGAAGCAGGACTTATAACCACATTGTACACCGAGCCCACAGACAGGAACACTGCATTGTGCTTTAATAGCTTCCACCCCAAAAGTCTGAAATATAATTTACCGTATGGTCAATTCCTGCGGATGCGATGGAGTTCTTCGCACAGAGAGGATTATGAAATCCATTCTCAAGCCTTGACTGAAAAATTAAAAGCCAAAGGATATCCATCAAAACTTCTCAAACATTCCCGCAAGCGCGCGTGGTTCACATCACAAGAAGTCTTGCTCGAAAAGAACGTCAAAAAACCAATGGCCCGTCTAGTATGTGTTTCCACATTTGGGCCACTTACGAATTCTTTCAAAGAAATTGTCCGACAAAACTGGTACCTGATAAAAGACATGGACAAAAACTTTCAAATACCCCTTTTTGCTCTGAAAATGAATGCCACCATAGGTCAAGGCATCAAGCGAGCATCAGACGAACCCCAGAAAAAAGTCGAATTGATACGCTCCTTCTTCAATCTTCAACTAGTTTCGGTACATCATAAGTGCAGCAACTGCCAGGCCTGCAGTTCGATGCTAGAGGGGTCCGAATTCACCAATGGGACCCAAAGATGAAAACATTCCGAATTCTCCTCCTGTAGGACCAAGAACGTGGTATACGCAATCGTGTGCCCGTGAGAGTTAGACTATATTGGCAAAACGACACAAGAAATCAGACAGCACATAACCCAACATCGTTCCAGACTAAAGAACAAAGTACTCAATGCTCCTCTTGTCACTAATTTTTAAAATCTAGGCCATTCAGAAAAAGATTTTTGCTGGACAGTACTTAGTGTCATTAAACCTACCTATCGAGGTGGCGATCTTGAAAGAATTCTTCTCCAGAGAGAGGCATACGTAATTATGAAATTCCACACTTCCTCTTCGGGCCTCTATGAAATGTCGGCGATAAACAGACTGCAAACCCCTTGAATACAGCTCAGAAAGACTTCACTGTATTTTCCAGACTACAAGCACCATCATGCAATGTGTCACCCATGTGACAGGAATTTACAAGTTAGGTCTCATGTGATCTGTGTCCTTTCTACTCAGAAGTTTGTTTGACTCGAACACATTGGTGAGAGACTGCTGCAGCTGAATCCTTCATTTCCAGGCAAGTTAAAAAAGTTTGCCTGGGTGTGCTAGAGAAAGAGTATTCAGTACAAAAGACAGTGGTCCTCAAATGGTTAGAATAAGGATTAAATAAATATAGTTCAGAATCGATACTATATTCTGGATGTCCAGCCGGACAACCGATTTAATTTTGCAATAAAACAATGCACACATATAGGAACACAATACTTTTGGGACACAGTCCTGTATCCAATTAGAACAGTAATATTACAAAACACACAAAGGCATTTCAGGCAAGGCAATAGGAGCTTTTTACATTATCCAATGTTTTAAGCTTTTGAAAAACAGCGAATGCACTTTTTTACACAATGGATTAATGCGCATGCTGTTTTAGTTGGGGTCGACGATGTTTCGATCCTGTTACGAGGGTACTACGATCATCATCAGGACATTAATGTGTACATGCCTGATTGTAACCGAAATTGCCTAGAATCGTGAGAATGCACGGTCCGGCAGGTGCGTTAGGCAACAACGATAGCCAGGTTATGTGACGGTACACTATAGTGAAATGAAGAAGAATCCAACAGTTGACGGTCCAACAATTCTAGCAATGGTTCGTTTAAATGGGGCGGCGTGACAATGCATGGGATCCAGCCAGGTCCTCTGGTGCGGTGAACCGAGTGAAAGAGTATTCAGCACGTACACACACACACACGCTGATGCATAGTTTCTATTTTCCAGGAAATTGACTAAACTGTTCCGCTTCTGAACCGTCATGCGTCCTTCATCGATGCCTCCAGAATAGAAGTGAGTGCAACAGTGTTACAGCTGAAACGGATTACAGCGGCATAGTAACACTGTGTAAAAAACCTCCCAACTTTCCGTCCAGACTATGAATTTGAATGTTTGCTTTCACAGGGTCATCATGATGTGATATCTTCCCCTGTCAATACTTGTATTGAAGCAGCAAAGTTCGAACTGGGAGGCAAGTTTTAGCAATTCATAATTTCATCTTGCGCTCTGGTCTGTGTAAAGCTTTCAGTAAACTGCGAATACTCGCATATGAGCATTTTTCTTCAAATAAACAGTCAGTCTCTTATAATGCAGAGTCACTCGCGCGCAATTATCAGCATTTTACAACAGATGTGTATTTTTAATGAAGTTCCTTTACATCAATATTTGCCTTTTGCACAATGGGCACAGTCAGCATTTACACAATAAATGCGCTGTCTCAATGGAGTTCACCCATATCAGCAGTAGTCTGTCACACCACGCTATCAAACTCTAATACTGCTTTCTACCATTTTTAGAAACCCACAGAAAGAGGACACAAGTGTCCCCGCTGAGTCCATATTTTGGTGTTTAAATCACTACCTGAAGGGTAAGGAGAGACCTGTAATCACTTTCTTAGCGAACATTAGGTTTGATTGAAAATTAGGGACCATCATTTAATCCCTCTCTTTTTTTGTAACTGTGTCTTTCACAGTGTTTGATCCAGTCCCGGTCCTTAGGAAGAACCCCTAAAGATGTTCCGGTTTCTGAAATGCGTTGACCCCAGTACAGCTCGTCATAACCTTAAAATTCTAGTTATTCAACCACATAGTACGCAAACAGGGCAATCTGCCGGTTGCGATTGATTTAGACGATCAGCTGTTGTTGGCAGGCTTTAGTCCTTGAAATTGATAATTGCTTTCGTCGCCACATTTTTTGTACAATCTAAGGACTGGTTATTTCAAATTTGTTTGTAATATTGTGCATTGTGTTTGTAATTTCCTTGGCTTATTTATTTGGTATTTATGTTGTATTCACTGTACAAAATTGCTGTTCTTCTTGGTTTGATCCTAAATATTGAACGTCTATTGTTTAAGAAATCAATTTACTATTGATGTAAGTGCCAAATGCTCTCTTTTGCTAACCCCATTTCATCAGGAAGTCCTCAAACCACCATGATTCCCCTTAACATTCCACTGCTTTTGTTTTACTTCACAAATACTTGTATCTCTTCTTTATTTTTCTTAGTTTTATTTTTATTGTATATAACTCCAATTCATGTATTTCTTTTAGATCTTCTTTGTAATGTGATGATCCGTGCTTGAACTTATGCATTGTATATTGACACCTTTATTCTCTCAATAAAATTCTCTTTGAACTTAAAAAAATAAATTTACAAAAGTGTAATAAATACACGAAACCACTCTAATGGTCAAGGTGGTTTTTGCTGAATTGTTACTCATTAACAGCACACACCTATCACAATTATTGATGAGGCCCAGTGTAGGTGTGTTTTAGGGCACAACCCCCTTCTTTGTTAAAAAAGGAATTAATATAAAAGCACTTCTATTTTACAGTAGTTTTATAACATTTTTGAGGCCATATTTGGGTGGAAGTAGCTAGATGGTAATATAATGACGCGCACCTTAATGAACTTCATAAGATTATTATAAGGGTTACACTTTAATACTTTTCTGTACATGTATTTAAGCGATAGAAGTAAAGGGAAAAAAACGGGATTTTATTTTACTATTAGGTTTATTTCTTTGACTGGTAAATTTCCCCTTGGGATGGCGCAAATGGAGTTTTCAACATGATTGTGTGTGTGAAGTTACACGTGTGAATGTGTGCTTGACACTGCTCAGTAGAGGGCCCCAGAGTGAACCTCGTGACTGAGGAAGAGGATTTCCAGAGGTATTGAAAGCTCCTTCATCTGCCAGAAGTCTGCCTTGTTTGCACTGAAGGCGACGGCCCTTGTAAGATACTGAAGTGTGAGAGAGGAGCTGTCCCCGAGAGTGGAGGCAAACAATGCTGAGCGAGTCTGACAAGTGAAGACTGCCGCACGCGGCCGGAGCCTCGCGGGCAGGGTAAACCTGCTACATCCGGTTCCAAGGGGACAGCCGAGCAGCTGAAACCCGTGAAAATGATGAAACGTTGCCTTTGTCAGACCGATATACAGCATCTGTATAGGCTCCTCGTGACATTGAGAAAACAGTAAACATCTGTGAAGGAGAGCATGGCTTTTGTTGCTCCTCTTGTCAGCTGCTGCAACAATCCCTGGGTTCAGGCTGCTTGAGTCCCAAGGAAAAGAAAACTACCAACAACCCAGTCTCAGCTATTCAGCCATTCACTGGACTCCCGATGCTCAAATGTGCGGCTAGAGGTAATAAATATAGGGGGGCTTATTAACAAGGCCCTTGCGCCACTTTTGCGTCATTTTTAACATGTGTAAAGTGACGCAAAAGTGGCGCAAGGGGCTTGTAAATCAGCCCCATGGTGTTTCTGTAAAATTGCGCACTTCCCCGCAGGATATTCTAGATTTAAAGCATTAGTCACCTGATGCTCTTATCTACAAGGATGTAAATCACCACATGGAAAAAGAACAGGCATTAGTCATTTTCTCGTTTTTTAAGTTATCATCTTTGTTTAGCACAGATCATTCTAATTCAAGTATCAGAGTGGTACAATAGCAAGTCTGGCGAGATAGACTAACACAGCATTGATGGATTCATCAGGACTCGAATACAACTGCGTTGTCATTTAACAATCCTTGAACAAACAACTGCTTACACAGATATTGCATTACAAATTAAGGGGCATATCAACAAGGGCTTTATCTCTGCTTTTTTGGCTTTAAAAGACAAAAAAGGAGAGATAAAACTAGCGCCCTATCAACAACAGGGTGCTAACATGCAAATTTGCATGTTAGCACCCTTTTACTCTACGCTTCCCCTTGCATCTCTAATGAGATGCAAAGGGGGCGTTCCAGAGTAAAATAATAGGAGAAATGTCGCTAAGCGACATTTCTCCTATTATCAAGAATGTCGCTAACCCTGTTAGAGACAAAAAAAGCAGCGCTAACCGCGGTTAACGCTGCTTTTTTACGTCTGGAATTTTTCTGACTTAGCCATGATATCCTATGGAAGGAGGATATCATAGCTAAGTTTGCCTGTCCCTATCAACACGGTAACGTGAGATTATCGCTGGCTTTCCAGCGATAATCTCACGTTAGCCTGTTAGCGCTTGGATTTTTATCGCTGATGAGATGAGCGTTGCTAATAGCACGCTATCACAGCGATAAAAATCGGCACTAGCCGGCGATAATTATCCTGGCGCTAAGTGCGCTCAGCGATAATTATCGCCGGTTGTTGTTGATATGCCCCTAGGTGATATTAATGACACTCAGTACATATCAGATGCGATATACATCGATAATTTGGAGTTTTCCCTCACTAAGGGGCATATTTACAAGGAGGCGATAATATATTATCGCCGCTTTAGCGGCCGTTTTCGGCCGAAAAGCGGGGATAATTTAATCGCCTAATTAGCAAGGTCACGTTAACGCGTGAAACCTTGCTTTAGCGTGGGGATTCCTAACGCCCAGCTTTGCATCTCTAATGAGAAGCAAAGTGGGCGTTCCTGACCTGACATGATGGGAGAAATGTCGCTAAGCGACATTTCTCCTATCATCAAGCCCCACGCTATGAAGCATAGCGGCAGGAAAAGTAGCGATAACCCCTGTTATCGCTACTTTCCTTACGCCTGCTCCAGGACTGACTTACCCATGATATCCTATGGAAGGTGGATATCATGGCTAAGTTTGTGAGTCCCTATCAACAAGCTAACGTGAGATTATCGCTGTGTTTCCAGCGATAATCTCACGTTAGGCAGTTAGCGTGAGGATTTTTATCGCTTTTAAGATAAGCGTTGTTAATAGCACGCTATCTCAGCGATAAAAATCCACGCTAGCCGGCGATAATTATCCTAGCGCTAAGTGCGCTTAGCGATAATTATCGCCGGTTGTTGTTGATATGCCATCATAGATTTTGTCAAATATAACCTGCTGAAATCTAATGTGGGTAAAAATCTGAAAAAAAATACTACAACTTGTGTTTTATTTTTAACAGGTTGTGCATGTGAGTTTGGGAAACACCTCAACGAAAAATAGCAGGGGAGCGCGCTGGGCCGAGCTCCAAATAATGATCCCTGGTGCCAGAGATAAGGGGGAGTTTTGTCTAGAGGTACTGGGGTGGATGCCAGTACAGCACTGAACATAGTGTGTAGGCTAAAATCATGAGCGCAAATTAAACCCCAAATATAGAAATATCTAACTGCGCTTACCATTTGTTTGATGCTTGCTTGTACAACTTGTATGGGTTTCTGACTAATGTATTGTTCAAGAATGTGCCCTCAAATGTTGTCTGGGTTAGTGACAATGTGAGAAAATAAACGGAAAATATCTGGGTAGGTGTTGATTGGAGGAGTCCAGGGAACAGAAGACGAGCATGAGTATGAACCAATGGTAGAGGGCTAGAGGGCTCTAGAAATAGTGTGGTAGCAAGGAAGATAGGCAAGTGTGGCAGGATCCGGAAATATATCTTAAAAGGCAAATGTGTGAAAGAAAGAGACCATCTGATCTAGTCATCTGACTCCTTCATGAGCCCCCATGGGTTTTGACTGAAGGGTCATTAACTGCAAGGAGATATATTAGTGTCAATGGATGATGCCTTCACTCTCCTCCCTCCACAAGATCTGTTAGAAGAAACATACCTGAAGGGAACCTTATCCTGTTTTCCACTTCCTTCCCTCTCTCTATCCATCTGATGAGCTGCAGGCACGAGGCCAGTAGACCTTTTTTATGGTACCCAAATGTGAGGGAACTTCACGGAACGGTTATGACGGAAGGACAGTATGAACATAGTGAGCCTCCAACGAAAAGGACTCCTGCACATACTATGTACAAACAATATGGTAGATGCACATGGAAATATTTACAAGAGTGTGTGGGACTAATGAGGCTAGAAAGAAGAACCTTCTGGGACATAGTACTTTTGACATAGAAAGATTAACTAATTTGCAGAAGAAACTAAATGATACTAAAAATTGAATATATATTCTGAAATGGCCACTCTTCATACAGAGTTAGGGGCTGTCTTCCAAGTGCTCCACGTCCTATATATCTATTACCCCAGATCACTGAAACACGAGAAGAGAAAGAGAGTGAGGACACAAAATAAGAGCATTAGCTGGTCATGTCCCCATGCCAACTGATGAGGCTAGGGTGCAGCTGGTGTTCCACACAGAAAGGGAGCTGAGTCTTTAGGAACACAGGTGGCTGCATCACAAGTAGGTGAAGCACAAGTGAGCAGTGTGATGTAACTGGCTGACAAATTCAGCTACTGTGGATCATTCTAGTATAGTGTATGCACACATTCCATCCTGGGTTGTGGATACTGAAGAGAATAACCATAGAGAGCTTGAGACAGACTGAAAGACAGCTGTATAGAAGGTGTCCCCTCTCTCCCCTTCCAAGTGACAACCGATAATGAGAGTTCATTCTCTTCCCCTCTTCTCGCTTTGACACTGCAAGGGGTAGCATTGTGATTTATGTCCATTGGACCCTCTCCAATTTAATAAGCATCAAGAAACAGTTCTCCAATATTTGGGACACTATCACTCCATTGTGAGAATTACAGTGTGTGTTTTTTAGGCTTTTATATCCTCAGATTTGGCAGATATGAACCAGTTATCACAACTGGTGGTGATGAGTGAGGTGAAGGTGATGACGCCGGATTCTTGTCTACCTTACCATCACCAAGAATCCTCTCAGGTCGCCAGGATCTTTTTATCTGCTAAATAGTGTAGAGGGGAGGAAATTCAATTCTTAGTACATAATCAACCGAATCAAATCTCATCTCCAAAGGACCACTGATTCTGAATCTAAATTTTAAGGATTTTATTACAACCAAGAATAACTGCACACACAAACACCTGAATACAAGGTGAAGAAAATAAATGGGCACTAATACAAAAGAAAACCTACGCAGGAGTCTCATTCAACTCAGAATAAGAAGAATAATCAATTCCAATAACATCAGAAATGCGATAATTAGTCCAGTCTCTACATTAGAAGTCATTAGCCTAAAAGGAAAGCAGTTAGTCTATCCCTACTCGATCTCTAAGGTGACATCCCTACTTAGCATTTTCCCTCCCAGGCAAGAGAGTAAAAAGGTGTCAGAAGTGAAGACTTCCTTAGAAGTGCACTCACTTAGTCAGAGCTCACTCTAAGATGCTCCTTCTAGCTTCCCACCTAAACCTCAACTGCTCAACCCTCGGGGCACTGCCCCTAATACAAAATCTCAAAAACATAACACGCCCTACTGCACACCTCTTCAGCCAGGTCTTCTTCCAGTACTTTTCCAGTGAAACTTGTATTCTATCCAACTACGGTTAGCTTGATCTTGGGTCCCAGACACCATCTCTGCTGAAAGTATCATCCCTAAATTCCGGTGTACTCCCATATTGGCTTCTCGTACCATCCTAACTTCTAAAACAAAGGCCTAGTCTCTCTAACGAGCTAAGTGTCCTTGCACCTGCAACAGAAACATGAGAACGAGAAACTTTTCACTTCTCTAAGATTTTCCATCATCCTGAAACCCAAAGCCTTTACCAAGGGAAATCATTTTCGGCCTACAGCATGTAGCTAACATAAGAACGTATATGCGATCAGGCCTTTACACTAAGTTTAAACACACTCCTAAAATCACACTGTAAGCATTCATTTCATTACTCTTTATACGCGAGTAAGCAGACTACACATGCAAATTTCAATATGGTGCACGTTAATCCTAATACATTGCATTAAATAAACCCAATCATTACGCATTGACTAAAATACATTTGCAGTGAACTACACATTACTGTTCATAAAAACATGGTTACATTTCTAATCACACTTATATTAAGCAGATTCTAGTGATACATTTCTAAGTCACACCTTAATACTACTTCGATTAATATGTGGGTGCGGACTAACAGTGAATATGATGCACCCCTACAAATTTCAGAATAACGTGGGGCTCTATCAGTTCCCCCTTTGATGACACATGTCATCACACCATTTCACAATTCCCTTGGAGAAAGAACCAACCTAAACAGTACTTGTCGCCATCCTCCCCTGTCGGAATCTCTCCATATTCTTAATGTTCCAATATTGACTGTCCTGCAGTCTGGCCATTCGCATTTCACTCACTCTGAGAGCTCTTTCAACGCTGTTTCCTCTGTACCACTTATAAGCTCTGATGAATCCCCACAAGCAAACCACACAAACCACAACAATGATGAGAGGTTTTAACACAAAGCCAAGGAACCCGTTTTACAAAATTCGCAAACCAACTTCCCACATGACCAAATCCTTTACCAATCTTTTCCCACACACCCTCTTCAGTCTAATCCTCTATCTCTTGATGGATCGTGGTAATGTTGTCTATATATCTCTCCAGATCCTTGCTGTTGTCTGGAATATACGTAAACATTCCTGAACTTTCAATAATTTACAGACTCCACCCTGCAAAACCATCGTCCTAATCGATAACATCACCCCATCCACCAGTATCAAAGACTTTACTGTATTCATTGACAACTCATCAACCACAGTCGCCACTTTTCGGATCTTCACATCATTCAAGACCACACCCAAACTCGGTATCATTGCTCCAAAGATATCTCCAATCACCATTCCTGCACTCGCGGCTCTTTTTGCCCAAGAATGTTGTCCAGTTTCCAAAAGCTCCAAATCTTCGCTATTGGTAGATTTTCGGAAAAATAATTCCCAAATAGCATGTACCATACCAATTCACAGGCAACCAAACATAGGCATTCCTTCCACACACATAATAAACAGTTGGAATCACTTGCACCGAGCCTTGCAAAAAGTTCTTAGCAGAATCTTCCATAGTAAAAACATGATCATACGTACTCTGTCCTACTGAAACCTTCTCATAATAGGTCTGATAACGTCTCACACACAACTTCCCTCTCTGCCCCTTGTCCAATGCTATGGGACCATAACTCCCCTTAGATCTGTGTAATCTTTCCTCATCAGTCCAATCTACTGGACTGTCTCCTGTATCTCGTGTCTGTGTTAGTTTTCTATATCTATCGTCTACCTGATCTATAAATGTATTTTCTATCTCTGACAATGAACAGGTCAAATTATGCCGATGAGCATAAGCCATATCCAGTTCCAAAGACAGTATGAAATACTTCCGGAGTCTGTCCTCTGACTTGTAATAATCGTAATTATTCAAATGCTTGTAAGCTGGAACTTCAGGAAGTACTGCATCGTAATTGGAAAAGAAATACTCAAAGTGACCTCTTTCATAAAAGATACTAAGCAACAAACTACAAGACATTTCATACGTCAGTGGAAGATGATGGTATCTGATACCCTCGTCCACTGAGGAAGGTAACTGCATGCACACGTAACAGTCCTTTGCATCCATCGCATCCACATATTCATATAGCAGCTTCGCGTATGCATTGAGCTTAAAATCACTTCTAGACAAAACTATGTGAAATCTACGACTCTCTTCGATTAGTAAAGCTCTTTTAGCTCCCATAGTGACCTCCTTTTGGCTAGACGTGGTAGGTGTAGATGTTCACTGTACCTTCTCTTCTTGCTCATGTGAAACAATATATGAGGCTACGACTATTGCGATTATAGAAACTAACACTAACCCTATAAGTGTACCTATTACTTATTTAGATCTACGGTGAGCATTTCCAGCATCCATGATTTTGCAAAGTTCTCAAAGTTCTTGATTTCAGCAGCAACATTTAAGAGTCTATTTCTCCTCCGGATGTCACTTGCTAACCAGTTCGAATGATACTTCAAGAGCTGGAAATCCCCCCTGCAATTTCAGTTCCTTATTTCCACAGTCCACAAAAATACTTCTCTAGCTCTCTTTCGTCGTCTTGACGGAAAGTCCCTGAGTTTATTCTTCTTCCACTCGGGCCTAGGTTATCTTCTTTATGGACTTTTATATACAACAAAGTTCACCTTTAGTCCAAAATAAGATCAGCTCCCAAAATCTCTAAAACACGCTGAAACAGTTGAAGACAAAGCAACACTAATTCCTGATGCGGTGGTACATAACCAAAAGTTGGGAAAACCAGCGTCTCCAGAATTAGTTCACAGATTCTGCTTAGAAGTGGTGGATTCGGAATAGTGAGAGTCAGTATTCCTTCGATCTCCACTCCTAGAACCAAGAGTAGCACATCCACTTTCAGGTTC
Organism: Triturus cristatus; assembly: GCF_964204655.1. NCBI lineage: Eukaryota > Metazoa > Chordata > Amphibia > Caudata > Salamandridae > Triturus > Triturus cristatus. Next base: position 873,237,564 of record NC_140590.1, read on the forward strand.
GGAAAGTCGTTGACCAGTGTCAAAGACTTCATTCTCCCCGAGCTCACCACTCCTTGCATCAGTCACAGCGTATGTCCACTCTGGTGAGGCGTATCTTTGACACAGCACTCTTGTTCTCCTGGATCTTCTGAGACTACCCCGAGCTTGCTCTTCGTCACTCTGTCCACACTCAGACGTTTCAGAGACTGGGGCAAGATTCCTTTCAGGTGCCAACCTCAGGTTCAGCCGCCTCTGGCTCACGGGCCAAACCTCTTTGTCAGGATCCCTAATGTGAGTTCCAAAACGAAGCGCAAGGAATTAAGTTCAATGGGCGCTTCAGTCTTGAATGGGTTTCAATGGTCGAGTTTGTGGCATGCCCGCATTTCCAAGATGGCCGCGCAGACGCTGAGGTCGGCGGTCTAGTTGCTAACAGATCTAGAGAGAGACGATGTGACGCGCGTGCCTGAGGTAGTGCGCACTTCACCAAGATTTTTCCTCAGCGAAGACGTGTTCGAGAGAGTTCCCAGTTCTGAAGAGAATACCTTGTCAAAGAAGTTTTCCAGAGTGACCCAAGAGAGTTGTGTCGTTACTTACCGAAGAGAACAGAAAAAGCCGCAGAGTCCGTAGAGGCTACTTACTGAGAGTAGAGTTCGGAGTTTTCCTCGTCGCTACAGGAAACAAGACACGAATTCTGCAGCACCTGAAGAGAAGACAGAAGAAAGCTAAGTGAATTATTGATAGATTATCTAAGGTCACATAAAAATGATAAGTAGTGTTTGGTGACGCGATAAGTAAAGACTTACCAGGGACAACATAGATCAGCATACCGAGTCCTAAAACGAAAAGAAGAAAATTATAGTATTTACTGAAGAGGTTACTAAGGGAAAAAATAATTAAGGACAATAAGAACTGTTAACAAAGAAATTAAGGAGTAAGACTTACCTGAACCATAACAATTCACAGAACCATAGGAGAGGAAGCAACTGGAGAAGTTTAAGCACAAAAGAATCATCTAGAAGACAACAGTTATTAGTATAGCTAGAAGCAAAAAAGAAAGAAGAGAAACCGCGAGAAGAAAGATTGATGGTAGGTCAAAAGAGGAGTTGAAAGATATTAAGACTACAAGATAAATAGGTATAATTAAAAAAGAATATATGTTTTACAGATAAATAGTGACATCAATAACAAGAAAGAAGAAAAAGGCAGAATTGAACAAGAAGAGAGGCACAGAGTTCAGGATACTGGGTAGGTAGGAAACACCATTACAAAAGAGAAGCAAAGAGACAGAGTAGAGTAGAGGAGGAATAATAATATAATGTTGTGTGTTTAGTTACCTCAGGAAATCTTCAGTAGCAGAGAGATAGCTGAAGAAGAATTCCAGATAGGAAAACCAGAAGGTCCAGAACCAGTCTCTTCTCTCGTTTGTTATTTAACCAATTTCCCCCTTCCCCCTTGCTGATCAGTTAGAGCCAAAGATATATCTTGGGGATGAGTGATTAGTAGTGGGAGTCGGGAAGCTAGCAGCTTCTGTTCCTGTGCAAGACAGCGGCAACCAGCGGGAAGCTGAAGGTGAGCCTTGACACTCTTCCGCTTCTGTGACACTTCTGCTCTCCCTCTGGGTACCCTGTGCACTACTTCCTTCTTCGGCTGAATTTGACTCTACTCCACCCACAGCAATACTTTCTCCGTCCGAGTCAAATTCGGGGCTTTGATTGACACAACCCCTTTCAGCTCGATCCAGTGCACAACCAACTGCGTCAGCAACCCTCACAGCTTGACTTGCCCTCTCAGATGGCCCTGCCACCTCAGCTGGATTTTCATTTACGAGAGAGGCTGTTTCCTCCAAGGGAGCTGGAACTCTGCGGGTATGGGAGGCATGCACCCAGTTCGGCAACGCTCCACACTTCACTGCCGTGTTCGTGACCAGTATTACCTGGTATGGGCCGCGCCAACGGATATCCAGGCAACACTTCCTCACGTGTTTGCGAACAAGCACCCAATGTCGCGGGCACAGGTCGTGGCACAGGTCACCTGCGGCTGGAACAGTTGCTGCTTGTACCTGCCGCGACACAGAATGGACTACGTCAGCCAGTCCCTTATAGTAGTCGAGAATCAAGTCATCAGTGATGCTAATTAGAGCAGTAGCAGGTATCGCTGGTAACCGCATTGCCCTCCCCATTAAGATCTTGTGAGGTGACAACCCCGTTCTCCTATCGGGAACACTACGAAGGCTCATGACAACCAAGGGCAGTACATCAGGCCATTTCAGGGATGTCGAAGAACACACTTTTGCTATCCGTGCTTTCAAAGTTCCATTAACTTGTTCCACAATCCCAGAAGCCTCTGGTCTGTAGCTGCAATGTAACCTCTGATCCACATTCAAGTTAGCACAGAGCAATTTCATGATCTCACTTAGCTACAGTGAGTGTGTCACATCTACGTGTTGGGTAAGCCTCCGCCCACCTTGAAAAGATACACACCACAACTAAGATGTACCTCAGCCCATTACACCTCGGCATCTCAATGAAATCCAGCTGCATTCTATTGAAAGGGCCTCCTGATCTCCCAATGTGACTCAATGTTATAGCAGTTTTCTTTCCTGCATTCATCTGTTGACACATGACACACCTCTGACATACAGCTTCAGCAACCGCACAAAACTTCGAATTGTACCATGTCTGTCTGAACACTCGCACCATTGCATCTCTGCCAAGATGTACTGCACCAAGTATCAATCTAGCCATTGGGCTCAACAAACTTTCTGACAACACAGCTAGACCATCACTTGAAACCCACACATCCACGTCTCCCTTCTCACATCCTGACCTCATCCAGCCATCTCGCACTTGGTCGGTAACCTCATCCTGTAATCGCTTTAGCTCCTCCCAAGTATCGGCCATGGCTAACATAATGCTGAGCTCGGTTCTTTCTTGGCTTTCTCCAGTATAACCTCCTGTAAATATGCATCCTTGTTCTGCACAGAAACGGGCACCCTCATCTGCATAGTTACTTCCCAGTGAAACAAAGTCATTTCCTTTACTGTGAGCAGAACATTTGACAACCGCAATTTCCTTTGGACATTGTAATGCTTCCAACAAATGTCTCACATATTCCCCGTTTCTGATAGGCGAACCTGAAGATGTCATGAATTCTCTCTGTGACCATATCTGTCCGAAATCATGAACCACATCAAACCCGTACTGACTGTCAGTATAAATCGTTATACGAATCTGATCAGCAGCCAAACAGGCACGGGTCAAAGCAATAATTTCAGCTACCTGTGCAGACTGTACTCCCTCTAGACAAGCAGCGTCAACGACTCCAGTGATGGTACATACAGCAAACACTGCTCTCAATCGACCAACATCATCTCTTAAGCATGAACCGTCCACAAAGAAAATTTCATCAGGGTCAGGGAGCGGTTCATTAACAATGTCTGGTTTCAGTTTGGTGCATAGTTCAGTCACATCGAGACAATCGTGATCCTCACAATCTTCACCATCTGCATTTGGAATGGGCATCAATGTTGCGGGATTCAAAACACCTCTTCAAAGTCACATTTTCTGCGGCAAGGATAACTTGCTCATAGCGTGTTAATCGATTATTCGTGAGGTGCTGTGTTTTGGTCCTCGTCATCAACAATTCAACAGAGTGTGGCACATAAACTGTAAGTGGATGTCCCATGACAATACTCTAACACCTTTCAATGCTGACACCTGTTGCAGCAACGGATTTAACCCTTTCCGTGCTTGTGACGGAGCGGTTCCGTCATGCGCGACGGTCGCGCTGTGCGCATGACGGAACCGCTCCGTCATGGCCCCGCCCGCGCACGGAACCTTCAGCGTGGCGCGGAAATCCGCGCCGCGCTGAAGGGGTTAAGACATCCAGGCAACGCAGAAGCTACTGGATCTAAAGTAGCTGAAAAATAGGCAACTGGTCTACGGACACCTCCCTGATTCTGAGTCAAAACTGATAATGCACAGCCTTCTCTCTCACAACAGAACAACGTGAAAGCCTTGTTGTAATCAGGCATTCCCAAAACTGGAGCGTGACACATGGCCTCTCTCAGCCTTAAAAACTACATCAAACAGTTGTTGTCCCATGGTACCGGATCACTCACATCTTTTTGCGTCAGCCGTTGTAAAGGCTTCGCTTCAAAGGAGAAGTTGAGAATCCATTGGCGGCAGTAGCCAACCATCCCCAAGATCATTCTGACTTCTCGCTGGGTGGTAGGCACAGGCATGTTCATACTGTCCTCAATGCGATCTGGTGACACCTTCCTCTTTCCCTTCTCAATTCTGTGACCCAAATACTGCACTTCACTCAGACAGTACTGCAACTTGTTTGGGGACACCGTTTGTCCATTCTCTGCCAAATGATTCAGTAAAGCAATGGTATCAATTCTGCAAGCGTCTTCTGTTTCCTAGGCAATGAGCAAGTCATCGATGTATTGCACCAGAACAGAGTTCTGCGGCAACACAAGGCTCTCAAGATTCTCCTTCAGGATCTGATTAAAGATAGATGGACTTTCTGTGTACCCCTGGGGGATATGACACCACGTTAACACACGGTTTTCCAGCCGGAAAGCAAAAATAAATTGGCTTTCCTCATTGAGTGGAATCGAGAAGAATGCTTGACACAGATCAATCACTGTAAACCACTCAGCTTCGCATGGAATCTAAAACAGGATCACAGATGGATTCGGTACCACCGGACAGCATGGAACAACTATCGTGTTGACCTTTCGCAGGTCTTGCATGATCCTGAATTTCCCACTCGGTTTCTGTAGTCCCATATTAGGTGAATTACATGGGCTACCCATGATCTCCTTCAGAATTCCCTGCTTGATCATAGACTCGACTACAGGTTTGATCCCTGCAATAGTCTCGGGTGACAAATTGTACTGGGGCATCCTAGGGAATTCTACGTTCGGTTTGACCTGAATCTTCACTGGCTCTACCCCTTTGATCAACCCAATCTCATCTCCGGTGAAGTCCCACACCTCGAGTGACACAGAATCCCTCAAGTTGAGTGGAAGTTCCTCCACTGTCAGCGCTGGGTACATTTCTATGCACAAGTGCTGATTTGCAACCTTAAAGGTTGCATCATCATCCTTTGTCTGTACTTCAACTCCCTTCGGTGTACAATAGATGGCACAATTCAGTTTGCACAACAGATCTCTTCCTAACAGGCAAACTGGACTCGAGTCACACACCACAAACTGGTGTCGATCCTGGAAAGTTCCTATTCTCACAGGAATTGGCTCTGTCAATGGGCTGGTCATTTTCTTATTTGCTACACCAACAACTTGGATCGATTGTCCCGAGAGGGGTAGGTTAGGGACTACTGCTGATCTCACAGTAGACCGGGTAGCACCAGTATCAACCAAAAAGGTGGTAGGGTGACCATCAACATCTGCTTTTACAAATGGTCCCCTCTGGTCTACTTCCAAGACTGCTCCAAGCGTGTAGTCTTCCTCCCCTCTAAGGCACCGTCATGCCAATGGGTCTGAACTGAACTCCTCATACCCTTTGAAGAATTGCATCTGTTGATAAGTCTGAGCTCCCTGCTGAACATATTGCACTCCAGGTGGCTGGGGAACTTGCACCTGTGGATTAAAAGTCCCCCCTTTCACCGACCTTGGTCTAGTCACTGTAGGGACTGCTTCAGGTATGGGTACCTGAGCTATCTCCACTTCTTGCTGCACTTGATTGATTGGATGCAAGGGACACTCGCGTTTCCAATGCCTAATCTGGTGACAAAGATGACACGCAGTGGTCTTCTTTAATGTCGCCACATCCATTCCGGTCTTAGGATCAACTGGCTTTGGTCTTCCCTGACCTTGGACATTCTGATTTCCTCCTTGGTTATTTCCCTGCCTCCTTCCTAACGTCCCTCCGCTAGGCTGAACTTGAGCCGTTTGCATCTGAACAAGTATCAATTTGTCCTTCAACTTCCTGTGCTTCGATTCCATATAATCACTGCAGTATCTGGCATACTGCAAGATTTCATCCACAGGCTTGTTCTGCCAGTAAATGAGATGTTGCTGTATCATGAGACTATCCTCTGGTCTCAATCCCAATAACAACTTCGAAAAAACTGTCCCATGTCTTTTGTATCTAAGGCATCTAATCCACTGTACTGCTTAAAGGCCTGCAAGAGTCTTTCATAGTACTCATGCACCGTTTTCTTTGGTTCTTGGACTGTCCGATCGATCTGAACCCAATCAATATCCTGAGGTGAAACTTTTGACTTCTTCATAACAGTGGGTGACGGGCCATTCGAGATAGGATCTCTTTCGGGTTCTGAAGTCGGCCATTCAGCTACAATTTTACATGCAGACCATAAATCGCCTGGAACCACAATGTCAAACAACGTGTTCAAGTCAATCCACAACACATTCGAGATCTTAACAAAACGATCAACCTGCTTGTACCACTCAACTGGCTTCTCCCTCAAGCAAGTGAAAACGTCCGTAAATGTAGCCAAATCACCCCTACTCCAAGGCACATGCACGTACCCTCCATTCTGTACCTCTCCACCTGGAGGTGGCATCTCTCCTACCATCTTTATAGAACTCCTCTTTTTGGACCACCTTTCCTCCCATTTATCAAGCAGGATCCATGCACGCATTGCTATGATCAAATCTTTGATATGGGTCCTCAACCCCATGACCCTTTTCTCTTCCAGTTCTTGGTCGCTATACTGCAATCTATGGCTTCCCTGTAATGACTTCGTTTTAGACAGATCTACCTCATACTTTTTGGCCAACTCTGACAATTTCTCATGTGCAGTTCTTGCTTTGCGGGTCACATCCTTCGCTACAAACAGTAACTCATCTTGTTCATACATGTATATCCTTTCAAGAGGCAAGTTTCCATTTATTCTTTCATCTACTTCTGCTTTCAATCTTACTACATCTAACATCCTCCCTTTCAAGGTGCCCTTCAATATTTCTCGACAAGCTGCCCCATTCTGTTCGTCGTACTCATAATTCTGTTCTCGAGGTCTATTCTCTTCTGTCATATTCCTAGAGACTGGTCGGTTTCCTGAACTACCTTGCTCCTCACTCTCTACGGTTCTCTCACACTGATTCCTTGCAGGTGGTACCCACATTCTCAAATCTGATCTTGACTCAGCCAAAGACCTTGGTCTTATTGGTCTCGCATTCACCTGTTCTCTAGAGGAATCTGCGGTGGCCGGCAATGGCGTACTCCATTCTATAGGTCTCAGAGTCTGCTCCATTCCGCTCTTTGTCCCGTTTCCCTCAACCACACTCCTTGATCCTGCAGCTGACTGTGCTAGACTACCAACTCTCTCTTGATCTGGATGGTAAACTGAAACAATGGGTCCAATAGTAACTGGTACCGTTAAAGCATCCGGTAACCTCACACCTCTCCCAACTTCTGTGCTTGCTACAGACTGAATTTTCATGTCCTCCGTTTCTGTCGAGATTTTCCCTACTACTCTCACTTCTGATTGAGTCTGTAATCCACTAGTCCCTTCTGCTGGACCCGACTTCCCTTCATAGGAATCTGGAATGAATGGAGGCGGTCTTTTGGACAACAACCTTTCTACCAAGCTGTCGTCCGTATCGCTGTCATCCTCATCTACACTCTTTGTTTTAGCACTGTCTGTTTTCTCTAGTAGTGGATACAACCTATCTCCCTCTATCGTTTCTACTCTCCACTTCTTCTCTAGCGCATCCCACCTTGCATCTTGGAATGCCCTGATTGACTTCTTCACCCTTTCTTGACTTCGATCTCTTTTCCTGTCATACGCTGCTCTGATCCATGCATGCAATGCCTCAAACTGAGTTGGTCTCGGCAGAGGTCGCAACAAAGACATTACAGATTTCAACTGATACAACACCTCCAACCTGAAAGTACCATATCGTGGAAAAGTCAGTTCCCCCTCGCCATGAGTCATTTTATGCCAATTTTCAAGCCAAAATATAGTATGCAATCCCACATTCTTTGCCATATAATGCGCCGTAGTATCCTCGGGAGGGGCTTCTTCTCCCCCTCGAGTAACCACCTTTTCGTCACCTCTACATAATTCTTGGAAAATCTTAAAACGTTTCATGATGAACACATTTTTGATCGCGCACAATGTTTTCGTTCACTTCCTGATGTCAATCCACCAATAGCAGCACGACTCACACCAATCGATCTATTGCAGCGCGACACCTTCTGACGTCACACTTCCTCCACTCGCAGCAGTTCCCCTCCTTCACAATTCGCGTCTCACCCTTGCATTCGTCCTATTCAAACTCTAAAGTAATTATCTGTACACAAAACGACCGGACAATCACTTCTCTGACTGCCTCCAACAGTCTCTCGAAATTGTTGACCTCAAACCTGGTAACTGTCTGTCCACAACACAACAGGACAATCACCTAAACTGATAGGCTTCAATCGCTCAATGTTCCACATGCAACAACCCACGACCAGCGTCAGTTACTCACGCACTCACACATTCGCTCCCCCTATATCAGTCTGGGTAATCGATGACGTCTTGCGATTCCATTTCAATGGTCAACAAAATCTACCTTGGGTGTCTTTTACACCACAACTTCTCAGACTACTCGTCGAGTCTAAGAATCCCCGGGCTGCGCACGCTCACAGCCTGATCTCACAATCACTCAACTCTCATACTAACTCCGCAAGACATCACACAATCAAATCAACACCGCAATCTACAAAACATATCACCCTATTCATACTCACTCCTCCACAAACTGCTGCTTTCCGCCGCACCGCTACTCTCCATCAATATCCATCAACTGCCATCGTGTGCCGCTCATCATCTGATGGGTCATCATCACTCAAATTCTATGGGCCTCTAGAATCTCTTATCTTGATCTAGATCTCCCCTCACTATCAGAGATAACCATCCTCTGCTACCAACTGATGACGCTGGATTCTTGTCTACCTCACCATCACCAAGAATCCTCTCAGGTCGCCAGGATCTTTTTATCTGCTAAGTAGTGTAGAGGGGAGGAAATTCAATTCTTCGTACATAATCAACCAAATCCAATCTCACCTCCAAAGGACCGCTGACTACGAATCTAATTTTTTAGCATTTTATTACAACCAAGAATAACTGCACATACAAACACCTGAATACAAGGTGAAGAAAATAAATGGGCACTAATACAAAAGATAACCTACGCAGGAGTCTCATTCGACTCAGAATAAGAAGAAGAATCAATTCCAATAACATCAGAAATGCGAGAATTAGTCCAGTCTCTACATTACAAGTCATTAGCCTAAAAGGAAAGCAGTTAGTCTATCCCTACTCTATCTCTAAGGTGACATCCCTACTTAGCATTTTCCCTCCCAGGCAAGAGAGTAAAACGGTGTCAGAAGTGAAGACTTCCTTAGAAGTGCACTCGCTTAGTCAGAGCTCGCTCTAAGATGCTCCTTCTAGCTTCCCACCTAAACCTCAACTGCTCAACCCTCGGGGCACTGTCCCTAATACAAAATCTCAAAAACATAAAACACGCCCTTCGGCACACCTCTTCAGCTAGGTCTTCTTCCAGTACTTTTCCAGTGAAACTTGTATTGCATCCAACGACGGTTAGCTTGACCTTGGGTCCCAGACACCATCTCTGCTGAAATTAGCATCCCTAAATTCTGATGTACTCTCATATTGGCTCCTCGTACCATCCTAACTCCTAAAACAAAGGCCTAGTCTCTCTAACGAGCTAAGTGTCCTTGCACCTGCAACAGAAACATGAGAATGAGAAACTTTTCACTTCTCTAAGATTTTCATTCATCCTGAAACCCAAAACCTTTACCAAGGGAAATCATTTTCGGCCTACAGCATGTAGCTAACATAAGAAATGAACAGGCTTTTCTCTTAAAACGTATATGCGATCAGGCCTTTACACACAGTTTAAACACACTCCTAAAATCACACTGAAGCATTAATTTCATTACTCTTTATACGTGATTAAGCAGACTACACGTGCACACTTCAATATGGTGCACGTTAAACCTAATACATTGCATTACATGAACCCAATCATTACGCATTGACTAACATACATTTGCAGTGAACTACACATTACTCTTCATGAAAACATGGTTACATTTCTAATCACACTTATATTAAGCAGATTTTAATGATACGTTTCTAAGTCACACCTAATACTACTTCGATTAATATGTGGGTGCGGACTAACAGTGAATATGATGCACCCCTACAAATTTCACAATAACGTGGCGCTCTATCAAAGGAATGGTGGAGAAAATGCCACGGCTGAGAGTGGCCCCTGGGAATTATGGGGAATTGAATGCTGCAAAGGATGCATTATTGAATGTGGGGCTATGTCTAGTGGAAAAAAAACTGATTGAACAAATATATGGAACTGCAAACAAAATGAGGGGGAGTCATCTGACAGAAATGGTTCAGGAAGTTGAAGGTGCTATTTCTGTGCAGGGATTAAGAGTTAGTTGAGAGAAGTAAGAGCCCCACTCAAATATTAATCACAATCCATGTCCGGGCGAACCTCAAAGTCACTAAATAAACCTGTGCTTAAACCTCTAGTAGCTTGGCACAAAAGTCGTCAAGCATAATTTAGAGGCAATTAGTAAAATATAAGCAGCACTCAAACAGAGAGAGTGTGAAAACACAACACAAGAAAATTCCAAACCCAATTTAGAAAAATAGAGTTCCATTTTTAAAAATGATGACATTGAATCAACAAAAATCTAATCAGTAGAATCGAAGTTATAGATTTTTATATTGCTGGATACAAATAACAAAAAAAGTACAAAGCGCCACTCACGGGTATCTGTCCATGCTGAATGGGGTCAAAATCACAAGTTCAAGTCAAATGCGATGGACCGCGGATCAGATAGAGGTACCGGGTTCATCCCGGTGAAGAGTAAACCTTCTTTGAGATCGGGTCCACGTGAGGAGCCCTGGCTGAGTCTTTGCATTAGCGGGGGCCATGAGGAGTTTGTTGTTGGCACAAGGAACATTCACTGCTGGAGCTTTACTTTGGCAGAAGAAATATGCAGTCATTGTTTAGTGCGAAGAGTAGGTCGCCATTGGAACTGCGCATTGGCGGGAGATGCAGTGACCTTTGTTGACATGAGGATCCCACTTGTGGTCCTGAAGTGCTCCTAAGCATCTGGATTTTCATCTGAAGTGCTGATGTTGCAAGTTTGAAGCAGGAAGAATACATTCTGATGCCAGTCAGTATTCTTGGTCCTGGGTGCCACCTCTTGGGGATCAGGACTCACTCCAACAGAGGCCAGCAGCAGGGATCAGGCAGGTCCATATGGCGCTAGTCAGCTGCTCACTTTCCGGAAGGCGTCTAGAAGCTTGTCATGGCCCTGTAGCTCAAATAGGAAGCCAGCCAGCGGAGCCTTAGTTTTATATTTGGGTAGCCTGGGTTGAAAGCAAGCAGGTCCATTCTTACTTATTCAGACAGCAGCACAGTCTTTCTTCTGAATCTTGCACAAGTCTAGGAGTGTTCTGGTGAGAGGTTCCTTTGTGTGCTGTGGGCAGGGTCCTTTGAATTGTAATCAGGGCAGGACACAACTTCTACCTAGGACATCATGGAATGAAGACTTACTGCCTCTACACTCAGCCCCTTTTTGTCCCCACATCAGGAAGGAATATACACGACACTAGAGGAGAGCCAATCAGAGGAGAGTCATGTGACCGCAGACACTGGCAGAAAGGCACATTTGGTTTAGGCAGGAAAATGCCAACTTTCTAAAAGTTTTTAGAAAAAGGGGGGTCGGGCCCAAACACGGCCAGGAAGGGCCTAAATTACTTTTCATACAAATGAGATCCTGACCGTTAGCTTTATAATGCTGTTTATTGATTAAACAGACTCAGACCATTTTCTGATTCAATTGGTCTGAAGTATTTATTTACTTCTTTTTAAATCATTTTTTTTAAATCATTCAAAAATTATTGAGACATGTCTTTCCAAAAGAAAGACCACCTTAAACATTGAACATATATGCAAACTGTGTTTGACATTAAATTAGACATACATTGTATACAAAGCACAATATGAACAAATGTTGCGTTGTTACAACCAGTCATCAATAAACACAACAGCCATTAGGGTGATTATTTGTAGGCAATTAGTCACAAAATACTGTAAGGGCTGTTGCCTGCTGGGTACACTTTTTAGGAGTCTGACAGGGCAAAATTAATTCCAACGGGATGCTCCACACAGACAAGTATTGTTTATTAAGTAAGTTATCCCAATAGGAGTAAACGCATCTTCTGGAAAGACATCTCAATAGCGTTTGAATGATTTAAAAAAATGATTTAAAAATAAGTACATACATACTTCAGACCAATTGAATCAGAAAATGGTCTGAGTAACAGCCTTATAAAGCTAGCGGTCAGGATCTTGTTTGTATGAAAAACTTTCTAAATGTGGCAGAATAGTAACTTAGAATCCAAATTTACCTTTAAAGAGGATTTTAAATAATAAATCATTTGAGTGGAAGAAGTATTTTTCTACCTGTTCAAAAACCGAAGTTATAGGGTGATCCAGTGTTAGTCTATGTGGGAGATAGCCTAACAACAGTAAAAAACGACTATAGAAGTTTTTCACTTTCAGGATATGCAAAACTTGAATATTCATGCCCTACATTTTATAAACCGTTCACCCTGCCTTATGAGCCTATGGGGTCTACCTTAGGGATGGTTTACAGTAATAAAGGCATTTACGCATGGCAAAAGGATTATTTTTGCCAAGTTAAAATGGCAGTTAAATATTGCACTACAGGCAGCCCTGAGACACATTTTACAGTGCTAATTTAGTGAGTGCCAGAATGAATGCTGTTGCCCACTAGTAGCATTTAATTTACAGGCAATGGGTACATGTAGCACCATCTACTAAGGACGTGTAAGTAAATTAAATGTACCAGTCAGGTGTAGGCCAATTTTACCATGTTTAAGGGAGAGATCCCAGGCACTTTACCACTGATTAGCAGGAGTAAAGTGCACAGAGTCCTAAAATCCAACAAAAACAGGCTCAGCCAAATTTGGAGGCTACTGGAGCATACATTGGTTTTTCTGTGTCCCTCTCACCACCATGCGAGGAAATTCATCTTTCTGGTAGCGGACAGATTCACTAGTTTTTAGAGTTCCCTATTGTCCCTGTGTCTAACATCCTGCTGAGCCTTCTTAATGCCGGTACGTATGTGGTATTTATATAACGCAAATCTATTTGAAAGTCACCGTACAGAGTGAAAGACGCGATCTGTATTTATAACGTTGTTTAGCTCCTATCTTGCCACATTTCAGAATATGCAAAATTAGAAATGTCTTCAACACTGTTTACCCTTTTATATCTTGCATTATTCATTTAAAAAAATTGTTTTTAATGGCTGCTTGCCAACTGGGACATGATGGTCATTTTGGTCAACAACGCTACTTGCTGAGCATAAATGTATGAACTTGCAGAAGGGTTATGCACAATTTATGGGACACAAAGTTGCACAGCAAGACTCATGATTGGTTTGTACAGTTTGAAAAAAGGTCTACATTCTTGACTCAATTGTGTAAACGAAGGGGCAGATTTATCATACTTTCAAGCAGCTCAGCAAGCCACCTGACTTTACTGCTCTGTGTGGAAGGGAAAGGGCAGGAAACATCAGTATTTAACATAATACTTTATATTTCTGTCCTTTCCTTGTGCTGGTGCCCTTTTGGCTGCCGAGCACCAATGCAGGCACCTTCGTGCCATGATGCAATGGTGCATGCTTTGTAAGCAGGATTGTTTTTGTGCAGGAAGGGGCACCTTCCTGCACAAAACACTCCTCAGAGGCATTTTCATCTTTCCAATTGTGATGTAGAATGTAGCACTCTTAGAAGGAGGACATAATGAGGAGAAATAAAGATAGTTATCCTCGTTGCACCTCCCTTGGGGGAGTGTAGCATTTTGATGCATTCTGAGGTTTACCATTGTTGGTAAATCTGGGAATGAACCAAAAATCATGGATGGATGCATGGGCACACCCATGCTCCAACAATGGAACATCTCCCTGGGGCAGAGTAATGCAACACGGCAATGGGTTGCATTACTTTAGATTTATCAAGCCATGCTGGGCCACACAAGGCGGCCTTGTGTGGCTTGATCAATCTTATGTTAGTGCTGCGCCGCCCTTGTGCCCCCTTGTGCGGCACAAGAGTGACCCAGCATATTGACAAACATGCCCCTAAATGCACAGTTTAATTTTCTATTGTCAAGAGTACTGACTTCAATACCTTTTACATGCCAAGGTGCTCATGCCCTCAATGATTTTTTACATTTTTTTATTCTAAATTCCTATTTTGTTACAACATTTCTTCATAGGCCTACCCGATCTTGACAAAAAATCCACCTCTGTCTATAGAACAAAATTGGGGAAACATGTAGCAAGTTTTATACATACAATTCATTAAGTTAGAAAATTCAGGAAACTGTGGGCTGCAATGAAACAACAAACTTTGGCTGTGGCAAAGTGAGGTGGCATGGGAGGTGAAGAAGTTGTAGTCCTTGTGGAGAAACGTAGAAATTTACAGAAGGCAAGGAAGCATGGAAGCATTAGATGTGAAGCGGTAGTGGGGAGCTGGTTGAAGAATATATTTGCTAGGATCAACTGTAAGTTCTTTGAGTACAAGAATGACAACTGCAGTTTTATCACATTTGAAAATCTATTAAGACTTTAGGGAAAGAGTCAACATGTTTGCTAAGTGGATCCTATTTGATTTGAAGTTAACTTTAATGATAATGTCTTTTGGATGTCCGTGAGCATCAGCTAAGTTCAAGGTCACAAGCCTCTCAGTCATTCAGCATAAGAAACTTTGGGGATCAAGTGAGCACAATACTGGATTCATTACATCCTTAAAATCCCAGCAAATTAACTACCTCTCATATCCCATGAAAGGGCACAATGAAATTCACTCTTTATTTTATGGAGCATTCCCTCTTTCTCTGCCAGTTTGTCCAGTTCCTTCTGTTGTATACGTTTAGATATGAACTTCCTTTTTGTTATTTTCTGATGCAAAGCATTGAGATGGAAAACATCTAGAAGACAGCAGGCAATTTCAGCCGGAGGTACTTTAAAGAGCCAAAAAGCGGATTGCAAGTTTGGCCGTCTTACCGCCATACCGCCGCAGTGGTGGTCTCAAGACGACTGCCACTGCGGCGGTCAACCATCTGCCGTATTATGATGTCACTGCTGGTCCAGCGGCGGTGTCTCTAATGATGGGGAATATTTTTTCATATGTGTTAATGCACGTATGTATATTTTGACTGCACAAGTGTTAAATGTACATATATGCATGAAACGTGAAAAAATACCTACTGCCAGTACTTTACCATTGCTAGAGTCTGGAATATATGTGCCCAGTCCAGTCAATGGGTAAATACTGCAGAACAGACATTCCTGGATTTTGGCCCCAACAGGGTTGTTTTCTTCAGGAACAAAATGCTGCTGTGCAGGCTCGCCCTGGAGAAAGGAATCCATGTGGGATATGGAAGGGAAGAAAAGGAAATGGGTAGTATGCACCCCAATTCCTTCAACTCCACTGACTTGAAGCAGGCAGTCTTCCCGCCATGGTCGACTCACCGGAAAGCCAACTCGTAATTCCGATGGCTGTGAACCTGCCTGTACCGCCCTCTGACAGCGGCTTTCCCCATATCGCCATCAGGGCAGTCAGCAAATGGCTGGCAGTGCCAGGTGCACCGGTGGTCTTTCAGTCCACAAACCATAAACATCATAATACGGCAGGTGGACCACCAACTAAGGGGCGAGGTTTCCGACGATGTTCGATGGCATTTCCCTTGTTACCAAACTCGTAATCAGGACATAAGTGTTTTAACAGTTTGTAATGGAAAACAAAACTTACATACAAAATTTGACATTAACCTTAAGGGATGGCAATTGATAAAAAATGTTGCAGGAATTATGATGCTTCCTTCTTATCATTGTCATTTCAAGTCTGAAAATAGGCACACCCTTAACTGCTCAACAGGCCAAACCTACTGCCATGTATACTAATAAACTAAACCAGTAGAAACAGTAGAATTATAATGATGGCCTAGTCTAGAACTTTGGCCTACTTAGTAGAAATGAGATTCCTAACATAAAATATTTGAAATAATATTATTTTAAGGTGTAGTAGGCTAGGCCCCACAGGATTTTTTGTAACCAAATACAATGAACCATTAATAAAAGGTATTTTTTGTAGATGAAAGGTGTAGGAGAGTAGGATCCGCTTCACATGTTTACCCCCACTTTCTGCTGGTGTTTCACTGTTTAGACTTTAGTCTGGCTGGGACCCTGCTATTCAGGGCCCCAGCCTAGCTGCTCCCTTTCTAAAATGATTCCATGTACTGTAGGTACAGTTCAGATTGGATCTGAAGTCCCTAGTATATGGTATACTATGTACCCAGGGGCTGAAGCATGTATTATGCCACCCCTGGAAAGCCACCCAACATGACACCACATGACACCACAGGTATGCTACTGCAGCCTGGGTAAGGTGGCGCATGCACCCCTTACTGAGATATAGGTTCACTATATCTCACCATATAATGCACATACGAACCTATCAGTCACCCTTATGGCAGGCCTTATCAATCCTGAAGGCAGGGTGCTTGGTTATATGTGAGGGGGTGCCCAGGCATGAGCTGAACCCCTCTGCAGCCTTCACAATCTCTTCTCCGGGGTTGTCAGTAGTGCATCCTGACCATATACTCTTAAGTGCATTATAACCAAACGGTAAATGCTAACTTTGGACTGGCTGCACAGAAACATGTTGTGTTTGGTGTCAAACACCTTGGAATCATACCCCCACACCGGTAACTGGTGTGGGGGTATGATCCCACCCTTCTAGTGGGAGAGACATGACAGCACTGGTATACCCGGTAGAAAATTAATAGAGCCCTGGCATCACAAAATGGATGGTGCAGCCACAGACACGGGTCTGGCCTCCCGCTGCTGACCAGCAGGGGAGGCCTGGACAGTAGGCTTCCTGTCACAGGGAGGTGTAACCACCTCCCAGCCAGGTTTATGTGCATTGGGGCTGGGTGGGAGCACTCTCTGAGTGCTTTGAAGTCCTGCACTGGGGGCACATTTGGTGTCCCTGTGCATAGTCCAGCTCAAACCGGTTCAGGGGCTTCCAGCCCCTGCTCTGGTGTGAAACTGGACAAAGGAAATGGGTGTAGCCAAACCTCTTTCCAAACCCTCCCATAGGTGGGTCCCCAGAGTATGTCCAACCCCCTACCTTAGTATAAGTATGGGACCCCAGTCCTTAGGACTTTAGATTACCCTGGATGAAACTCTGAAGCTGAATCCTGGACCTTCGACGCTCTGCTCAAGACCAGAGGACTGAAGAAATCTCCCTTGGGGTCAAGGAGTGACTCCCCTGCTTGGCAGGCACCAACGAAGCAATTTGCCAGTCTGCATTATCGAAGCTCCCGCCGGACTCCGAAGTATTTGCAGCCCATGAAGAGAATTTCCAGACATCTTGGATGCCGACCCGAGTCCCCAGCAAAGCTGAGACCCACAGCCCTCGTGAGTAGCGTGGAACCGGAACTCCTGGTCATCATGCATTTCTGCAAGTGCATTGACTTCTTGACATCTCTTGAAGTCGTGCTTGGGCTGACTTGTAGCCCCCACCTCGAGCACTGAATCCATCAAAGATTGTCAGCCTGGTCATTCCGAGTGACCCGCGGGCTGCCATTTTGTGTTTCATCTTGCGGTCCCTTTGTGATCCCTGGTCTGTTGACTGGTGGGTCCCTGAGGGGGTAACTTTGAATTTCCTTGAGCTTTCCTGGTTGCTCCAGATGTGCCCTGACACTCAACCAAGTTGTGAGTCCCACAGACCTTGCTGGTCTGCACTGAAGCATCTTTCTCGTTTCTGCATGGGTTGCTGTTGCCAAGGCTTGTTGTGTCTAATCCAGACACCGACACTGCAGCACTCGACATCCTTTGTAGTACAGCTAGAATCCAGCTCCTGGTTGTCCTCGACACCTCCTGGTCCTCGTGGCTGAAGAGTCAATCTTCACCTCTTTCACCTGAAATCACCCGACATCGGTGGGCCTATGCTCATCGCCTTCCTGGTCACTGGCTAGTGACCCAGACTCTGTTCCCTCTGCTTTCAGGTTCTTCTCATCTTCGATCCAGGCTTGGATCTCTTCGGACACTTCGCATCTTCATGGCAGCAGCACTTCTTCGCCAGCACCCATTGAAATCGACGACGCAACCCCTCACCAAAAGACACCTATGCACCCGGCTTCCCTGGGTGAGGTAACACGAGTACTCCGGTGCTCCCGTGGGTGCTAGCCCTAGAACTTCCTAAGTCCAAAAGTTTGGTCCTGAGTCATTTCTAAGTTTCCCTAATCTTTAAAAATCTAACCGCGACTTTCCCCATAGAAGCTAACGGGAGCTCGCGGCTGTGTTCACACACTGCACACGGCCCCCGTGGGTCCCCTGTGTCACTACCTTGGGTGGTTCCTTGGGGTCCTAGTTAAGTTGTGGTTCTTATACCACTATTTTAGTTTATGGGTCGGTTCGCCCCTAGGGCCGGACGTGTATTTGTGCTATTTTACTGTGATTATTGAAGTGTAACTTATGTGTTTTGACCTCTAGGCACATAGAGAGACTAGGAGGGTGTGTTTAGTAATAAATACATATATTTTATATATATACCTGGTGTGGATACCTTTCATTTAGTGACTCAAGAGATTATAAACTGGTAAAACAAACTGCTTTACATTCCTTCAAGACTTAGCCTGAAGGCTGCTCTCCATAGCTACCATTAGGATAACTTTCAATAAAGGTTGTCTTTAACCTATAACCAATAATGGGTTGTTTGGACTGAAACAGGGTGCCCACTATAACTAGTGGACAGCATATATAAGGCCAACTTCTCACAAAAGGGGTCCTGTATATTTTCTGTGTATTGCCAATTGTGCCTCTATGTATTGCACGTTTTTCATCTATGATGTTGTATGTCTGTGTATGCCCTTTAATAAAGTCAGACCTAATTGTTTTGTCAATGTATGTTAAATTGGCTTAATGTCTGATTTAGTGGCAATTCTATAGCAAATTTAGCAATATCGGGGTGAGGCTGGATGCTACATATGTTGAAAATGTTATGATTTCCCAAGTCAACAAACAGCTGCAAAACACAAAAAAAGCAAACACCAACTTGACACACTTGCACTTCATATTGGTGTACCACTAACATTGTCATCTTTCTATGAATGGCAAAACTTTTAATGTCATGATTGAGTGAATCAATTAAATGTTGATGACATTGATAAATGTCAGTTACAACAACCAATGACTAAAGGAGACTAACCCAAAATACCTCTCTCTGTGCATATTTTATATATTTTTTTAAATTTATTTTCACAGTTTTGTATAGCGCGAACAAGACCCTTGCGGGTATCAGAGCGCTTTACAGGGCATATGCATGAGATTGTCAGATACATATAAATTCGATAAATTATGCGAATACATTTCTGGTAACTGTTAGCTACTAGCATATATCAACAAGAGTGTATAAGAAAGTTCAGGTGAATCTGGACAAGAAAATAGCCTTCACTTCTTTTTTGAAGAAGGCAACGGATGGATTCAGTCTTGTTTCTGGTGGCAAGGCGTTCCAAATCCTAGGAGCCATTCCTGAGAAGGTACGATTGTAAGTTTTTTTCTTGAAGAAACGTTGTGGTTTAAGTAGAAGATTATCAGAACTCCTGGTCGTTCTGCTACCGCCCGACAGCACTAGTTTCTCCGCAAGGTATCTCGGGGTTTTTTGGTGCAATGCCTTATGTGTCATACAGGCGATTTTTAAATGGATTCTGGCCTCAAAAGGTAACCAGTTGAGGGCACGAAGGTCAGGAGAGATGTGGCAGTTTCTTCTGGAGCCTGTGATGAGTCTAGCGGCTGTGTTGATTGAGGCTCTTAGCGGAGCGGTTGTGGATCTGGGAAGGCCGCAGAGAGCGATACTCCCATAGTCCACTCTGGAAATTACTAGGGTTTGAACTGCCTGTTTGAAGTCATTCGCGGGTATGAATGGCTTCAATTTTCTCAGGGTGTTCATCTGAAAATTGGCTCCTCTAGTTGCAGCGCTGATGTGTTTCTGCATGTTTAGTTTATTATCCTTAGTTATACCAAGGGATTTCGCAGAATCAATGATGAGAGGTTGACCATCGAGTGCGGTTAGGTGCTGCATCCACTCGCGGATCATGACTGTTTGATTGGGGGGAGCGATAAGGAGGAATTCTGTTTTTAGTGTGTTAAGTTTTAGATGGTTGCTTGCCAACCAACATTGTGCTTTTTGGAGCGTAGAGTTAAGGGACTTGATGTCTTCAAGAGAGTTGACCTTGTTGGGGAGAGGGAAGATCCCTGGGGTACTCCCAAGGTGACTGGGGTGGGGTTAGATAAAGATTGGTTGATCTTGAATCTTTGCGTTCTGTCTTGGAGGAAGGAAGTGAACCAGTTTAACACTGTTCCAGATAAACCCATTCTGTGTTTCAGGAGGTCTAGTAGGTTGCTGTGTTTGGCTGTGTCGAAGACTGAGGATAAGTCCAGTAGCATTAACAAACAGGCTTTATTTTGGTCCAGTATTTGTAGAGCTTTATCTATAATGTGGGTCATGGCTGATTCGGTACTATGCCCAGATCGAAAGCCAGATTGGAATTGATCTAGCAGGTTGAAATAGTCAATGTGGTTACTGAGCTGCATGTGGACACATTTTTCAAGTAATTTGGCCAGTGTCGAAATGTTGGATATTGGGCGATAGTTATTCAGGTCTGACGGGTCAGCTGATACTTTCTTTAGGATGGGGGATACCTGACCCGTTTTGAGGATGTCCGGGATGGTTCCTTGCAAAAGAGAGGTGTTTATAATCCTGGTCCATAGGGGCATTAGCTGTGGCATGAAGGTCTTTAAGTGGGTTGCTGGGAAAGGATCCGTAAAATGACGGGAGGGATTCAAAGCCATGAGCGTGTTGATAATAGTTTCTTCACTGTAGAAGTTGAAGGTGGTCCAGGAGGCGTTGTTCTTGAGGTCGAGCTTTGTAGGACAGTAAAGCGGGATCACTGGTGTGGGCATCGTGGTGATAGTGTGTGGGTGGGTGTGGGATAATAGGTCTTTAAGTAGGTCTGTCTTTAAATTTTCAGTCTTTGTTGTGAAAAATGCGGCAAGCTCTTCACAATTGGGGAGTGTTTCTGGATTGACTTGGGGGAGTGGGAGATATCCTTAGATTGAGCCTTGATTATTTCGAATAGTATTTTTGGGCGATTCTCAGCTTGGTCTAATTGTTTACAAATGAAGTCAGCTTTTGAACGTCTGATCTTTCTGTAATAGGAGTTTCTGGTGCTTCTTAGTAGTTTGAGTTGGTCAGCGGATGGAGCGGGTCTCCATTGTCTTTCAATGACTCTCAGTGATCTTCTGTCTTCATTTAGCCTACCATCGTACCAGGGGTTTGAAGCCTTTGTGGTGACTCTTTTCAATTGTAGGGGTGCTAGGTTATCGAGTACCCTGTTCATAGAATTGAAGTAGTGGTTGGTCAAGTCCTGTACATCATCTAGTCCATCCAGTGGGGGTGCGAGGATGTGGCTAGCAGTTGCAAGTGCGGTAGGGTTGAGGTTATCTAGATTCCTTCTCCAGATTTTCGTTCTCTCAGGTTGTATAGAGAGTAATTTAACTACTTCCTTGATATGGAAAGTGATTATGTGATGGTCAGACCAGTCGCAAGGAAGAATCGAATCAAGCTGAATAGAGTCTACCTTGGCGATCACTAGATCAAGGATTGAGCCCTTATCGTGGGTGGGACTATCACAAATTTGGGACAGGTTGAGGTCAGACAGGAAAGCTTTGAGGCTGTTGACCTCTGGGTCATTTGGATCGTTCCAGTGGAGGTTGAAGTCCCCCAGGAAGATCTGAGTAATCTGTTGACCGACCTTTGTGGCTAGAATATCCATAATGTGTTCGATGAAGGTGAGGTTGTTATCAGGTGGATGGAAGAAAGAGTGGAGTGAACATATTTGTTTGTTATTGCTCGAGATGTCTAGGCAGAAGTATTCACAGGAAGAGAATACCGGAGAGTTGGAGCGGTTCACTGAGAGGTTGTTCCTATGAATGCAGGCAATACTACCCCCTAGACACTGTGACACTGTAACATAATTTAACGCTGTCTCTCCCAGGTCTAGACATAGAGATAATTGAAAAGAAGAAAATTGGGTGACTATGCTTTTTGTACCCAAGTAGGTAGAGAGGTCACAGCATTCTAAACCATTCTCTCATAAGGTGAACTAAAAGATTTATCAGGAAGCTATAAAATAATTATTTGATTGCAACAACTTCCGTGCTGTGTATAATTCAAATATTGACTCTCCCAGGAAAGGGACAAAAGGAGATCAATATTATTTTGTTCCAACAAGCCATGAGAATGTGATCTTTTAAGTTATAGAAAATATTTCTTCTAATACTTGTCTGTTTGCATTCATTCCAACCTTTTTATTGTTTTCTGTGAATCTTGAATTAAATGCTTCTTTGTTAACCAATCGTGCAGAACATTTTAGACGATATTAACTTGATATGGATGCTAAAATGTAACTTGACAATAATGTAGAGAATGCTTCACAGAAACAACCCGTAGGAAAAATCTGCATTTCTTAAACAAACGTGCAGCTTATTAGTCTGCTGAAAACTCCAATTTCATCATGCGTACATGACTAGGCCTCATATTCTTTCTTTCTCTTTCCCTTTAATAAAAAAATGCCTTTTAGAACTGCTGATTTATTCTAAATATTTGTTGCAATATGTGTAATTGTTAGAAAATGTGCTGTTCCAATAAAGTGTATTTCTTTCTTTCCTCACACCATATGATTTCCTAATGTATGATCAAGTCACCTGCTATGTGTTATAATAAAAATAATGTTTAGGTACAATTGAGGCTTGTTGAAATAAACGTTTCTCATGATCTAACCAGGACATGATAGATATTAATGTTTCATTTCATGTTGCATTCCATTGTTACACAATGGGACACTGAACAGCTAACAGACTAGGTTAGCAAAGGTTCTCATGAGAACATTCTTAGGTGTATCTTTTTCTATGAGGCCACATTCAAATGATATCATGTCAACATGGGCGTTTACCGTGGTAATCGAGAGGAGAGGTCGTCAGACCATTGGAAGAACCTTCTTCATTGTCTCTAAATCATTTGAGTACCTGTTTTAACAACATATGTTTTGTGCTTTCTCTATAGTATGTGTTCCTAGTTATGGAGTTAATGCATTCTATGCACACCTACCCTACCAAGCCCCTTAGCACTCTTGCTACCCAGATTACTGTGAACTACTGTTAACTGTGATTTTCTTGTTTTCCTTACCCTTCGTGAGGAGACTTTCTTTCTTTATGCTAAATCATAGCTACTGCCATGATTAATTTCCTTTTTTGGATTGACGGTTGTTACTGCAATTGTTGGGGAACTCGGCTGAGTTTCCTGAACTGCTTTTAATGGGGAGTTCACGCTCTTGTCACTATTAGCTTGATGCTCTGAATCTTTGTTCTTTTTCGAAAGGAACTCTTTATAGGTTTCTTGCTAGTTTAGGTACTCTAGATTAAAATAGGGCCCATTTCCTTTATGAAACACGCTGTTATTTTTCATGATGCCTCTAACCAACATGTTCTCAATATTTCTGTATCTGGATATGTCTTAGTTATCTGATTAACAACATTATTACTAATCTCTTAATGAGAAATAAAACTTTAAGAACTTTATCAAACCTCTCATAATTGACTGAACTCTAAATTGATGTAAATTGATGAATTTTGATTTGTGCTCCATTCTAACACTGTGGCAAAGATTTGAGGCCGAGAAACGGAGTTGGCTCGGAGTTGGAGATCTCTGTCATAAGTTTAAGGGTTAAACTGTTAATAGATTTCCGTGCTATCAAATCTGGTAGCATATGAATGGTTTACACCCTGAATAGAGCTATAAAATAGTTACCCAAACCTTTACTTAAAAATCTCCAATTCCTGAATCCAGTGTCTAGAACTTGAAGATCTGACAAGGTGGTGTTCAAAGGCGGTTTCAATTTTGAAGGTTTGAGTATTGTTAGGGTAAATGTGTTGGGAGGATGTATGTTGTGACAATGTGGGTACTATCATGAATGAGCCACTACAACACAGCCCTTTTGCATGCATGTCTTTAAAATGCACATTCATAAGTACAGGAAAAGCGCTTCGCCAAGCATACAATAACCGCTCATACCATTGTAATGCAAACGTTTACAACAAATTTGTGCTTGATGCACTATTGATTGACTGTTTATGTTTTAATCTTTTTACTTCCAACATACAGGTATGCAAAATGTGCTAAAATATTTGATTTCAACTTGATTTTGACATTCCACTTGTGGTTGGTGAACATTATGTGAAAACCAAGGACTTCCTGTAAAACAATGTACCAGCGGTGCAGTGTCGAGGAACACCAAATATTAGGAACCGCTAACATTATAACTAGTATGTTAATCATATAACCATTTGACTCTTCTCACTTTGAATGACACCTAGAAAGGTTTTCCCCAACCAAGATGGCTGACATACCTTACGAAGAGGGTCACGTCTAATTGTTAATACAGTTAAATTAAATATACATTCAGTCACAATTTCACTCAATTGAAAACACAATATCTGAAACATATTTTGATTCAAATTGTCGTTTACACTTCTAAACATATATAAACAACTATGCACCATTTTGTCAAGAGTGGCATGCAGCTATCTAAGGTGATCACACACTTCTGTGGCCTGAGCAAAGACATCCAAGTAGATAGCAACACTCCCATCTCGCAACAGAAGAAAGTGCATATTTTCACTGTTACAAGCTGTCAACCTTAGGGCATAATCCATTCCATTTTTCATATTCCTTTTTTTGCTATAAATTGCTAAACTTTCCCCAAAATAGTTGTAACTGCATAGAAACGGCACATTCCAACAGTTCACACAAACGAGGTAAAGAATATCTCCATATCATTGTTTAAAATGTGTACAAAAATAGAAATGCTGTGGAAACGTGTAAATTACATAGAAACAGATGTGTAGAACACATTCACACAAGTTAAGTGTGAGAGGCGTTATAAATTTGGAAAATTACCAGTGATGAAAATGTATAAAATGGGATACTTTTGGTCAGTGATTTGGAGGCAAAAAGTTACTAGTAACACAAAAAGATGCTGGACAATGTCTTTGGAGGGGAGTGTCAAATTCTTTAACATACACCCCCCCACCCAATACTTTACCTCAGAGTAGGAGTATATCTCCAGGGTACTTACCACATGGAAGGTGCTAGACAGTGTCTAGTGGCAGGGGTACTATTCTTACTCCACATGATGCTTACCTCAGAGAAGTTGCTGGAAAGTATCTGGGTAAAGATTTACTATTCATACTCCACAGGGTACTTACCTCAGAGATGCTGCAGGACAGTCTCTGCGGGGATCGATTTACGATTCTTACTCTACAGGGTACTAACCTCAGGGAAGGTGCAAGACAGTGTCTGGGGCAGAATTGCTATTCTAACTCCACCGGGTACTCAGGATAGGTGCTGCACATTGTCTATGGGAGCAGATTTACTATTCTTACTCTACTGGGTACCTACCACAGGGAAGGTGCAGGACAGTGTCTGGGGGATTGATTTACTAATCTTACTATGAAGGGAACTTACATTAGGGAAGGTGCAGGACGGTGTCTGGGTGAAGATTTACTATTGTTACTCCAGCGGGTATTTACCTCAGGGAAGGTACTGGACAGTGTCTGGGGAGCATATTTACTATTCTTACTCCTCTGTGTATTTATCTCAGGGAAGGTGCAGGACAGTGTCTGAGGGATTGATTTACTATTCTTACTCTGCAGTGTACTTACCTCAGGGAGTGTGAGGACAGTGTATGGGGGCAGATTTACTATTCATACCCTGCTGGGCACCTACCTTAGAGAAGATTCTGGACAGTCCCTGGGGAGCAGATTTCCTATTCTTATACTGCCAGGTACTCAGGGAATGTGCAGGACAGTGTCTGGGATGCAGATTTACTATTCTTACTACGCAGGGTACTTACCTCAGGCAAGGTGCAGGACTGTTTCTAGGGGGAAGATTTAGTATTCTTACTCCACCCGGTACTTTACTCAGGAAAGGTGCAGAACAGTGACTGGAAAGGCAAAATTAGTATCCTAACTCAGTGGGCCCGATTCACAGAACTAACTTAAGACAAAATCCTAAACTTACTACCATTTTGGTATTCACAGAAGGCACTTACTCATTTTGGTATTCACAGAAGGCACTTACTCATTTCGGTATTCACAGAAGTTAGGAGTCCTAACTTTAGGACTCCTAAATGCCTTCTGTGAATACCGAAAGTCTTAAAATTAGGATTTTTCTCAGTTTAGTAGTAGTATAGTTAGGACTCCTAACTTTAGGACTCCTAAATGCCTTCTGTGAATACCGAAAGTCTTAAAATTAGGATTTTTCTCAATTTAGTAGTCCTAAATTTAGGACTCCTAACTTTAGGACTCCTAAATGCCTTCTGTGAATACCGAAAGCCTTAAAATTAGGATTTGTTTCAGTTTAGTAGTAGTATAGTTAGGACTCCTAACTTTAGGACTCCTAAATGCCTTCTGTGAATACCGAAAGTCTTAAAATTAGGATTTGTTTCAGTTTAGTAGTAGTATAGTTAGGACTCCTAACTTTAGGACTCCTAAATGCCTTCTGTGAATACCGAAAGTCTTAAAATTAGGATTTTTCTCAATTTAGTAGTCCTAAATTTAGATTTAGGACTACTAAATTGAGAAAAATCCTAATTTTAAGACTTTCGGTATTCACAGAAGGCATTTAGGAGTCCTAAAGTTAGGAGTCCTAACTATACTACTACTAAACTGAGAAAAATCCTAATTTTAAGACTTTCGGTATTCACAGAAGGCATTTAGGAGTCCTAAAGTTAGGACTCCTAACTTCTGTGAATACCGGTATGAGTAAGTGCCTTCTGTGAATACCAAAATGAGTAAGTGCCTTCTGTGAATACCAAAATGGTAGTAAGTTTAGGATTTTGTCTTAAGTTAGTTCTGTGAATCGGGCCCAGTGAGTTTGCACAAACAAGTGTAAAAGTTGAAAAGCAATATCCAAATATGTGCTTGTAACATATCTTTCTTCTTCTATTCAGGTATCTTCCAAGAAGCCATTTTCAACATATAGAAGGAAAAATGGAAAAACACCTAGAAACATCTCCTGCAGAACAAAAAACAAAAGCCAACCAATCTCTTGGTACAAATGAAACAAACTTTTATTTTGCCTTAGCTAATTATATTATCTTCTACAGGAAAAGCAACCAAACACTGAATATGTTCTAAACTTCTTTTTAAATACACTTAGGGCCCGATTTCGATCTTGTTTGGAAAGCATACCGAACGACTCATATAGGGAGAATCCAACAAAATGGAATCAGAAAGGCTGTCTGAATCATTCATCGTACTTGCTCGCTTGGAAAATCTACTCCACAGAGCTGTTCAAATTGGCACCTGAGGGCTCTATCTCTCCGAATCCCTTCCAGAACCGATTCGGTCAGTGCTAAGGATTTCCAGGCATCGTACTTGGTCATTCAGAACTGTGAACGATGAGGTAGGAAACAGGGGTTCCGGATCGGTTTAAGCAATCCAAATCCGATTCAGAGCCCTTCCGACCGAGATTGGAATCGACCCCATAGTGTCGTAATTAATTTAAAAAAAAATCTTTCAAATTGCAAACTAAAAAACATATTTAAGTACACATATATAGTGAGTGACCACTGAAGAAGCACTTCAGATAATAGTTCAGCAAACAAATCTTCACTTCCAAGTCACTCAGGTATGCAAAACCCAGGTACAAGTGTAAACATGTGTTTTGTTTAGCAAAATAATACAATTAACTTTTAGTCACAGCAAATAAAAATTTCATATAAATATTTAAACTCATTTCAAATGCTTTTAAAAAAAAACTTTGTCTTGCCTCCTTTGTGTGTCTCTAAGAGCATTGGCATGTTCCCATTATCTTTACAGACCAATAGTCCTCTGAACAAATAATTCCAAATTATGGTTAAAATATTTGAGGCACCCTTAGCTTCTTCGTTTTTCAACAGAATAATCAACAGTCGATTCCAGTCCCCTCACCAATCAATGCGGGGTAACAGATTACTGTAATTTGGTGGCTATATTTACTGTAAGGAAAGATTACCTGAGCCCTGAAGTCATTGAAGGTGTGCAGAATATTTCAAAGGCAGAGCGCTTACTACGGGTGAAATATTGGAGAGGTACACAGAGCATAACAAAGCTGCCTCTGCAATGGAGATTGCAGTTAGGGAACATCTGAAGCAGATACAAATTTTGTCGGCCACCTCCAGTGAACCCTGTGGCTCCGTTTTATGGGAGGTTGCAGAAAACATCCCCATGCTCATTGCTAGTAATATGCCCACAATCCCTAGTTTAAGGTGCATGATCCAAAGAACAAAACAGGTAATCAAGCTACATGCAAAAACACCACAAACGTTCTCTGATATTAGCATCCCCCTTGAACTGATTGTCACTTTTACTAACTAACCTTTTCTTCTGCATTATAATGAAACTCCTCTAAAATGTATTCTTATCTTCTGTACAGCACATCATTTGGTAACTCTTGAGAGTACTGAAATTTGTATGATTGATGGGACTTTTTAGTCTACACCCCATCCTCTTATCCAAATTGACACTATTAATGGCACAATTAACAACACAACTGTCCCCTCAGTGTTTAATGTTCTGCCTGACAGACAATCTTCTACTTGAACTGAGTTTTGATCAGTTATACAATCCAAAACTCTCAACAAAAGTTCTAGGAAAGTAATAATCGATTTTGAGCTGCAAATGATAAATACTGATGAAGCAGATAAACTTCTGAATCCCTAGCTAATGGGTAAAACTGACTTTGATACATTTTTTAGAGAAATGTGCACAATTTGTGCTCACTATGGATTGTGGTAAAATGAGAATTAGGTCATAAAAAATGTAGAGGTTGATTACGAGTCTGGCGGACTAGCGGTCAAGCAACAGTGGCAGTCCTGTGGCTGTGGTATTCTGCTGCAGCCATTCAGCCCACCACTGCTGCACCGGCTATGCCAGGGAACCACTGGTGGCGCAGTGGCCAGGAGTATTCAATATGCAAGGTTGGACCGCCAAGGCCCACCAAGCGTATTTCGAGTTTCCCTACCACCAGCCTTTTCATGGCTGTGAGCCCACCATGAAAAGATTGGCAGTGGTCTCGCTGCACTCAGGGGGGCACAACATGTGCCCCCCTGTTTGCATGCACCCCAAGTACCAGTACGGCATGGACTTCACAGACCATACCATGCTGGAACTGCTTTTGATTTCCCATTGCGGTGCCCGTTTTCAGGGCACTGCCATTGGAACGGCAAAAGAAAAGCCCTCCAGACACGAGTTGAACTTGTAATTTGGTGGATGAGCCATGCACGGATTTGGTGGTGCTGTGCCGGCGCAAAGCCAGCGCAGAACCGAAAGTCATAATCAGGCCCTTAGTTACAGCATCATAAAAGCATTCAGAAGAGCGCAGAGTAGATGAATTACATGTTGAATAACATAGGTTTGATGTTGGACTTGGCCTTTTTTGCAGGGTCATCCCTGAACTTTTTGCCTTTCTCCTGTATTTATTCTGACCTGTTGTTGGTGGTTTTATGCCTCTGGGCACTTTACCACTGCTGATCAGTGCTAAAGTGCATATGCTCTCTATTGTAAACTGATGGAATGGATTAGTGACTCCATGATTGGCTTATTTTATTTACTTGTCAGACCCTAGTACAGTGCACCATGTGTGCCCAGGGCCTGTAATTCAACTGCTGCTGGTGGGCTTGCAGCACTGGTTGTGCCACCCCCAGAAGCAGCTTGTAAAGTGTGTCTCAGGCCTGCCATTGCAGAGCCTGTGTGCTGTCTGTGACTGCCATGTCGACTTGGCAAGTGCACCCACTTGTCAGTCCCTAAACCTTCCCTTTTCTACATGTTAGTCACCCCTAAGGTAGGCCCAAGGTACCCCCATGGGCTGGGTGCATTGTATGTGAAAGGTAGAACATGCCCTGATGTGTCTGGCATGTCCTGTTAGTGAATTACAGCCAATTTCAATTTTCACTATTGCAAGGCTACCTGTCCCCATAGGCCAGAATGGGCACTATGATTATAACATCTTATAATCCTAACTGACCCTGGGAACATGGTAGAAAAACGAATTTAGTATGCTTGAACTCAGAGTGATAACATACATCTTTTAGTGAAGCTGGTTCTAACATTCTGTGTTTGAAAATACCACTTTTAGAAAGTAGGTATCTATTTACCTAACCATCCAGCCTGCCTCTGCTGGGTTTGTGTATTTCATGTCTGGTTTGTGAGTGACAGGGGCTGGGGTGGCTCCAGGAGGCAGGGTGAGTCAGCACTAGGCTAAAAAGACCTATCTGCATTGGAAGTGGTGGGAGGGGTAGCACCTGGGCCTGAATAAGGCTGTGCCTGCCTTCCACAATGCTGGCTCCACCTCCTGTGGTGCATATGATGACCCTGGCCCACACTGAAAAAGGATGAAGTTGTGCACTGGCAGAATGCACCCAGAAAGGTTTGGACTAGGTACAGACACTCTCTGCCTTCAGAGACAAAGGATTTGTGGGTATAAAAAGGGGGACCCAGACCCCAGAACGTTAGATCACTTCTGGGAAATCAAGAGGAACCTTTGCCAAGGAGAAGAAACCAGAGAAGCTGAAGGAGGATTACTGCCCCTGTGCTGTTTGCTGTCTGGGGTTGGCCTGCACTAGTTACTTGTTGCCAAGGAAAGGAGGAAAGGACTTTGCTGTTTGCTTTGTCATCTTGCGGAAGATCTCCAAGGGCTTGGACTGAGCTTGCCTCCTGTCTGAAGTCTCAGGGACACAAAGACTTCACCATCAGCTCCCCCTGAATTTCCTTGCTGGAAATTCTAACCTACAGAGAGGTACCTGCAGCTGTTTAGGACCTCTAGAGACTGTTTGTCGTTGGGAGCTGGAAGCGAGACGCAATGAGGAGAAGCGTGTCACCGCTGCAGCAGTTGCCGTTGCATCACCGAAGAAGCGTGCCGCCGCTGCAGCAGTTGCCGTCGCATCACCGAAGAAGCGTGCCGCCGCCACAGCTGTTCGCCATCGCATCGCAGACGAAGCATGACGCATCCCTGGAGAAGTGTGCCGCCGCCGCAGAGGTCACCGTCGCATTACCGGAGAAGCGTGTCGCAGGGCCTGCCGCAGCTCCAAGATCATCGATTTCGCCACAAGGCCGTCGGGCGTGAATGCATCGCATCCATGTTGTTGCATCGCATCAAAGACTCCACCTTGTCGCATCGCACCGGATCACAGTAAGAAACCGCGCATCACCTCCTCTCCGGTAGGGAACCAACGCATCGCCTCCCCTGCTCTGCAGTAAGGAACCGGCGCATCACCTCCCCCGAAGCAAAGAACCGACGCATCACCTTACGTGCAACCCTTTTGTTTATTTTGCGTGACGCATTCAGGGTACTTTGAGAGTAAAGTGTTGCATTTACCATCAACATTGAACTAAGCTATTTCTACCATTCTAAAGTCATATATTTATTACAGTATTGTGGATTGTTGTCGTTTGGTCTTGTGTTAAGTCTAGTAAAGATTACTTATTTTTCTAAACTGGTGTGGTGTCCATTTGTAGTGTTTTCACTGTAATACTGTATGTGTTCACAAATGCTTTACACACTGCCTCTGAGATAAGCCTGTCTGCTCGTGCCTAGCTACCAAGGGGGTGAGCAGGGGTTATTCAGGAGTGTATCCCCCTTTCCCTGACTAAAAGCAAGGGTCCCTATTTGGACAAAGGTGTATTCCATTGCCAACTAGAGACCCCCATTTCTAACATTTGAGTTTACTAAGATTTCATGGTATCCTTTTAACGTAAAATAAGAAATGTGGAAGTGATAGCTAACATGTGGTGGAAGTTTATTAGTTAGTCCTCCTTGGGTAATGATATATGTGCAGAATTAACAGAACTAAATGTAAATTAGATAACGTTAGGAACAATTTTAAAGAGTTGTTTTTAATACTATCTTTACTCATGTTAAAGTTTGCACCACCCAAGAAATAGCAATGGTATTGCACGTAAATGCAAATTCCAATTTCACAGAAACTTACATAGTATAATCCTTATATATGTACTAATGTAATGTGCATAAAACAAGATTTATTTTTGACATTTTAAGAGAAAGTTACATGCTGGTACTTTTGAATTGCAGCAGTAAGTTATAGTCACAAATGTCATTTACAGTGCACTGACTTACGTTAAGCACATGTTTACACTGTAAATCATATTCAAATGTCATAATTCATAATGAAAATGCATATTTTAATACATACATTTTTGCTTATATTAGTGAAAATTCAAATAGGTATGTCTGTTTTTAAGTATATTTTTCCTATCTCTCTTGCTCAACTCTGACTTTGAATATCTCAATATTTCAAATGTATTGGAACTGTATCCTGTCCCATACGCTTATAAGGACTATTGGATACAATTATTGTTACACCAGAGACATCTTTAATTGTAGGGGTGCATTATAATCACACATGTAGAGTGCACCCGCATATAATCCTGTGTCGTGTCAACATGAAGTGTTAGTATCTTAAAATGTAGAAACGTGGAATGTGATGTGTTTAAGCCATTGAGTGGTAACGCAAAATTAAGATAGGAAAAAGTAAATGTAAGTAGCAGAAAACATTAACTTGAATAACTTGTGTTGTGCAACTGACAATTGTTGATTTATTACATGTGTTCATTAAGTGTGACATTTCATACTTAGGTAATGTAGTAATTGAGTGTGCCTTATTTCTTTTGCAATTTTGTTAAGCTTATGTGTCATTTTTTTTTTGTTAGCTGAATTTGTAGGCCTTAAATCCAATTTCCCTGGAAGCCCTTGCTTTAGAATTAACAGTTGAGTTTCATGTGTGCTGTGGATTTCGTTCTTTCTCACATTTTGGTACAAGAAGCACCCTTGTTAGCTAGAATATAGTCTTTGTGTTATTAGTCAGGCAGGGAGAGAAGGAGATACATCATAGGCTCAAGCTGAGAAGGGAAATTGTTGTGTTTTCACCCAAGGGAAGGCCTGGGAATTAAGGTCAACATGTTGCAGTTCAGGAACACCGCTATCCTGTGGAAAATTACATTTGAGATCGTGTTCAGAGCAGATGGTGTGATCTGCAAGGACTCTTGGGAAAATACCAGTAATAAGGTGATGTGAGTGTATGGAGAGTGACTACTTCTGTTTTCTTCAGAAAGAGCATCTTAGTACAAGTTCTGTCTTGATAGCTTAATGCTATTTGACTCATCGCTGGTGAAGAGACTTCTTAGGAAGACGCCACATGCTGACACCTTTCTAAACTTTTTCCTCAAGATGCTTAGTTAGGGATGTCTATTTAGTGCTAGTGTAGGGATAGATTGATGCTTTATTTTCATCAACCCTCAATGCAGGGAAACCTGGACTCATCATTTCTGATCCCCTGCATTCTGCTTCTTGAATTCGTTGTATTGTCTATGCTACACCACCTCAACTTTATTCACAGTTTTGGCTTCATGCTGATTCTGATGTATTTCTACACTCTCATCTTGAGCTCTTCATCTTCAGCTATTTTTGACTTTGTAATAAACTAATTAACTTAACTTAGTTGTCTGTAGTTACTGTGTGTCCAGAGAAATTCCTTTGGCATTAATAATGACTTTCCCCCCCTCTACGCATACATGTTGCTAAAAAGAAGCATTGGATTGTGATTCAAGAACAGGTCCAGAATTTATGGGCCCAGCCCTTTCAGTTGGTAGCAGAGTAGGATGGTTTGCACATGAAGCATGGGGAGAATCCAGAACTAGTCAAGAAAAGAGTGAACCTAGAACCTCAGAGTCTCAAAATAGAGCCCAATGACCTAGAACGGAGACCAACAGAATTCAGCGGAGACCGACGGAGTTTGATGGTGCGGCGAGATCAGCCGCGAATAGAGGAGGTACTATCAATAGGGGTATGGCATGTGTTAGAATGCGAGAATTAATTGATTGCCTGATGTCTAGGGGAGGCTACTCCGCCTCAACTTTATTCACATATTTGGTTTTATGATGATTTCGATGTATTTCTACAATCTCATCTTGAGGTGTCTCTAAGTTCAGATATTTTTGGCTTTGTAATAAACTAATTTATTTAAAGTAGTTGTCTGTGGTTACTACGTGTCCAGAGAAATTCCTCTGGCATTAATAATGACTTTCCTCACTGTCTGCTTATATGCTGCTAAAAAGAACCCTCGGTTTATGATTCTACAACAGGTCCAGAACTTATGGGCCCGGCCCTTTTAGTTGGTAGCAGAGTAGTATGGTTAGCACATGAAACGAAATGAGAATCCAGAATTAGTCTAGAAAAGAGGGAACCTAGAACCCCAGAGTCCCAAAATAGATCATAATGACTGAGAACGGAGAGCGATGGAATCTGGCGGAGACCGATGGACTTTGATGGTGCGGCGAGATCAGGTGTGAACAAAGGAGTATCAATAGGGTGTATGGCGTGTGTTAGATTGCGGGAATGAATTGATTGTGTTCTGTCTAGAGGAGTTGGTGTGAGAGTTGAGTGAATGTCGTTTCTGGCTGGACATGGTTCAAGGACTGAGATTTGATTTTCAGGTCCTGAAGTGGCCTAAGAACCTGGGATATATTAAATGGTGTAGAAGACACCAAGATTATTGTGATTGTCTGACTGAGAAGTTGTCGTGGGATGTCATTGACAGTTCCACCCAAGACAGGGACCTTTGTGTGAATGGGTCATATGGGAATCGATTAGTAGACCTTGTGTACGGAGGTGAGCTATACTGATTCAGGTGACCAGCGCAGGTTGAGGGTCACTGTGTGTATGTTCTTTGATGATTGAATTCCATCGATCTGTTTCAATGGCAGACAATTACGGAGTTCAAGACGATTGTGTGAGTGAATGTGTACGGAGAAATTGTAAAGAAGGGTGATCCGCTGCGATAAGCCAAGGTGACATCAGAGTGTGCCGCTCTGCGATAGGTTGTTGGTGTAACACTTCAATGGGGATTGGCTGGTAGGTATGGGGAAGTTGTGGTTGGAAAATTCTGTTCTGTTGTAATATTTGAACTACAAACTTCAATTTAATCATGCATTGCTTTAGGGTGTCGCAAGATCTTGTCAGAGGTGATTAAGGGGTTTTTACTCGAGTGGGCGAAAAGAGGGTGTATTGTCATTTCCACGTTTTGGGTTGTTTCTGTTGGACGTATTGCACCAGTTGAGATAATTGATGTCTGCGCTGCGACCTTTGCCTAGACCAACACAGTTCAAGGTGTTAGATGCATGAATATGAGCAACACGTGCAAAGGAAAGGGAGATATATGAAGGGAAGATGATGAAGGCTTTGAGGGCATGTCAGGAAGCACAATTGGATGCACAGCTTAAGAAATGGTGAGTGGATACCATTGACGGAGAAAGACCGTACCCAATGCTGGTAGGAGAGGGAGACTCTCAGAATCGCAATAGAAGGGAAAATGGAAATGATGAGAGTGATACTGATGACAACTTGTTGGATTGGTTGTTATCTGAACGTCCTTCACCTTACAATCCGCACTCAGAGGAGGGAAGGGGAGGGGTGGTGAATATAGCGAATGGGGAAAGTGTGTCAGCACCTCAAACAGCTCCTTGTATGGGAAGTTGTGGGAAGGATATCCATAGGAGGAGGGGAGCAAGAGTGTCCACTTTA
Source organism: Triturus cristatus (assembly GCF_964204655.1). Taxonomy (NCBI): domain Eukaryota; kingdom Metazoa; phylum Chordata; class Amphibia; order Caudata; family Salamandridae; genus Triturus; species Triturus cristatus. The sequence continues at coordinate 873,273,372 of NC_140590.1, forward strand.
GGAGGTATGGATCAAAATGGAGTTTGCGCTGCTTCACGGCTACCGGAAGCTCAGACAGTACCGGTCACCATTGGCCTTGTTGTCCCTGTGCATGACCTGAGCTCAGTGGGAAACCTTAGTCAGTGACAGTCCGTTCAGGCACAAAGAACTGGATTGGGAAGATTGGGGAACACAAATGGAAATTGCCCATCTCTAGTGCCTGTGGAAACCAGCCACTGTTGATCCTTCAGGAATACAAATTTGTTCCAGTACTGTACGAGCCATACCCATTGCAAGCACGAGTTTAGACTTGTAGATGTGGGAAACACCGGTGAGAGGACCAGTGGGTGCAACTTCAGAAGCAAGTGCAAGTCAGGGAGTTGCTGGAAATCAACATGTCCTAAATGTTGCAGGCTTAGAGACTTGGTTGAGGGATCACAATAGCAGTAAGGAAGGTCAGAACAGTATATCACGTCAGGGAACCATCTGGGCTGCAGTAAAGGCAAAACTATTGGATGTGATGAGATTGAAGGCTGAGGTAGATGAGATCATCGATGGGAACTTACCTTTGGAAAGAATAGAGACCTATGAGCTAGATGACCTGTTGTATGTAGCAAAGGATATCACCCGCAAAGCGAGATGTGCACATGAGAAGTTGTCAGAGCTAGCTCAGAGGTCTGAAGTAGACCTGTCTTGAACAAAAATGCAAAAGCAAAATCATAGGCTTAATTACAGTGACCAGGAATTGGAGGTAAAGAGAGTGACGGGATTCAATAAACACATCCAAGAGTTGACTATAGAATACAGGCTTGGAGTATGCTGAATAAGTGGGAGGAAAGGTGGTCTAAGAAGAAGATTGTCAGAAAAGTGACAGGGTAAACACCACCTCCAGGAGGTGGAACACCGGGTGTTGAAGCATATCCGTTACGGTAGGTGCCCAGTGGCGGTTATGTGCATGTTCCATGGAGTAGAGGTGATCTAGCTGTATTCACAAATGATTTTCCCAGGTTGAGAGAGAAACCTGGGATTGACTGCTGTTAGGCGTGGCAGGTCTTTTTCCATGACACCAGTGGAACGTTATAAAATAATAATCCCACGAATCCAAAAGAAAGAGTTCATGGTCTGCAGAGCTATAAATCATTTTTTTAAAGAAAAACGTACTTTTTGATGGGTGCATTCAACATCAATGGCCATCTTAAAAACAAATAGGAGAAAACATGTTATCCTGCCGGGTAACGTCTCCTGATTGCACAACCAACCTCCCATAAGAGGGAGTTCTTCCAATGTTGTTCAGCAAATAGACAATGGTTGAGATTAAGTAATAATGTAATTGACAGCCAACCTCGCCAGGAAACAGCGACTCTCAAAGAATTAAAATTAAAGAGTTATTTCATGACTCCAGTGAGTCATAAAATACTAGACTCATTCAAAATCCTAATAAAACAAGAAACACAAAAAATGTTTAAAGGCAAAAGATCTTAACATTCAAAATTCTCCGCCAAAGAACGGGGTATTTTGGAAATAATTGCCAATTACCCTGCCATCACCTGCAGTAAAGCTGACATAGAAGGAGCGTGTGTGATTATGGACCCTAGCTTCTATTTACAAATTGTTCAAGAACACATCCAAGACCCTTCAACTTTTATGAAGTTGGAAAATAATCCCATCAATGAATTTAAAATGATTCTCAAAAGATTCTTTCACTGCAGCCATGTATGGGATTATCACTGAAGGTGATAAACAATTCTTACTATTGGACAATTCTAGAAGTCCCAGGATATACATGTTGCCGAAGATTCACAAAAATTAAACAAAACCCAGTTCATACCCATAGTCTCTATGTCTGGCACCATTCATCAGCCTATTGGAAGTACTTAGATAAGTAACTTCAACGTTTGGTACAACAAATGTCCACATACATCAAGGACACTAATGTTTTTTTACTCAAGGTCCGCTCCACCAACCTGGAGGGTGCCCAAAACATGCTACTCTGTACAAGTGATGTCAAGTCATTATACACATCATTCCCACATGACATGGGCATGGATGCTGTAGAATACTTTTTGACCACCACGGAACTTGATCAAGATCTGAAGATCTTTGTGCTTGAACTTCTACACTACACACTGTACCACAGCTACTTCATGTGGGAGAATGATTACTTCCTCCAATTGAATGGAACTTCCATGGGCAATCGCTTAACATCTTGCTATGCCAACCTATTTATTCAGAAGTTCGAGCTCGATCACATCTTAACAGCTGACCCCTGGATTGACAACCTCGCAATGTACGTAAGATACATAGACAACATCTTCCTGTTATGGAAAGGTTCTCATAAAGAACTTTCAACAGCCTTACAACAGCTAAATTGCATTAACAAGCAGATTGATACAACATCAGTGACACAACCATGAACTTCTTGGATGTCACTGTGTGTATGTTCTTTGATGATTGAATTCCATCGATCTGTTACATTGGCAGACAATTACGGAGTTTAAGATGATTGTGTGAGTGAATGTGTATGGAGAAATTGTGAAGAAGGGTAAGCCGCTGCAATGAGCGAATGTGACATCAGAATGTGCTGCTCTGCAATAGGTCGTTGGTGTAACACTTCAATAGGGATTGGTTGGTAGTTATAAGGTAGTTGTGGTTGGAAAATACTGTTCCGTCGTAATATTTTAACTACAAACTGCAATTCAATCTTGCGTTGTTTTAGGGTGTCGCGAGATCTTTTCAGAGGTGATTAAGGGGTTTTTACTCGAGTGGGCGAGGAAGCACCACTCAAGGATACTCTAGCACACTATATGGGAACAAAAGAAGGGCTCCATACTATAATTTGGCTTCAAAATTGGCAAAAAATCTCTGAATAAGAGGGTGTATTGTCATTTCCACGTTTTGGTTCGTTTCGGTTGGACGTATTGCACCAGTTGAGAGAACTGATGTTTGCGCTGCGACCTTTACCTAGACCAACACAGTTCAAGGTGCTAGGCGCATGGAAATGGGTAGCACATGCAAAGGAAAGGGAGAGATATGATGAAAGCTTTGAGGGCATATCAGGTAGCGCAATTGGATGCACATCAAAAATGACAATGAATTGGAGACTAACAGAAAGAACACCAATCGCAACAATTTATTGCATTAAAATAGTTTCCACCAATACTCTTTAAAAAACATTTGCCTTACTCCCAATTACTCTGCATCAAACGGATTACATCCAATCCCGATAAACTATCCACCAACAATACTGAGATGCTTCAACGATCCAGTAACAGAGGGTATCCCCCAAAGATTCTTGACCTCACCTTTACAAGAGCTAGCACAAAAACTCCAGAAGAACTTCTAAGTCCTACTCAACGGAAAAGAAAAGACCGGATGGTCTTTGTTTCGCAATTCTCTAAACAGAGTCCCAACCAAATTGAAACAAATCATCTTAAAGCACTGGTCAATGCTTCAACTGGAGCCAGATTTCAAAGGAATTTTCAAGGAAGCACCCTTGTTCGCATACGAACACAGCAGAAACATTAACTAAATACTTTCAAAACCCAAACTGTATAATGTAATTCCTTCACACCAGGGTACTATCCCATGTCTAAAATGCAACAACTGTAACAACATCATCAAAGGAAAGTACATAACTCATCCACGAAAAGGCAATAAAATCAAACTCTAAGTTAACGGCACTTGTGACACCAAAAACTTGGCGTATTTATTGAAATGTCCCTGTGGACTGGGATACGTGGGAAAAACTGAACAAAAAATCAAAATCAAACTGAACGAACATAAAAGTAACATCAGGACTTTTAATCCAAAGTCAGTTGTGGCCATGCACTTCCTGGAATCCAAACACAATATCTGTCAGCTATGATTTCTAGTACTAGAGACTGTGAATATCTGTGAAGTCGTGATAACCACAAATTCCTTCTCCAAAGATAAATATTCTATACAAAACTGCTGGACACTACCACATCAAATGGACTTAACGATAAAATTGAATTTGATTGTTTTCTGTAAATTGAAATGATTCACTGTGCTGCTACCTCTTGTTTATGACATCATCTCACTATTTGCCATTGCTGTTCACCTGCCCATTCCTGTTTCCTTTTCTTTATTTTTTACACTGTATACTACGATCACTGCTTCCATCCATTACTTCCTAGCCTGCATGATTCTTCCTGATTTTTCAAGCTCTATGCTATTAACCATTCTAAGATGGCCCCATCTTTCTAAGTTGAGTCACTATGCTCTGTTTCTTTTTTCATCTTTCATCTTCTGTCTCTTGTTTTTTTCTAGTTCATTTCTACTCATATGTACATTTTTTTACACTTCTGGTAGCTCTGCGGGTTAACACTTCGGGGATACCATCTATTTCTATGTCTATTTCCTATCGCTATCCATGACGCACACGCGCTCGCCTACCACACAGAGAAGTTTTCCTATGCCACCACGGCGGTAAGATGGATTGTATTTTATGTTACACAATGTTTTGCATGTGTCTCCTTTACTTGAGCCACATGCCTAATATTGGTTTGATGCATGGATTCTCTCGCACTTATGGTTATCTTTGTAACTTCTCTAAGACTTTATATGCCTACGTAATGTTGACTCCATCTCAAAGAAGTTATGATTACCACTTCAATCACGCTAGACCAATTTTTACATTGTTCCCTAATCACCGTAAGTCCTCCACTACTCATTTGGCACTAGATCATTTGTTCTTTAAGTTTATGTCTCCCACATTAATTGGCATGTTGCGCGATCACCAGTAACCTCCTGTCATATTCGTGAGTTTGTTTTTGCTTCTAGGCTGTAGACTGTTGTTTTACAAGCTTTTCATATGTTATACGTATCTGGTCACTCCAGCAACTCCAGACTCATCTTCCTATTCACACCGGCTTAGTTCACCTGCATGGACTCACATCTCTTCGCACAATGACGGGGTGCTCTGTACTAACCCCTCTATATTTTCGTGAGCTTGCCTTATATCCGTAGTTTTCCATTTCATTACTTTCAGATTGAATTTCCCCTGACGAAAGGTTCACCCAAAATGCATTGGGTTTAAAGAACATGAATTATCTTTTTCAAGGAACTGGAAATTGATCCCAAATCTTTACGTTGAATAAATATTACTTAATCTCAACCATTGTCTATTTGCTGAACAACATTGGATGAACCCCCTCTTATGGGAGGTTGGTTGTCGAATCAGGGGACATTACCTGGCAGGATAACGCATTTTCTCCTATTTGTTACTACACTGGTGGATCAGTCAGTGATACCCTGGTCGCACGCAGAATATCAGTTGAATCTGTTAAAACGCAGTCTACACTTTGGGTGTGCATCTACCAATACCTCATCATCTTAAAAACAACACATAAAGTAATAACTAACACAATGTTCAACAAACAGGACCATTATACAGGGCACTGTAACCTAGCAGGTATCCTGGGGAATAATTTATTTTCCAAACACCTTTATGGTTATCTTTATAAAATGTTATAGTCGACCCATCACAAGTCTTATTTAGTCATTGTCATTGTTTAGTTTGCAGGCAAATACTATTCCAATTTTATTTTATTTATTTGTACAGTTACTTAGGCCTGGTACAATTTTTGTTGCTCTGTTACCAGCACACACTTTATTGCATTTGGCAATTTCAGAACATTTGTAAATATACCTGAGGTTTCATCTGCAGCTTTTTTACAGTGCAGTGAGAGAAAAGCGCAGTGAAAGTGGGAAAAGTGCAGTGAAAGTGAGAAAAGCTTATGTGGGATATGGGGTCGGTGTTCAATATGATTTTATTTACTATTTCGTTAAGCTGTTGCTAATTCTTTTTTTTTTAACGAGAATTGATGTTGTTGTGCTCCTCTGGAGAATGAAGCGCCTGTGGGTGGGCCGTATACATTCAGAGGCTGAGGGAGTTAGAAGTGATGCACGTTTATTTGTAGTTCTGAGGTAAGATGGAGACAAGGGTTTTAAAAGTATAAAAACAAGAGGAGCAGGCAAGAGAACTGGTTCAGTGTGGCTTAATTTTCAAGCACCACTCTAAGATTTTTGTAGACACAGCCTTAGTGTGGGGTGATGCTACTCACAGTAAGGTATTTCCAGCTTGGAGCACCCACAACAGATGCACAAAGAGGTGTGAACCATTTGCACCAGGCTATGAACAGCCACAAGGATAGTTATAAGGAAAGAGAGAAAAAGGCTTGTCTCGCCTAAAGGATGCTTCTCATTCCGAAAAACAGACTGCAGCCCCTCCACCCCCACCATCTACCAAGTGACAGTGTACCTAATTGAATTTCTATAGGAGCCTTGTCTCCTTTGTCTTCACCTCACTGTCTATGTCTCCTCCCTCCCGCAACCTGATACACCTCCAGTGTCTGGGAAAGCAGCCTCACCCCCAACCTGTGCACAGAACCGTCTGTGACATCCAAATGGAACCCACAGGCCTTCATCACTCTGCTTTACTAATACATATACTGCACATATTACAGTAGTCACACACACAACCTACACCTGGACAGGATTAGGTGACAAAACAGATTATAAGCTGTTTGAATGTTGGCAAGACGCTCAGCCAGTGATAAATAAAATATTTTTAGTGGGTGATTGAAAGAAAACGTCTATTTAAGAATAGTGAAGGAAGACATTTAAATAAGAACTTATTTTTTCTGCGTCAACTCCCCTTGTGCAGCATACAGACCCTGTACCAAGGTAAGGATGGTCCAGATTATGCCTAAGAGTGTTGTGCTAGGCTTGGCAAACAAAAAGCTAGGGCTTTTATTGTTTAAATGATGTATACGCTTGGAATCACATGTTAAGCTGTCTGCCCTGGATATGGAGCACTATGTATAATATTACTCAACAGCTTAAATTCTCCGACTACTTTCTAACGCAGAAAGCCTTTTCCCACTATACTCCCAATCATGCATGAAAAATTGACATTGATTTACTTACATTTGATTCCTCTCCGTTCTTTCTTCAGAGTGTCCCTCATCTTATCTTCCATCCTCCACATGCTTTCTATTTCTGACAATAGCCTCCTCTCAGTCTCAAGCCTGTCTGCCACAATCCTTCTTTTGTAATTCTGCAATTGACTGATACCTCATTTAATAGATCACAACCTCTCCCCTTTAAATCCATATTTCTGTAATCTAACATCAACTAATCTCCGCCAGCCTATCTATCCCACCAACCATTCACCTGAAACCACACAGCCCCACTAATAATCACACCTAACTGGTATTAATTTATCACAAAGTAACTGGAGTAAATGAATGCAAGTTTTCTTGAGAGCACATTACTAATCACAATAACTATTGGACTAACCACTAACCTTGGGTTCCAGAGTAGCGTGCAGCCCACCATAAAGCGCGTCAACACCTCGTCAGTATGTGCTATATAAGACCAATTACAATTACAGTATCTTTAACATCCCACTCCTAAAGGTTTGTATGCTATTTCTTATTACATGTTATTAATGTTTGCAAAAATAATTTAATATGGCTTAATAATGAATTTTCATGTATTTCTAAAAAATACCTTAGCATTAATACACTACCCCACCCAATGCCCCTGTATCCTAAACATACCACCCCTAAAGATTTGTATAGTATTTTTATTAGATTTTATTGTTTAAAAAAAAAAAATTAAATGCCACTTAAAATATTATTCTCAGCAATTTCTTAAAAATACCCCACTGTAGATGAGTGCGTTGATTCCCGTAGGGATAACGTCTCCTACTCAGCACACCGTTCTTTGGAACATGTTTAAGTAATTGTGCAATGGTTGTAAAGTTCGTAGTATTAAGACGTCATTTATTTCAAAAAGTTCTTTTGAAAATTCATACGATATTCATGCTGTGGTATTCATAGATTTCAATCAATCAATTTCATTTCATCGCATTTCTGCCCTATGCATTTCGGGCGAACCCTTCCTCAGGGGACTTGTATGCTGAAATCAAACAAATGACATATGAAGGTATAACACAAATTAACAAACAATCAATTGCATTGTTCTCATGCTGTGAATGATAATGTTTCGAAATGATGAATGGTGGAAGAGGAAAAAATGGAGGGTCAAGAGTACCGGACCACGTGAAAGATGAAGTGGTGAGCTAACGTGTTAATTCGTTGATTCGTGACTTGAATACAAACAAGGTACTGTTTAGGTTAATAAAGATAAAATCTCAAAGGAAAAGAGCATAATGTGTCCGGAAAATTCATGCATGGAAACCGTGAAATACGTGCTCAGAAAATAATCAGGTTAGATACTGTGAAGCCGGCAGTGAACTGTGGTCAGTTCGTGCATGGTAACCAAAGCGTGCATGCTCACAAATACTCGGATAGTGTGTTATGGTATTGCCGATAAGTTGGAATAGATTCTGACCTGAATACTAGATTCATAGAAATCTTGAATGCATGTCGCAAAAAGAACCACAAATATCGATAAACTTTTCTGAAAACGAAGGGAGGAACGTTGTAACGTATACGTATATTAATCAACGAAAATAAGAATATGTGATGCCAACGACACCCGTGTGTCCTCGCTTACCTCAATATCAGACTGTAACGGTTCGATCGGTAACCTTTCGAGAAACGTCTCGAGTTTCTACCCCACCCCATACCCCTATATCCCAAATATCCTAATTCTAAAGGTTTGTTTAGTATTTTTTATTACACTTCATACATGTTTGCACAAATACTTTATTACCGCTTAACAATTAATACTCAGGTACTTTAATAAAATACCCGAGTATTAATACACTTCCCCATCCAATAACCCTAAATCCCTTACATCTCTTCCCTGAAGGTTTGTGTACTGTTTTTTATAAACATTTTTTATTTATCAAAGAATACTTTTTGTACCACTTAATAATTAATATCAATACTTTACTGAAGTACCTGTGTAATAATACACTACCCCATACAATACACCTAAATCACTTAAATTCACACCCCTAACACATTGTCTGATATTTGTTTTTCAATTAATATATTTCTGCAAATAACTGCTAATTTATCTGTAATTAATATTAAAGTCTTTAAAACAAATACCTGAGTATATGTACATTTTCCACCCAAAACCTCTATCGGGTACATGCATCAAAATCAGAAATAGCGATTCCTAAATAGCGATTAATAAGGAATCGCTATTTAGAAATCGCTATCCGCAATGCATGAACCCGTTTGCGCAAAATTACCGATTCGGTAGCAATCGCAAATGTGAATAGCGATTTCACAAAAGAGAGGCGCAAATTCCAAAAAACACCGTTTGCGATTTCGCTTTTTGCGAGATTGCAATAAGCGAACTCGCAAACTGCGATTTTGCAAAAAGCGTGTTGCATTGGAAGCATGCTGATGACATCACAACCAGGAAGTCATCCAGCCCATGCTTCATTCAGTGCCCAGAGGAAGTGAGAGGAGGAAGCAGAGTGCTGGAGCTGAGCTGATTCATCACCCAAGTCTGTATGCTGTAACTTTCTGTGCACCAACATGGATCAGACAACATCAGGGGAGAGTGCCACGCCCAGAAAGAGAAAACTGAAATTCAGTGAAAGAGAACTGGAAAACCTCATTGAGGAGGTGTCCAAGAGCCATGACAAGCTCTTTGGGAAACTTTCACTCAAAGTGCCAGAGGCAGAAAAATGCAGGATATGGCTGCGTATAAAGAGCAAGGTCAATGCTGTGGGTATCACACACCGCAGTACAGATGATCTCAAGAAGAGGTGGTACTACCTGCGTAGCTGTGCCAAGGAGCGAATCGCAGAAAGGCTGAAGGAGGCCAGGAGCACAGGAGGGGGCCCATCTACAGTTCCAGACAACACAGCCCTGGAGGACCTGGTGGAGGCCAAAATCCAGCCTGAAGCAGTGGTGGGAGTGACCCAGCTGGACACATCCGGCGCGGCTAGTACCACACAAGGTAAGATGCATGCAACCATGCACTTCAAAGTACTGTTCAATTGTGCACATACCCCCAGTCTAACCCCAGTATACAGTTCAAACTCCAGTCCATGTTTTCCCTCACACACCCAATGCATTGTGGGAGTTGTGGGCATGTCAGTCAAGTGGGCAGTCAAACAAAACAATGGCAAGTAAAACTCGCTAACACTGCATGGCAGTAAGTGATTGCAGTCAGTGATTTAATGTGAGCCAAGTATGCTTAATGTAACATAATAGTAACCTTAACACAAATTAACATTGCTCTGTTTCACATCACAGATGCAGCTGAAGTAGACTCGGAAGACAGTGATTGTCTACACATCTCGGAGACTCCTGCTGAGACTGATGGGGATACTCCAGTTGCCCCAGCAAGCACACCCCCTGCACCCACAAAACGCAGGGCCCAAGTTCCATCAATGCAGCCCATGGAATTAGAGCTGGCTCCTGCACCCGCTCCTGTGACCAGCCAGCCTTGTGTGAACACAACACCTACACCCCAGGCACCGGTCCAACGTGGACAGAAGCGCTGTCCAAGGGCCCGCATTGCTGCTCAGGAAGACCAGGCTCCAAATGTGTGGGGTGGCGTGGAGTTCCAGATGTTGCGGGTGCAGCGCCTGCAAGCGAGACACATGGGGTAGATCCAGCTGCAAATATCAAAATTGGCCAAAAACATCAGCCTCATGACAGACAGTGTGCGGGAACTAACCACAGCGGTTGTGGAGGGAAATAGGCAGAGCAACTCAAGCATGCAGGAGCTCACCAGGGCGATGCTTGAGGGCAACACCACACAGAGGAGAAGGCATCGCCAGAGCATGATGCGCATGTCAGTCTATACCAGGTCCAACAATAAGCTCTGCAACACCATTGCGCTTGGCACGTCGCTCCGTGGCCATGCAAAATGATATGGGCCATTGCTGTGGGGATGTGGGCAGGGCCCTTGGACAAGTGGCCACTGCCGTGGAACAGATCCAGGCTGGTACTGTTGGTGGCATCAACTTAACGGGGGAGGAGGGGAGTGAGGAGGCATCCAGCCTTAGCAGCCCGTCGGTGCCAGTGACCACTGCCAGGAGGCGCAGTTCCCGCAGCACAACACCTTCTGTTGCACATCAGGGTGATTCAGCCGATGCAGGAGTAAGGCGTTTAGGGAGCGTGGCAGGAAGTGCTAGACAGACATGTCCTCCTTCATTTGCCCATGGTGACGTAACCTAGGTCAAAACCATAGTGATTGATATCTAGGACCTGGAATTGTTTATTTTGTGGTGTTCTTCTATGCAATCTCGGTTCTATTTTGCACAAATCTCTGTGTGGCTACACAATACTACATGGGCTCATGTTAGTAAATCCTTTTCTGTTCGACATTTAAGTGTCTTGTCTCATCATTACATACCTCAGAAATAATGTTGTGTGATGTCTGCACGTCTCCTTTGCCCTTCTGCTGTGCTTGCCCCATGCGTTTGTCGGAGTTGCACGGGTGGTAAGTTTACCCCCTCAGACTCACTGTCGGACACCTCGATGGGTATACCTCTCCTGGTGGCAATATTGAGCAACATGGCACATGCAGCCATGATCCGGTAGCAGGTCTCTGGATGGTACTGCAGTGCTCCACCAGTTTTGTGTAGAATGCAAAAGCGACTTTTCAGTAGTCCAAACGTGCATTCAATCAAATTTTTTGTGCTGCCTTGTACCTCTGCTCATGTGGTGTGGCTGGGTTGAGGTATGGCATCAATATGTAGTTCCACATGGTGTATGTGCTGTCACCTACAGGGTGGAAAGCAAAGGGTTAGCCACAGTTATGCATTGACATTTGTTTGATTTATGTAGAGAATAAGTATATGTGTGTACCAAGTATACGTCCTTCACCAAATTCACCCCTGAGCAGACATGTGTGGATGTCACTGTGTCGAAGTATGTAGGAGTCATGGGTGCTTCCAGGGAATTGCGCCACAATGTCTGTTATAATATGTTTTGCATTGCACACTACTTGCACATTGATTGAGTGATAGGATTTCCTGTTCCTAAAAATGTATTCATTTACTGCTGGGGGACAAATGGGGACATGCGTACCATCTATGCAGCGGATCACATGAGGGAACTGTGCTACCTGGTAGAAGTCCAGTTTTGTCTTGTCAAATCCTGTTGGGTTGTGAGGAAGGTGATGTGGGTGTGGATCTTTGTCATCATGGCGTCAAGGAAGGTTTTGAAGAAACGTGAAAGGGAGCTTTGTGATACCCCTCGTGCTACAACTACTACCCCCTGGAAACTGCCTGAGGCAAGTAGGTGCAGGCAACATAGGACCTACATGTGGGGGGATAGCATGGGTCCTACGGGTCTCTCACTGCATTTGGGGTTCCAATTCTGCTATTAGGTGCAGGCTCATTGCACCGTTCAGCCTGTACTTATCGTAGATTTAATCTTCTGTTTGTTCCAGCAATGTGATGCGCACTCTGAAAATCCGCTCCTGTATTCTCCTTCTGCGCTGGGCTGCTGCATGGATCCTCATCCTCCTCACCATCATGTAGAGCGCTGCCATTGTGAAAGGCGTCAAGGGTCTTCTGAGTCAGTTTAAATAGGTTTCTGAGTGGTTGCACCTGTGCAATTATTTTTTTAACTTTACCACCTAATTGTGATTCCCCTTATTCTGCACTTGCAAAATAGTGATTTCCCAGCGATTCACTAATTGCGAGTTTACATACATTGAATTGCGAGTCTTTATTAGCTAATCACTATTTGCGGTCACTGTTGAAGGATTCACAAAATTGGTTCTCGCAAACTTTGTGAGTCCTTATGTTAGCGAAACAGTTTGTTTTTCGGTAAATGGGTTCCTGCATTGGAAAGGGTTTAATTCCGTTCCCAAACTGCCTTTTTTTGCGAATCGCAATTTTTGAGAGGCTTTTTTTGCTTGATGCATGTGCATGTATATCCTTAACACCCCATCCCTAAAACGTTGTGTGATATTTATTTAATAATATTAATATATTCTAAAATTAATAAATAACTGATTATTAAGTAATACTTATGTACTTTTACTGAAAACCTAGTACATATAAACTGCCCCGGCCAAATCCCCTTTGTTCCTTACATCCCATCCCTAACCATAGGAATAATATTTTAAATATGTATATATTTCCAATAATATTTATTTTCAAATTATAAATTAATGCATCGTTCTTAAAATACTGATGGCCAAATTGGGAGTTTGGCTGTCTGACCACAGTACCGCCACGTCGGTGGTCCTAAGAAGAACACTAAGCCGGCTGTCCCTCGCCCGCCATACTATGATGCATCCAGCCCTATCCTCTGACTGTTGTCGACAGAGTGGTTCCCGCCTTGGCAGCGGCAGACTGCAAAGTTAGTGATGTGTACTCCAATGCTGTCAGGACCGTGGTTTTCCGCTGAGCCATTTATGAAAATATAGTTGGGATGTCGGTTTCCTAGCAGCAGTTCCCCAACAGCGGTAGACTGCTGCAGTATGCTCTCCGCAAAGGCCCACAACAGTGCCCATTGGAATTATTCAAAAGCTACACAGCTGATGCCCATTGGCCAAGTGGACACACCTGCATATCACACTATAAAACACACCCCATCCCAGACCATGATCCTTTGCCTCCACAGTGTAGCACAGCAAGACAGAGCAGCAAATGTAGTCACATAAGGCATCCCTTTTTCCACTATCCCATTTAACACCTCCACACACTTTTTTAAAACCTTTTCGCGAATATCCCTTGGTGTATTTTGTTAGTCATTGTCACCCACTTTAATTTCTAGCTATGTTACACACTAAAAATCAACAGTTTTCAGAGACAGAGTTTTCAATCATGGTGAATGAAATCATAAGAGTAGAACCACAATTGTTTGGAGCCCAAGTCCAACATACTCCTCTCAGTAGGAATATGGAAATGTGGACTAGGATAGTCAACAAAGTGAATGCTGTAGATAACACCCTGCGCACACAGCAGGAAATTAGGAAGAGGTGGCACAACCTTAGGGTGAATCTCTGTTCCCTGGCCTCCAAGCATCACCTGGAGGCCCAGAAGACTGTCGGTGGTCTTCACAGAACCCCATTACACCTCTTTTCCTGGGAGGACAAGGTCTACACCATCTTGCATTCTGAGGGCTTGACAGGAATAGCTGGGGGAGTGGAGTCTGGTAAGTTACACTTCACTAACTGCACAACACTGTCCTGCATGCTCTCATCTCTTGCTAATGTGTTCTCTATCTACTTTCTTAACATGCAGTACTCAACGTATCTAAGATGTTTGATTGTCACTTTCAATGTGTATTGTTGCATATAAGATCACATGTATCAATCTCCATTATATGCCACATGTTGCAATGCTGTCTGTAAGTCTATTACTATTAATTTACCATCCCAGGACCACAATATTTGTCAATATGTAATTCTATGGTCCAGCCCAAATGCAATTTTGGCAAGAAGTATGTTACTCTAACCATTTTTCATGTGTTGGGAAGTAGAGCTAGATGTGACTACAACTAGCATTAGGCCCTGTATCTGTAATTCTAAACAACATGCAATGGTGTTGTTTGCCCATTCTCACTTGACAGCCATGTTACAACTGGTTTTCACCTCTCATGGAGTTTGTCAAGTGTGGGAAAGTAGAGATTAAAATGACTAAAACTACCACGAGGCCCTGAGTCTGTAACAGAAAACAAGATGCAACAGTGAGTTTGCCTATACTCACTTATCAGCCATGTTACAACTGTTCTCCACTTATCATGGACTGAGCAATCTACATACAATTCTCTACTCAGAGGCATGTCTGCCTACTTAGCTTGATGTTGTCCTGGTCTCCTCAACTTAAACTATTGAGGGCATGAGTGACACCATATCAAATGTGTGTACCTCAAATATATGTAAGACATGAAGGTAACTCAGCTGATTAGAAGTGGCAGGTGACCCATTGACTCTGTACTGCTTACATAATGACTAATGCTAAATATCTACCCAAGTTGTGTCTTTGTCTGTATTGTACACAACTAGGGCTTGGAATGGTCAAATGCACATTTTACGTCTACACTGTGTTGACTTAAATGTTTGTGAGATGTCATGTTCATTTCATTCCTTAATCCAAAATGCAACATATCAGCACATCAAATGAGCTGCTCAATTCTACTACATGTATTGAATGTCTCAATATGTCTCGTAAACAAGTTCAGTATCATGGAAATAGGTCACAATAGTAATCTCTTCCTATTGCGTCTTTTCCTAGGTCTTTACTTACTGTGACACAAATGATGTGGATGTAGATACCATACTTCCACCAATAACAATGTTCTCTATTTCTCAAATCTCAGTGAACAGACTCCAATTCCCCCCCAGGATCAAGCCCTCAGTAAGAACAGTACTCCTGGAGATGGGGACGTGAATGACCTTCCTGGCACATCTGGTCACACTGAGCAGGCAGCAACAGTTGGTCTCACTGTGCCCACAACACCTCCCACCCCAGTTGCAAAAGCTCAGTCAACCCCTGCCCCCAACCTGTGTTACTAGCACAGTCACTAACATCTTGTGCCCCCTCATCCTGGATTCTGAGGTGACAATCACCAATCCTGTCACTGAGGAACCAGGACCCAGTGAGAGGGTGCTGCCTAGACCGAGGGCACAGGCCCATGGAGGTAGGGTTTGTGGGATAGTAACTGTGGGCCCACTGAGTGAGGCCACTGGGGCATTCACACCCTGGCCCCCGTCAACCAAGTCTTGGGAGCCTATCAGGACTCTAAAGGCATGATGGGCCAGGTACTAACAGAAATCCGGGAGATGAAGCAGCTGCAGAGGGACAAACTCAAGGAGCTGAACACCAAAATGGGCCTGCTCATTGGGGTGCCACAGGACATCAACACTACCCTCTGCAGGGCGTTTCTACCACCATCTACCCCTTCCTGTGGTCCAACTACATCTGGGGCATCCAAATCTGCAACAGCCACAGGAAGGGAGGTCCTGCCAGAGGAACACATGTCTGCAGACACCCTTGTCTCTGCAGCAGTGGATCTCCCCTCCCATGCAGGAGGGGAAGTCCATTCAAAAATCCAGGAGGTGGGGATGGCAAGACACCCACCACCGCCAGTAAGAAACCTCACACCTAATTTCCTCTAGTGTGTGCAACACATTCACTTTGTGGACTATTTCTGGACACTTTTCCATTTCTGATGGGAGTAGTACTTTGAAATGTGGACTTCAGACAATTTGACTTCTACAAATATGGTTTCATTCACAGATTTCTTCACATTTGGTTTTCCTTGTATGGTTTTGCACATTGTTAATTTTCTTCTTGTTCACTGCAATAAATGCACTAGTCACAAACTCATTGCCTCCTGTAGTATCTCTCACATCTAGCAATGTCTATATGTACTCCCATGTGATCTTTAAATGTAAAAACATGCTACTTGTGTAAGCATGGATATCTTGAATGCATAAAATGTTAAACTCAGGATCACAACTATGTGGCACCAACACATACATACAAGTGTCTGGTCTTATAAAACATTTATTCCATTGTTCCAATTATAGCCTGACATAATGTCAGAAACATAGCAAATCCTACATGCCTCAAATATTCTGTGTCAGTGATCACATTTTCAGGTGCAGACCATAGCAACATGTAATGAGGGGCACATCAGATAATTTACTGTTGAATATGCAAAATAAAATTGATCTAAAGGAATCCCACATCATTTAAACAGACACATGGCAGTACATGATCACAGGATTATTTCAATCAAGTGGTGCACACTCTGGTGGAATGAGATCTTGACGCAAGTTAGCTCTTTCCTCTTCACCACTATCATGATAATTTGTCATTTCAGGATCCTCACCTTGTGGTCTCCATCCTTTGTGATATATGGGATGTTCCAATGTAGGGCAATGTTGGGAGCATGCAGCAGGCCACGGTAATTTGACACATCATTCTGGGTGAGTAGAGGAGGGCTCCCCCATTCTTGTCCAGACATCTGAATTTGGCCTACAGGAGCATAAACACCCACTTCACTAGCCACTGTGTTCTTCCATGGGCTTCATTGAAGTGGGCTTCCACTGGTGTAGTTGGATTCCTTAGCAGTGCCAACAACCATGGACGGTTGGGATACACTGAGTTTCCTAGATGGAAGACAGACATAAGTGCAACAATAACTTACACACTTTCTGATGATACAACCTGACATCACCCACATAAAGTTAGAACAGATCATACTTACCAACAATGCAGGCCTCTCCTGTAAAAGTTGTGACATCAGCTGGGGTATGGCACTGTGCCGCAGTGCGAAGGAAACATGGGATGATCCTGGGAACCAGAACAGACGTTTGAGATGTACAAATTAGGTTAACAGACAATTTGCACGTAGATAGAATGGAGGGGCATCCTTTATGGTACACTTATTCGCTGGAAATCCTGTATTGTTTGCCTACTTAAACGAAATGTCTTGATGACATGCCTTTCTTCCATGGTCTGAAGGTCTGGAAAAAGGCAGTACCCTGGAGGCTGTCATCTCCTCCATTTCCCAGGCACTTATGTGTGGAGTGGAGACCATGTAGCACATTTATCACAGTGTCCCAAAAGTAATGTGTCAAGACATAACTGGTTCAGAAAACTGTCTACTGTTCAAAATGAACCAATAATCCCCATTGTGGCCTTTACACATTTCTGTAACATAAATGTGCACATCATACATTTAGAAATGTGAAATTAGCACAATAATGATGAATTTAGGAAATTTTAGGTCAAAAACTGTGCGGTGTACAGTGCACTGCACACATTTAGCCTTTGCACAGTAATGCACTACACAGATAATTTGTGTTCTTGAAATTACATGGCAATTGAGTATTCCAAATGTAAACATGCTAGCCCTCATTTGGATTGGTGGTGAGGCACTTAACAGCACCAATACTGTAGTTGCAACCGCTATAATGGCAGATACCTGACCTTGCACATTGGCCATTTGGAATGTACAGCCGGCAGAAGTCGACAGCATGGTGGGCGGTTTCATCCACGGCAGACACATCCATAGGCTAATGTTGGTGATTTTGGCAGTCCCGTCCAATGGCTGAGTTCATCTATGCTGATAACATCGTACATGTATGCTGTAGTTTGAAAAATACATCACTTGCATCCTGACACTGCTGATATCAACGCCTCCTCCCCTTAAGCTGATGCTTGCCACCTCTGGGAGCAATCATGCCTGGCTGAGCAGGTGAGAGGGCCCGCCCCTTCTCTCCAGAGGAGCTGGAGCCCTGGTTGAAGAGGTCCTTCCCCTGTTTGGCCAGCTCTATGTCTCACCAGAGGAGCAGGTAACTATGTCTAGTACACGTTTTATTCTGTTCAACTTCATCCTTACCATTCCCGTAGACTACAATGTGCCTTGGCGTCCTAGAGTGACTACAATGTGCCTTGGCGTCATAGAGTGAGATCAGATTATTTTTTGTTAAATGTTGTGGTCCTAACAGAGGACAATCATGTATGGGGCACTGTACTTTGTGGATATAACATCACCTTTGTGATGTGTGATGTGTGATAAGCCCAATATCCAACTGTGTTGCATACACATATCTATTCATGTACACATTTCATGGTACCTATGACATATTTGCTATTCAGATGATGGCAAATGTGGAAATAAATGTATAGGCTTTACAGCATGAGATGTGCCTGTATACTGTAAGAAGCAGTAAATGTACTGTTATATACTGAATTGGTGGGAATGTGATGTACTTGTGGGATCAGTATCCTCAGCCTGCAGAGATCAAGGCCTGACAATGAGCTGTGCCCATTATATGGCAATACGACTGATGCACAGAGTAATCTCCCTATAGACTTGGAGATCCTTAGATGTTCCCAAAATGAGTTTTCTGAATCAATCGTAGCCCTGATTGCTTTCACATGAACCACTTGGAATTTTTACTGAGGTAACCCCCTGACCTGATACTTCTATGTATTCACCCACATTGTCAATGTGTGTCATTTACTTATGACAGACCCCTTACTGCCACAAGTCTGCTGTCCCTTTTCCATAAGTCATGCTTGCACTGTACATGCCTATTGTACATGTGACACAGTAACAGTGTAGATAGTTGGTTACGTCGGAATAGATTTTGATATGTGAATCACCAGCTTTGTTATTTTCAATCCAATCATACAAGACATACAATATATGTTGATTGCCATCCCCGTAACAGTGCCACATATGGCAAAATGTATGTCCTGTTATGGCAGTAAATACCACACAAACTCAATCTGGTGTACTATGGTATCAGATTAAGTAGTCCACATGTCCACACATCCGAAGAGAAGAAGCTCTCAGTGACACACATGCCAGCTCTTTAATTTTGACCTTAATCTTATGATGTAGTCTATACTATGGTACCAGCGTCTATGGACCATATCCATCAAGTCAATTGGCCTGGCTGTAAAAGTGTCTGTACAGTAATGCATAAGTAGTTTAACTTTCAGAAGGACACAATGATGTGTTATGTTTCATAGTACCTCACATCACAGTACATCACAGTACATGTAGGATGGCCCAAGGCTACATGATGTTAGTGGACTGGCTTAGTCAGTGAAGGTCATGACCAAGTTTGAGGATAGCAATCAGATGACTACAAAAGTGTCTTTGTTTTTGTAGTGTTTAGCATGTGATATTTATAAATGTAGTATGTTGACTATTGATTATTGATTAATGCTTGTGCTAAGTGTATATAAACATGTGTAACATCGAAACAGATCTGTTTCTTCATCTATTGCATACATAAAGATCAACACCCATCAGAAGAAAGCCATTTAGAGAGCCATCGCCCAGAAGGTGTGGGCCCTGGGGATCTTTAACATGCGAGGTGGGAGGACCTGAGGCACTGGACCAGGAAGATCATGGAGGTCCAGCTGGGGTAGTCCTCCCAACATGGACGGGTGTATGCTGGATCCTGGCCCCCCTAATGGCCCACATACTTGCAGTGGCCTACCCAGTGCTTGATGGGCAGCTAAGGGCCCCGAATGGGTTAATTGTAAAAAAATTTCCCCGCCTCTTTCTTGACGATATGATCTTCAAAAAGGAATGGTCCCTGGTGTCATGGAAATGGACCAGGGATTGGTTGATTCTAATAATTAATACATCCAAGAGACTAGCTGATGCTCTACTGATCAGAATTCAGAATGCGGAGGGGGCTGTTAAAGTCACCTTAACCACGGCAATTTTTAAAACTAAATTGTCTGAAATCAACAATGAAATAGCGGAGAACAAAGAGTTTCTAATGAAACAGAAAATTACCAAACTACAAAAAGATATAAAAAAGTTTGATAAGGAAAAGGTTTACCCCTACCTTAAGGCGGATTATACATCAACGCTTAACAGCTACTCTTCTGAAGAGGAGTCTAGTGGTTCCAGACGCAACTCCAATACGAGTAGCGATTCTAGTGGGGGCAGCTTCTCTAACAATCGGAATAGACAGAGACAACAGAACTATTCCCACTACCCAATGATCCCGTTCCAGGGACAATATCAGCCGACCCCACCATTCTGGCACTTTCCCAACTTCCAATCTGGTCCCCCTCCGCCTCCTCCCTTCTACCAACAAGGCCCCCCTTTTTTAGGCAGAGGCTGGGGCAGAGGAAGAGGGCGGAGAAGAGGA
Source organism: Triturus cristatus (assembly GCF_964204655.1). NCBI lineage: Eukaryota > Metazoa > Chordata > Amphibia > Caudata > Salamandridae > Triturus > Triturus cristatus. The sequence continues at coordinate 873,293,916 of NC_140590.1, forward strand.
GACGACAAGAAAGTGCACTGGCAGGATCAACCCTCAACATCTATGGAGACCAGGAGCCAAGCCCAGAACAAGAGACGCTAGTTGTTAACCTCTCTTCCCGCACTCTAGATGACACAGAGAGGCGGGTACTTGAGAAGGGTCTGGGCTTCGTACCTACACCTAAGGTCGATTACTTTAAAGAAATGTGTGAAATCCAGGCCTTTTTTCGCAAAGTACGTCTTAGAGCTTACTTTCAGGATGGACCAGAGGGTCAATGTGAAGACTCTGGCCTCCATAAACCCTCTACCTTTACACCACATAGCGGGATGGTCCCTAACGAGGTGCTTACTTATGAACAGGCCGTTCTTATAGATTGGAAGCAAGTCAAACCTGCTGCGACTTTCCACAATATCACTAACGAGGAAGAAGCAGCACTACGCTCACTTAATGACGACCCCCTGATCACCATCAAACAAGCAGATAAGGGTGGCGCGACGGTAATCATGTCAACCTGTGATTACCGCACTGAGTGTGAACGCCAGCTACGGGATAGGAAATACTATACTCCCATCCAAGAGGATCCCACCAACAGGCTCAAGACCTTGATCACGAGCATGGTCTTCCATGCCGAAACTCAGGGCTGGATCACGAAAAAAGAGGCTAACTTTTTAGTCACTGGCGAACCTAGAACTCCTTACTTCTACTGTCTCCCCAAAATACATAAGGGCACTAATCCGACCCCAGGGAGACCTATTGTTTCTGGGATTGGTTCCCTGTTGGAACCCCTTTCCCAGTTTGCAGACTACTTTCTCAAACCTCTAGTCCAAAGCACCCCTTCATTCCTAAGAGACACCACCGATGTACTCAGGCTTCTAGAGGACACCCAACATCAGGGAGAGGTTGACTTCCTCATCACCCTTGATGTTGAGGCCCTCTATACAAATATCCCCCAGAGGGCTACCCTTGATGTTATAGAGGATGCACTGAGTAGTCTAGAATGGGTATCACCTACCCCCCGCCCTTTCATTATTGAATGTGCCACTCTAACTCTAACAGAAAACTTTTTTGAGTTTGAAGGCCAATTATTCCATCAGACACAGGGCACGTCGATGGGGAGTACCTTTGCCCCTAGTGTGGCCTGCCTCTACATGGCAGCATTTGAGGAACGAGCCATCCATAATGAATCGAACCCTTATAGAGCTAACATCCTATTGTGGAAGAGGTTCATTGACGATATTTTGATCCTTTGGAAGGGTGATCAGGCACACTGCAATGAATTTTGCCAATGGATAAATACTTTAAATCCATATTTAAAATTCACGAGTACCATCTCTGACCACCAGCTTCCCTTTCTGGACCTCCTGATCATACTAGACGATCATCAAATGAGCACCACACTACATCGCAAACCTACTGACAGAAATAGTCTACTACATTTCAACAGCTACCACCCTGGGGCACTCAAACAAAATTTACCCTTTGGTCAATTCCTCCGTATTAGGAGGAACTGTAGCGCTGTTACTGACTTTAAAAAGGAGTCCAAAACCCTTATGACCAATCTTCTCCAGAGGGGGTACCAGAACCGGGACATCCAGAGATCCTACAAACGTGCCCGTAACAATAACAGGGAAGGGTTACTTGAACCAAGAGAGAAAAAAACTGACGACTGCCTCACCTGTGTGATTACCTACACTCCTAACTCTTCACAACTCAAGAAAATCATTAACAAACATTGGGGTATCCTCCACACCGGGGAACTTACAATACCGAACCCCCGTTTTGCCTTCAAACGCACCACCAATTTGAAGGAGAGATTGATACATACTAGACCCAAACCCAAACCACCAGTGAATACCACTCAATCGACTTTATGGAACCTTCCTCCTGTCAGGGGCCACTACCCTTGCGGTTCCTGTGTGGTGTGTCCTCAAACTAAAATAACCAAGGACATCGTCTTTCCTAACGGGACCACGTGGGAATGCAGAACGCACACTAACTGTAACACTGCCTACTGCGTGTATCTGATAACCTGCCCGTGTAATCTACCCTACATAGGGATGACGACTAGATCAGTGAAGACGAGAATCATTGAGCATCGGAGTAATTTCCGATGCAAAAAAATGAACACTAGGATGACCAAGCACTTCTGTGAAAATAACCACTCCCCTGACTCTTTCAAGTGGGTAGTTCTCCAGTCCCCTAAAAATGTCACCAAAACAAAACTATTCACCCTGGAGCAGAGGTGGGTGATGAGACTGTCTTCTAATACCGATGGATTGAACGAGGACATCCCGTGGAGCAGCCTTACAAACATTTGACGTGACAGAACTAGCTGTCTCCAATAGACGTTCTATACCTGTTTGGGTCCACCCTCGTTTGAGCTTGTGACGCTTAGACACCATAGCATATTAACACATGTACCTATAGGCATCCTCTGATACATTTATGTCAGTTTCCCAAACATGCGAGTTGGCAACACAATGATTACTTTACATCAGATGCCTATAGATATCCTATGATACATGCATGTCAGTTTCCCTAACATTCGAGCTGGCAACGCAAAACATGCGAGTTGGCAACACAATGATTACATTACATCAGGTGCCAACAATACGCATTTGTCATATATATAGATATGTTTTCTCGGCTCGAATCGTGGAATTACGTCCATACTAAGCATTCCGGACTGACACGACATCACAAGGTTACCACAGCAACCCCAGCTCTAGCAACCAATAAGGGCTCCTCACGTAACACTGTTGTTGTTACATGTGACTCCGCGTCATCACTTCCTGTTGTTTTCGCGGCACGTCCTGCTACACGCCCACATCCATCTCTCTTCCTCTACCGGAAGTAAACCTCGCACACTAGTCTTTCCGCCAGCACCTCTCTGACGTACCAATTGGCACGCGGATCAGATTGGCTGGTCTACGCTAGATAATCCCTCCGGGAGTTCTGAGATTCGTCCCCCGAGTCGGCGTGGATCAAGGGTAGGTGGATAGGCGTCCTGTACTCCGGACTTCTGTAAGTATTCTCTCGTGGGTCCCAGTGCCTGGGTCCTCATCTTGTGCGGATTTCCATGCTATATGATTAAGCTACTAAGTGAACAGCTCTCAATTCTATCTTCTTGCGGCTGCACTTTCTGCCCTCCCCTCCGGTCGCCGCTTTTTGTACCATTAGGACACTGTACTATCCGGTGTCTGCCTCCAGCGCCAGCTCGTTGGATCTCGCAGCCCTGCAGTTAAGGGTGAGTGGTTGAACCAAATTAACTGATATCTCTGCCCTGATGCCACTAAATACCTCCCGCATCCGGCGTTCTTAAATTTCTGCCCTAGCACCAGTCACAGTGGGAATTGGTCAATTTTTAAATACTCTCGTTTTAGTCCACTTCTAAAGGGTGTTCACAACTAGTACCACCTTATAGCTGAACACTTGGCAATAGTGAAATTGCATGACAACTGATTATCGTAGTTGTTAAGAGATAAGATCTATAATGTTTGTCGCAATGCGATTGTTATTTACATGTATGTTTGTGTCCCTGTATATATTTTTTTCTCTTTCAGGCATTTTACCTAACCTGCACTAGTCACCACTTATTAGGGTGCTGTATGTGTGGTAAGTGCCACAGTAGCCACTACCACTACCAATAAGTGTGTGAATCACCTGGTCCTGAAGAATTGCGGTTACTTTACTTAAGCAAGAAACATGTTGACCATCTATGACCACAGCGTAATACAGTCAATCTAACTGTAATATTACGCACTCTATTGTTTTTATTATAAGAGTGGGACCCCAGTCATTTAATAAACACTATTCAGGTTCCCCACTACTTATTTTTAATACACTCCCTTCACCACACACTTTCTCACTTGAAGGCCCTCACCTGCATTCACCCACCGGCAACTATGGAATAAAGATCTCCACTAAAAGGCGCCATTGGGGTCGCCGATCGGGGATTGCAGCGCCGCCCCGATTCGGAGCAGACCCGATGATGACACTTAACATCTGGGCCACATGCTGACGACATATGACAGCTAGTCTGCCGGGTGTGTGAGGGTCTTTTTCCTAAAGGAGGATTCTCCTCCTGACCTCGGGGACACATTTATCTCTTTACTCACCAATAATTCTCTCTAGGAACAGCATACTTTCTTATTTATTCGAGTGTATCTGGGCTATGTATGCTGGACCTGTCATAAACAGCCCCTGTTCCTCCTCTTTTTAAGTACCAGCTAAGGGCCTGACCATAACTACAAGGAGGTGAGTCCTTGCCAGTGTCATGCATGTCACATTGCCAACTTTGTGTGTTACCGGCAGGCATTTCCCTATCAATATTGGGGGTGGCCCATGTGCGACGCATAAGAAGAGTTATTGCTTGTGTAGGTCTGGTAGTAGATTCATGCTGATATGCTGTACCTAATGAATGTTGTTATGACCAGGAACACAGCAGAGTCCAGTCCACTACCAATTTGCTGTATTGAGTAGACACCATGTCTTTGATGTTCTGGGTGACAATTGTACCAAACTGGCCACTTGTCTTCCTTGAGTAAGGAGTGATGTTCCCTCACTACTGTCTCTCATGTGACATGGAATACGGTGCACTCTTCATGCAGTGACTGTACAACACCTCCCATTGGCAAGTTGTGATTCAACAGTGAGATGAGCGTGCAAACATCACTGGTGCCAACAACATTAGTGCCTACATGTTCCTCAGTGTACATGTGTCTGTTGTTGCTTCATCTGCAATAGTGTTTCAAAATTCATTCACTGACTGGTGACATGCATCAGGGAGTGAGATGTTTAACTGTAGGGATCATATGTGAGTGTCTACACTTATGCCTACATGGCAATTTGAGTTTGCTATGCCAAAGAGTGATGTGATCTGCCATCCCATTAGGTCTACAGTTATCCCACATCTTCATGTCTTAGATATTAACTGACACCCTACAACCTTCAATGGTGTATTGGCTTTTAAGAATGTAATCTATGAATGGCAATATCACCTGTGCCAAGCAGGATTGGGGAAGTCTTATGCTGTGAGAATTTAGAATATCTATCTCCAAAAACATTGTTTCTCAATGTTTCAAGGCTACGTTTCTATGCTACATGTGATACATAGCTAAACTTCTTCAGCACAGCTGTCATTGGACTTTTCAGGTAGTGGACATATGATGAAGTTTCAAGTCAAAAGTGTCATCAGTGTGCAATGAGAATTTGCATGTGACATGATTTCTGCTACAGCACATATTGCTGGTAAATTGGTCTTTAACTTGACCTTCATGATATGATGATGTGCCATATGGAAAATGAATATTTGCTGAAATCTGGGCCTTCTGTGAACATTGTGGAAATGTAAAAATGGTATCCATCCTATTTGAAAACACCATTTTAATATGGTAAACTACAAGTGCCACAGTATACAAGGCGGGTGATCAACTATCCTATTATGGGCATAAGGATGGAGTGTAGATAAGCTCATCAATGCATTTGAAGCTGTCTGGGGTTATGACATAAGAAGAAACAATTGTTTGCCGGTTATGTAGCATGCATTTGGTCATGCTTATTTTGAAGCCTATTTAGTGAACCATGAAGCTGGTATGATATATGGACTTAATAAATGTTTTCAGTTCATATGTGATGGTCGGGTATAGAAACACTGTTACAATTAACCTATTTTAGATGTCATTTCAGATTCATCGAGGGCAAGTAAAAGAGAAGGGGCCCATGTTGTTGGGGATACAGCTGGTCACAGTGGTTCTGAATGTGACAGCACAGACACAGAGGGACCCAGTGACCAGGTGGGTGTGAGGAGTGCCACGGATGACACAGGCTCTGGTTCTTCCTCATCTGATCCATCCTCCATTGGAAACTCTCGAGTGGTGGCAGATGCCACAGGATTGTTTTCACCTTCATCCTTGTCTTGCCCGCTTCCCTGAGAGAGGAGCCATCTCCTTCGCTCCAGGCACCTCATCCCTTGCCACTGTTACCCCTGCTGCCCTAAATGAGGAGGCTATTGACCTCTTGAGGAACATCTCTGTGGGTCAGAGTGTATTCTTGAATGCCATCCAGGGGCAAGGCAGCCAACTGACACAGGTGGTGGCCTACCTAGAAGTGCTATGTCTGGCTTACGGAGGTCTGTTCAGGCTCAGACCTCCTCCCTCACAGCAGACTTTCACCCACTCTAACCTTCTACCTCCCCTCCGGTCCTTTCCCCATCCAAATTTCCTATTCCATGCATGTCCCAAGAACACTCTCACATCTGCATGCACACATTTCATCAGAAAAAGCACCACACACAAACACAAACAGCAGAAAACATGTAGGCATGCAACCACTCACCAGACACTCATACTCCTTACCACCACTACCGACATACCCCCAGACACCACAGCAATACCCACAGACCCATCCCCAACGACCAGCATTCTCACAAACACCACATCAACACCCACAGGCCATACCCAACCACAAGCATTCCCGCAGACACCACACCAACATCCACAGACCCATCCCCAACTACCAGCATTCCTACAGATACCTCACCAACACCCACAGACCCATCCCTAACCACCAGCATGCCTGCAGACACCACAGCAACCCTCACAGACCCATCCACAACATCCAGCATACTGAGCACGTCCACATCACACACACCCAAAAAGTGCAAACACTCACAGTCACACACATAATAGATACCTACTGAAAACACAGAAGATACAGCACACACAACTTTCACTTCCACTCTCTCTACCTTCCCAACCCCAACTCCCTCCTGAACTACCTGCCTATTTTCCCAGTGAAAGTGTATCACGTACCCTTGCACTTAACCCTGTGATATCCAACCCCCCTCCAAAGTCAAAACGACCTCTCCCGAACATCAACCCATCCCTTCCACATCCAAATTCACTCCTGAAAAACCTGATCCCCACCCCACTAAACCCAGATATACCATGAAGAAGTCCAAGAAAACCTCTCCAAAAACCAAAAACACTCCTCCCCAAACCGACCCCAGCTTCCAAGTATAATCTTCGAGGTGCCTGTCTTGCCCAATGGATGCCCCTTTGTGAGGAGGTTCCATGGCTGTGTCAGTAAGAGCCAGTGTGGTGGCACAACAGTGTGCTGGACTGGCCATTGGACTTTGTTTTACTTGATGTTTTGTCATACAATCATTACAATTTTGCTTACTTTACAATACATTAGTCCTGCCATTACTTTTCTAATTCTTTGATTTTATTGGATAGTTTGTGATGTGTGACTACAGTTGTGTTTGTTTCATCCCTGATTGCTGATCCAGTAGAAGTGGTTAGTATGATCTGACCTTGGAACCAGTGCTGGAGTTACACAGGACAAGTGAAAATGTTGAATGGATGGATATGTGGGTTGAAATCCAAATGAGGCTGACATTGAATTGGATGTTATATTACATGGTAAGTATTTCAGCCTGGCCTGGCCAATGTCAGTATCATTTCAGTTGCACTTCTCCCTATGATGTAGGATTAATATGACTTTGGTGTGTTCAAGTTAAATATTTGTTTATCCACACATGGAGGGAGTTAAATTGCCATACCTTTGTGGACATTTGTAAGGACATGTGTCAATTTTCTTGTTTGTACCTTACACCTACTTTAACTAAATGTGTAACAAATGCTGTTAGTGCAATGTTTGTCTTCATGACTTGCACTTACACATTTCCTAAACATGCATGACACTTGGTTATACTATTGGTTGTGCTTGATATTCTCAATCCAATTTAGACTGTGGCCCAGGGCCCCAGCCTTTCAGGGTTACCCCAGGAAGAGGGATACCTATTCTGCAGTGAGTGTTTTCATTGTGCCCTTTGAATGCTACTCACACTGATTAATTGCAATTCCATTTACTGACATTACCTTTTAATGTGGGTGGTATGTGAAAGTCCTATACAGTTCCGAAAATGGGTCCACAAAACATGTTTGGCCCAGGGACCCCAAGCCCCACACCAGGTCCATGGGGGGAATTGATTTGCTTAGGAGTGAGTTGATGAAAACAGATAAGAGTATAGCTTATCGTTAGTTGCGTCTGTGAAGGTGTCATCTTTCAAGGTCATTAAGCATGTACAGCAGAGGCAGGATGTGTAAGATCTGCTCCAAGGTGGTGCAAGACATGTGGAGGTGAGTACAGGTGAGTTGCGGCCTTACATACCTCCTTTTCCACCAGCTTAGATGTGGTGTTTGGAAAGCCACATTCACGTCGGCTGAACAGCACCTCGTGATGGGGCCAGTGGTTACACAGGCAGTATGCCCTCCGACAGACACATTGGCCTATCCCAACACGGTTGTGATTTCCTGTCGATAGGACCATGGCGGTAAAGCAGCGATCTTTCGTGTATGTAACCGCGTACATTATAATAATGCGGTCAGATCGCCAGAGGTGCGGCAGTGAATCCGACAATGATACCACGCGGTACCAAGTCTGCCAAACAAGTAATTAAGCCGTAAATCCCTCCAACTACCACCAGGTACACCTGACGTTCCACCACTGAAGTTAATTGTCTCATTTAAATGAATTGTGATAAAAAAAGCTTACTAATTACACTCCTTAAAATAGATGTTCTTATCCTGTCTTGTGAGATACTGACTGCTGTTTTAGAAATATGCCTGGTACTGTCACTCATAGTGAATGTAGGAGTAGTATGGAGAAGTGTGGCTCACTGGTTAGAGTAGGCAGACCTGGAAGCAGACGTCAGCCCGGGACCAGGGTTCAATTCTCGGCTCGGCTGGGTCTTGAGTCCATAAATTGTCCATGGACTCGATAATTCTTGCTCCAGGACATAATCGATTCATGGGTTCACACTCTGCGACTCTGGGCAATAGCTTGCTTAATCTCCACAATGGCCCCTTGCGGCGGGATGCCCGGCTTTCACCTTGTGGATGCCCTGCTGGGTTATCTCACAGGGGAATACCAGGACGGGTTCCCTAAGCAAGTGCTTAGAGACCGGTTGGTGATTTGCGCTATATAAATATCTGCACATTTACATTTACATTTACATATGGTCTACCGTTGTTAAGTTACATTTGGGCAAACAACATCCATTGTAAACGAATGTGTGGTACTGACAGGCATAGCTAAGGTACATTCGTGGTTTCATCTTGCGTTGTAAACAAATGTGTGGTAAAGATGTTTACGTGGTAAGTGTTTTGTGATAAATGTTATGCGTCGTACTGATTACGAAGTAATGGATGTTTCCTGTGTTGTGATTGTGGTTTTCATTTGAATTAAAAGCTTGGATCAAGTGAGTGGGTGAAAGAAAGTATTGATAACTTGTTAAAGAAATTGATTGAAGATTTCAAGCTTGTTGTAGTGGAAAGATCCCGGGATATTATAAATTAATTTGAAAAGTTGTTTGCAGGATTGAGGTCTGGCGTGTGCGGTACTGTTGGACTTGGCCCTTTTTGCAGGGTCATCCCAGGACTTTTTACCTTCTTCCTGTATTTTTCCTGACCAGTTCTGGGGGTTTTATGACTGGTTTTATGACTCTGTGCACTTTACCACTACTGATCAGTGCTAAAGAGCATATGCTCTCCCTGTAAATTATTGTGAAGGATTAGTGATTTCATAATTGGCTTATTTGATTTATTTGTCAGACCCTAGTACAGTGCACTATGTGTGCCCAGGTCCTGTAAATGAAATGCTGCTTTTGGGCATGCAGCACTGATTGTGCCACCCACAGACGCAGCTTGTAAAATGTGACCTAGGCCTGTCATTGCACAGCTTGTGCGCCGTCTGGGACTGCCATGTCAACTTGGCAAGTGCACGCACTTGCCAGTCCCTAAGCCTTCCATTTTCTACATATTGGTCACCCCTAAGGTAGGCCCAAGGTACCCCTGTGGGCAGGGTGCATTTTATGTGAAAGGTAGGACATGTCCTGAAGTGTGTGGCATGTCCAGACATTCTATAAACATAACTTACCATGGGAACAAGCTAGAAAAGTAAAATTTAGTATGCCTGAACTCCGAATGTTAAAGTGCATCTTTTAGTGAGGGTGATTTTTACATTCTGTGTCGGAAAATATCACTTTTAGAAAGTAGGTATTTTCTTGCCTGGCTTTTGGATGACAGGGGCTGGAGAGGGGTAGTGGCTCCAGAAGTCTGGAGAGTAAGGACTGGGCTGAATAGACCTGGGCTGCATTTAGAGTAGGGAAGGAGATTTCTATTCACCTGAATGGGCCTGGTCTTCCCTTCAACAATGCTGTCCCTCCACCTCCTGCCAGGAAGCTGCACCAGCGAGGACAGAACTGGTTTTAGCTGGGTACAGACACTCTCTGCCTTCAGAGAACAAAGGATTTTTGAGGATAAAAAGAGAGGCCCAGACCCCAGACTTTTAGATTACTTCTGGGAAATCAAGAGGAACCTTTGCCAAGGAGAAGAGCTAGATAGGCTGAGGAGGAATACTACCCCTGTGCTGTTTGCTGTCTGGGGTTTGGCTACAGTGGCTGCTTGCTGCCAAGGAAAGGAGAAAAAGGACTTTGCTGTTTGCTTTGTCACCTGCCTAAAGACAAGATCTCCAAGGGCTTGAAACTGAGCTTGCCTTCTGTTCTGAAGTCTCAGGGACACAAATACTTCATTACTTCTGTCTCTCTCCATCTGGAACAGCTGTTTTGGCTGCTACAGAAGGAAATTGCAACACTGACGTCGGCAACGGATGCGGTAACCTGCACCAAAGCTGTGGGCACTGCTTATGAAGAGCACAATGTACTGCCCCGACTTGCACGTAGGCCTGATGCCTGCTGACGCCATGCTGCATCGACTCCGAAGTCATCATCAAGTCCGCTACCTGCACCGGAGCCAAGGACACCGCTTGTGTCGTCCATGACTCACCGTCCCGATTCGCACCGCTGCCCGACTTCATCGACGCTGGTGCTTCAGCAATGCGGGCCAATCCTCGACGTGGGTGACTCCCGAATCCATCGACATCACACCGTTGTAAAACACCAACGCCTTGCCGCCATCCGTGATGTCACCTCCCCGACGCAGTAAGGAACCAATGTCTCACCTCCCCTGAGCTGCAGTAAGAAACAGAGTCATCACCTACCCTGGGGTCGCAAGGATTCGATGCCGCAGGCGCCAATGAAGCATCACCTTCCCAACGCCATGCACTGTCTCTGCTTTCATCAATTCTAAGATACTGTCTTTTTTGGGGGTCTGCTTGACTCCGGGCCCGACGCAGCGCACTTCGTGGTTGGCGACGTTCTTTGGGATTTTCATCAGTCACGAGTTATTTGTTGCTAGAACCTTTATTTGAGTGAATATCCTACTTTGGATATTTTTGATACTGTATTGTGAATATTTTGACCCCCATTTCTAACAGGTACTGTTAGATCTGGGGGTCTCTAGTTGGCAGAGGTATACACCTTAGACCAAATAGGGACCCTTGCTTCTAGTCAGGGTACAGGGACACACACGGTAGATAACCCCTGCTCACCCTCTAGGTAGCTTGGCTCGAGCAGACAGGCTTATCTCCAAGGCAATGTGTAAGGTATTTGCACATAGACACCACAATGATCCCCCCTCCGCACACCACAAACTTAGACCACACAGGTGAGTTATATCAAAAATAATATATCTTTATCTAGTTTCCGCAGTTGAAATCAAGCATCACAGGTTTACACAATATTCGCTTTCTTGGTTGGTCGGGATCGTAAGATGATAGTCTCTAGTCTCTTGAGTGATTCGATACTCACTGAGAATGAATCACTTTGTAGGCTCTCGATGTTCTAGGCAGCTACGTTGCTCCGGCAGTGTCGCTGCGCTCGTTGTACAAGCGCTCCTCGGGCTGTTCGGTGCAAGGATTCCACAACTCCCTCGACGAGCCCCCAGTGACGATATCGACGTCACCGGAGTCAGCCACTCACAGCGCGGCTTCGTAGAGCAGGGAAATACGACTCTCGATCTGCGTCAGGCCTCCGGGTCGCGGCAAAGCACGTGCCGATGAGCACGTCGATCTTCTTGATGCGGCAACCGGTGTCAGGCCCGGATCGGTGCGGTACTCTCCAGCAAGACAGAGAGCAGCCAGCCCACCTCACAGGCAGATGTTGAGAAGCTTGGTAGAACAGTCCACGGTCCCTGCGGCACACAGCAGCGCAGGTGGGACACAGCAGAGTCTTGAGTTCTTGGCAACCTTTCTATCCCTGGGTTGCGTAACAGGAGGCCAGCTCTTCTCAGGCCCTTGGAGATTCAGTTGAAGACACAGCACACAGCAAAGTCTTGTTTGGTCAAGTGGATAGGGTCAGCACACAGCAAGACCCCTTCTTCTCCTCAGCTTCAGTTGTACAGCAGAACAGGTCAGCCTTTAGAGCACACAGCACGGCAATCTTCCTTTAGTTCTTCAGCGGTCCGTCTTTCAGCAGAGGTTCCTCTCGATGGTCGAATCTAAAAATCTGTTGTCAGGGGTCTTGTACTTATACCCCTAGAAGTCTTTGAAGTCTTTGTGCAAGTGGGTCCTGAGCCCGGTCTGATCCAGTTCTGGGTGTTGCTGGAGCACTTTGTTTTCCTGGCTTCTACTTTCTTTTCAGAGTGAGGGGCAGAGTCATCAGCCGCCCAGCAGGAGGTGGAGCCAGCAGAGTGGCAGGCAGGCACAGCCCTATTCAATCCCAGGTGCTATCTCCTCCCTCCACTCTCCTTGCAAATGTCGCCATTCAGCAGAGGGCTGACTCAGCCAACCTCCCGGGGGATCCCCAGTCCCTGTCACTCTCAAACCAGACAGTCAATCCACAAGCGCGCCCAGGCACACAGAAGGGTCAGACAAGAGAACAGCTACTCTCTAAAAAGTACTATTCTCCAACTCAGGATTTAAAAACAACCTCTCCTAAAAGATGTGTTATTAAATGCTGAGCTCAGGGATATCAAACACTCATGTCTTATCTTGTTCGTATGAGAAGATAGGCGGATAGCCATTGGCACCCGCCTCCCTCATGTTAGCCTATGGAACAAGATAACCTTGCAGTAGTGAACACACAAAATGGCCGGTGTTCACTACCAGAACATGTTACCTGCACTAGTACATGCTCTACCTTCTACATACACTGCACCCTGCCCAGGGGGGTACCTTGGGCCTTCCATAGGGATGACTGATGTGTACGAAAAGGGAAGGGTTAGGCCCGGTCAGTGTGGACACTGGCCAGGAGGACATGGCAGTCCGGGGACTGCAGGCAGGCCTGCGGCGGAAGGCCTGAGACACTGTTTTAGGGCTACACAGGTGGGTGGCGCAATCAGCGCTGCAGACCCACTAGTAGCATCTGTCATCACCAGCCCTGGCACACACAGTGCACTTTACTAGGGACTTCATGGTGATACAGATATGCCAATCAGGTATATCCAATCAATACGATATTTTACACAGGGAGCACTTACACTCTGGCACTGATTAGCAGTGGCAGAGTGTCCAAAGCATCTAAACCAGCAAAACGAAATCCAGCACAGCATCAAAAATCCATGTAGCAGAGGCAAAAGATAGGGGAAAAAACCCACGCCAAGGATGTCAGGTCTAACACGTGTCCCCTCCAGCTGAAAGCGGGGAGAACTACCCACCCTCTTGGGAGTTCTCATCGCTAAGGCGGAAAAACCTGGACAGACCATCAGCATTGGCGTGCTCTGCACCGGGACGGTGTTCCACCGTAAAGTCCATTCCCTGTAGGGAGATGGACCACCTCAACAGTTTTGGATTCTCACCCCTCATCTGCATTAACCATCTGAGGGGCCTGTGGTCGGTCTGAACACGGAAGTGAGTCCCAAACAGGTAGGGCCTCAGCTTCTTCAGGGCCCAGACCACAGCAAATGCTTCCCTTTCAATAGCGCTCCACCTCTGTTCCCTGGGAAGTAGCCTCCTACTAATGAAAGCTACGGGTTGGTCTCCGCCCTCGTCGTCCATCTGTGAGAGTACTGCTCCCACGCCTTGCTCTGATGCGTCTGTCTGCACTACGAACTCACTCTAAAAGTCAGGCGCCTTAAGCACCGGTGCTGTGCACATTGCAGTTTTCAGGGCATCAAAAGCAGTTTGACAGGCCTCGGTCCAATTCACTTTCCTGGGCTGATTTCTAGAGGTTAGTTCCGTCAAGGGGGCAACAATGGTGCCGTATCCCTTGATGATCCGTCTGTAATACCCGGTGAGTCCTAGGAAGGCTCTCACCTCTGTCTGCGTCTTGGGGGGTTCCCAAGCCAGAATGGTATCGATCTTCGCCTGTAGGGGTGCCACCCGGCCGCTCCCCACCTGGTGTCCCAAATACACCACTGATTCCTGCCCTATCTGGCACTTACTGGCCTTGATAGTGAGGCCTGCCTTCTGCAGCGCCCTCAACAGTTCACAGAGGTGTTGCAAGTGTTCCTCCCAAGTGGAGCTGAACACAGCAATGTCATCCAGGTACACGGCGCTGAATTGCTCCAGCCCGGTCAGTACCCGGTTGACCAGTCTCTGGAAGGTGGCAGGGGCATTTTCCAATCCAAAGGGCATGACGCGAAACTGGAAGTGCCCCTCTGGCGTTGAAAATGCCGACCTCTCCTTTGCCCCGTCAGTTAAGGCAATCTGCCAGTACCCCGAAGTCAAATCGAAGGTGCTGAGGTACCGGGCAGCTCCTAACCGATCCACGAGCTCATCAGCTCTGGGGATGGGGTGCGCGTCAGTCTTGGTGACCGCATTGAGCCCGCGGTAGTCCACGCAAAACCGAAGTTCTGGCGGGCCACCGGGTGTAGCAGATTTCTTGGGAACGAGGACCACTGGGCTAGCCCAGGGACTGCTAGAGGGCTCAATTACCCCTAACGCCAACATCTTGGAAACTTCTTCCTTGATGCTGGCCCTGACCTTGTCAGCTACTCTGTAAAACTTCTGTTTCACAGGCAGGCTATCTCCAGTGTCCACATCATGGACGCACCAATTGGTGACACCTGGTGTCAGGGAGAACAGGGAGGCAAACTGACCCGGCACCTGGCGACAGTCTCTCTGCTGCTCTGGGGTCAGGGTGGGCGAGAGGACCACCCCATCCACTGACCCGTCTTGCTCCTTGGTTGCCAGTAGGTCAGGGAGAGGATCACTATCCTCCTCCCCACCGTCGTCTGTAGCCATGAGCATCGTCACTTCAGACCTCTCGAAGTGGGGTTTGAGGCGGTTCACATGCAAGACTCTAAGGGGCTGCCGAGGAGTCTTCATGTTGATCAGGTAGGTCACCTCACTCTTGCGCTCTACCACCTCATATGGCCCAGTCCACTTGTCACGGAGCGCACAAGGCTCCACCGGCGCCATCACCCACACTTTCTGCCCGGGATGAAATTCTACCAGAGTGGTATTCTGGTCGTACCATCTTTTCATCTCCTCCTGGCTGGCTTCTAGGTTCTCCTGAGCGAGCTTCCTGAAGCGCTGCATTTGGTTGCGGATGGCCAGCACATAGCTGAACACATCCTGGGGGGTTTTCCCACGGGATTTCTCCCACCCCTCCTTCACCAATGTGAGAGGTCCTCTAACAGGGTGGCCATACAGCAGTTCAAAGGGGCTGAACCCTAAGGACTTCTGAGGCACCTCCCTGTAGGCAAACAACAGGCATGGTAACAAGACGTCCCACTTCCGTCTCATGGGCTCCGCTAGGCCCATAATCATACCTTTCAGGGTGGGTTTGAACCTTTCAACCAACCCATTTCCTTGAGGGTGGTAAGGAGTGGTGAACTTATAAGTTACTCCACACTCCTCCCACAGAGACTTCATATACCTAGATATGAAGTTGGTACCCCGGTCGGAGACCACCTCTCGGGGGAACCCCACACGGGAAAAGATCCCCATCAATGCACGGCCCACCACGGGTGCTGTGATTGCCCTGAGAGGGACTGCTTCCGGGTACCGAGTGGTGTGATCCACCAAGACCAGGATAAACCTGTTGCCTAAGGCGGTCTTGGGATCCAGGGGCCCTACGATATCAATGCCCACCCGCTCGAAAAGGGGGCTCACTACAGGAAACGGCTGGAGGGGCGCCACGCACTTCCCTCCGCTCTTACCACTGGCTTGACAGGTTTGGCAAGACTTACAAAAGGTACCGACGTGCTTCTTCATCTGAGGCCAGTAGAAGTGGGTGACAAGCCTGTGATAGGTCTTGTCTTGCCCCAGATGTCCTGCGAGAGGCGCGTCGTGAGCCAGATCCAGTAAGAAGTTCCTGAAGCGCTCGGGTACCACCAGCACACGGGCTGCACCGGGCTCAGCGAACTAAGGCTCACTATACAGTAAGTCATCCTCCCAGTAAATCAAATGTTCCTTGGACCCTAGGCCTGCTGCCTGGTCTGCAGCCTGCTGCCGCACACCGACGAGAGAAGGGCACTCCTTCTGAGCCTGGCAGAATTCCTCCCTGGAGGGGCCACCCTCTTGCTGCCAATGGGTCAGCTCAGGCAACTCCCCCAGTTCGGCCACCTGCTCCCCTGTAGGTTCCAGGGCATCCCCCTCAGGTTCTGCTTCCTCCTGGACCGTGGGAACAGTGGGGGCCGGTTTCCCGCGCCCTCTGCCCCTTCCTCTCCTGGCAGGTTCCTGGGCCATCGTTCCAGGCTCCAGTTCTACTAATCCACCCTTACTGGCTGTCATGGCACGTGTGGATACACAGATCCACGCTGGCAGTCCTAACATCTCCAAGTGAGTTCTGTGCTCTACGTCCTTCCATGGAGAACTCTCCAGGTCGTTACCCAACAGACAATCTACCGGCAAGGCATCACTGACACAGACTTCCAAGGTACCAGAGACTCCCCCCCATGTAAAGGGAACACGCGCCATCTTGCAGAGGCGAACTGAAGTGTCAGCTGCCACTACGGGGCGGAGCACATTGGGAATGACTTGCTCTTCAGACACCCACCTGACAGATGTCACACTAGCCCCGGTGTCTCTCAGAGCCTCTATCTCCCTCCCATTGATGGTCACCTTTTGCCCGTATTTCTTAGTGTTAGCGGGTATCAAGGTATCCTGGACCATCTCTTGGTCTCCTAACGAGACAAGGGTCATCATTGCTAATCCCTCTTCCCCACTGGAAATCAAATCCCCTCCCAAAACTACACTAGCTAACCCTGGGACTGGAGCAGCAGCTGGTGCTGGGGATTTCTTGGGACATTTAGGGGCGATGTGCCCCACTTCCCTACAAGCATAGCAAGTAGGTGGTGGTCTGTTGCCCTTAGGGGGCCAAGACCTCTTCGGCTTGGGGGCTTGGGACTCCTTCTCCTGGGAACTGTTTTGGGGCCCTTTAGAGAACTCCTTACTGTTACCCTTGTCCTCCCCACCTTTCTGCATGGGACCCTGTCCACCCTTGGCTGGCATACTTACCACCCCTTTGTTGACCCTGGTGCTAGTCCAGCGGTCTGCCTCTTTAGCAAGCTCACTGGGATCAGTTAACTTGCTGTCTAAAAGATGCTGGCGCAGCTCTGGAACACATAGACTACTCAAGTGCTCCCAACTAAGCAAGTGACACATCCCACATAATCAGTAACTTTGCTGCCCTTTATCCAACCTTCCAGTGCACGCGTGTACATACTCACACACTCCACCCACGTACTCGAATCAAGTTTCTTGAAGTTCCTAAACTTCTGGTGGTACTGTTCTGGTGTAAGCCCATACCTGAGGCATAAGGCCTCCTTCATCGTGGGGTAGGTTAAGGTCCCTGCTGCTTCTAAGGGTGCTAAGACATCCCTCCCAGAGGCCTCAAAATGCTTCCACAAACCTGCTCCCCAACTCTTCTCAGGCACTTCATTCATCTTCAAGGCAAGCTCATAGGATCTAAACCTTGCATAGATATCCTCACCCCTCTGATAATTCTGCACCAAATCTTTCGGTATGTATACTTTATCCGCCTGTACTGGTTGTGCGCTGCCACCATTCGGACTGGACGCCACTTGTTTGGCTTTAATGTCCAGCTCCCTCATGCTCAACTCATGAGCCAACTGGAGTTTCTTCTCTTCCAAAGCGAGAGCATTCCTCCTCTCCTCCGCCTCTTTCTCACTGACAAGGCGCAGTTTCCTTTCTTCTGCTTGAGCTTTGAGCTTAAAAAGTTCAATCTCATGGGCTCTAACCCTCTGGTTTTCCTCCAGCTCCTCTGGAGAGAGGATCCTACTGGAATGGGCGCTGCCAGCCCTAGACGCTGGCCTATTCACTGGCAGATCATCAGATCCAAATCCGTGCTCCGGTGTGCCATCCCCTTCCGTAGTTTCCTCAATTGCGCCATTCTTGGCCTCCCACCAGGCCCTTAGAGCTTTCTGTAGCTCCGTCTTGTTGGCGCCGCCCTTCACTGGGCATCCAAGCTGCTTGCAGAATTGCTTTAGTTGATCCTTCTTGTATGTGAGCAACTTTTCCACTTCGAATTGCAATTCCGACTCCTCACCTACTCCATTCAGAGACATGATGCTTCGTCGATCCTCCAAGAATAGTCTTCGCAAAAACTTTGTGCGATGCAACTGCTTACTAGATTAGTGATGTACGAAGAATCACTGCAGGTCAAGTGCAAATACTGGTTCTAATCCGCACCGCTGACCACCAATGTTAGATCTGGGGGTCTCTAGTTGGCAGAGGTATACACCTTAGACCAAATAGGGACCCTTGCTTCTAGTCAGGGTACAGGGACACACACGGTAGATAACCCCTGCTCACCCTCTAGGTAGCTTGGCTCGAGCAGACAGGCTTATCTCCAAGGCAATGTGTAAGGTATTTGCACATAGACACCACAATGATCCCCCCTCCGCACACCACAAACTTAGACCACACAGGTGAGTTATATCAAAAATAATATATCTTTATCTAGTTTCCGCAGTTGAAATCAAGCATCACAGGTTTACACAATATTCGCTTTCTTGGTTGGTCGGGATCGTAAGATGATAGTCTCTAGTCTCTTGAGTGATTCGATACTCACTGAGAATGAATCACTTTGTCGGCTCTCGATATTCTAGGCAGCTACGTTGCTCCGGCAGTGTCGCTGCGCTCGTTCTACAAGCGCTCCTCGGGCTGTTTGGTGCAAGGATTCCACAACTCCCTCGACGAGCCCCCAGTGACGATATCGACGTCACCGGAGTCAGCCACTCACAGCGCGGCTTCGTAGAGCAGGGAAATACGACTCTCGATCTGCGTCAGGCCTCCGGGTCGCGGCAAAGCACGTGCCGATGAGCACGCCGATCTTCTTGATGCGGCAACCGGTGTCAGGCCCGGATCGGTGCGGTACTCTCCAGCAAGACAGAGAGCAGCCAGCCCACCTCACAGGCAGATGTTGAGAAGCTTGGTAGAACAGTCCACGGTCCCTGCGGCACACAGCAGCGCAGGTGGGACACAGCAGAGTCTTGAGTTCTTGGCAACCTTTCTATCCCTGGGTTGCGTAACAGGAGGCCAGCTCTTCTCAGGCCCTTGGAGATTCAGTTGAAGACACAGCACACAGCAAAGTCTTGTTTGGTCAAGTGGATAGGGTCAGCACACAGCAAGACCCCTTCTTCTCCTCAGCTTCAGTTGTACAGCAGAACAGGTCAGCCTTTAGAGCACACAGCACGGCAATCTTCCTTTAGTTCTTCAGCGGTCCGTCTTTCAGCAGAGGTTCCTCTCGATGGTCGAATCTAAAAATCTGTTGTCAGGGGTCTTGTACTTATACCCCTAGAAGTCTTTGAAGTCTTTGTGCAAGTGGGTCCTGAGCCCGGTCTGATCCAGTTCTGGGTGTTGCTGGAGCACTTTGTTTTCCTGGCTTCTACTTTCTTTTCAGAGTGAGGGGCAGAGTCGTCAGCCGCCCAGCAGGAGGTGGAGCCAGCAGAGTGGCAGGCAGGCACAGCCCTATTCAATCCCAGGTGCTATCTCCTCCCTCCACTCTCCTTGCAAATGTCGCCATTCAGCAGAGGGCTGACTCAGCCAACCTCCCGGGGGATCCCCAGTCCCTGTCACTCTCAAACCAGACAGTCAATCCACAAGCGCGCCCAGGCACACAGAAGGGTCAGACAAGAGAACAGCTACTCTCTAAAAAGTACTATTCTCCAACTCAGGATTTAAAAACAACCTCTCCTAAAAGATGTGTTATTAAATGCTGAGCTCAGGGATATCAAACACTCATGTCTTATCTTGTTCGTATGAGAAGATAGGCGGATAGCCATTGGCACCCGCCTCCCTCATGTTAGCCTGTGGAACAAGATAACCTTGCAGTAGTGAACACACAAAATGGCCGGTGTTCACTACCAGAACATGTTACCTGCACTAGTACATGCTCTACCTTCTACATACACTGCACCCTGCCCAGGGGGGTACCTTGGGCCTTCCATAGGATAGGGATGACTGATGTGTACGAAAAGGGAAGGGTTAGGCCCGGTCAGTGTGGACACTGGCCAGGAGGACATGGCAGTCGGGGACTGCAGGCAGGCCTGCGGCGGCAGGCCTGCGACACTGTTTTAGGGCTACACAGCTGGGTGGCGCAATCAGCGCTGCAGACCAACTATTAGCATCTGTCATCACCAGCCCTGGCACACACAGTGCACTTTACTAGGGACTTCATGGTGATACAGATATGCCAATCAGGTATATCCAATCAATACGATATTTTACACAGGGAGCACTTACACTCTGGCACTGATTAGCAGTGGCAGAGTGTCCAAAGCATCTAAACCAGCAAAACGAAATCCAGCACAGCATCAAAAATCCATGTAGCAGAGGCAAAAGATAGGGGAAAAAACCCACGCCAAGGATGTCAGGTCTAACAGGTACCATCACCACAACCCTGACATAGGGCTATTACGTTTTGGTTGATTGGTCTGATTAACATTGATCAATGTTAGTTTAAACTAATTGTGCTAGCAGGTGAAACTACATTGGCTTGGGTGATTTCACACTGGTCGAGATTTCACTTGCAAATGTGAAGTGTATTCTAGGGTGATTGTTCTACTTATTTCCTTAATAGAGCAGACAAGAAAGTGGTTTAAAAGTCGATAATTACAGTTGTGCAAGTACAACTAAAAATTGGAAAGGAAGGTGAGCTGCTGCGAGCAGTGAGGTTGTGTGTCATAGGGTTTCGGAGCGGGATTGGTTGGTTGATGTGCGACATTGCAGTGCTGCACTAGTATTGGATCTCCAATAGTGAATACTGTATTTGGATTTGTTATCAATAACTGTGAAAAATAATACCTGGAAATTGACGTTTATGGAAAAAAATCATACGATTAGGTTCAATTGTGTTGTTTCAAATTGACATGTCTTCATGAAATGCTTCAGAAAAATTAAGAATTTGGTGAGAGGGGATGTTATAATTCCAGAATGTAAAGGGGACGAGGCACCTCCTAAGGGTATATCTGCATATATTATGACTACTGAGTATTGTTCAAACACATGGGCTTGGCTTCACCAGTGGTGTAGCCTCACAGAGATGGAGCGTACATTGAGCTTTCTTAGATATGGGACATTTAACACTAGAATTCTTGACCATTTGAAGAACAAATTGTACGAAATAGACTCCATCAGTATGAAATATTTAATGCTTGGGAAGGAGTTGCCAGAGAGAAAGAGAGGGTAAAAGACCAGAGGAGGACTAATAGGGCAGTGAAAAATTATGCGAATGACTGATGGGATGCAGAGCAGTGTAAATGGAGAACGGCTATAATGGAAGGAACTAGATTATATCCAGTACTTACCACAGAGGCTGCTAAGAAAGGATAAGACAGATAGTCCCTCAAAAAAGAAAAGGAAGAGTCAGATACAGATTCAGGGGATGAACTTTTGGAACAAATATTAACTTTGAGACCCCACCACATGCGAACTCTGCAGAGCAAAGTGAATCTCGTTCAACAGTGGCTAGTGCTTCAGCACATCTAGGTGCAACCCCAATTGAGTGATCCTTACCAATATTGCAGATTACCTCACCAGTAATAGCTCAACCACAAGTTACCATTCCAACGGTGACTACTACAGCTGCATTGACTAGCATAGCACCGGTGCCTGTTGTTAATGCTCAATCTGTAATCAGGGTAGTAGCAAGTGCTCTTCCACTTGTGGAGACAAGACCTGAGACTCAACTAGCTGCCGGAGGTTTACCAACCTTGTGATTTATCCCGACTTCCCAGAACTCATAGATAGTTGCCTGGAAGACTGCACTGACAATACAAACACAAATAGCTGGAGGGATATTGGTGCTCACAGCCTCAATATCATCAGAAGAAATAGTTGCGAATGAGGAGGGATATATACAATCCTGGTTTGATAAAATTGTGGAATCTAGTAAAGCAGAGAGTGCAGAGGACCCTGAGGAATCAGACGTTGCGCCAAATTAACAGAAGTTGCTCAAAATTAAGAAAAAGATCATGCAAAAAAATGTGCATTTACATAGAAATTATAGTGTGCAATTGTATGACCCAGCATCTGAGAATATGAGGATTACAGGACTACATTTGCATATTACAGAATTGGTCAAGTGCATTTAAAGGTGGAGTGAAACTGAAAACATTGGAAATCAAATGGTCTGAGAAACATGAGAAGAAAAAGAGATAAACAGTTATCTCAGAAAAAGCAAGATGAAGAAAGTGAAGGAGAGGTGACAGTTTACCCACCTAGAGAAATGGCAGGAGGAACGTATTTACATGATCTTTGGAGTCAAGGTGATTTGGCAGCATTCACAAATAATGTTCTGCAATTGAGAGATAAGCCTATGCAATGGCATGCACAAGTTAACTCATTTATACAAATATTAAAAGTGTTGTGTACAGATTTGAATATGTTTCTTTGACATTGTGGTGCCTGCTGCTTTATGGGCTGAATGTTATACTGTGGTACAGTGGCCTGGAGAGGAGCCAGGAAGAGTGGCTGGGGCAAATGCGCTGTCTCCTATGGTGATGGAGAAGTATGAGGCAGATATTACCTTTTCAAAGGGCCCCCAAAAGATATGGATTTGGTCAAATTAAAAGAACCACACAGTAGCCATAGGAGACTGTACATGATTATGAAAGATTGTTGCAGGTGCGGCAACAGCACAGTGAACATGACAATCCTAAGGAAAAGGATAATAGAATGTTTGTATCTCTGCTATTTTTAGGGCCAGAGATCTGTTCACACATAACTCATAGCATGTTCTGTTGGCAAAATAAATTATTTCATGAAATCCAGAGATATGCAAAATACTGCAGCTATGAGTTAGACATGAAGCAGAAAAGGATAAAAGAGAAACTTTTCAGAACCCTTCTTTTGCAGGAAATCGAGGAAGCATGCAATGAGTTGCTGTCCTACAGCCTGGTTTTCAGGGAAACCAAGGAGGAATGAATATGTCACAGGGTAGAGATAAAGATGTTCCTGTGAGTACAGAATTTGGATCGGAGATTGCTGCTTTGAAAAAGGTTACTGCCTGTCACATCTATTATAGAATTGGACACTGGAAGAGGGAATGTCGACATAATCCCAATAATACAAGGTGAAACGTACAATTGCAATGAGGTATGCAGACCCAATATGTGCCCACACAGCAAATGCAAATGCAAATGCCAATGCAGGGACAGGCTCGAATGATGCCTGTTGCACATGCACAAATGCGGAATCCTAGATTTAATCAAATCAAATTTCAATTCATAACAATTAATTTTAGAATGTCATTCCACAATTTCAGAATAAAAAAGAATGGAGTTTGGAGTATATGGAGTTTTTTGGATATTTTGTTAGTCAGACTAGAATTATAGCAATGGATAATCTGTGGAAAGGGTTGGCGATTATTGATTTGAGGGCTGATCCCTGGGATGGCTGGTATTAGAATTTGTTCAATCAATATAGGTGGTATGAATGATTGGAGGAAACGTGGAAAATGGGCACAGTTCGTTAAATATAATACATTTGATGTCCTTTGCCTGCAAGAGACTCACCTCCCCTTGGCTAGAGGGAGTCTTATGCTCTTGAATGGCTTTGAGCTGGTGGCGTGCACAACACAATCATCAACAAATAGAGGGGTTGCAGTTTTAGCAAGAACTTTGCTGGGAGGGGCCAGGCGGATTAAAGTGGACAGTACTGGGAGATGGGTGTTAGTCGAGATGAGAAAAGGTTTTACGTTGTGTGTAGTTTATGGGTCAAATAGTGACGACCCCGAGATTTTCGACTTCCTTGAATTGGAATTGGTGAATTGGTTAACTCCCTTAATATTCTGCGGGGATTTAAATATCTCAGCTGATTGGTGTAGCAACTATGCATATTCAGGACGTAAGTCGAGAGTTTTTAGGGCTGTAAAGGCTCTTATTAGCTCACATGGGATGGTAGATGTCTGGGGGATCAAGGAACCCCTAAGATCAGGCTACACATATTTCTCAAACCCTGCTCAAAAATATTCAAAACTGGACTATTTTTTAGTATCATCTTCCGAAATAAATAGGGTTGAAATCATCAAACTTCCGAAGTTTCTTTCGGATCACAACCCGCTGGTCCTAACATATAAAGTGGAAGGGCAAGAAAGGGTTCGGACTAGATGGACTTTCGAAAGGAAGCTATTGTCAGATAATCGATTCGTTGATCATTTAAGGAAATGGGTAGTGGAGTTTTTTGATGTCAATAGATATAGTACATCACGAAATGGGGTCTGGGAAACATTTAAAGCATCTCTCAGAGGTGAAGCAATAAGTTGTGCAGCAAGGCTCAGAAGGGAACATAGAAATGAGGTTGAAAGATCTACTAGGAAATTATCTTTTGCCGAAGAACAGCATACTCTGGATATAGCACAAGGTCGGGACAGTAATGAGAGCTATAGGATACTGTTGGTTGCTAGAGCGGAATTACAGAAGTTGGTGTCGCATAGGGCAACGTGTGATTATCAATCCTCTAGGGCTAAACGATACGAAACAGGAGAACAGGCTGGAAGAGTTCTAGCTTTACAAATTAAGCAGGGGAAAGTAAAAAATGTCATCGCTAGGATAGAAGAAAATGGGACAGAATTCACAGATGCTAGGGAAATTTTAGAAGTTTTCAAGAATTTTTACCAAAATCTCTATGCTGAGGAAAAACTAGATGACACCCAGAGTGAAGAGGTAATAGACACTGGCCCTCGTGTAGGGGATTTAGCAAGGGAAGAGATGGAGATGGATATCAATAAAAGTGAGATCTCTGCGGCCCTGCGGGAGCTTGCCTCAGGCAAGGCAGCGGGCCCTGATGGGATTCCTTTGGAGGTCTATAAATGTATAGAATTTGAGATCACTCCACTCCTTATGGATCTTTTTAATGGTGTCATTTGTACTGGAGTAGTTCCAGAGTCATGGAGGGAAACTAGTATAGTGGTTTTTCACAAGAAAGGCAAGCCCAGCGAGATACCGGGGTCTTACCGCCCCATCTCGCTAATTAACTCGGACACGAAACTATATTCTAAGATATGGGCTAAAAGGCTGGGCAGGGTCATTGGCGATCTCTTTTCCCCGTGGCAGCATGGGTTCGTACCTGGTCGAGGCACTACGGACCATATTAGGAGAGCAATAGCCCTGTTTGATGCTCAGGCTGCTGTGGGGGGAGAGATGGCCATGATCCTGCTCGACGCCGAGAAAGCCTTTGATCGAGTGGCCTGGAACTTTCTTTGGGGGATCTTAATGGGAAGAGGATTTGGTGAGAAATGTATTAAAGCACTAAGAGCGATGTATGTTGATCCAGTGGCGCGTATTGTTGTTATGGGGGAGAGTTCGGATAAAATTTATATAAATAGAGGTACGCGTCAGGGGTGTCCCTGCTCCCCTATCCTCTTCTCTCTTTACATCGATCCACTAATCCGGAAGATTTTAGATAGTCCTATGATTAGCCCCGTGGTTAGTAGCGGTTATGAAAGTAAGATCATGGCATATGCAGATGATTTAGCAGTGGTCACTACCGATCCTCAACAGGCACTAGCGGCTCTGATACAATTGGCTAAAACGTTTGGTAGCCAATCTGGGTACTTATTAAATGAATCTAAAACTCAAATCATATGCACAAAAAAGATTGTTAAATCAGACTCTAGATTTGTGGACTCAGCTAGTTATTTGGGGATTAGAATTAATGCTTCAATAGAAAATATAGTAGAGGAGAATTTTGTTCCACTGAGTAAATCAATAGAAACCGATTTGAAAAGAATCGATGTTTTACACCTATCATTGATCGGGAGGGTTAATGTGCTCAAAATGTCAATGCTCCCTAAAATATTATATTTGTTTCGTGCCATTCCTCTTTTAGTCGAGGAGAAGATAATTAAAAATCTGGAATCAATTTTTATAAGGTTCGTATGGCAGTATGGGAAAATTAGACGATCTACGAACCTAATGTCACTTCCTAGGGAAAGGGGTGGATTGGCTCTACCAAATTTGAGGCTTTATCATTGGTCATGTCTTTTAACTCAAATGTCTATTCTTTTTCAGTTACAGCCATGCCACAGCCAAGTAAATAATGATATTCAGATGCCACCCTCTATTTTTGAGTTGTTAGTTGGGAGAAAAGCATTAGGTCTTCTAATGTGTGAAATTGATCGAAGGTACTATAAAAAGGCCCGTTTTAAGATTCTGGAAGGGGCGTGGGGTGTCTGGAGGGCGACCTCAAAATTTTGTAAAATCCCCAAGATTAATCCATACCTTCATCTCTGTAATTCAAGTCTATTCCGGGGGATGGGCTTAGATAGGAATCTTCGGATCTGGAAGGATTTGGGAATAAAGACATTAGGGGATATATCTGGGGAAGATGGTATGTGCGGGTTCAATGACCTTCAGCGTAGCGCTGGTATCCCATCAAATCATTGGCTTTCCTATGTTCAAGTAGTATCTACACTTAAGGCATTAAGACCAAGGATGTCATCTACGGTAGAATCCTCTATGATTGATGTGTTGGTAAAAGGGTATCAGAAAATAAAAGTCATCTATATGTCTTTACTGGATGGAATTCAAGATGATTTGGAGAAAACGGAACATGCTTTGGCAGTTAAATTAGGAAACCCTGATGTCGATTTAGATATGGCCCTGCATCTGAACAAAAAATTATTTCGTTCTACGAATCTGCGGGCCCAGCATTACAAAACTCTGTTTGATCTTTATTTCACCCCCGCAAAGCTTTACTCATGGGGGGTTAGGGAAGATGATAGATGCCCCAGATGTAATATGGGGCATGCTGATCTGTTACATATGTTTTTTAATTGTGGTTCGCTAGTAGCAATTCAGGGAGAGATAGGGAAATTTTGGGAGGGAGTATTAGGACGAAAGATCGATATATCTCCCTCCCTGATGTTATTGGGTATAGACAATAGGTTAAATCTTGGGAAAGTCGAGGAAGCCTTGGTTTTTATTTCTGCTGCTGTACTTCGGATCTTAATTTCTGCTGCTGTACTTCGGATCTTAATTTCCTCAGGGTGGAAGGACATGAATGCTCCTTCTTTTCAAATGTGGTTGTCTAGATTATTGGGTATGCATAATATTGAGATGTTCTTATACGCCCAGAAGGGGAAGAAAGCCGTTGATTTCGGTTTATCCATTTGGGCCCCCATTTCAAACTGGAGGGAGGCTAGAATGAACGAGGGAGAGAATATGGTACCATGAATTATTTATTTATGTTGACCTTTTGGCTTTTCTCCGAATGTTAAGAATGTTAAGAATTAGCAGCATTTTGTAATGCTGCTAATTCTCTTTTCAATAGGTCTTTTTCTTGTTTATGTTTTGTAACAGTATGTCCAAACTGCATAAATCAAAAATTAATTAAAAAAAATAAATAAATAATGCCAAATGTTTGTGCCTGAGAGAGTAGGATGATTGCATACTTTTTTTTTTTTAAACATTTTATTAGTAACAAAGACAGCAGCAGAAACAGATACATTGACAATGTAGAGATGTCCACCTATACCATTACCACCCTTCCTCGGCCCCCCTCCACCACATTGTAGTCCAGTACATCTGAGAATCATATTACGCCAATCGCCCCCTGCGGCTTGCTTTTTACCTTTCTCCGGGCTAGGAGTCCTCCTGTCTATCGGCCAATCGGGACCCTTCACCCAGTGTGCTGTTGATCCCGTGCTGCCCCCATAAGTATCTGCTGTCTCTCTTTCCTGAGTTCTATCGTCGGAGAGATACACATATTCCCTCTATACTTATTCCATTTTCCCCACTTGTGATCCCATTTTCGTGGGCACCCCCTCTCTTTGAACACCGTTTTCTCCGCTAGCATGGCATGATCCATGTCCTTGGCCCATTCTGTCATTTTTGGTGTGGTATCTACTCCCTACCGCTGGGCAATGTTCCTCTTTGCTACACACCATCCCCCTTAGGCCCACTCTTGCTCAATCTGCGTGAGGTCCGTCGCTACCCAGATATTAAGCAGACACAATGAGGGTGTCGGGTGTATTGTCTTACCACATGTCCTAGCCATTTGTCTGGTGACATTGACCCAGTATCTCTGTATGTGGGGTCAGCCCCATAAGATGTGGAGGAATGTGCCTGTCTGAGCGCAGTGCCGGAGGCACTGCGAGTCTGGCCGCCTATTGAGTATGTGCAACAAAATGGCATCATAGTAAACCATGTGTAGGACTTTAAGCTGCACCAGCCGAAGACGCATTGGGATAGCCACTTCTCTGGGCGAGGACAATGCCTCACGCCAGTCCTCGTCAGGCAGAACCCCAAGTTCCCATGAGGCACAGGGTCAAGACTGATTTGCATGTGGCTGGGTTCAAACTGGAATGGCATGGTGAGCAAAAAAACAATGGATTTAGGCCCAGATCTCTGTACTGGGGTGAATGTATGACATTGTTCTGCATTCTGTCCATCAATTGTTGTTTTTGCATTAGAACCCCAAGTTCTGCCTCCCAGGCCGCTCTGAGCTTAGACATCGAGTCTCCCCGGTTGTTAATCAGCTTCCTGAACGTGAGTTATATGGCGTTGTGGTTCATAGGGTCCAACAAGAGCCTATCTTCCAGGGGAGAGGAATCTAGAAGGGGTGCGTTTTTAGGTCGAGCGGATTCTATGGCATGGCTAATCTGTAGGTAGCAAAATCCCTCCGATGGAGCTAACTGGTACTTGGCCTGAAGTTCCGGGAACGATGCCTTTTTCCCTTTCACCCACACGTCGCCCACCTTGGAAATTCCGATCAATTCCCACTTATCGAATCCCGCATATGTACTGAGTCTCCCCAAGATGTCTGGTTCCCATAGTGGGGTTGCCTTTGTTAGGCGTCCCCGCCATCCCATCTGATTCTGCGCCCCATGCCACACCTCCACCGTGCGCGCCGTTGGGCCGGTCAGTCCTAACTTCTTGTGATTGGTGTATAGGGCTCTGTTATATCCCCCCTTCCCCATTAGCGAGTGGTCCATGCGGAAGCTCGGATCATCATGTCTCCTGAACACCCAACTGTTTATGGCCGTCAATTGCTAGGCCTGGTAATACCGGCGCAGGTCTGGCAAACCTATTCCCCCATCGTACCATCCCATGGTTAGCTTAGCCATTGCAATGCGTGGCGGTTTATTGTCCCATAGCAAATCACGCACTGCGGCCTCGATCTGTGAAAAATAGGAGTTGGGGACCGGATTGGGCGTATTCTGTAACACGTAGAGAAAGCGCGGTAGAGCTAGCATCTTGTACAGGGACGCCCTCCCCAGTAATGTGAGAGGGAAGGTCTTCCATTGTGCCACATCCGCACGAAACCGCCGCAACACCCCCTGGAGGTTCCTTTCAGAGAACAACGCCATATCTGTGGTGATAAATATCCCTAAGTAGAGGAAACCCTGGCGGGCCACTGGGATAGAGTAGCCTCGAGGACTTCAGGGAGGTTCTCCCCAGAGGGAATACATCTGGGATTTAGACCAGTTTATTTGGTACCCAGAGTGTGCCCCAAAAATATGGAATATGTGGTGTACCCGACGGAGCGAACGAGCGGGGGAGGCGAGGTACAGCAAGATATCATCAGCGTACAGTGATATATGGTCCTCGTGCTCCTCCATCCATCTCATGCCTCTAATCCCGGGATCCCCCCTTATCCAAACTGCCAATGGCTCAAGAACCAGAGCAAAAAGCAGGGGCGACAGTGGGCAGCCCTGCCTGGTGCCCCGGCCAAGGGGGAAGGAGGAGGATCGATTGTTATTCACCAAGACGTGTGCCCTAGGTTGCGAGTATAGCAGCTGAATCCATCTCTTGAATTTGGGGCTGAATCCAATTCGGTCTAGGACTGCGAACAGGTGTTCCCATGCCACGGTGTCAAACGCCATACGCCCGTCGAGCGCCAGCAGTACGGCCTCCTCCTCAAGGGTATGCACCCGATGACCCGGTGCAGATTACGCGCCGCATTCCGTCCAGGTATGAATCCAGACTGGTCCGGATGTATCAAGTCAGGCAAATAAGGGAGTAGTCGGTTCGCCAATAGCTTGGCCAATATCTTTGCCTCAATGGCGATCAGAGAAATAGGCCTATATGACTGACACTCGTCCACTGGCTTACCGGGTTTGTGGATGACCACAATAGCGGCTTCTCGGACATCTTCTGGTAGAAGGGCAAGCTCGCAGCTTTCATTATAGAGGCTGAGCAGGTGGGGTGCTAGCGAAGAGGCCATAAGCTTAAGTAACTCTATCGGGATGCCGTTGGTGCCCACTGCTTTTCCGGACCGGACATCTTGTATGGCCTTATGGACTTCCTCAGTGGACAACTCAGCCTCTAGTGCCCTACTGTCCTGCTCAGACAGACCCCTAACCTCGATAGTGGCCAGAAGGTCTGCCGCCCACGCCGCCTGGGAGGCGTCCGGGGCTTCATAGACTGATTTGTAATATCGGGCAAATGTTTCAGCGATCTCCCGTGGATCTGTGATCTGGGTGTCGTCAACCCCTTTGAGTGCACGCACCCAACGCGATGCCTGTTCCCTCCGCTCCAG
Organism: Triturus cristatus; assembly: GCF_964204655.1. Taxonomy (NCBI): domain Eukaryota; kingdom Metazoa; phylum Chordata; class Amphibia; order Caudata; family Salamandridae; genus Triturus; species Triturus cristatus. Next base: position 873,324,690 of record NC_140590.1, read on the forward strand.
CCAGGCCAATAGCTTTCCTGTACACTCCCCTTGCTCATAAATCCAATGCCGGCTGGCCAACAGTCTCCTACTTGCGTCCTCTAGTAATTGCTGTTTGTAGTCTTGTTGTTTTATGTTCAATAGATGTTGAGTGTCTTCCTCTGGGTCTAGGGAGTTCACACTTTCGAGACGAAGGATGTCTGCCTCCAACTCCTGAGCTCTCCTTCGGCGCTCGGCCCTGTTGCCAGCAATTACCGACAGCGCCCTCCCCTTGATTACCGCGCCATATGCTCCCCATAATGTAACCACTGATGTGACCGAACCAGTATTTTCTGCGAAATAGTATTCCGTCTCCGCCCGTAGAGTTTCCCTGATATGAGGGACCTTTAGTGCCCAAGGTGGTATCCGGATGGGGCCCGGCTGCGGCGGGTGCTGCACACCCAGGACCGTGCTCACCGGGGAGTGGTCCGAGATGCCCCACGCCAGACACCGTGAGTCCGAAAAATCCTGGACGTGTTGTGCATGTGTAAATAGGTAATCTATTCTTAGTTGACTCCCGTGGACCCCCGATTGAAATGTGAAGTGTGTGTCCCTGACATGCGCCCACCTCCAGGCGTCCACCAACCCCAGGGCCTCGACGAAATCTCGCAACTGGGAACCACATGCTGGATCACGTCTAGGGGGGGATCTATCCACTAATCCGTCTATCGCCAAGTTAAAGTCGCCCCCTACCACTAGTGTGTCCATTGGAAGGTTTAGAAGCAATGTCGCTGACAATCTCGTGCCATATAGGCCAGGGGGTGCATAAACTGAAACTATGTTGAGAACTCTACCTTCCCACATGCCTGTACAGGCTACGTATCTCCCTAGCTGATCAGTCCTGGTCCTGTGGTGAACGTAGGGACAGGTTTTCTTCAGGAGTATGCCTACACCTCTAGAGCCAGTAGTGAAACCCGAGTGTGCTAACATGCGGTATCCATTCCTGTCCAAGGCCCTACACGAATTTCCATGCAAATGGGTCTCCTGTAAGAGTACCATATCTAGCCCCTGGCGATGGACATACTGCAACACCACTCCCCTTTTAATCTTGTCCCCCAGCCCATTGATGTTTTAGGTTACAAGTCTAAGCCCTTTCCCAACTGCCATAAGTGTCTGGTCGTGACTGGTCAACCTGCCTCAGGGGCCCGCGATGGCTGATTCTCATTCGTGAAGTGAATTGCGTACCTACTGGACATCCCATAGTATCTCTTAAACATTGATTGATTTCCGCTGTCAACAGAACATAACAAACACTAATTTCGAGTCGATTAATACTGTCATTCCATTCCACCAACCCACCCCCCCCTCCCGCTTCCCCCCAACAGACCAAACTCCCCAGTAACTCATGCCTTGAAAACAGACCCCCCTCCCGGCTTCCCTGCATACCGGGCCCAGAACTGCCCGCCACCCCCTAGCTGCAGGATGCCTGTCGCCCCCCCATGAACAACTCTAGGGAACGCAAGTAACCCCACTCCCTGTGCAGTCATTAGTCAGGTACACACTCCTCCTCCCCTACCCGACCCCGCCCTGACTTCATGTAAGGCTGATTTGATTCTGGCCCAATCCCCCCCCATGTGATCCCCCTGTGCCATCTTTGATATACATATTTTAAACAGTTACTGGCCCAGGCTCATAAGGAGCAGTTCAGTCCACTTCAGGTGGGCATCCCCCTATTTTGCAGATTAACGGAGTGGTTACGGTGGAACTGGCCCAACAAGTCAATGACATTAATGTCCCCCGTGTAGCTGCTACAGGCCACCCCCAAGCAGCCCTATGTAGGCAGGTCCTTCCTTACAGGGCTTTCTTGCACCAATGTCGCCTTTCCCAGTAACCCTCAGGCACCCAGAGTTAGATAGGCAAACCAAAACCAGTCTCACCCGGCGCCCGATTGGCGCCCTCTCTCTGGCTCCTGTTGGTTCGAATCAGAATGCGCCCTGGGGCGCCGGTGTTGGCACCAGTCCTCCTCTTCATCCGCAGCCGAGGATGTCTTATGCCTTTTTTTCTATACTTTGCGCCACCCGTCGGGTGAAAAACCACGATTTAACGTTTGCTTCCACCCGTAGTTTAGCTGGGAACATCATGGTGTACTTGATTTCTTGTTCTCTAAGCACCCGCTTGACCTCGAGAAAGCCTCGCCTCTGCTTCTGTACTCTCAGCGTGAAGTCCGGAAAGAACCTGATCTGATTGTTCTCCAACGTGAGTGGTGGGGCCACACTTGCCATCTGCAGTATAACATCACGATCATGGAAGTTAAACTTTCTTGCCAGCAACGGCCTTGGTGGGGCCCCTGGCTTCGGACGGCCCCCGGGTACCCGGTGAGCTCTCTCGATAGTGAAGCATTTAGAGAGTCCCCTGGGTTGCAGACGTTTGAGGACCAAGTCTTCAACAAATAGGTCTACCGCTTGCCCCTCTGCCCGCTCCGGTACCCCAATAATGCGAATATTATTTCTGCCCATTCTTCCTTCATAATCGTCCAGCTGCAAGGCCATCGCCTCGTGGGCAGAGCTAAGCACCTTGACCTGTTCCTTGAGCTGGGCCGTGTCAGTGACTAGGTCTTTGGTGGTATTCTCCACCGTCCCCATTCTCTCGGTCAATTTCTTCATGTTCTCGCGGATCAACGTCACCTCCGTGGCTACCGTGTCAATTCTCCCCTCCAGGGAGGTCCTTACCCCCATTATTGCCTCCAGCAGCTCCCTGTTCGAGGGCTCCGGGGTGTCTCCTGGTGGCACAGACTCTTGTTTGTTCTCCGCCTGCTGCTTCTGCCATGCACATTTTTCCAATTTCAACTGGGTCGCAGTCCTGTTCGTCCTACCGGTCGCCATGTTTTCAGATTCCGAGGTCCTCTTCGGAGGTCTGGGCGCCCCGCTAGTCGCCGCCGCCAGCAGTGAGAGTCCCCACTCTGCCTGTCGGTTTTCACGGGAGGCACTCCACTCGGGGGTGAGATCTGGTTGACGTAGACCATAAATGCGGCTGGGCGACCCCACTGCGGTCCCCAGCCTGAGGGGTCACGACCCGCTTTCGCCGCTGGCTCCTCCTTCCCACTCCCGCACTGGGGGTCACCCCGTCTGTCGGGGCGCGGGCACGGTGGCTGGATCACTGACCGAGGGGCCTGTCTTCTCCTGTCTGCGGTATCCGGTGCCAGCCGTCGATAGGGTCCTTTACTACTTCCGAGTGCAGCCCCCGGGTTTCCCCGTCTGGCCCCCCGTCCTGCTTCAGGAGCTCTCCCTCCAGTGTGAACACGTATCCCGCAGCCTCGGCTCCGGCCCGGTATCCCTCACCCGCGGGAGTTCTGCCGCTGGCCCGCCGTCGTCCTCCCTCCTCTCCGCCCTAGGGCCCCTCAGCGGCTCCGTTATTGCAGTAGTTCAGATATGGGGCGGGCGTCCCAGTGCCACCGCCCTTCCCGGCAAGCAGCCGATGAGCCCCCAAGCGAGTGGCAGTCGCTAGAATTATTCCCCCCACACGGTCCGTATTCTCTTCGTTTGGCGCCTCACCTGGGGTCCCAGGGTCACACGCTCCCCTCTCCAGCCGCCACTCACCGCCGCCTCCTAGGCCGACTCCAATGAGCAATCTCCAGCCTGCCAGTGCGTCACAGATTGTGGCCCCTTACTTCCGATGAGGCATGTAGATCGTCATTGCTGCGGGGGCGTTCGACCGCCGCCCCCCCTGTACTGTGGAGGAGGATTCCCCTGCCGAGCGTACTCCCCTCACCTCGCCGTCTCAAGCGCTGGACCAGGCCGCAACCCTGGGCTTGTGTAGCGCGCTGGCCGCGCCTCGCGGCACCGCCGCCAGTCAGGGGTTATCAGCCTACAGGGCCCTCTGAGCTCCGTCCCCGCCCGGCTCCGATCCTCTCCAAACTCGGCCCGGGGATCCGCGGGCCACCCCACAGCAGGTGACCGGCTTCGGGGCAGAGGGTAGGCCAGCAAAGGAGTCGTTCCAACGGATATTGCGGGAGTGGCGCTTCGGAGTGAAACTACTGAGCGGCCATTCCCGCCGGCAGTTAGCCACGCCCCCAATGATTGCATACTTGGCGCAGTTTTAGAGGAAGACCAAAGTGGCCCTTACGTAGATGCTGGAGTCTTTGTCACCTGTATTGTTTCTCAACAATACAGGTGCTACCTGGTGCACTGTTCGATCAGTGGAAGTCCCAGACTTGCCTCTGTCGGGTAATACTATCCAAGATGTGGTTGCTACCAAAAAACAAGTCATCAACACAGTTTCAGAGATTGTTCCAGAAAAATAGGTTAATTTAGGGAAAAACACCAATTGTTGTTTATGATTTGAGCCCTGTGAATCTATTGGGGAAAGATTTGCTGTGCAAGTTAAATTGCACCATTTACTGTATGCCAAATGGTGTGGATTTCCATACCCATGAGGAGGATGTAGATTTCAAGATGATCAGACAGCAGACTGAAACAGGGATGTTCCCTTTGCTGACCCATAACGAATTGCCAGAGGATTTGAGAGAAACAGAGAATACATAAGTTTTTCATTTTATGGGGAAAGACATTGGACTTATTAAAGGTGTAGAACCCATCTGAGTCAATGTGAAGGCAAATGCTGTTTATCCCAGAACGCCACAGTATCATTTGACACCAGAACCAATTGCAGGAATAAAGCCAATAATAGATGACATGTTACAGAAAGGGATCCTGAGAGAATTGATTGGAAGTCCATGTAACTCTTCAATCATGGGCTTACAGAAGCCCAATGGAAAGTTTAGGATGGTGGAGGACCTGAGGAAGGGAAACAAAATTCTGGTGCTCTGTTATTCTGTGGTACCGAATCCAGCTACTATACTGTTTCAGATCCCATGTGCTGGAGAATGGTTTACAGTTATCAACCTGTGTCAAGCTTTCATGTCAGCGCCATTGCACGTAGAAAGACAGTTTCTTTGTTCCTTTTCTTCCAACAAAAGGTATTAACCTGGTGTTGTGTTTCATAAGGGTATACAGGCAGTCCATCCTTCTTTAACCAGATTCTGATAAGAAACCTGGAGACTCTGTAAATGCCATATAATTACACCTTTATATAGATGATTTGCTTGTGGCGACAGAAACACAGGATGCATGTAAACACAACACCATTGCACTATTGAAGCACCTGGCTGATAATAGACACAAAGTGTCTCCAGGGAAACTGCAGTGCTGTCAAAGAAAAGTTCAGTATCTGGGACTTATTATTGTGAAAGGAGCTAGAAAGGTGTCCTAAGAGAGAGTGGAAGCAATCGTGCAGATGAATCCACCACAAACTCAAAAGGAAGTCAGGATGTTTTGGGAATGGTTGGCTACTGCAGACAGTAGATACACAACTTTTCCTTGTTTTTTTTTGTTGAAACATTTTTTATTGTTTTCCAAATCAGCAAGTCAACAAACATCTCACCCCCCCACCCATCCAGGAAGTACCACACCCGTAGCAGCAACCCGACTCTCCAGGAGACGGAACAACCTGCCCACCCGGTCCCCTACCCCCCCCAATCCCACCCCGTGTCAGTGTGCCCCCGCCCCCTACCCCTCCGTCGATGCGCCCCCCCTCCCTCGACAATAAGATACAGGAGCCCAACCTCTCCCTAAGCAAGCAGAACCTTCCATCGTGCCGAGCCAAAGTGTGGGCGGCCAGGGCCCACCGCCTCACCCCTTCTACTCCCCGCTCCCCACTACCTCCTGCCTGTCAGACACGCTCTCCCCATCCCCAGCCTCGGACATCAACCCCTGAAGTTCTACCACCAACGCTTCCCATGCCCGGGCTGTCGCCAGTGCCTTATCGTCATCCCTCCGGAGGGCCAATTGGACCCGGAGCGTGCCCTCAGCTCCCGCCCATCGCGCCAACGCCGACCTCCATCGCAGGAAGCTAGGCCCCCCCCGGGACTTCCAGTGCATAGTCAGTTCCCTCTTGGCCATTATCAATCCCAGATCATAAAACTTGCTAGTAACCTTCGTGCGGCGAGTGTGGGGAAACCAAAGCAACAAACAGGCCCCCATATCCGGGGCAATGGAGCGATCCGTTACCTGGTTCAAACAATCCACAACAGCATCCCAGTAGTCGCCCAACTGTGTACAGGACCAAAACATGTGCCGAAAGTCCACACCTTCTCCCCCACACCGCGGGCACTGAGAATGTACCCCCCCCGAAATATCGCAATATCTTGGCCGGCGTCAGGTACGCCCTGTGTAACGTAAAGAACTGGACTAACTGGAACCGGGCATTCCTCGTTCCCTTCCAGGCCCTCCGCACCAGCGTGGACCACGTGGACTCGGGGATCTCTTTCTCAAGGTCCGTTTCCCATTTTTCCTTCAGGGTGCCCAGGGGGAGGAGTCCCTCCATCGACAGCCGGCGATAGAGGCAAGTGATGGCCTTAGTCGTCCCCGCCGCCATCACTACATATTGGCAACCCGCGGCGGTCGGCGGTTCCGAAAGCCCCATGTTCCAATGCCTCTGGATGCTCGCCACCAGGGCCGCATGAAGCAGGAAGTCTCCCCGCGGGAGCCCATAAGAGTCCTGCAAGTCCTGAAAAGGCAACAGCACTCCCTCTCTAAATAAGTCTCCCACCATCTGCACACCCAGTTCCTCCCAAACCGCTAGCCCAGACCAATCGCCCCCATGCGGGAACGCCGTACACATCCCCAGGGGGATCTCCGGGGCATAGGGGTGGACTATGGCGGCCCTCCTCTGGCATCTGTTCCAGCACAACCGGAGGGTACGTTCCTCTAAGGTGAGCTGGGCTAGGTCTAACCTCTGGTGGAGGACTATAAAAGCCAGCACATGTCGCGGTATCAGTCTGCCCTGAGGGCCCTCCGGGCCTCTGTACTCCCTGGCCACCGCCTGCGTAAGCCATTGGAGCTGGGCCGCCAAGTAGTACCACTCAAAATCACACAACTTTTCCTTGTTGACAAAGCCTTTACTAAGAATGACACACAGAGACATGTCTGATTTGATTCCATGTGACAACAAAAGCATTCCTAGAGCTGAAAGAGAAGTCATGTCATGCACTGGCACTAGGAATGGTGCCCATTGATGTTTTAGGTTACAAGTCTAAGCCCTTTCCCAACTGCCATAAGTGTCTGGTCGTGACTGGTCAACCTGCCTCAGGGGCCCGCGATGGCTGATTCTCATTCGTGAAGTGAATTGCGTACCTACTGGACATCCCATAGTATCTCTTAAACATTGATTGATTTCCGCTGTCAACAGAACATAACAAACACTAATTTCGAGTCGATTAATACTGTCATTCCATTCCACCAACCCACCCCCCCCTCCCGCTTCCCCCCAACAGACCAAACTCCCCAGTAACTCATGCCTTGAAAACAGACCCCCCTCCCGGCTTCCCTGCATACCGGGCCCAGAACTGCCCGCCACCCCCTAGCTGCAGGATGCCTGTCGCCCCCCCATGAACAACTCTAGGGAACGCAAGTAACCCCACTCCCTGTGCAGTCATTAGTCAGGTACACACTCCTCCTCCCCTACCCGACCCCGCCCTGACTTCATGTAAGGCTGATTTGATTCTGGCCCAATCCCCCCCCATGTGATCCCCCTGTGCCATCTTTGATATACATATTTTAAACAGTTACTGGCCCAGGCTCATAAGGAGCAGTTCAGTCCACTTCAGGTGGGCATCCCCCTATTTTGCAGATTAACGGAGTGGTTACGGTGGAACTGGCCCAACAAGTCAATGACATTAATGTCCCCCGTGTAGCTGCTACAGGCCACCCCCAAGCAGCCCTATGTAGGCAGGTCCTTCCTTACAGGGCTTTCTTGCACCAATGTCGCCTTTCCCAGTAACCCTCAGGCACCCAGAGTTAGATAGGCAAACCAAAACCAGTCTCACCCGGCGCCCGATTGGCGCCCTCTCTCTGGCTCCTGTTGGTTCGAATCAGAATGCGCCCTGGGGCGCCGGTGTTGGCACCAGTCCTCCTCTTCATCCGCAGCCGAGGATGTCTTATGCCTTTTTTTCTATACTTTGCGCCACCCGTCGGGTGAAAAACCACGATTTAACGTTTGCTTCCACCCGTAGTTTAGCTGGGAACATCATGGTGTACTTGATTTCTTGTTCTCTAAGCACCCGCTTGACCTCGAGAAAGCCTCGCCTCTGCTTCTGTACTCTCAGCGTGAAGTCCGGAAAGAACCTGATCTGATTGTTCTCCAACGTGAGTGGTGGGGCCACACTTGCCATCTGCAGTATAACATCACGATCATGGAAGTTAAACTTTCTTGCCAGCAACGGCCTTGGTGGGGCCCCTGGCTTCGGACGGCCCCCGGGTACCCGGTGAGCTCTCTCGATAGTGAAGCATTTAGAGAGTCCCCTGGGTTGCAGACGTTTGAGGACCAAGTCTTCAACAAATAGGTCTACCGCTTGCCCCTCTGCCCGCTCCGGTACCCCAATAATGCGAATATTATTTCTGCCCATTCTTCCTTCATAATCGTCCAGCTGCAAGGCCATCGCCTCGTGGGCAGAGCTAAGCACCTTGACCTGTTCCTTGAGCTGGGCCGTGTCAGTGACTAGGTCTTTGGTGGTATTCTCCACCGTCCCCATTCTCTCGGTCAATTTCTTCATGTTCTCGCGGATCAACGTCACCTCCGTGGCTACCGTGTCAATTCTCCCCTCCAGGGAGGTCCTTACCCCCATTATTGCCTCCAGCAGCTCCCTGTTCGAGGGCTCCGGGGTGTCTCCTGGTGGCACAGACTCTTGTTTGTTCTCCGCCTGCTGCTTCTGCCATGCACATTTTTCCAATTTCAACTGGGTCGCAGTCCTGTTCGTCCTACCGGTCGCCATGTTTTCAGATTCCGAGGTCCTCTTCGGAGGTCTGGGCGCCCCGCTAGTCGCCGCCGCCAGCAGTGAGAGTCCCCACTCTGCCTGTCGGTTTTCACGGGAGGCACTCCACTCGGGGGTGAGATCTGGTTGACGTAGACCATAAATGCGGCTGGGCGACCCCACTGCGGTCCCCAGCCTGAGGGGTCACGACCCGCTTTCGCCGCTGGCTCCTCCTTCCCACTCCCGCACTGGGGGTCACCCCGTCTGTCGGGGCGCGGGCACGGTGGCTGGATCACTGACCGAGGGGCCTGTCTTCTCCTGTCTGCGGTATCCGGTGCCAGCCGTCGATAGGGTCCTTTACTACTTCCGAGTGCAGCCCCCGGGTTTCCCCGTCTGGCCCCCCGTCCTGCTTCAGGAGCTCTCCCTCCAGTGTGAACACGTATCCCGCAGCCTCGGCTCCGGCCCGGTATCCCTCACCCACGGGAGTTCTGCCGCTGGCCCGCCGTCGTCCTCCCTCCTCTCCGCCCTAGGGCCCCTCAGCGGCTCCGTTATTGCAGTAGTTCAGATATGGGGCGGGCGTCCCAGTGCCACCGCCCTTCCCGGCAAGCAGCCGATGAGCCCCCAAGCGAGTGGCAGTCGCTAGAATTATTCCCCCCACACGGTCCGTATTCTCTTCGTTTGGCGCCTCACCTGGGGTCCCAGGGTCACACGCTCCCCTCTCCAGCCGCCACTCACCGCCGCCTCCTAGGCCGACTCCAATGAGCAATCTCCAGCCTGCCAGTGCGTCACAGATTGTGGCCCCTTACTTCCGATGAGGCATGTAGATCGTCATTGCTGCGGGGGCGTTCGACCGCCGCCCCCCCTGTACTGTGGAGGAGGATTCCCCTGCCGAGCGTACTCCCCTCACCTCGCCGTCTCAAGCGCTGGACCAGGCCGCAACCCTGGGCTTGTGTAGCGCGCTGGCCGCGCCTCGCGGCACCGCCGCCAGTCAGGGGTTATCAGCCTACAGGGCCCTCTGAGCTCCGTCCCCGCCCGGCTCCGATCCTCTCCAAACTCGGCCCGGGGATCCGCGGGCCACCCCACAGCAGGTGACCGGCTTCGGGGCAGAGGGTAGGCCAGCAAAGGAGTCGTTCCAACGGACATTGCGGGAGTGGCGCTTCGGAGTGAAACTACTGAGCGGCCATTCCCGCCGGCAGTTAGCCACGCCCCCAATGATTGCATACTTGGCGCAGTTTTAGAGGAAGACCAAAGTGGCCCTTACGTAGATGCTGGAGTCTTTGTCACCTGTATTGTTTCTCAACAATACAGGTGCTACCTGGTGCACTGTTCGATCAGTGGAAGTCCCAGACTTGCCTCTGTCGGGTAATACTATCCAAGATGTGGTTGCTACCAAAAAACAAGTCATCAACACAGTTTCAGAGATTGTTCCAGAAAAATAGGTTAATTTAGGGAAAAACACCAATTGTTGTTTATGATTTGAGCCCTGTGAATCTATTGGGGAAAGATTTGCTGTGCAAGTTAAATTGCACCATTTACTGTATGCCAAATGGTGTGGATTTCCATACCCATGAGGAGGATGTAGATTTCAAGATGATCAGACAGCAGACTGAAACAGGGATGTTCCCTTTGCTGACCCATAACGAATTGCCAGAGGATTTGAGAGAAACAGAGAATACATAAGTTTTTCATTTTATGGGGAAAGACATTGGACTTATTAAAGGTGTAGAACCCATCTGAGTCAATGTGAAGGCAAATGCTGTTTATCCCAGAACGCCACAGTATCATTTGACACCAGAACCAATTGCAGGAATAAAGCCAATAATAGATGACATGTTACAGAAAGGGATCCTGAGAGAATTGATTGGAAGTCCATGTAACTCTTCAATCATGGGCTTACAGAAGCCCAATGGAAAGTTTAGGATGGTGGAGGACCTGAGGAAGGGAAACAAAATTCTGGTGCTCTGTTATTCTGTGGTACCGAATCCAGCTACTATACTGTTTCAGATCCCATGTGCTGGAGAATGGTTTACAGTTATCAACCTGTGTCAAGCTTTCATGTCAGCGCCATTGCACGTAGAAAGACAGTTTCTTTGTTCCTTTTCTTCCAACAAAAGGTATTAACCTGGTGTTGTGTTTCATAAGGGTATACAGGCAGTCCATCCTTCTTTAACCAGATTCTGATAAGAAACCTGGAGACTCTGTAAATGCCATATAATTACACCTTTATATAGATGATTTGCTTGTGGCGACAGAAACACAGGATGCATGTAAACACAACACCATTGCACTATTGAAGCACCTGGCTGATAATAGACACAAAGTGTCTCCAGGGAAACTGCAGTGCTGTCAAAGAAAAGTTCAGTATCTGGGACTTATTATTGTGAAAGGAGCTAGAAAGGTGTCCTAAGAGAGAGTGGAAGCAATCGTGCAGATGAATCCACCACAAACTCAAAAGGAAGTCAGGATGTTTTGGGAATGGTTGGCTACTGCAGACAGTAGATACACAACTTTTCCTTGTTTTTTTTTGTTGAAACATTTTTTATTGTTTTCCAAATCAGCAAGTCAACAAACATCTCACCCCCCCACCCATCCAGGAAGTACCACACCCGTAGCAGCAACCCGACTCTCCAGGAGACGGAACAACCTGCCCACCCGGTCCCCTACCCCCCCCAATCCCACCCCGTGTCAGTGTGCCCCCGCCCCCTACCCCTCCGTCGATGCGCCCCCCCTCCCTCGACAATAAGATACAGGAGCCCAACCTCTCCCTAAGCAAGCAGAACCTTCCATCGTGCCGAGCCAAAGTGTGGGCGGCCAGGGCCCACCGCCTCACCCCTTCTACTCCCCGCTCCCCACTACCTCCTGCCTGTCAGACACGCTCTCCCCATCCCCAGCCTCGGACATCAACCCCTGAAGTTCTACCACCAACGCTTCCCATGCCCGGGCTGTCGCCAGTGCCTTATCGTCATCCCTCCGGAGGGCCAATTGGACCCGGAGCGTGCCCTCAGCTCCCGCCCATCGCGCCAACGCCGACCTCCATCGCAGGAAGCTAGGCCCCCCCCGGGACTTCCAGTGCATAGTCAGTTCCCTCTTGGCCATTATCAATCCCAGATCATAAAACTTGCTAGTAACCTTCGTGCGGCGAGTGTGGGGAAACCAAAGCAACAAACAGGCCCCCATATCCGGGGCAATGGAGCGATCCGTTACCTGGTTCAAACAATCCACAACAGCATCCCAGTAGTCGCCCAACTGTGTACAGGACCAAAACATGTGCCGAAAGTCCACACCTTCTCCCCCACACCGCGGGCACTGAGAATGTACCCCCCCCGAAATATCGCAATATCTTGGCCGGCGTCAGGTACGCCCTGTGTAACGTAAAGAACTGGACTAACTGGAACCGGGCATTCCTCGTTCCCTTCCAGGCCCTCTGCACCAGCGTGGACCACGTGGACTCGGGGATCTCTTTCTCAAGGTCCGTTTCCCATTTTTCCTTCAGGGTGCCCAGGGGGAGGAGTCCCTCCATCGACAGCCGGCGATAGAGGCAAGTGATGGCCTTAGTCGTCCCCGCCGCCATCACTACATATTGGCAACCCGCGGCGGTCGGCGGTTCCGAAAGCCCCATGTTCCAATGCCTCTGGATGCTCGCCACCAGGGCCGCATGAAGCAGGAAGTCTCCCCGCGGGAGCCCATAAGAGTCCTGCAAGTCCTGAAAAGGCAACAGCACTCCCTCTCTAAATAAGTCTCCCACCATCTGCACACCCAGTTCCTCCCAAACCGCTAGCCCAGACCAATCGCCCCCATGCGGGAACGCCGTACACATCCCCAGGGGGATCTCCGGGGCATAGGGGTGGACTATGGCGGCCCTCCTCTGGCATCTGTTCCAGCACAACCGGAGGGTACGTTCCTCTAAGGTGAGCTGGGCTAGGTCTAACCTCTGGTGGAGGACTATAAAAGCCAGCACATGTCGCGGTATCAGTCTGCCCTGAGGGCCCTCCGGGCCTCTGTACTCCCTGGCCACCGCCTGCGTAAGCCATTGGAGCTGGGCCGCCAAGTAGTACCACTCAAAATCACACAACTTTTCCTTGTTGACAAAGCCTTTACTAAGAATGACACACAGAGACATGTCTGATTTGATTCCATGTGACAACAAAAGCATTCCTAGAGCTGAAAGAGAAGTCATGTCATGCACTGGCACTAGGAATGGCTGATTATACAAAATACTTTACATTGTTTTGCAGTGAGAGAGGTGAGTGTGCGCTCTCAGTTGTGACACAAGAACATGGAGGGGTTCGAAAGCCCTTTGCCTATTTTTCTGCTACACTTGACCCTGTAGCGACAGGTCTTCCTGGTTTCCTTAAAGCGGTGGCCACGGTAAGTACTAGCCTGGAAAAGAGTGAGAACATAGTCATGGGATATCCTTTAACTGTAATGGTACCACACTTTGTGGTACTACTGTTCACAAGAACCCAAAAGCAGTATTTGACCCATAACAGGCTGACCCACTATGAACAAAACACATTATCCCATGACAATTTCATTTTTAAAAAGGTGTGCTGTCCTAAACTCTTAAACATTGTTACCTGTGTAAATGGTGATTATAACAAATGGGATGAAGTTGAACATGATTTCCTAGATGTCACAGAATTATGCAGCAAACTCCCACACGACATTCAGGATGAACCCCTGACTGAGCTCGACCATATATTGTTTATAAATGGCTCATGTCTGAGAGGGAATGATGGCACACTAGCAGCCACCAATGCAGTGTGCACTATAAATGTTGTTGTCGAAGCTTCATTGCTTCAGAGAATTTCTTTTGCCTAATTTGCTGAATTGATTGCTCTTACCAGAGCTTGCCGTTTAACTGTACAAATTAGAGTCACCATATTCACGACAGCTGGTACGGGTTTGGTGTTGTTCATGACTTCGGTAAATTGAGGTCTCAGAGGGATTAATTTACCTCTGCAGGTAACCGATAAAGAATGAGATGCATGTCAAAGACCTATTGGAAGCTTTACAATTTCCTGGAGAAATTGCTGTAGTGAAGTGTGTTGGTCAACAAAATGGAAAAGGATACATTGCCATGGGCAACCGATACGCTTATTGTGTTGCCTGGTAATGCGCAGTACTAGGCTGTACTTTTAATGGAGGGTTTACATGTGAGTCCGAAGAAGAGCGTTTCTTTGCAATGTTGATGAAAGTCACTGACACTTGGGATGAGTTAAAATGTGTGCAGGAAAATGTGTCTGAAGCAGAACAATTCACTTGGGTAAAAGCAGGATGCTAGAAAGATGCGGTGGACATTTGGATAACAGCAAATGAGAAATGTGTCTTTTTATATAGCTTGTTGTTTCAAAATCACCGTATTAATATGGGTACACACACGTTTAGGAAGAGATTTAATGGTGAAACTGTTCAGGCAAAGTTGATACAACCTCAGATTCCATATGCTCCCAGAAGAAATTTGCAAACGGTGTGTAATCCAAATTGGCGAAGGTTTGTACTGCTTCCTCACTGAAGTAGCCAGATGCTTTACCTTTGGGGATGATGATTATTCGAAGTAACCCATATAAAAAGACGGGGTTGTCACCCCATGAAATACTCATGGGCAGGACGATTAGATTGCCTGCTGTTACTGCAAATGCCCTCCTGAATATCAGATGATATAACATTGGAATATTGCAGGGGGCTAGCTGACATGGTTCATTCTGTCTCTCACCAGTTTTCCGCTGCTATACCAGATTCCACATCAAGAACAGTGCCACAACTTCAATCCGGGTGATTGGGTCGTGATTAGGCCTGGGAGGTGAAATCTGCTCTGTTCACGGAGTTGTCGGAGTTTTCTGCACTCTACGGAGAACGCGGAGTTCAGAAAACTCTGCCCTGCTTAGTGCTTCCATGTTCCCTGGTTGCGCTCGGCAACGGTAAATTGGCAAGCCGAGCTGCCGCTCGGGTAGAATTTATACTCGAGGTGCAGGTAGATCAGTGCGAATGGTAGGTCGCACTGCACTCCGCCACTTGCGGCACTCCGTGGTGGTTTTTTGTCATTTCACGAATTTCCGCATAGCGGAGCTCCGTGAACTCCACCCAGGCCTAGTCGTGATCAAGAAGCACGTTCAGAAGACTTGTCTTGAGCCCAGATGGAAAGGCCCCTTTCAGGTGATCCTGCACTTGAGTTCCAAACTGGATTTACACTTCACATACCAAAAATGTGAGCAGTACAGAAGAAGCACCTTTGATCTATGATCCTGAACGAAGAGCCTTGGTTTAAGGTAGCGACAGTTGTCGACAAGATGGTGACAAGTACATTTGGAGCTTTGCTTCTTATTAAAGTATTGGGGCCAGATGTAAGACCCTTCAACTTTGCGACCCGCAAATTGCGTCATTTTGCGACTCACTATTTGCGGTTCGCAAAATGGAATTTACAACAGTGTCTAAGACACTGTTTACGATTCCTAATGGGATCACAAATTGCCTGCCTCAAATTACCTGCATATCTCAGCAGACCACCATGTCAGTGACTGCTTTTTAAATAAAACAGTTTATTTTTGGTAAATGAAGCCCGTTTTCCTTAAAGGATAACAGGATGCATTTAAAAAAGAAAAATTAAATGCTTCTGTTTCCTTTTTTAAGAGAAGGCAGTGGTCTCTGGGATCCCTTGCTTTAAAAAAAATATTTTCACTGCCATTCTGCCTTGCTGAAATGGGTGGCAAACTGCAAGTGTTTTGCGGCTGCAAAACAATTGTACATTGAAGTATGACTCGCTATTAGGAAGGGGCGCCCTTGGCACTCCCCTTCCTAATAGAGAGTCGCAAACCCTATTTTGCGTGTCGGTAATGGGGTACCGGCTCGCAAAATAGGGTTTGTACATAGGGCATGCCTATTTTACGATCGAAAACGGGCCGATTCCCCATTTGCACCTTGATAAAATGATTGTACATCTGGCCCATAGTTACAATACGGTCAATGGTTTTATAGGACAATCATGCATAAGACATCTTACTTGTAGAAAAGCGCAGAGTCTACAGGATGCTCAAATTAACTCACTGATCAGGTTTGGAACCTGAGGCACGTGAATTGTAAACACCAAGGGGCCGATTCCGATCCGGGTCGGAAGGGCACCGAACGCAATCCGGTCGGAAAAACTACGAGCTGTAAGCATGTTTTCCGGCCGACTCGTACAGCTGTACGAGCGAGCAAGTATGATGCGAGCTACATGAAATTCACTGAACGAGTCGTTTCCGGGTCCAAACCGCTCCGTACGTCTCGGTCGTAAGCTAACTGTGGCGTGCAATGGATGTGATTCACGACCAAGCCAGTACGATGCACGCGTCAGACAGCCTGTGCGAGCCGGAGTGTCCGGCTCACAAATCGTCCGGGTGGTTGCCTTTGGGGGTCCGTGTCGGACCGCCTGTCACCCGCAGCCCTACGACTTGGACACAGGGGGAGACCCATGGGTCTCCCCAGCACAGGCATGTACGGTGTGGATGACACCGACGCGTACCCACTGTAGAGGGCACACTTGTCCACGACATACCCATTCAGTCAATGGGAGCCCATGTATGCATCGTACGACCGGCTCCCATTGACTTCTATGGGAGTCAGACCGAACCGAGTCTGGTAGCATATGGCCGCATCGTACTCACTCGGTCGGACTGCAGGACTCCGGCTCGGTCGGAAAGCACTCCGGATCTGGCTCGGTTGGAGTGCTTTCCGACCCGGATCGGAATCGGCCCCCAAGTCTGTTTGATAATTTTGGGAAAGGGATTGCTACAATTGGAATTGGTTTTTCCTAGCAGGAAAAGGGATATTAAAGGCTAATCCAATGCCAATAATAATGGGGGCTTTGTCTAATATTTCTTTAGGTCTTGTTCTTGAGCTGTAGATATGCAGTATGTAAAAGGAGTGAAAATTTACAAAAAGAATTATATTAAAATGATTTGGGACTAATGAATGACGATTACATGGATTTTAAAAAATTTAGAGGTCAGAAAAGGAAAAGACAATACTCAACTGACAACGAAGGAGCCCTCTGAGATGAACTCATGTGTGAAACATGTTTTTGTGATGATTTCAAAAATCATCAGAGAAATGGATTTAATAGAGTAGAAAAGTTTGGACGAAATTAACCTTACACTGTTGCTAAAATGTACCTTGAGAATAACGTAGAGAATGCTTAACAAAAACAAAACATAAGAAAAAAAGGGGATTTCAAAAATGTGTAAAAACAAGAATGCAGTTTATTAGCTGACAGAAAGCTCCCATTTTCATTGTGCTTACATGACTAGGCCTCCTATTTCTTCTTTCTCTTTAATGAAATAATGCCTTTTAGAACTAACAATTTATTCCAAATATTTAGTTGTAATATGTGTCATTGTTCGAAAATGTGTTGTTTCATGAAAATGTATTTCTTTCTTTCCTCTCACCATATGATTTCATCATGTTAGATCAATTCACCTGCTACGTGTTATAATAAAAAGAATGTTTAAGTACAATTAAGGCTTGTTGATGAAAATGTTTCTCATGATCTAACCAGGTCAGCTAGATATTAATGTTTCATTTCATAGAGCAGTCTATTGTTACACATTACACCAAGGAACACTGAACATCTAATAGGCTAGGTTAGCAAAGGTTTGCATGAGAACCTTCTTAGATGGATCATTTTGTAATACATTGTAGCGGCATTCAAATAACATAATGTCAACATGGACCGTTACTGTGGGAACAGAGAGGAGAGTCGATAGACCATAGGAAGATCTTTCTTCATTGGCTGATAATGACTTAAGCACCTGTTTTTGCAACATATATTTTGTGCTTTCTATATAGTATGGGCTCCTAGCTAGCGAGGTAATGCAATCTATGCACATCTACCCTGCCATGCCCCTTAGCACTTTTGCTGCGCAAAATATTGTGAGCTATGGCGAACAGTGATTTTCTTGTTTTTCTTACCATTTCTGAGAAGACTTTCTTTTTGTGTTTGTTAAATCAGGGGTATTCTCAAACATTTTCCCAGGGGCCACAAGCTTTGGGATGGGATGTGACCGAGGGCCACATTAATGCCAGCAGGGTGGCGGTCCGGTGGGCAGGGGGGCGGTAAGGTGGGTATATGGGCGAGCTGTACATCTAGTAGATGAATTGGACAATGTGAAACCAGAAAATCTGGGATTAACCTAGTATTCCAACTTTACCAAATTGGTTGATCCTAGGCAATTGTTTTATTTCACTTTTCCTCCTTTTCTTCACTATCACCTATAAGAAGAGCTCAAAATGCATGACTTCAGGATGTGTGTTGTACAAAACCTTTTACTGTTTATAATTTTTATAAACTATAATGTTGTTCAAGTATAATAAGAGCCTACGCCACCCAAGAATGCACATAACAAGTGACTTGCCTCTTAGTTCATTATTGCCGTTGTTGCCAGTGTGGGAGGAAAATAAATACTTCTAAATTCATATTTGAAAACTATCACTTTAATAAAAAAAACTGCTTAATTCACTGATATTATTTGATGTACTAAGGTGAAATGGTTCTGCATGTTAATAAAATACACTGAATTTAGAGAGACCTTATCATCTTTTTACACTTTTGATGGCTTTGGAACTGAAGGTGTTCCTGACGTTAAGTGGTGTAGGACAACCCAGTTACTTCCTCCCTTTAACTTCAATTAATCATTATAGGCTTGCCTGTTTATTCAACATCTTGTTGATGTTAGTGCTGAGTCAAGTAAACATCAGCCCAGTGCTGCTGTTGACCAGGGGGTCGCATGTAAAGGTCAGGATGGCCTCACTCGATCCCCAGGCCGTACTTTGAATATCACTGTGCTAAATCATAGCTACTCCTGTGGTTAATTCCCTTTAACTTGGATTGACTGTTGTTACTGCAACTGTCAGGGAACTCGGCTGAGATTCCAGAACTATTTTTAATGAGGAATTCACTCTCTTGTGAATATTAGCTCGATGCTCCGAATCTTTGCTCTTTTTGGGTTTCATGCTAGGTTAAGTTAGGTACTTTAGAATGATTAAGATACGGACTATTTCCTTTATGGAACACACTGGTTTTTTTCATGCTGCATCTAATCAAACATTTCTCCATATTTCTGTAACTGGATAAATTTGACTAATCTGAATAAAAGACAAATTATTACTAATCTCTTAATTAGAACTAAAACCTTAAAAACTTTATCAGACCTCTCACCATTGACTGAGCTCCAAATTGCAGTAAATTGATGAATTTTGATTTGTACTCCATTCTAACACTGTAGCAATGATCTGTCGAACGGGAAACGGAGTTGGCGTGGAGTTGGAGATCTCTGTTGTAAGTTAAAGGGTTAAACTGTTTGTAGACTTACGCGCTATTGCAACCTACCCATGGTGAGTGGCGATTACTGATTTAAAAACTGATTTAACAGAGTTGATTTGAATTCAATGGATTGATTAATCACCCATACCATGTTATATATTCTTGCAATAGAACAAGACACATTAATGTATTCAAAGGCACCACTTAAGGATTATCCCAAAAGGCCTACTTTCCTCTTTCTTCTTCCCACTAGGTTGACCTCCTCCTTCAGGTCATTCTGGAGGCTGTTTCCAGTCCCGAGCAGCGTCCGTAGTGACGTGGGGTAAGGTTGTCAACCTACGCAAGAACAATGTGGTTAACTACAACAAAAATCTTTCGGTATTTCGATCATATCGTTTTTTTGTCGATGTAACAGTCAACAAAAGGTGCACAGTTACCACGCAGCCTGTCACCTTTGTGGAGGACCAGCTTCAGTTTATGCACATTAAACTTTTTACTTTGACGGTTCATCACATCTTAAACTGCTGACACCATGTGTGGAATTAAATGCCTCTATGACTGGCAAGAAGAAGATAAAATCAGTTTATAAGAGCATATGGAATTGCTTTTCCCTCCAGCAAGACTTAATCTAATGTGCTATGAAATGCTGCATTTGCAGATTGCAGGTCCAAAGGAAAAAAAGGCATTTCCAAACAGTAAAACACAGCATCTTGAGCCTTGAATGCATTATAATGTGTCACATATGAATCAAATGTTGATAATTTTCGATTCTTAATGCCTTCACAATGTCAAAGGGGAAATTTAGGGGCATATTATCAAGGACGGCGTTAAAAATTATCGCCGGTTAAGCGGCAAAAAACTGCTGCTAAAGCGGCGATAATGGGCTTGATAATATGCCCTTGAGAATTCCAATAGAAGTCCATGTTCTGGTGTCAACATGGGTTTCTATTGGAATTCTCTGCGGCATATTATCAAGCCCATTCTCGCCGGTTTAGCGGCAGTTTTGTGCCGCTAAACCGGCGATAATTTAAACGCCGTCCTTGATAATATAATATGCCCATTGGGGGCATATTATCAAGACAGGCGATACAATTATCGCCGCTTTAGCGGCAGAAAACCGCCGCTAAAACGGCGATAATGGGCTTGATAATATGCTCTAAGGAATTCCAATTGAAACCCATGTTAAATGTGAAGGACATCTAACATGGGCTTCTATGGGAATTCTCTCGGGCTTATTATCAAGCCCATTATCGCCGTTTTAGCGGCAGTTTTCTGCCGCTAAAGCGGCGATAATTTTATCGCCTGGCTTGATAATATGCCCCTTAATATCTTAATATAATACTCTCAAAACTTCTCTACCTACCGATCGAGAAACGTGACACCTGATGTACTCACAGTGTCTTATACGCAAACAAATAAAAAACGTGTCTGCATTAATGATGCAACGAATGCTTCTTTCTAATCTGTAGGTTGGTCGCTGTTCAGAAGGTACATCTAGCATTGCATCAGCTGTAAGCCTTAAGCTTCTGGGTATGAACTCCACAAAGGTATTGGCAGGTGCTGTATTCATAATCGTGATAGAAATGCAAACGATCACAATAATTCGAAATTATTGAGCGCTGTAGCTGCAAATGAGAGAATTCTCCATAAATTACACGCTTTCAGGATTCAAAGGTTATTTTGTCTGCCAGAGGCACCCTTTCATGGTGAAAATGCAGGCTTGGAGGCTGGGAGCAGTCTGGCAGGAGAATCCGCCTTTCATCACTGTCCAAGGGGAAAGAGGGATCTCACCGGCAGGCGGCAACCCAAGGAAAACTGCCTCCCAAAAAACGATACAGAAGATGCTTTTGATATTATGACGTGGTCATTTATTTACTATATAATCACCAAAGTGCCCTTTGTGTGCTTTGTTTTCTGTATCTTTGTATTTATATCTTACTGATCACAGATCATAGCCTCAGCACAGATGAGCACAATTGCTACATAGTGCCCATGATATTAAAACCGAGTTCAGTGGTCTACCAGATGGAAGGTTATTTCTTAGGTTTGTTCAAAGTTCCCCAAATGTTCATTTGGGATAGAATGCATCTTAGACCCTAAAGCTGATATTTTATGTTTTGCTAATTAGGTTGTCCTTGGGGAGGAGGAGTTAGGTACGGTATTATTTATATTTTTTGTACTTACTGTATGTGAGTTGTATGAGTCAGGTGCATGGAGCTTCCCCATTCCAATCCATTTGGGGTTCTCCTACATTGGGGTAGAGATCTCCCCAAACAGGAGTGTACATTTTCCACTTACTTTGCATCATAAATCTGGTCATAAGAGACTTCATCCCCTTATTTCACGGATTGGAAACGGGAAACGGCCAGTACAACGCGGCCGTTTCCACGCATGACAATAACCACGCATGCATTACAACGCATGCCTGGTTACAACGAATAGCCTTCACCACGCATACCTTTACTACGAGATACGTAGTAAAGACATGTGTGATGAAGGTAAAAAAAAAAAAAAGGGGGAGGGCTTGGGGGGTCTCCCCTCCCCCAAAAAATAAAAAAATAAAGCGTGGGTTTAAAAAAACGCATCTGTTTCCGTCGTTTTAAGTTAATGAAGAGAAACGATGTGGAGGCAATCGGCGTCTTTAGAGGAAACGGAATGACACTTACGCTTCCTCTTAATGGCGTAAAATCCAAATCAGAAGTGCCTGGAGTGGAGAGGTAAGTGGGAATGGGGGTGGTGTCACGCAGGGGTAAATTTTAAGGGTACATTAGGGTTAATTTGTAGGGATAGGAGATATCCTTTAACATGAAAATGCCATTAACATGCATAGTTTAACAACGAAAAACGTTGTAAAAAAATGTGTGTTAAAGGCATTTTCGTGATTAAAGATATGCGTGGTGACGGCATTCCCTTTGTAACGCATGCGTGGTAAAGGCATGCGTTGCAACGGAATGCGTTGTAACGTCATACAGCCATTGGAAACATGTTACCCTAAGTCTCAATCTACAGTGGGGAATAGGATCATTAGTAACTTTAGTCACTTCATTCTTG
The DNA here is from genome assembly GCF_964204655.1 of Triturus cristatus. Classification (NCBI taxonomy): domain Eukaryota; kingdom Metazoa; phylum Chordata; class Amphibia; order Caudata; family Salamandridae; genus Triturus; species Triturus cristatus. The sequence continues at coordinate 873,346,802 of NC_140590.1, forward strand.
CATTCCCCTATCTTGCAATGCCTTAAATATCTCCTTTCAGACATATGTGGTATGGGCCCTTCATGTTCATCTTATTGCTCCCAGAGCCATGATATTGCTTCACTACTGCACCTCTATATGATTTCTATCCACTCTCGCTTGAACAAGTGCAAATGTAAGTGCATTTGTTGCCTGCCTTCCCTTCTCCCTCCATTGGAAGCTTCTGGTTTACTCTCCAACAAGGAGAAGGAGTTGGGAGGCTGTGTATTTCAGTTTCAATATTATTTGTGTTTTTGGTCCCAAAAATAATTCTCTTCTACCATGTATTTCTTTCTAAAGCTTCATGATTGTGTGTAAACGACACATTCTAATTTAAGCTGCTGCTGCTGATGATGAAAGTGACTCCAAGGAGTGTCCCGGCGCTCAGCACAGACCAAAAGTAAAAATAGTTCCAGTCGTTTTACTCCTGCACAAAAAAAGCTAGGTTTTCAGCCTTTTTATGAACACTGTACTGTTGCTTACAGCGTGGAGCTCACGAAGAAACCTGTTCCAAGCTGGAGGTCAAAGATGGACCAGTGATCTACCTCCCGCTCTACCACACCGAATTCTGTGAGTCACTGCTAGTAGTTTATTGGCAGACCTCAGGTTTCTTGATGGAACATGGAAACAGAATATTGCTGGATTTGAAGACCATCTTTCTCCCAAGCAGCAGTTCCAATTTGCTGTACTTGTCACACAGCAGCCATCTTTCTTTACCTTAAGGACATGTTGTGTGCATGCAGGACGTTTTCCTAAGCTGTGTTCACTTCTGTATTGACTTACCATAATGCAATGGACAGTAACTATCAACAAGTGATTGGCATTTGTCAGTCACATATTTTACAAAATGTCGAGACACGTTTTCTAACATCAGGCATAGAGTAGACTCGCAAGATAAGTAAGAAATGCATTTCTTCAGCAAAGATCCTCCAAGCTCACTCTCTGAAGTCCTGATTACTCATCTACATTATTCCAATCGTCCTTCCGCAGTAATGGAGTGAACCAACTAACTGGATTATGGGGTGATAAAAGGAAAATGGGAATAGGTTGATCATAAATATAAATTGAGAAGATACTAAATATTACCAGAAAGATTCTAAATTACAACATAACCTAATAAATTGCAACTCATTCTTGTCCACCCAAATAAATTGCAATACGGTGGATGTGAATTGTCCTGCCACTTTTTGTCTTAGCAATAGTTGAAATGAGAGGGAATTAGTCAACAGTTTCTCATACATTATGGTTCTGAATCTAGAGGCTTACAAATAGTAGCATGTTAGCATGAATGGTGAATTTGTTTTAATTACCTACTTGATTGTCAAGTGCGGCAGTCCCCTATGACTGCGGGGCCTCCGCCACAAGTGCCGAGGCCCGTAGTGTCTCACTGTGTTTTCCTTAAAGGAAAATAATGAAAATACTTTGATAAAAACGACATGCTTCATATTGCGAAATGGACCCCTAGGCGACATGAGTCAATTGATATCAGGAAACACCAGGCTCTGGTCAAGGAGAGTCTTTTGCATGCCCCTAGGAAACACAGACAAACATAATCTGAAAAATAACAGTGATGTGATGTCAGTGATTGAAAGAAGTGGATGAGAGGTTTCTGTAAAGGGCCATCAGTAAAGTATTTCGTCAGTCTTGCCCTGGATGAGAGGAGGTGTCAAAGAGGTGAGGAGGTGCTAAATGACTCTCACAACATCAGCTTTGAATTTCTGATAAAGGATAAAACTGTGGTCTGACAATGATATAGGCCATTATGTATTTGACTGCATTTTTTAAATGGATAACAGACCATAACTGCATTGTTTGAACAGTCGGATTCAGAGCTGCCAAGTTGCTCCAGTTCTTGTGTAAAACCTTGAGCTAGCCCAGACATTTTAGCCATCCATGAGCAAGCAATGGGTTTAGGAACAGGTCAAGGTTTCACACATGAAATGGAGCCAGCTGTATGTTAGCTATGGTATTTTGGATCAAATAAAAGGCAACAATGAACAATACATTTTGTCAAAATGTCTTTTACTGCCTGTAGACCACCTTATGTATTTTAGCTTCATCGATCATTTTTTTCTATTTTGTTTGTAGAATTTATAATAAGTAATAAATACGATAGATCATTGCTTTTGACATTTTGTAATGTGTCCTTCAGTGACGGCCCGTGTAGGGCGTTTTACCGGGGTGGTGACGTGGCGCAGAGGAGGGGCAGGGTGGTTTTTTTTTGGATCTTGAAATGTTTTGCTTGTAATGTTTTATCATATACATGTATTTAAGCAACATATTTAGTAATACAGGCACCAAAAATTGATTCCGCAAGTTAGCCAACAAATAAGCAAAGTACAATCCTCTCAAAAACAGCCTTCATATTATGAAAAGAAAGAAGAAAGGCAGTCAGAAAGAACAGGACCCTCAATGCTTCAAAACATACTTGGGATAAAATAAAAAATCTTAGGAAATTATGTAAAAAGCAATTTTAGGAGGGTCAGAAAACGAAACAGGAAATGATCTGGACAAAGCTCCTCTTCAGGGCTAAACAAACCAATTATAGAGCATTTTGGGAAATATTAAATGGAACAACGAGAATTCCGCTAGTTATAAACAATTCATGAGTGACAGAGTCGGGTTGGGTAGCTCACCTAAGTAGAATATTCAAAAGAGCTATGCCGATTGTTAACAAAGAGTTGGGTAACAGCCACAAAGCTTTGGAGGCGAAGATAGCAGGAAACACCATAATGAGATCTCAAGACATTAGACAGGCATGCACAGTTCTGGACACCCCAACAGCCATGGATAGCCAATGCTATGCAGTAGAAAAGGTAATGTATCCAAAATAAAAACATCAGGACAAAAGGACGGGGCTCCCAGGCCAAATGGCATCCCGCAGGCCATCTTCAGGAGTGATCCAGACTAGTGGACGATCCAGCTGTCGGAGGTGTATATAGAGGTAGGGACTACGGACACTCTCCCTAGGAGTTGGAAAGGGTCAATAATAAACCTGATATTTAAGGGTGGTGACAGGTCCGACCCGTCAGACTGCAAGCCAAATATGGTGCAACATTAATCCTGGAAGATTTGGTGGAATGGTCCAATAACAACAGGTTGATCCCACTTAATTAGACAGGGTTTGGAGAAGGTTTTGTAAAATAACAAACATATTAGCCCTGACCCTAATAGCGGAAAAATGCCAGCATTTGCATAGAAAATTACAACTATGCAGCATTGATTTTAAAGCTGCGTTTGATCATGTAGACCCAGCCACGGCCCGTATAGGGCATGCTACTGGGGCGGTGACGTGGGGCGGTGGAGGGGCAGGGTGGGGGGTTGTAAAATGCGGCATATGGCTGATTTCAGGTAAGTAACGAAAAAAATGAATAAAATGAATTTCGTTGCGCGCGCTGCATCGCCAAATTCTTATGAAATAACCACTATATGATGATTTGAATGTCCTTCACATATGTTACTGACTCTTGTGCACTGTGTTTGTATTTTTTAACTGTGACCTTTTATCACATCATTGTATTTTTGTGTTTCTCGAAATAATCTTTTTAATAAAATTGTATTTTTATATTCTTATTGAGTTGTTCACGAAGATGCTTGTAGTTGTTTGTTGGGGCCCATATTTTGGGTTTATGTGAGATCCTTGAAGACTTGTTTGGTTCCATAAGACTTGAGTGGATATGAATGACGTGGTAATCCTATCAGGTCCAAGAGAGTCTCTCTTTAACTGCACTACATTTTCATACCATATAGCTGTAGATTCCACTTTGGTTTGTTTTAAATGACATCAAATTTGTTTTGAAAGTAATTTTAAATGTCTTTGGAAAATTAATTGTCTTTTGGAATATTGTTATGCTTTTTATTAACTCAAAAAATAAAGTATTGAATTGTATTGTATTTAAAGGCACTACGGAAAATCATTTTTTGTCTCTTTTTGTTGGAGAGTGTTCTTTACAACCCAAAAAATCTTTAGCTTGCTTTCAGTATTTAACTTTTGTATTTTTGGGGATTATTGATTGAAGGAGTGAGAAACCTATTGCCAGCCTGTGGGTGCGGACACTCCTTTGTCAAACTCTAAAACTGGTTCTGATCAGTTTCTCCATTTTCCCTGGGTTTAACTTCTGCCTGGCTGGTGAGTCAAAAGGGTGGGCAGGCCTAGGTGTAAGCTGCACCTGCCAGTGACAGTGATTTCCCCAGATTACCCTCTGAAGGGCAAGGTCCTCCCCAGCCATTCAACCAGGAAGACACACACCCAGGTCCTATATGCACTCTCTCGGAGTGTTGGGAGGTGTATTATTAGTAGGGTTAAGTCTGCAACTACCAGTAGCAATAAGGCCACCAATGCAAAGTAAGGTCCAGATAAGGTCTCAATAAATATTACCTTGTGCAACCCTTGGTAGCTGGCAATGAGCAGGCAGGCTTAACTTAAGAGACAGACATGTAAAGCATTTGATAACACCAATACATTAAATAAGTAAGAGACAACACAAAATAAAAATCCTACATCAATAAAAAAAGAAATATTTGTATCTTTAAAATGACACGAAAATGACAAGAATCCAATATAGGGATCGAGAGATATGATTTTTTAAAGATTAAACACTTTATAATGCTTAAAAACCTAAAGCGCCAACTTGGGGCATCTGGTTCTGCTTGACCGGGACAAAGTCAAAGTTTGAGACCAACCATAATGGAGCCCTGGTCGGAAACACTAAGCAGGAGTGCCCGGACAAAATGTTACCTTCACACTTAGTAACTTTTCTGTAGGATTTTCTCTTAAAAGCGAGCAAGGCACTTCATCAGGATGGATCTACAGTGGGATCACCGGCATAGTTCAGCGGGAAATCCTGGTCAACTCCTTGAAGTCTTGAGCTCTGGAGCTTTCAGCGGGGTGAACCCGAAATCCAGGCCAGATCACAGTTGAAGGTAATCGGCTGGACTCTTGACATCGGGGCAGTCCACTTGTGGAGCTTTTTCCAAATGCTGTTCCAAACTTCTCCAAACTTCAATAACTTCTTCCTGAAGTTCCTCTTGAGGGTTCAAAGTGTCCAAAACATAAATTCGAAAGTCTAGAGGCTCTGTGATGGTCCTTGGAAGTTTGGGACTACAATTCCCACAATGCACGTGGCCAAATCATTAAAAGTCCACTGGATGCACTCCAGGCTAGGGACGTCTTGAGGGAGATGGTGCAGGGAAGCTCTGTTAATCTGTTGCTTTCAGGGAGTTCACTTCTTAATCATTTTTGAAGCAAAGCACTCAGTCTGTACTTCCAAGTGTGCAACAGGAGCAGTCTTTCAGGGAGCAATTTTGTGTGGTGCAGACCAGAGTTCCAGCAGGGCGGTCTGTCTTCTTGTAGTTTCAGGCAGCAAAACTGAGTTGCTATGCAGCTCTCTCACTCTGACATATGTATTCAATGATCTGGGGTGACAAGCAGGGGGGCACCCCTGTCCAATAAGGTGCAGGGTGCCACCCTAAAGCACAACAGCTTCCTCCAACGTGTGGCATATGTTTGTCCTGCAGAGAACGGCACTTTAAAATTCAAGATGCAGATTTTCTCTCCTTTGGAGTAAGATCTGGCTATACCAACCTCTCCAGTAACACTCCCTTTCCACCTGCTTTCATTTCCTGCCCTACGATCTGGCTAGGGGTACAGAAAGAGAGGGTAGGTCTGGTAAGCATTCCTTAAAGTCCTGCTCTTTTTGAAGCCCAATTTGATTTAGCCAGCCCCTGACCTGGCATGTTCTCTGTAGATGCAGAGCTCCCCCATCAGATAACATCTGCCTTGGGGGGTGGGGTCTGGCCGCACAACAGGATGGCCCACTTGAGCCCGGAGCTCCATGTCGTGAGGAGCCCCGGACGGTGGCGAGTGCTTTCTGCGGGCTTTGTAACAGCTGAAAATTGTCTGTTGACATTACAGAAAGCCTGAGGTTTGAGACACTACATTTCTTGTGGGGAAGATCAATCCCCGTCATGTGTTTTATGCATATATAGATGAGGAAGCCTTTTCTGACAGGAAGAGAGACACTCCGTGAAATATGAAAATGATGCACTTGAGCTCTGTGGTAGCAGAAAATTGGTTGCTGGCATTGCGTAAAGTTTGGGGCTTGGAATGCAACATTCCTGGTGAGCAGAATGACCCCCAACACGTATTTTCTCTGTGCACGACTGAGGGAGCTTATCTGACAAAAAGAGCTGAGGAGGGAACAGCGATCCTCAATCAATCAATCAATCAATCAATCAATCAATCAATCAGGTGTTTGTTAAGCGCGACTACTCACCTGTAAGGGTCTCAAGGCACTGGGGGGTGGGGGGTGGTCGCAGGTTCCAGTTCATCAAGGAGGGGGTCTGTTGAAGAGCCAGGTTTTGAGGTTTCTTGCGAAGATGTGGAGAGATGTTGTCTGTCTGAAGTGGAGCGGAAGGTCGTTCCAGGCTCTGGCCACGTGGAAGGAGAAGGAGTGGCCTCCCGATCTGGTCTTTCTAGTGCGAGGGACCATGGCGTAGGAGAGCTGGGCTGATCGTAGGGTCCTTTGGGGTGCGTGGAATTTGAGCGGCTGTTCAGGTATGCTGGTCCGGTGTCGCGGAGGGCCTTGTGAGCGTGGTTTAGCATCTTGAAGGTGACTCTAGCTTCAATGGGGAGCCAGTGAAGTGTGAGCAGGTGCTGGGATATGTGGCAGTGTCTTGGCAGGTTGAGGACCAGTCTTGCAGGGGCGTTTTGGATGTTCTGTAGCTTGCGGGTGAGGCTTTTGTTTATTTCGGCATAGAGTGCGCTGCCGTAGTCGAGCCTGCTGGTGACCAGGGTGTGAGTGACGGTCTTTCTGTGTTCGAGAGGGGTCCATTTCAATGTCTTACGTAGGAGGCGGAGGGTGTGGAAGCAGGAGAACGAGACTGAGTTGATCTGGAGGTCCATTTTGAGCTCCGAGTCCAGGATGATTCCCAGGTTGCGTGCGTGGTCCGCGGGGGTGGGCGGGCTTCCGAGGGCGGGGAGCCACCAGGTGTCATTCTAGGCTTCGGCGTTTGGGCCCATGATGAGTACTTCTGTTTTGTTGGTGTTTATTTGTAGGCAGCTGTTTTTCATCCATTTGGCGATGGCTTCCATGCCTTCTCGAAAGTTCTGTCTGGCGGTGTTGGGTTCATTGGATAGGGAGAGGATGAGTTGGTTGTCGTCTGCGTATGACACAATGTTGAGTCTGTAGGTTCTGACGATGGGGGCGAGTGGAGCCATGTAGACGTTGAAGAGCGTAGGGCTGATGGAGGACCCCTGGGGGACTCTGCAGGTGGTAAGTGTAGGGTCTGAGAGGAAAGGGGGAGTCCTGAAGTATTTTGAAATCCGAGTGGCCCCAGTCAGTCCTGATATATTTTGGCAACTCTGAGAAGGATTCGTGCCTTTTCCAACAACAAAATGTTGTGCCTTTATTGCCTGCACTCTTCACTACAGGCAGGTAATTTTGAGGAGACTAATTATACTACTGGCTACATTGTTGTGAAAAGTGCAGACTACACTGGAGCAATACCCCGGCCTGAATTTCTGCTATATTGCTACTTCACTAATGCAATAATGCGGTAAACTTTGAATTTTAACTTTGCAAACTGTGCTGAACTCACAATACAATATAATATAATAATATATTCTTGAATAATTATCAATATACTTCAGCTATTATTCTGCCATACTGAGGAATAGGAGAAGACCTTTCTATGTATTGATATGTAATGATATTTTATTGAACTATGGCGTAACAATATAAAACATACACAGTAATGCCCTTACATTGCTAAATATAAAAGCTGAAGGAGAATTGCCTGATCCTCTGAGATTAACTCTGTTTTATGGCAGATATATATTGGATCTATATTAGGCTGAAACTATCAGTTATCATACTACTTTCTTGTGTACTTTCTGCCCAAATAATAGTTGCAGGCATAAATTAACCCTATGTAACAAGCATATCAGCACAAGAAATACCTTATATATAAAGTTGTTTGGACTTGAGTGCACTTTCTAAATCACAAAACAAATTACTATCTGCTGTTCTTCAATCATCTTCCTGGCATATGAACTACTCCTTTAATTTGAGTGAAATATATTTGAAAAAGAAAAATGGCCCTGACATTTCTATATCAAAGGACTGCCACTAACAAATTAAAGATGCCTTCTGGTAAGACAAATGGGAAACCTGTTAAACAGTTCCTCTTCTAAAAAGCTCTAAACCAAGGTCGTTCTACATCGGTATAAGGAGTACTGCTACCTTGGCATTAAATCACCCCTCTCCTACGACGTCATCATCTTCAGCTTCCATTATGGATCACATCCTCCAAGAAATCTCTGCTGTAAGTCGACGATTAGAAGGTATGGAAACTTCTATATCCACTCTCACGACTGAAACTAAATCTATTTGCTTGGCCATTACTGGATTCCAAAACTGGATCGATGATTTATTGAAACAAATGAAAATAGTAGAGAACAGGCTTGATGCTACACTAGACTGTGACCGAGAACTTCTCTTGCTTAGAATCAAAATAGTTGACTTGGAAGACAGAAACCGTTGTGACAAAGTTTGCGTTTTTGGCTTTCTGGAAAAAATAGAATGGTTGGATGCCAAATCCTTTCTCAGAGATACTCTACCAAAACGTACAGGTCTTACATTTGATCTACCATTAGAGATACAGCAAGCCCATCGTCTTAGACTGCCCAATAATGGCAAAAATATATGACCCGCACGCTTATCGTCTGCTTCCTGCGTCATGAACAAGCTTGTCAACTGATCGTAACAGCTCGTACTCAAGGTCCGTATATATTCCAAGGTCATGAAATCAGAATGGTAGTGGACTTTTCAAAATAAACTAATGAACGACTTAAAGCTTTTTTTTCTCTTCGACCCCCGCCTTCGTCAGCTTGATGTCAAATATTGTCTCTTCAAGCCTGCATGCTTACGAGTCACCAAAGATGGCATCTCCAAATACTTCTTGAATCCAGACGAGCTTTGTCATTTTCTGGATGATGTTCTTCCTCAAAACATGGAATAAACAGAATCCTTACCGCAAGTTGAACCCCAACATCTATTATTGAAATCTATGATAGCTCAAGGTGAAAGTCAACGTAATTAAAGCCGGTCCCAAAGTAGAGGACGAGACCTGGATCGACTCATATGCTCCCTGGGAGATCGCGAACAGGCCACTCAGGCAGTAGGTGCCCTTACACAGGAAAGAGACAGGGATAAATCACGCTCTCCTCTTAGATACCCTTCATGTGTAGAAGAAATATCTTGAACTATGACTGTTCAATTGACTTTCTTCATTAAGCACCAGATGGAAGTTTGTCCCGTTGATGATTTCTGGAAAAGATAATCAGATGAGTACTTGAACATCTCTTTATTTGTCGTATGTATTTGTTATATGTTTTTTATAATTATTTGATTTGTTCATTCTTATTCTCCCCTCTACTTTTCTTTTAAACCTGAACCAATGATAATACCAAATTATTATTCTCATCTTCTATCTTATTCTTTTTCCTATCACCCCTCAATTTATATACATGTTAATATTGATCTGTGTTCAGAATTTTTATTATGCTTTGCTAAATCTCATATGATAAAGAACTAAAATATTTTATTATGTATAAAAATTCTTGCTTATCTGTTATAAACGTATTATAAGTTTCTCGTACACTACAAGTACTACTATATTCCTTCTTTCTTTCTTAATACACCTTTCATACATCTTTCTCTTCTCCTTCTTAGCTATCCTACATGCATAACAATGCATTAATTGCTTTTAATATGTAATATATAATTGTTTTGATATTTAATTATATAGTGATATGCATTTATAATATATTGATTCTTAGGAATGATAGCATTCAATTATTATAATTGCAAATTAGGAAACATTTAATGTTCTTTACTCATTTCCTCTTTTGTGTACAGTCTGTTTTATTTTAATTTACATATCATATATTAATAACCTGTTTCCTAATATTTTCCCTCTCATTAGATATTGTTAAAACTGTATAATATAAACATTAGATTTATAGACTAAATAGATGATTGGCCACCTCTTGTTATTAATTGGACATGAATTGATTACAAATTTTTGTTATTACCATGCTCCTCCTTTATCAACTCTTCCTATATATCTTTCCCTTCCTCCCCTTCCCATCTACTTATATACTATATATGATATTACTAATATATGATTATTTATATGTTATTTATTATTCAATTGCCTTAATAATTAATTATGATATTATTGTCTTTTTACAGGAGTATTTAGATTTTTTATGATGAGATCCTATTTAAATGTGATAATAATGATATGCATTTATAATATATTGATTCTTAGGAATGATAGCATTCAATTATTATAATTATTATAATTGCAAATTAGGAAACATTTAATGTTCTTTACTCATTTCCTCTTTTGTGTACAGTCTGTTTTATTTTAATTTACATATGATATATTAATAACCTGTTTCCTAATATTTTCCCTCTCATTAGATATTGTTAAAACTGTATAATATAAACATTAGATTTATAGACTAAATAGATGATTGGTCACCTCTTGTTATTAATTGGACATGAATTGATTACAAATTTTTGTTATTACCATGCTCCTCCTTTATCAACTCTTCCTATATATCGTTCCCTTCCTCCCCTTCCCATCTACTTATATACTATATATGATATTACTAATATATGATTATTTATATATGTTATTTATTATTCAATCGCCTTAATAATTAATTATGATATTATTGTCTTTTTACAGGAGTTTTTAGATTTTTTATGATGAGATCCTATTTAAATGTGATAATAATGATATATGCTGTTATTTTAAATGTAATATTTAATTACTATTATTACAATGTTAACATTAGCTTTCTTGAATGTATTATATATTTGACAATTTCACATTATATTGCTCTTTCTCGTCTTATTTATTTTCTCCCTCTCCTTCCCTTCTTTCTTTCTATTCCCTCATCCCCTCTTGCATGATACCCTCAAGATATACATTTCTCTTCTACACTCCTTTACTTCAATAATCCTTTACTCCTTCATTCCATTATTCTTGTATTTCTCTATTCCTTTAACCATAACTTTAAATTTAATCCTACTGTTTGAAAACTATTATTATTTTTGCGTAGATGCGTTCTTCACCATTTACTCTGTCACCAGATGGGGCACAAATAGCCCAAACGTTTAGACCCACAGTAAGCAGTTCTTTCATAATGTCCCTTTTTATAGTCACAAGGCACCCCCACCACGAGGGCACCTAGAGGAGACCTTGGGTGCGACTTATATGTACAAATAATGTAGATTACCACTTTGGAAGTAATGTGACTGAAGTTGTTCTCTTTCTTCCTATTCCTATCCAGATACATCCACGGCCACAGGAGGGGACAGCTCCACGGACCAGGAGGAGCCACAGAACCTGACAGGGACAGAAGGAGAGGAGTTGGGGGCACCCAGTGGCACGGAGGGTGAGTGGAGCCATACGAGGAGTCGTCAGCACCATCCCCCCCAGCTGAGGACCACAGCAGCTCTGAGGATGACTCCCTTGTGGAGGCGGGTGTCAGCAGCCACCAAACCCCAGCTAGTGAGGCTGTCCCCGCCACTGCCCCCACCACCACTATCACCACCCTCTCATCCCAGAGGTCCGTGGAGGCTCCCGTGTTCTGGAGCATGTCTCCTTTGTGCCAGGCACTGCACCCCCTGCCCCTGTGTCCCCTGCTGCCCTGAGTGAGGAGTCTGTGGACTTACTTAGACAGATCCATGTAGGGCAGACATCGATGCTGAGTGTCCGCCATGCACACACCACTCTGTTGACGCAACTGGTGTCGTTCATGGAGGGAATTTTATCGGGCATGTCTGGCCTACAGAGGACCAATCAGTCTGTGGCCTCCTCCCTGATGGCAGTAGTGTCCCTCCTCCAACAGTCCCCCACCCCTCCTACCCCTGCACCACCCATGATTCCTAGCAACCTACCTATCCCAAGCACACACACACCTGTGCATTCTCACAAAGCCACAGACACAGGCAGCACACAAACACCCAAACCAAGGGCTAGACGTGCACACAAGCAAGCACAGGGGACTGATACCACACTCACAGGGGATGGTTTGCAGACACACATACACAGTCATCCACAACCACCCGCAGTCCTCCGAAACCTCTCCCTCCCAGCCCCCTTGGCCTCTTCCCCACTGACCCACCAGATCCAGATTACAAGGGGAAGAGGAAGTCCCCACACACAGAGGGGAGTGCCCCTCACACCCGCACACCCTCCCCGAGGCGCAGTCTGACTGAGACCCGCAAGTCCCCCCGGAGCCGGAAGAGCAAGACCCCACCGCCTCCATGCAGCTCCAAGGCAAAGTCTCCATCCTCCATCCTCCAGGCCACCACTCCAGAGGTTCCACTGCCACCCCTGCCCCGGGTTCCCCCACCCACAGATACACCATCCCCAAAATGCTGAGACCCTACCCCCTACCACTTGCTCCTCCACACCCGGTCAAACGGTTAGTGCCACTGATGTAGGGACCGTGTCCCCCCCTCTGTCCTGCCGACTTCACCTGCACCCCTTCCACTCACATGGATTTAGGCACTTCAGTGGAGTCCACGACCACCCCGTCTGACGTGGGCACTGCAGTGGTGACCCAATCCACTCCATCTGACCTGCCCACTGAAGTTGTGCTGGAACCCACCCCATCTGACTTTTGCCCCACAGTTGTGACTGCACCCATCATTTCAGTCAGTTCCACTGCAGTTGCAAGTTATTCTCCTGCATCCACCACCCCATCACTGCCTCCTTCTGCTGCACCCTGATCCTGTCCCTGCGGTGCCTGGCCTGTCCCCATGTATGCCCCTCCGAGGTGAAGTCCCCTGTCCTTCCAGTGCAGGGAAGCAACGTGTGACAGTTGCCACTCAAGTTCACTCCTTGTAATTTGATGATGGACTGGCCATTGGCCTTTTGTTTTAACGGATGTTTCAATTTTCATCTGCAGAATAAAGCTTTATTCTTTATCCTTGTGAACTTGATTTAGCTGTACATTAGGTTGATGATGTTTAGCATGCCCTTGCACCTGTTTCCAATGTTGAATACTGAGGTGTTGATGTGAGGTACTCCATGTGGTCCATGAGATATGCATCCTCTGCAGCTAACTGTGTGTGTCATGTTCAACAATTTGTGGACATCTCTGTGAACATTTCATTTGCATGGTCACATCTGTGGCTTGGACCCATGCACATATGATGTGCTTCCCATTGTCCAATTTGTCTATTTCCCTGACTTTGGGTGCATCTCCACTGGACCTACAGGTGTGGGTATCATTGGGATAGGAGCAACTGGGTCCTCTGTGCAACTTGCTGTACATATGTGTTGAGTATGTGCAGATGACTTAGGGGAGACTCACGTACCCAGGCTGTTGTGACAAGAGCCTTCATTGTGTGGTAACTGAAGGCTGACTGACCAAGTGTTCTGCTGACATGAGTGGGACGTGCTGTGACTATGTTTGGAACAGCTGGACTTACACAGGAGTTGGGTCCCCTCAGACTATGTCACGGATGTGTTGTCCCGTGACATAGCCTGGGCCCATGGTGTGTGTTGTATGAGCATGTAGGTGTCCACATCCCTTTTCATACACAGGCAGTGTTCCCTTGATATGTTCCTGTTGTTGATGCTTGCTGAGTGGTACTGTGTTCATCCCACAACTTTGCCATGGGCTACCAGATGTGTGGGTGCATGGCACACTACTGTTAATTGGTGGTTCATCATTGGGATTTGTCTGTTCTGAGTGGTGATGATGTGGTCGGACGCAGGTGGGACACAGTCAGGGTTCCCAAGGCACTTGTTTGTTCGCAATATCATGTAGTTGTCCCTAGGTGGTACCTTTCAGTGATTGAGACATGTGTAGGTGCGTGTGACTGCTCCCACTTGTCCGGTTCAGGGCTGCAAAGTTTGCCGGTGTCAGCATGTGTGCCTTGTGGTTCCCCTTGGGTTCTGCATTGCCCTGGGACTGTGGCAGGTATTCTGAAGGTTACGTTAGCTTTGAAGTCATGGCCATGTACCGCATACTGTGCAGTTTGTCTGTCATTCACCAGGGTTGTAAACTGTCCTTGTGTGATGAGTCTGTGCACCTTAGTTCCTCCCAACATTCCTGTGTTTGTAATGGGTGCATGTGCAATGTCACCTGTCCATGTGGGCTTCCGAGATGCACATTGTTGCAGTTCAGGGTGTGTGGTGTTGAGGGTGGACTGATGTAAATGTTTGCATGGATGGTCCCCTAGCTCCCATTTGTCCATGGATGACGGGCCATGCTGAGTGATTTGTGTTTGTGTAGGTGTGATGTATGTTTGTGGCACAGGACACATGTCTGGGTTTCCCAGTTTGTTCGACATCTACCTTTGTCATCACAGTGGAGGTGTCATGCATGCTTGTGTCACCCCAATGTCTGGTCCCTGGGGGTAGTGCTGTTGTGTGTCAGTCTCTTGCTGTGTTAGTTGGTGTTCATTCCAGCTTGCGTCACATGTGTCTGTTGGGCTCCCTCTCATCTCACAATGCCTGATTGCCCACTAAGGGTGTCCCAATGATGGTTTACTTTTGTATGGCACTGTGTCCACATCTGTGTCACTGTGGTTCAGACCCCCTCATGTGTTGTGTAGTTGCCTGGGGATACTGAGACACACACACACACATGTTGTGTCAGATGTGCAGTGTGAGGTTGCCTGTTTGTGTTTGTGCATCTGCATCAGTGCATTGTTATCGCTGTTGTGGGCCATTGTCTGGATGCTGTCTCTGTGATTTTCCCTGCAGTCCCTGTGAGTCATATCACATCATTGTGCACATTCATCCTGGTTGTTAGGTGCCATTGCTGGCATGGAATAGGAGTTTGTGAGCTGACACCTACAGTCTACACAGGTTGTTTTAATTAGTGTGTCTGTTTTCTAGATGTGTGTATGCTTTGTGATGGTCACTTCTGCTCTTGTGTCATTGTACACTGTATGCATTGTCAGCCTCCATGTGTGGTGCTTGTCTGCATGTGGCCGGGAGTACGTTTTATTTTCACTGCACTGTTAGCCTCACCACATCTCTGTGGGAATGGGACAAAACCACTAGTTTGCCCCAGAAGTGTTTAATGTGTTGGGAGCAGGGATCATACATGCTGTTTGTTATTTGCAGCTTTGACCATGATGACACTTACCTTTTGGTCACTGTGATGAGGGGGGGTTTAGACCCCATCACCACAATGCTCGACATTTGCTGCAGTTTGGAACCCCACACTTAACTTTTGTTTTACACAGTGAGGGGGTGTTATTTTTACATTGACACAGTGCTATAGTGATGCTTGCCTTGTGTAGTGCACACTCATTTGTTGGTCACACATGTGCTGTTAATTACACTGTATGTTCGAAGTCATAATCACTGTTGTGGGCATTTGTCACAGACTACACACTGTTTTCATGATGTTGGGGGGATGTAATTTGCTGACATACCTAATGTTGGAGTATGATGGATGTGTGGCGCATCACCCATCCTACGAGTGGGGGTGGCAGGGGTGATGGGCAACATAAGCCCTAGGGGTGGGGGTGGCAGTAGTACTGGGCAACAGGTCCCCTATGGGTGAGGGCGGCAGGGGTGATGGACAACATAAACCCTTTGGGTGGGGGTGGCAGGGGTGATTGGCAACATAAGCCCTATTGGTGGGTGTAGCAGGGGTGATGGGCAACATGAGCACTATGGGTGGGGTGGCAGTGGTGATGGGCAACATGTCCCCTATGAGTGGGGGTGGCAGGGGTGATGGGCAACAGGTCCCCTATGAGTGGGGGTGGCAGGGGCGATGGGCAACATAAGCCCTATGTGTGGGGGTGGCAGGGGTGATGGCAACATAAGCTCTATGAGTGGGGGTGGCAGGGGTGATGGGCAACATGTCCCCTATGAGTGGGGGTGGCAGGGGTGATGGGCAACATAAGCCCTAGGGGTGGGTGTGGCAGAGGTGATGGGCAACAGGTCCCCTATGGGTGGGGGTGGCAGTAGTGATGGGCAACAGGTCCCCTATGAGTGAGGGTGGCAGGGATGATGGGCAACATAAGCCCTAGGGGTGGGGGTGGCAGGGGTGATGGGCAACAAGTCCCCTATGGGTGGGGGTGGCAGTAGTGATGAGCAACATGAGCCCTATGGGTGGGGGTGGCAGTAGTGATTTGCAACATTTCCCCTATGAGTGGGGGTGGCAGGGGTGATGGGCAACATAAGCCCTATGGGTGGGGGTGGCAGGGGTGATGGGCAACAGGTCCTCTATGGGTGAGGGTGGCAGTAGTGATGGGCAACAGGTCCCCTATGAGTGAGGGTGGCAGGGGTGATGGGCAACATAAGCCCTTGGGGTGGGGGTGGCAGGGGTGATGGGCAACAAGTCCCCTATGGGTGGGGGTGGCAGTAGTGATGGGCAACATGAGCCCTATGGGTGGGGGTGGCAGTAGTGATTTGCAACATTTCCCCTATGAGTGGGGGTGGCAGTAGTGATGGTCAACATGAGCCCTATGGGTGGGGGTGGTAGTGGTGCTGGCCATACAACCCCTATGGTGGCCTGCTGTTAGTGGCCAGGATGTGGATCCCCTGTATATGTGTGCCATTTTGCGGGTACGTGTCGTTTGTTTGTGTGGTAGGTGTCTGACTTACCGTCTGCGCCGTTGGCTTCGGTTCCTGATCCGGTCATAGATGTATAGTACTGGTATGACCTGCACGATGGGATTCATGATGTGTTTGTGTCGTACATGCTGCTTGTTGCTCCATCTTGTACCCGTTGCAAGCTGGTCCGTCTCGTAGCCCTGGATTGAGTTGTGGCGCGAATCGTAGCTGATATGCTTGTTTTCTAGATGCTGTGACGTGCCGTATGTGGCGACCCGTCCGGCGCGTAGGAAGTATGCATCGTACTTCTCAGGGAGGAAACTGCTATGGATACTGCTTCCGGGCCACTCGGTTCGACGTTCGGAGTTACGGCTCGGACGGAGAATGAAGCTTGAATCACAGCCTACGTGTCGGTCATGTTTTTGGCAGTTATGCGCATCGTACTTCATCTACAGGACGGACTGGCTACGGGTAAGTGTCGGTCGCACGGTAAGGCTACGGACAGCTCTCGCAGAGCTGTCCAACCCGGATTGGAATTGACCCCCTAGTATATAATAGGCCAAGGGGGTTTAGTGGCTCAGGAGATTTCCAGGACTGGAGTGTGCACTACTGCGTTGCTTGCTGTCATTTTTAAAGTCAGCCCTGCTTTGCAGACTGTCTTTAAAAGTAAATTAGTCAAAACGTTGACTTTGGAATTCCATGCACTGACTGCACACACCACAGTGAGTACATCACATCACAGGGCAAGCCCTGGCATCATCAACTGAACACTGCTCAAAGTGCCAACACTGTTTAGGATAAGCCAATTGTCATTCTCAACATCAACCATGGCACACATATCCCTCCTTGACTGGCACCCATATGTCTGTTGCATGTTGGATGCTAATACCCTAATGTCCCGACATGCACAACCCACACATCAGTTGGACAGGCAAGTGAACATGTAGGAGTATGTCACTATACACACAGCACATCTCTTGCCACTGACTCAGTACAGGTGTCCGGATGAAGGGATGGGCAGAGACTCATTTCAAATGCTTATGTGGCATGCCAGCAACACACAGTATGATGTTCTCATGTCCTGATAGTCAATGTCACAATGGGGTGCATGGTGCACACTTGAACACAATCCAGGATCACTCATAGCAAATTAAATGCCATGGCACTGGCATGCCTGGAAAGTCAGTCAACACTGTCTCCTGTCACAGGGGCAGGGCATCCAGACAACAACAGTATGCACTGTGTCACAATCATAGCTCAGGGGTAAAGCAAACTCTGCAGCTGACAAGTGCACTTGCCCATCCCCTGCAAACAACATATTCAGGACCCAGAAGACCCCACATCATGCAAATCAGACATATGAGTCTCTGCAAACACAACTCAATGTACATTAGCACATCACAGTCTGCTGTGCATGTAACCCAGCTGCCTGAAGTACACAGTTGCATACACCATTGTGTGCTGTCAGATAATCACACACCTATATGTCACACAGGTCTTGTCTCTCACAGTCACATCTCAGATGTCCTGCTGACCCTCAAAATCATGGACACCCAGTTGCATGTAACAGGAAGCCCCACCATAATGACACAGAGGCACACACCTGAAGGCACATGTCACGAAGCACAACCTGTGAGTTGATACACAGGAGTGGGATTACAGAGTGTCTCTAAATGCCCTTGAGGAGGCATGACTTCCCAGGTCTACGTGAAACAGTGTTTGGCCCTGGACAGTAGTCAGGTGGCTAAGCAAGTGTGACATACTTTATATACATACTCCTGAGGCCCACAAATTGGAGTCCCCTGCTGCATGGGTTTGTTTGAAATACCCCAGCCACATGTGGTGAGTTAGACCAGCAATTGGAGCACATATCAAGGGCACACACAGATCACATGTCAGATCCCAGGCATTGGGGAAACAATTGAACCACCCATGAAACACAACAGAGTCACAGGAACAGATGCTGTCCAGTATCTGAAGCATAGCTGACTGCAGGGACACAGTGCCCTAGTGACACAAGCAACAGACTGTAGGGGCCACACCTGTGGAACAGATGAGGAGGGTGCATCACACAATTGAGGGACCTGAGTATTGGACTACAAGACCTTCATAATATGGAAGTGTGACCAGGCCAAAAGACTGCAATTAGCATGTCAGACATAGTACACAGATTAGGCATGGACCTACCTGCTTCTTGATGCTGTCTGGCCTTCAGCTGCCAATCCAGGTCCGGGAAGACCACCGCCAGGATCCGGAGCATGTGGGGGGTCAGGGTCCGGTGTCCGCCCCTCCTGCGTGGAGGTGACAACTTCAGCTGGGCTCTAGCTATCCTCCGGGTCGGGCCCCAAAGGTCCTGCCACCTCTTCTGGCAGTTGCGGATCCGGCGCTTGTAGACCCACCGAACGAACTGCCTGGGCGATGGTCAGCCATATCTCCTGCTTCTGGTGGGCATCAACCTGTGAGGATGACAAAGTTAAAAGT
This sequence comes from Triturus cristatus, assembly GCF_964204655.1. Classification (NCBI taxonomy): domain Eukaryota; kingdom Metazoa; phylum Chordata; class Amphibia; order Caudata; family Salamandridae; genus Triturus; species Triturus cristatus. The sequence continues at coordinate 873,365,912 of NC_140590.1, forward strand.
ACATTAACACACATGCCCCATATTTGTGATGCACACATTTGGATATACATGTCATCATCACAAAGGGAAATGAGTTACACAGGCAGTGCAACCATGGGGAAGGACAAATCACCTGCATGTCTGACATGTTAACAAAGCCTGGGAAGTTTAAGCTTGCACTAATGCACTTTAGCAGCAGAACACCTGTTCATTACATGTACCTACACACTTTGGGGGATGAAAGCAGTCAGTCAGAATGCTTGCCACTGGTGTACACACTGCTAGTACTGCTAGTCAGACAACATGCACAATTAGGAAGGCAGTGGACTGCACACTTACCTGCTCCCCTGGTTTCCCATACAGCTTGCTGTACTGTGGAAGGAGCCCGTCCAGCAGGGCCTGTTTCTCCTCCTCAGTGAAGGCTGGGGCCCTCTCCCACTTATGTGTCATAGCAGGAGCCAGAGGATGCAGAGACAGCAGCAGTGGTAGCAGGGATGTGGTCCAGGAGCATGTAGTGCAGGCAAGTGAGCTCCCTGGGGGCCAGCCAGTCTTATATCTGTGCTGCAGAGGCAGAATCAGTGCCATGTGTCCCAAGTGATAGGTCTAACACAGTTGCATTCTATGAATCTGGCCAATCCATGGAAATGTACGACTCGTACATGCCTTCCGCATCGTTCAAATCTTCACCTTCATAAAACACTAGGAAATGCAACATTGTTGTAGGCATCCAACCGAATTTCCAGTGCACAACTCGTACAAGTTTTGAATCCGCATCCATCTCCAATGGGTGCGTCCGGCTCGGTCAACTGACTGTACGACGCGTATTTTGAAAATACACATGCACCCGTCTCCATACGATTCAATGGCCAAGGCGTACCGGACCTCATTGGTGTGACTATTTGACGGCTTCAATACACAATTACTTGCCAGGGACTCATGTGCACACCTACCACACTACAGCATTGGCCACACAGTGTCCCATGGCATGTAAGGCTGCATTCCCTGTGTGTTGGGGGGGCACATTTGGTTTGTTGGGTGGCACTTTTGTTCAGCCACTCCCAGGCTGTGCATGTGTACATGGGGCAGAATCCTTTGTGTGTCTTGCACATTACCACTGTGATGTGCAAATGTACAGTAATGGGCATGAGTCACGGACACAGTTTCATGTTGGATATGTTTAGGACAGGTCACATACACCCTGAGTCCTGGGGGTGATGGCATGTACGTCACAGTGAGACCTGTAGCCACAATTCTGATGTGCACCCACAGTCTGTGTGCATGTTGTGTCTCAGATGTGTCTGATCAAATGTGCCCAATGGGAGTCAGTCTCCACATCCATGTGGTATATGCAGCAACCTTGATGGTGTGTGTGTGTGTGTGTGTCTAAGAGACGTACATGTAGGGCCTGCAGGGACAACAGTGGGCACTACCTGTGGGACTCACGCTTGCCTTGTGGTGTGTACGCCATGTCCATGACATTGTCGATGTGGCAATACAGGGACACTGGGTAGCTGCATGGCAAAGATCTGTGATGCCTGGGAGACATCAGGCCTCACTTGTCACTGTGGTGTGTGTTTGTAACGTCACAGCAGTACATAGGTCGGCTGACACAGCCAGATGATTGGCCATTGCACTACATGGGACTCATGTGGACATGTGGAATTGAGATGCGAGGTGATGGTCATGTAGGTGACATATGTGTCCATGCCCAACAGCACACACCTCAGTACATTGTGTAATGTCATGATCTATCATGTGATATTGAGCCTGATCATGACCACACGGGTGGATGAACCGACAATCTTCCTTTGTTCATCTCTGTTCTGCAGGGCACCAGCGGTCCATCGACCATTCCCAGACCTTGCAATCATGCAGGAACGCGACTGCATCCGACGGTACCGCTTCACCAGGCCACTGATTGAGGAGTTGGCAGAGCAGTTGGCACCACATCTGCTACCTGGCCAGACATATCCTACAGTACTGACCCCAGAGGTGAAGGTGATGGCAGCCATGCACTTCTTTGCTACCAGTAGCTTCCAGTAGTTTAGTCATGTGCTACGCGATGTCTTGGAGGGGATGTTGCATTTCCTTGACCTGTACATCAAGTTCCCTAGCCCAGCTGAACTCCCTGAAATAAAGGATGCCTTTTATACACTGGGGAGGATGCTGAACGTCATCGGATCTATTGATGGTACACATGTGGCACTGATACCACCACAGGCACATGAGCAGACATACCGTAACAGGAAACATTTCCACTCGATCAATGCTCTGGTGGAATGTTTTGCAGACATGTGTATCACACATGTGTGTGCACAGTTCCCTGGTTCTGCGCACGATGCCTACATAATAAGGAGTAGTCGCATTGCAACGCTGATGTCACAGATGCCAGCTCAGTATGCCTGGCTTGTCGGTGTGTACTGACTTTATCATTATGTGTGTTTGTCAATGTTGTATTCCGCACTCCCACAAAACTCAGCTACTTGTTCATTTTTGTGTGTGTAGGTGACTCCGGATACCCCAACATGCCGTGGTTGGTGACACCCCTCAGGAACCCTGTGACACCGGCCGAGATGCGCTAGAATGAGGCACATGGTCGGAGCAGGAGGGTGATTGAGCGGACATTCGGACTCCTGAAAAGCCGCTTTTGCTGCCTGGACAAGACCGGAGGGGCCCTCCCATATGAACCTGCAATGGTGTGCAAAATAATCCTTGTTTGCTGCATGCTACACAACATGGCAGTGCAGAAGAAGGTGTCTCTCATCCAGGATGACGATGACCAACCTCCGGCACCTGTGGAGGATCCCGGCCTGGGCCAAGATGCCAGTGATGATGAGGATGAGGGTGACGTCCGCTCACAGCTCATCAACAACTTCTTCACCTGAATGTGAGTTTCCAGAGTTGTTATGTCAATGTATGGAGTTAGTAATCAATGAGAACCAGCTCTGGTTTAAATTGTTTGTATGTCTGCAGGTTTGTTTTTATCGACTGCCTGGGGCCCTCCATTAAAACAGTCTTTGGGACACCCAGGACAGTATTTTAAACCTCACTCAGAGCACACTCACAGCACCCTCACAAAACAAAAAGCCCGCTGCGCAGTAATCTGGCGTCAAAGCACACCTGAGGTACACTCGGTACCTCGGGTGGGGCCCAATGATGAAGCATGCCACCAATGAGGTTGGTGGGTGAGGGCCTTCATAAAAAACCTAATGTTTTTTTTTCCACCTGCAGACATACAAACTATTTAAGCCATAGCTAGTTCTCATTGATTACTAAAACATAAACTGGGGAAACGGACTAGCCTCTCTAGTTCTCCTCTCTCTGTTTGATTCTAACAATGTATGGAGTTAGCCTGGAATGTGTTGTGGCTGCTCTGTTGCTGTCTGAGTGTGTCTGTGTGCCACTTGACTGGATGCGTGCAGTGATGTGTTCATTCAGTTGGTGTGTACTCCACAATAGGGTAGTACTGCTAACTTGTTTTGTGTAGGTTTATTGTGACATGTTTTGTGCATGTGTATTGCATTTCTCTCCTGTTTTGCTGTGCTTTTGACTGTGTCTTGTGTCTGTCCTTCACAGGGTAATTTGCCTGTTGTTTGTTCAACACTGACCCCCAACACCCAGAATCTGACATCAGTGTGGAAGTAGTCAATTGACATCAAGTGATGTGCCACACACCCCTGGACAACAATTCTCAGACACTCTGTGACTGTGTGTCCACTGTAACGTACAATTGCCTTTCAACTATTTTTGAATAAACATGTTGCTGATGTGTAATGAACCTGTGCTATGCTTTGTTAGGTGCATTGTCTTTCTTCCCACATCTGAGTGACATTTGCTTACCTCACCTGTGGACTTGTTACCACTGACTGTGGATGGGTGTTGTGGTTATGCATACCAATGTGTTTCTGGTCAACATCATTGTGTGTGAATAGTAACATGGCCATGGTGAGTATGTGTTGTGTTGCCATAGTGGTGTGCCTACCTCACATGTGTCACATCACTATGACTCACCTAACGTTGGTCACATTGTTGCAATATTTGGCATGCACTGTGTTGTGTAGCAGATCGACATCTCCATGACACATGTCAATTTGGAATCACAACAGAGGCAAGTATGGTGTACTGGTGAGTTTATTTTCGAACATGTGTGAGGAAAGTGCACAGGATGGTATTGTATTGTATTGTATGGAGTTCTTGTATAGCGCAGCTGTCACCCAACGGGTATCCTGGCGCTTAGAGGCATGATGAATATGAAAATTAGGACAGCAGGAACCAACTGAGCTCTTAATCAGGAAACTTACTTCCTTGTCCTGGCAGATAGCCAGGTCTTAAGGTTCCTCCTGATGCCCATCAGGGAGTCGGCTTGCCTGATGTTTTGAGATAGCTCGTTCCAGAGACAAGCTGCTGCTGTACCGAAGGCCCTACCTCCCATCCTGGCTATCTTAACTCTAGCAATGTAAATCAGGCTTTGACTGGCAGATCGAAGAGGCCTTCTGGGCACATACCAAGAGAATCTCTCTTGCAGGGCTATCGGGCCTATATTGTGGAAAGCCCTATATACCATGCATAAAGACTTAAAGCTAACTCTATCTCTGATGGACAACCAGTGGAGGTCCCTAAGAGCTAGAGTGGCAGACGAACAGCGCTGTCTATCAAGAGCCAGTTTGGCCGCCATAGACTGGACTCATTGCAGCCCCTGCAGGATGTATTGAGGGGCACCCAAATACAGGGAGTTGCAGTAGTCCAGTCTGCTCAAGATTATGCTTCTAACCACTAGGGGTTTAGCCTCACTGGGTAGAAGAGGGAGAATTCGCCGAAGGGCTCTTAACAAGGCAAAGCAGATGCTGATTGTTTTATTGGCCTGTGATTGCATCTGGAGGTCCTCATCCACCAAAACACCCAGGTTGCGAACCATATTTGTTGCCACAATAGGATCCTCCTCAGGCCTAAGCCTAAATTTGCCCAGTAGGTGTTTGGACATTCTTGCTGCAGAATACTACAGCAGCTCTGTCTTCCCCCCATTGAACTGTAAGGAATTGGCCTTCAGCCAATCCGAGACCTGGCCCATACACGCCTGGAAGATGTTCATAGGCACCGCGTGCTTTCCTTCCAAGGAGAAAAGCAGTTGAGTGTCATCGGCGTAATTGACCAGGTTGATCCCATAAGAATTTATAATAGGGATCAGAGGGTGTAGGTAGATATTAAAGAGGATCGGACTAATTGCCGAGCCCTGAGGCACTCCGTGACAGACCGGAGACTTCGGGGAGGCAAATGGCGCCATGGTTACCACCTGTTGTCTATTTGATAAATAGGATTGCAGCCACTTCAAAACACAGCCCCTCACCCCCAGCCTATCCAGCCTCGTGATCAGTACTGCATGATTTACTGTGTAAGGCAGCCGACATATCCAGTAACACCAACACAGAGGAGTCACCATTATCGGCGCGCATTCTTAACTTATCCAACACAGTAGTCAAAGCAGTCTCCGTTCCGTGACCAGGCCGGAATCCGAACTGGTCCCTGTCTAGTAGATGGTTTTCTTCAAGATAACACGACAGGGACTTACTGACCATTTTTTCCAAGATCTTAATAGGAAATGGCAGGAGGGATATAGGTCGAAAGTTGGCTGGTATTGAAGGATCTAAAGATGGCTTCTTCAACAGGGGGGTTACCACTGCCTGCTTCCAAGCCTCAGGTACTACTCCTTCGCTCAGGGATTGGCAGCATATTTGTCGCAACCATGGGAATAGATCAGGACCATACACCTTCCAGATCTTATGTGGGAGAGGATCAAGAGGTGACCCAGATGATATCTCCTGGGCAATGGAGGGTGCTGTACATTGGTTTTGGAATCCAAAGTTCACATTAGAGTTGGAAGTGCTGGTAGATGAAATGTCCAGAGTAAAGTCCACAGTCATCTGCTACATTGGCCCAAAATGAACCCTCCATGTCATGTGGGTGAGTTGTGTGCGATTGAACAAGGTGAACAGGTTGCACACAAAGAACATTGTCCAGAACAGGTTTAGAGGCCCTGGGGGATGTGCTGGGACATCTGCCTCTCACATGTCCTTGCGGGCATGGTGGGCAGCCTGCTCCTGTTGCATGTCCTTGAGGATCCCCACTACCTGGCCAAATCTTCCGGTGCTATCCTGGTACGCATCTATGATGCGTGCCAGTTGGGGGTCATCATGCAGTCCAGACCCCTCTGCAAGGCGCGCCCTCTGCCTCCCACCCCTCCCAGCACCCCTATCCACACGGGCAGGACCAGCGGCGGGACGCACAAGTGACACTGGGACCCCTTGAGTGGTGTTGCTGGTGGTGTTTGCTGTAGCTTCCGGGGGGTCCTGTGTCCCTGTGCTGTGGGTGTTCAGTGGTCTTGGTCTATCTGTGTTGGCGGGGGTGCCCTGTCGGTGTCCAGATGCTGGAGGCGTGGGTACAGGGGGTGCAGATGTTGATGTTGCTGGTGCTGCATGATGACTCATACCGGAGGGGCCAGGTTGGTCGTCGTCATCCAAAGAGGAGCTCAGTGTCCACTAGAGTCTGGGCCTGGGAATCCTCTTCATTTGGTGCTGGGTCCCCAGCACCACCTGTGTTTGGAAGAGACACACAATGTGAGTTATGTTTCTGCAGGCATAAATGGTTCACAAACATGACATTTTCTACTGTACGAACAGATGCCTGCCTGTACACAGCTTTATCCCAGCTTGTCACTGACAGAGTTTGATATTGTTGTTGCCCATTTCCCAGCAGGGCCTTGTGCTCCCCACAACAGAGCGCAGTGTCAGACATCTTGTCAGTCCCTTCCCACTCCCTGTGAGGCAAGGATGGTTCAGTGTATGCTTGCTGGGCCATGTGAGTGGGTGTAGATTGTCTGTGACTGCGACTCCCATCATACTCTTGGCTACACCCCCTTCCCAGCATGCCCATACTTCCTCCCTCTTGACTCTGCTTCCCTGTGAGGGGGTGTGACAGCAGTGGCAAGATGGCTGACTGTGAAGTCCTGGTGTTTGTTGTTGTGTATTTCCCAGCAGGGCCTTGTGCTCCCCACAACAGAGCCCAGTGTCAGACATCTTGTCAGTCCCTTCCCACTCCCTGTGAGGCGAGCATGGTTCAGTGTATGCTTGCTGGGCCATGTGGGTGGGTGTAGATTGTCTGTGACTGCGACTCCCATCATACTCTTGGCTACACCCCCCTTCCCAGCATGCCCATACTGCCTCCCTCTTGACTCTGCTTCCCTGTGAGGGGGTGTGACAGCAATGGCAAGATGGCTGACTGTGAAGTCCTGGTGTTTGTTGTTGCCCATTTCCCAGCAGGGCCTTGTGCTCCCCACAACAGAGCCCAGTGTCAGACATCGTGTCAGTCCCTTCTCACTCCCTGTGGGGCAAGTATGGTTCAGTTAGAACTTGATGGGCCATGTGGGTGGGTGTAGATTGTCTGTGACTGCAACTCCCATCATACTCTTGGCTACACCCCCCTTCCCAGCATGCCCATACTTCCTCCCTCTTGACTCTCCTTCCCTGTGAGGGTGTGTGACAGCAATGGCAAGATGGCTGACTGTGAAGCTCTGGTGTTTGTTGTTGCTCATTTCCCAGCAGGGCCTTGTGCTCCCCAAAACAGAGAACCAGTGTCAGACATCTTGTCAGTCCCTTTCCACTCCTTGTGAGGCGAGCATGGTTCAGTGTATGCTTGCTGGGCCATGTGGGTGGGTGTAGATTGTCTGTGACTGCGACTCCCATCATACTCTTGGCTACACCCCCCTTCCCAGCATGCCCATACTTCCTCCCTCTTGACTCTGCTTCCCTGTGAGGGGGTGTGACAGCAATGGGAAGATGGCTGACTGTGAAGTCCTGGTGTTTGTTTGGCTACAAGTCCAAAGAGAGCCCCTGTGCTTCACACAGCAGCACCCAGTACGGGGTATCGTTTGCTGATATTTCACAGAGGTGTGGGTCAATGCATTCTACCCGGTGAGTTGTGTGGAGTTTGTGTTGAGGGGGGTGTGTCTCCAAATGCTGGTAAGTATGGTCAGAGCTGTCAGTCCTCCTTTCCACCCGGCCAGACATCCCATCATGAAACGTGCTTCCATTCTAGGGCATGCAAGTTATCTTTCAGGATGTCAGTCAGTGGTGTCCTGCTTCTGATTTGCGCACATGCCCTACCAGGGCCTTGTGCTCCCCACAGCAGTAGCCAGTGTCAGCCATCTTGTCAGTCATTTTCCACTCCCTGTGATGTGGGCATGTTTCAGAGAGGTCTTGATGGGCCAATCAGGAGGGGGAGCATTATCTGTGACTACAGACCCCATCATGCTTTTGGATACACTCACTTCACCTGCATCCCCACTATTCCTTCCTGTCAGTCAGCTGCACTGTGAGGTAGAGTGTTTGTGGTGGCAAACTGTCTGACAGTGTCTATTTAGCTTTGTGCCACTGCCTTGCTCTATTTGTTTGTAGATTGGTGCATGTCATGACACAGTTCCAAGTCACTATGAGATGGCAGGTATTGTGTTTGTCTGACTGGCATACAGATCTTGGGATGATTATCTATTTGTTACTGTAGCTTTGCTTGCGGTGCATGGTTTCACTGTCCCCTTGCCACACAATCTTGGGTATGTTGTTTGTGTACTCACCAGGCTCTGGTATGTCTGTTAGCCCATGGACGCTCTGTGGTGGTAGGATGTCCTGCACCTTTTCCTCCCAGGTCCTGAAGTAGACTGGTTTGGCAGGAGGGCCACCGCCGGTGCACTGACTCAGGGCGTAATCTTTTTCGATTAGTTTCTTGACCCTCCTGCGCACATCATACCACCTGTTCTAGAGATCATCCTTTGTGCGCCTTGCTGGTGCTTGAGCGTTCACCTTGTCCACAATCCTCGCCCACATCTTGGTTTTCTGTGACATTGGACCAATGTACCAAACAAATGTGGCTCTACTCTGATGATCTCGTCTACCAGCACTTCTAACTCACTATCTGTGAACTTTGGATTCTGCTTTGGGGGCATGGTGATGGGTGGTGGTGGTGAGGGATGTGTGTGTGAAGGTGCAAGTGAGGGTGGGTTGGTGTTTGTTTTGCTGGCTGTATGTGTGTGTGCTTTTGGATGAGGTGCTGATGGTGTGTGAGTTGTGTGATGGGTGAGTTGTGAGTGTGTCTGTGGTTGCTGTGTAATGGTGTTTGCTGCTGGCTTTGTCTCCTGTTTGCAAGGGATCATGGTAGGGATTGTAGTCCTGTATATAGTTGGAGTTGTGGGTGTGTCTCCAGGTTTTTTTTATTTGATATTTATTGGCTTTGTCATTGCTTGTTTGGTCCTTTTTTTGTCTTTTTTCCTTTGGGTTTTGTAGGCATGAAGGAGACGTTCATCTAATGGAAACGGACGCTGATGTTGGCTCGTGCGGACATCTCCGCCTCGTTCACGCTGCCTTTCTTCTGTGTTTGATACGCGTCGGTCGCGGAGATCTGTATTACTTGTGGGCCCGGTTTTCTGTGCGTGTCGGTCGTGCGGCTTGTTCTCCGTGCAAGTCGGTCTGGTTTTACAAGCATTGCATCGTACTGCGCGGGTCGAACATCGCGGGTACGGGTCGGTCAGGTTCATTCCGCGTTCGTGTCGGTCGGTGAAAATCGCGTCAATTTTCCGTCCGGTTCACTATTTTCCCTACGGCTCGGTCGAACGGCTTGTATTCCGTACGTGTCGGTTGTAATTCACAAACGTTGCATCGTACTGCACGGGTCGTACGGCGCTGGTCCGTGTCAGTCGCTATCCGGTCCGGGTCCGTGTCGGTCGGTACGATTTGCGACCAGAATCGGAATCGGCCCCTAGGTGTTAGAAATGGGGGTCTCTAGTTAACAGAGGTAGGTAACTTTGTCCAAATAGGGACCCCTGCTTCTAGTCAGGGTAAGGGGGATACACACTTTAGATAACCCCTGCTCACCCCCATGGTAACTTGGTAAAAGCAGACAGGCTTATCTCAAAGGCAATGTGTAAAGTATTTGTACCAACACTCACATTAACACAGTGAAAACACCACACCAGTTTAGAAAAATAAAGTATCTTTATCTAAACTAAACAAGACCAACATGACAAAAATCCAACATACAGATACTCAGTAAAATGTCTTTTAAAAGGATGTTGCAAAAATAAGCTTTTAGAAATCAAATAGCACCAACTGGGGCTATGCCAACATCAGGACAGCACAAAATCCAAAGTACGGTGTCACCCGCGAGGATCGCGGCGTAGGGCATAGAGTCACACAAACCCCCAAACAACAGTATCTTGGAAAATGAAATCGGTGACGTTGCACGGCGTCGAAGATGGCCGATGTCAGCTCCGGTGAAGATGCGTCATCGGCAAGTTTCATGAGTCACCCTAGGCGGTTATCGGCGCCGTGATAATAAGATGCAGGCACTGGTGAAGACGGAGCCGATGTGAGCGCTGGCATGGGTCATGGCCGAGCACTGCTGGCAGGTGCTGGAGCTGCGGAGCAGGCCGGGCACTACGTTGTTCACTTCACGAGCTGCTCCCTCGGTGTAGGTCGCCGCGTCACAGTGGCAGTGTCGAGGGTGTCGGGAACAGATTTTCTTGCTTCTCTTGGGTGAAGTCTTTTTGTTCCTAGGGCTTCAAAACAGGAGGAAAGCTCTTCTTCAGGCCCTTGGAGACTTTCTTTAAGCAGGGGACACAGCACACAGCAAAGTCCTTCTTCAAGCAGGGGACACAGCACACAGAAAATTCCTTCTCCTTTCTTTGGCAGAAACAGCAACTGTAGGCCAAAGCCAGAACCACAGCAAGGGCAGTGCTTCTCCTCAGTTTCTTCAGCTCTTCTCCCCAGCGAAGGTTCCTCTTGATTCCAGCAATAGTCTAAAGTTCAGGGGTTTTAGGTCTAATACTTATACCCAAAATGTATTTGATCCCTTTGTGCAAGGGGCTCTGAGCCCAGCCCAAACCAGTTCTGGGGGCACTCTGCCAGTGCACAACAAAATCCTTTGTCAGTGTGAGCCTTGGTTTCAGAAACACCACAGGGGGGCGGAGCCAGCATTGTGGAAGGCAGGTACTGCTCCTCCCACCACTCCAAATGCAGATCAGGCCTATTCAGCCTAGTGCTGACTCATCCAGACTCCTGGAGGCACTGCAACTCCCCAGCCCCTGTCACTCCAAAGCCAGACAGCAATCCACAAACAGGCAGAGGCCCACAGAAAGATTAAACAAGAAAATAGTCACTTTCTAAAAGTGCTATTTTCAAACACAGAATTTAAAAACCATCCTTACTAAAAGATGTGTTATTAAATTCTGACTTCAGGGATATCAGGCTCCAATTTTCTATATTACTCCTATGGGTAGATCTGCTTGTAAAACGTTACAGGGCATTCCCCATTCTCTTATATGGGCAAGATAGCCTTTCAATAGTGAAAAACGAAATTGTCAGTATTTCACTATCAGGACGTGTTACACACAACAGTACATGTCCTACCTTTCACATACAGTGCACCCTGCCCAGAGGGGGTACCATGGGCTTACTATAAGGGTGTCTTATGTGCAAGGAAAGGAAAGGGTAGGGCCTGGCAAGTGGGTGCCCTTGGCATGTCGACATGGCAGTTAACAAACTGCGCACAGGCACAGACACTGTGGTGGTAGGCCTGAGACCTCTTTCAGGGCTACTTATGTGGGTGGCACAACCAGTGCTGCAAGTCCACTAGTAGCATTTGATTAGCCAGCCCTGGCGCACTCAGTGCACTTTACTAGGGACCTACTGGTAAAACAAATATGCCACTCAGGGAGAACCAATCACAATTTCAATTGTCAATTTGCACTCGCACTTTGACACTGATCAGAGGTGGCAAAGTTGCCCAAAGCATCTAAGCCAGCAAAAACGAAATCCAGCACAGCATCAAAAAACACAGAGTTTAGAGGCAAAAAGTCAGGGAAAACCACGCCAAGGATGCCAGGTCTAACACTAGGGACTTATAGGTAGTTGGAATCCCCTTACCTTATTATATACTAGGGACTTAAAGGGTTCTGTTATTGCTAATTGTAACTATAATTATACCTAATTACCATATACCTTTTTCATCAGAGCACTGGCCATGGGCCTTGTTAACAGAGTCCAGGGCACAGTCAGAGAACGTTACTACCAGCATTAGTGAACAATTGGGGTGACCATGGCAAAAACGATGCCTTTCTCACAGAGAGTAAAACATATCACACCACAGGAGAGATATTAACAGTCAGGTGACTCTTAAAACTGGCAGAAAGATTTAGTCAGGGAAATGACAACTTTCTAAAAGTGGCATTTTCAAAATAGTCATTTAAAATTCCTCTTGACCATTAGGTTGGATCTTAAATTGAGTCATTTTTTGTAGCTAGTCCCAAACTGAAATTATGAACAGTAAGGAATTATAATGTAACCCAGATCTTGTCTATGTGAGAGGCAGCCTTTCTACAGTGAAAAGCAACTTAGGAGGTTTTTCACTGCCAGGACATGCAAAAATGTGAGTACATACGTTCCACCTTCTAAATACCATGCACCCTGCCCTATGGGCATTTACAGCTTACCTTAGGGGTGATTAATAAATATTAAAAATTAGGGTTTAGGCCTGGCATATAGTTTATTTTGCCAGGTCAATATGGCAATTTAAAACTGCACTACAATGAAAGGGCTGAGACATGTTTTTCAGTGCTACTGTCAAGGGGTACACAATGGACATTTCCGACATGTGTTCCCTCTAGGAAAAAGCAAGGAGAACGACCCACCCTCATGTGAGTTCTCATCACTGTGGAGGAAAAACCTGGAGGGAATATCATAATTGGCGTGGTCAGTCCCACTTTCCTTTGACCAGAAAGCAGATCCAGAGCTGACCCAGAAGTGGAGGAGCTGAGCTGTGCCGAGTTGTGTCGTGGGGAGCCGTGCGAAGCTGTCCGAGCTAAGTCATGTCGAGCTACCACAGTTTCAGAGCTAGCCCCACGCAACCCCATGATGTGTTTTGTTGCAGGGGAGATGCGAGGTGTAGCGCGAAGTCGCAGGGGCCGAGTTATGCTGAGCCACCGATGTAGCAGCACTAGCCCCAGGCAACCCCCCGTGAGCTTGGCGCTGTGACCAGCAAGGTAAGTGCTGCCAAAAATTGAGAACCGCACAGGGCGGAGAAGGCAGCAGCCCAGAAATCTCAAGAGGGATGCTGCAGAGCGTGCCCCTCGGGGAGGCCCGACGGGCTGGACCCTGGCGCAGCCTGTGGACTGTGGGCCTCATGCAGGTTCTGCCTCTGCCCTGCCTGTTCCTTAGAGCCGATTAAAGGGACAGTAACCTGGGTGCGACAAAGGAGGCAAAAGGAGGCAAAGGGGATCTTCTATCTCTTCCATCGGCCCTGGCCCCCACCAAACCAAGCCCTTGCAGCAGGAACAGCCTTGCGGCAAGGCAACGATGGCAGGCATGTGCTGCTGAGGAGCGAGAGCCGGGCAGAACGGCCGCCCGTCCAAGTACTGCAGATGTCCGAGGCAAAACGGTGAGGGGAGGCTACAGTGGAACTTACAGTGGCAACGGAGGCCCAAGCCCACCAAATCATTGGGATATCAGGGGCGTGGTCACACGCCGCATGCAGACCGTAGGGGAATGAAGCACGACAGTCGAACTTTCAGGAGCTCCCCATCTGACGAGAACTTGAGAGGAAAGTACCAGTGCCAAGGGAAGAGGCCAGCAGCCGGAGAGGGTGACTGAGGTGTGAGTGAGGGCAGGGGAGAAGCATGCACAAGCACGGCAGCCTTAGAGGCACGATGCAGAAAGCGAACCCAAGCAGAAGTGGGCCAACTAGGTCTGGGTGCCACTTGCCGGGGCACTGGAGCACCCGCTCAGGATTGCACCGACCCCATGAAATGCCTAACAGTTCAATCATAATTCCTTGTTCAAACATCTAAAAACTGCTGCAAACTATCTACAGTCTCCTTGCGTCAACTTTTCCCATAAAGGCATAACATAAAATCGTGGTTTTCTACTACTTAATTATAGCCAGTAGAGAAGGAAAAAATCAAGGCTAGCGCCCACGATCTGCAGGCAGCCAAATACCGAGAAAAAAATAAAAGAGATAAAAATGAGATCGGGGAAAATCTGCCAGGTAATCACACGGAAACCAAGGAAATGCGCCCAGTCAAAAAACCTCACCCCAAGTACCAAAAAAACAAATATGCAAGAAGAAAATGATAAGGCTCCAGGCCTACCGAGCCCCATAATCTAAAATAAATTGGTCAAGGAGACGAGGATCAGCAAATGAACAGGCTCTAACAACGAACCCAACGTAATCACTCCACACCCCCGGAAAAAACAGCTCAGAAGAAAACACAGAGGGGCCAATTCCGATTCCGGCCGCAAAACGAACCGACCGACACGGACCCGGACCGAATACCGGCCGACTCGGACCAGCGCCGTACGACCCGTGCAGTACGATACAACGCGAGTGAATTACAACCGACACGTACGGAATACAAGCCATACGACCGAGCCGGAGGGAAAATAGTGATCCGGCTGGAAAACCGACGCAATATTCACCGACCGACACGAACCCGGAATCAACCCGACCGACCCGTACCTGTGATGTACGATTAGCGCAGTATGATGTAATGCGTGTAAAACCAGACCGACTCGCACGGAGACCAAGCTACACGACCAACACGCACAGACAACCCGGCACACAAGCAATAGAGACCGCCGCGAAGGACGCCTACCAAACACAGAAGACAGGCAGCGTGAACGAGGCGGAGAAGCCCGCACGAGACAACAGCAGCGTCCGTTTCCGTCACATGAACGTCTCATACATGCCTACAAAACACAAAGGAAGAAACACAAAAAAAGGACCAAACAAGCAATGACTAAGCCAATAAATACCCAACACAAATTAATTGGACAAAGACAAACCCACAACTACAACTATATAAAGGACTACAATCACTACCATCATCCCTTGCAAACAGGAGACACAGCCAGCAGCAAACACCAGTACACAGCAACCACAGACACACTCACCCATCACACAACTCACGCACCATCAGCACCTCATACAAAAGCACACACACATACACACAGCAAAACCAACACCAAACCAACATTACTTGCACCCTCACACACACATCCATCACCACCACCACCCATCACCATGCCCCCAAAGAAGAATCCAAAGTTCACAGATAGTGAGTTAGACGTGCTGGTAGACGAGATCATCAGAGTAGAGCCACATTTGTTTGGTACATTGGTTCAAAGGACCCCATCTCACAGAAAACAAAGATGTGGGCGAGGATTGTGGACAAGGTGAACGCACAAGCACCAACGTTGCGCACAAAGGACGATATCCAGAACAGGTGGTATGACGTGCGCAGGAGGGTCAAGAAACTCATCGAGAAAGATCACGCCTTGAGTCAGCGCACCGGCGGTGGCCCTCCTGCCAAACCAGTCTACTTCAGGACCTGGGAGGAGAAGGTGCGGGACATCCTACCACCAGAGAGCATCCATGGCCTAACAGACATCCCAGAGACTGGTGAGTACACAAACAACAAACCCAAGAGTGTTTGGCAAGGGGACAGTGAAACCATGCACCCCAAGCAAACCTACACTAACCAATAGATAATCAACCCAAGATGTGTATGCCAGTCACACAAACACAACACCTGCCATCTCATAGTGACTGGGGACTGTGTCATGACATGCACCAACCTACAAATAAATAGAGCAAGCCACTGGCACTAAGCCAAATACATCCTGCAAGACAGTTTGCCACCACAAACACACCACCTCACAGTGCAGCTGACTGTCAGGAAGGAATAGTGGGGATGCAGGTGAAGTGAATGTAGCCAAAAGCATGATGGGGCCTGTAGTCACAGATAATGCTCCCCCTCCTCATTGGCCCATCAAGACCTATCTGAAACATGCCCACATCACAGGGAGTGGAAAATGACTGACAAGATGGCTGACACTGGCTCCTGCTAGGGGTTGTGTGCAAATCAGAAGCAGGACACCACTGACTGACATCCTGAAAGACAACTTGCACGCCCTACAATGGAAGCACGTGTCATGATAGGAAGGAGGACTGACAGCCCTGACCATACTAATCAGCATGGGGAGACACCCCCCAACACAAACTCCACACAACTCACCGGGTACAATGCTTTGACACACACCTCATTGAAATATCAGCAAAAGATCCCCCGTACTGGCTGCTGCTGTGTGAAGCACAGGGGCTCACTTGGGACTTGTAGCCAAACAAACACCAGGATTTCACTGTCAGCCATCTTGCCATTGCTGTCACACCCCCTCACAGGGAAGCAGAGTCAAGAGGGAGGAAGCATGGGCATACTGGGAAGGGGGGTGTACCCAAGAGTATGATGGGACTCACAGTCACACACAACCTACACCCACCCACATGGCCCAGCAAGATCAACCTGAACCATACTCGCCTCACAGGGAGTGGGAAGGGACCGACAAGATGTCTGACACTGGGCTCTGTTGTGGGGAGCACAAGGCCATGCTGGGACTGCTAGCCAAACAAACACCAGGATTCCACAGTCAGCCATCTTGCCATTGCTGTCACACCCCCTCACAGGGAAGCAGAGTCAAGAGAGAGGAAGCATGGGCATGCTGGGTAGGGGGTGTAGCCAAGAGTATGATGGGACTCGCAGTCACACACAACCTACACCCACCCACATGGCCCAGCAGGATCAACCTGAACCATACTCGCCTCACAGGGAGTGGGAAGGGACCGACAAGATGTCTGACACTGGACTCTGTTGTGGGGAGCACAAGGCCATGCTAGGACTGCTAGCCAAAAAAACACCAGGATTCCACAGTCAGCCATCTTGCCATTGCTGTCACACTCCCTCACAGGGAAGCAGAGTCAAGAGGGCGGAAGCATGGGCATGCTGGGTAGGGGGGTGTAGCCAAGAGTATAGTGGGACTCGCAGTCACACACAACCTACACCCACCCACATGGCCCAGCAAGATCAACCTGAACCATACTCGCCTCACAGGGAGTGGGAAGGGACCGACAAGGGGCCCGATTCACAGAACTAACTTAAGACAAAATACTAAACTTACTACCATTTTGGTATTCAAAGAAGGAACTTACTCATTTTGGTATTCACAGAAGGCACTTACTCATTTTGGTATTCACAGAAGTTAGGAGTCCTAACTTTAGGACTCCTAAATGCCTTCTGTGAATACCGAAAGTCTTAAAATTAGAATTTTTCTCAGTTTACTAGTAGTATAGTTAGGACTCCTAACTTTAGGGCCCCTAAATGCCTTCTGTGAATACCGAAAGTCTTAAAATTAGGATTTTTCTCAATTTAGTAGTAGTAAAGTTAGGACTCCTAACTTTAGGACTCCTAAATGCCTTCTGTGAATACCGAAAGCCTTAAAATTAGGATTTTTCTCAGTTTAGTAGTAGTATAGTTAGGACTCCTAACTTTAGGACTCCTAAATGCCTTCTGTGAATACCGAAAGTCTTAAAATTTGGATTTTTCTCAATTTAGTAGTAGTAAAGTTAGGACTCCTAACTTTAGGACTCATAAATGCCTTCTGTAAATACCGAAAGCCTTAAAATTAGGATTTTTCTCAGTTTAGTAGTAGTAAAGTTAGGAGTCCTAACTTTAGGACTCCTAAACTGAGAAAAATCCTAATTTTAAGACTTTCGGTATTCACAGAAGGCATTTAGGAGTCCTAACGTTAGGACTCCTAACTTCTGTGAATACCGAAGTGAGTAAGTATCTTCTGTGAATACCAAAATGAGTAAGTGCCTTCTGTGAATACGAAAATGGTAGTAAGTTTAGGATTTTGTCTTAAGTTAGTTCTGTGAATCGGGCCCAAGATGTCTGACACTGGGCTCTGTTGTGGGGAGCACAAGGCCATGCTGGCAAATGGCCAACAACAAGATCAAACTCTGTCCGTGAAAAGCTGGGAAAAAGCAGTGTACAGGCAGGCATCTGTTGTAAAAGTAGAAAATGTCATGTTTGTGAACTAACGATGCATGGAGAAACATAAATCACATTGTGCGTCTCTTCCAAACACAGGTCGTGCTGGGCACCCACTGACAAATGACGAGGATACCCAGTCCCAGACTCTGTTGGACACTGAGCTCTCTGGTCTGACTCTCTCACTGTCCTCTTTGGATGACGACGACCAACCTGGCCCCTCCGGTGTGAGCCATCATGCAGCACCAGCATCAGCAACATCTGCCCCCCTGTACCCACGCCTCTACCATCTGGACACCGACAGGGCACCCCCGCCAACACGGACAGACCAAAGACAATCAACACCCACAGCACAGGGACACAGGACCCACCGGAAGCTACAGCCAACACCACCCAAGGGGTCCCAGGGTCACCTGTGAGTACCGCCGCTGGTCCTGCCCGTGTGGAGAGGGGTGCTGGGAGAGGTGGGAGGCACAGGGCACGCCTTGCAGAGGGGTCTGGACTGCATGATGACCCCCAACTGGCATGCATCATAGATGCGTACCAGGATAGCACCGGAGGATTTGGCCAGATAGTGGGGATCCTCAAGGACATGCAACAGGAGCAGGTCGCCCACCATGCCCGCATGGAGGCAAAGTGGGATGCCCTTACTGCGGTGCATCGGGACACACTACAATGCCTCCGCCAGATC
Source organism: Triturus cristatus (assembly GCF_964204655.1). Taxonomy (NCBI): domain Eukaryota; kingdom Metazoa; phylum Chordata; class Amphibia; order Caudata; family Salamandridae; genus Triturus; species Triturus cristatus. The sequence goes on from NC_140590.1 coordinate 873,384,502, forward strand.
AACACCAACCTGTCCCCACCCCCCTGTGTGCCCACAACATCTGTCCCAACACCATCTGCCAGCGCCACAGGGAGGGAGGAGGACTCTGGCAGAGAGTCCCCTGCACCGCAGAGGCCTGCACATGAGGATCCTCCCCCCCGGAAGAAGAGGGGTCGTCCGAAGAAGGACATGTGAGAGGTAGATGTCCCAGTACATCCCCCAGGGCCTCTGAACCTGTCCTGGACAATGTTCTTTGTGCGCAACCCGTTCACCTTGTCCAATCGCACACAACTCGCCCACATGACATGGAGGGTTCATGTTGGGCCAATGTATCAGATGACTGTGGACTTTACTCTGGACATTTCATCTACCAGCACGTCCAACTCAAATGTAAACTTTGGACTCCCAAACCACTGTACAGCACCCAACATCCTGTGCACCTCACTCACACATGTTTGTAAATAAACTCACCAGTACACCATACTTGCCTCTGTTGTGATTCCAACTTGTCATGTTCAGGGCGAAGTCGATCTGCTACACAGCACAGTGCATGCCAAATACTGCAACAATGTGACCAACGTAAGGTCAGTCATGGGGATGTGACACATGTGAGGGAGACACACCACTATGGCAACACAAAACATACTCACCATGGCCACGTGACTCATCACACACAATGATGTTGACCTGAAACACATTGGCATGCACAGACACAACACCAAGCACAGTCAGTGGTAACAAGTCCACAGGTGAGGTAAGCAGATGTCACTCAGATGTGGGAAGACAGACAACGCACATAACAAAGCGTAGCACAGGTTCATTACACACCAGCAACACGTTTATTCCACAATAGTTCCACGGTAATTCTACATAACAGTGGACACACGCTCACAATGTTTTGGAGAATGCAAGTCCAGGGATGTGTGGTACATCAGTTGATGGGAATTCTCAACTTCCATACTGGTGTTCGCTTCTGGGTGTTGGGGGTCAGTGTTGACCACACAACAGGCAAAGAACCCTGGGAAGGACAAACAAGATACAGTCAAAAGCACAGACGAACAGGAGAGAAATGCAATACACATGCACAAAACATGTTGCAAAACACCTACACAAACACTAGTTAGCAGTACTACCCTATTGTGGAGTACACACCACCTGAATGGACACATCACAGCACGCATCCAGTCAAGTGGCACACAGACACACTCAGACAGCAACAGAGCTGGCTCAACACATTCCTGGAAACTCACTTTCAGGTGAAGAAGTTGTTGATGAGCTGGGAGCGGACGTCACCATCATCTTCATCATCACTGGCATCCTGGCCCAGGCCGGGATCCTCCACAGGTGCCGGACATTGGTCGTTGTCATCCTCATCCAGGATGAGAGGCACCTCTTTCCGCACCGCCATGTTCTGTAGCATGGAGCAGACCAGTATTATTTTGCACACCTTTGCAGGCTAATATGGGAGGGCCCCTCCGGGCTTGTCCAGGCAGCGAAAGCGGCTTTTCAGGAGGCCGAATGTCTGCTCAATCACCCTCCTGCTCCGACCATGTGCCTCATTGTAGCGCAGCTCGGCTGGTGTCACAGGGTTCCTGAGGGGTGTCAGCAACCACGGCATGTTGGGGTATCCGGAGTCACCTACACACACAAAAATGAACAAGTAGATGAGTTTGGTAGAAGTGTGGAATACAACAATGACAAACACACACAATGAGAAACAGTCAGTACACACCGACAAGCCAGGCACGCTGAGCTGGTATCTGTGACATCAGCGTTGCAATGTGACTTCTCCTCATTATGTAGGTACCGTGCGCCGAACCAGGGAACCGTGCACATACATGTGTGATCAACATGTCAGCAAGACAGACCACCAGAGCATTGATCGAATGGTAGTGCTTCCTGTTACGGTATGCCTGCTCATGTGCCTGTGGTGGTATCAGGGCAACATGTGTCCCGTCAATGGATCCAATGACATTTGGCATCCTCCCCAGTGTATAAAAGGCATCCTTAATTTCAGGGAGTTCATCTTGGCTTGGGAACTTGATACACAGGTCGAGGAATTGCAACATCCCCTCCAAGACATCGCGTAGCACCCGACTAAACATTGTTTGCGACATACCACCAGCAATAGCCACAGTGTACTGGAAGGTACCAGTAGCAAAGAAGTGCAGGGCTGCCATCACCTTCACCTCTGGGGTCAGTGCTGTAGGGTATGTCCAGCCAGGTAGCAGATGTGGCGCCAACTGTTCTGCCAACTCCTCAATCAGTTGCCTGGTGAAGCGGTACCGTCTGATGCTGTCACGTTCCTGCATGGTTGCAAGGTCTGGGAACGGACACGATGCACAGCTGGTGCACTGCAGGACAGAGATGCACAAAGGAAGATTGTCAGTACATCCCCCCATGTGACCATGACCACGATCACTCTCACATGCTAGTTCATGACATTACACAATGTACTGAGGTGTGTGCTGTTGGTCATGGCCACATATGTCACCTACAAGACCACCACCTCACATCTCAATTCCACATGTCCACATGAGTCCCATGTAGTGCAATGGGCTAATCATCTGACTGTGTCACCCAACCTATGTGCTGGGAGACATGAGGACTCATGTTTCCCAGGCATCACAGATCTTTGCCATGCAGAAACCCAGGCTCCCTGTATTGCCACTTCAACACAGCAATGGACATGGCGTAGCACGTACACACCACAAGGCAAGCGTAAGTCCCACAGGTAGTGGCCACTGTTGTCCATGCCCGCCCTACATGTACGTCTCTTAGACACACACCCCATGAAGGTTGATGCATATACCACATGGATGTGGAGACTGTCACCCATTGGTAACATGTGATCAGACACATCTGAGACACAACATGCACACAGACTGTGGGTGCACATCAGTATTGGGGCTACAGGTCTCACTGTGACGTACATGCCATCACCCCCAGGACTCAGGGTGTAGGTGACATGCCCCAAACATATCCAATCTGACACTGTGGCCTTCACTCATGCCAATTACTGTCCAATTGCACATCACAGTGCAAATGTGCAAAACACACAAAGGACTCTCCCCCCATGTACAAGATAACAGCCTGGGAGTGGCTGCACAAAGTGCCAGACAAAAAAACTGCTGTGGGCCCCTCAAACACCCAGGGAATGCAGCCTCACATGCCATGGGACACTGTGTGGCCAATGCTATAGTGTGGCAGGTGTGTGCAGGTGTCCATGGCCAGTATATGTGTGTTGCATCCGTCTAATAGTCACACTAATGCGGTCCGACGCGGTGACAATGCGTACGCATTGCACGGGTCATGTCCGAGCCGTGCGTAGGCCTTGTCATTGAATGCAATGAGGTCCGACACGGGTGACAATGCGTACGCATTGCACGGGTCATGTCCGAGCCGTGCATAGGCCTTGTCATTGAATGCAATGAGGTCCGACGCGAGTGACAATGCGTACGCATTGCATGGGTCATGTCCGAGCCGTGCGTACGCCTTGGCCATTGAATCGTATGGAGACGGGTGCATGTGTACATTCAAAATACGCGTTGTACAATCAGTTGAACGAGCCAGGCGCACCCATTGGCTCAGGACTGTCATGGAGATGGATGCGGATTCAAAACTTGTACGAGTTGCGCACTGGGAATTCAGTTGGATGCCTAAAACAATGTTGCAATTTCAAGTGTTCCATGAAGGTGAAGATTTGAACGATGCGGAAGGCGTGTACGAGTCGTACTTTTAAATGGATTGGCCAGATTCATAGAATGCAACCGTGTTGGACCTCTCACTTTGGACACATGGCACAGAGTCTGCCTCTGCAGCACAGATATAAGGCTGGCTGGACCCCAAGGAGCTCACTTGCCTGCACTACATGCTACTGGACCACATCCCTGCTACTACTGCTGCTGTCTCTGCATCCTCTGGCTCCTGCTATGGCACGTACACTGGAGAGGGCCCCAGCCTTCACTGAGGAGGAGAACCAGGCCCTGCTGGACGGGCTCCTTCCAGAGCACAGAAAGCTCTATGGGACACCAGGGGAGCAGGTGAGTGTGCTGTCCACTGCCTTCCTAATTAAGCATGTTTTCTGACTAGCAGTACTAGCAGTGTGTACAGCAGTGGCAAGCATTATCACTGACTACTTTCATCCCCCAAAGTGTGCAGGGACATGTACTGAATATTTTTCCTGCTGCTAAAGTGCATTTTTGCCAGCTTAAACTATCCATGCATTGTTAACATGTCAGACATGCATGTGAGTTTTCATTCCCCATGGTTGCACTACCTGTGTAATTATTTTGCCTTTGTAATGATGACATGTATATCTAATTGTGTGCTGCACAAATCTGGGGCATGTGTGTTAATGTACTTTTCACTTTGTCCTGTCCTCCTCACAGTTTGATGCCTACCAAAAGCAGGAGATCTGGCTGACCATTGCCCGGGCTGTTCGTTCTGTGGGGGTCTACAAGCGCCGTATCCGCAACTGCCAGAAGAGGTGGCAGGACCTTTGGGGCTGAACCCGGAGGATAGCTAGAGTCCAGCTGAAGCTGTCACCTCCACGCAGGAGTGGCAGACACCGGACCCTGACTCCCCACATGCCTCGGATACTGGCGGTGGTCTTCCCAGACCTGAATAGGCAGCTGAAGGCCAGACAGCAGCAGGAAGGGGGTAAGCCCATGGCAAAAACCAAAGGAAATGATGGACGGAGTGTTGAACATTGCAAGCACTCACCCCCAGTCAACTGATCTGGGTTTAATCCATCACCGTTCTTTAGCCCACTCTGCCACCCCAGTTCAGACATGGCCATATGCAAATCAGTCTGACCCTGTGCCTCATGGGAACAGTCCAGCCCGAACTGCCAAGCCATGTCTTCCCTGGACCAGAAACAAGCTTCCTAGGACCGGTTTCTGGCATTTTAGCCGTCTTCAGCCAGGCTTGCTTGAATCCAGTGGCAAAGTGAGCAAGGGACTCACGTCTGAGCATACCCTGCCAACTTATGGCAAACAAAGCAAAAACCAAAGGAAATGATGGACGGAGTGTTGAACATTGCAAGCACTCACCCCCAGTCAACTGATCGGGGTTTAATCCATCACCGTTCTTTAGCCCACTCTGCCACCCCAGTTCAGAAATGGCCATATGCAAATCAGTCTTACCCTGTGCCTCATGGGAACAGTCCAGCCCGAACTGCAAGCCATGTCTTCCCTGGACCAGAAACAAGCTTCCTAGGACCGGTTTCTGGCATTTCAGACGTCTTCTGCCAGGCTTGCTTGAATCCAGTGGCAAAGTGAGCAAGGGACTCACGTCTGAGCATACCCTGCCAACTTATGGCGAACAAACCAAAACCAAAGGAAATGATGGACGGAGTGTTGAACATTGCAAGCACTCACCGCCAGTCAACTGATCTGGGTTTAATCCATCACCGTTCTTTAGCCCACTCTGCCACCCCAGTTCAGACATGGTCATATGCAAATCAGTCTGACCCTGTGCCTCATGGGAACACTCCAGCCCGAACTGCCAAGCCATGTCTTCCCTGGACCAGAAACAAGCTTCCTAGGACCGTTTTCTGGCATTTCAGCCATCTTCAGCCAGGCTTGCTTGAATCCAGTGGCAAAGTGAGCAAGAGACTCACGTCTGAGCATACCCTGCCAACTTATGGCGAACAAAGCAAAAACCAAAGGAAATGATGGATGGAGTGTTGAACATTGCAAGCACTCACCCCCAGTCAACTGATCTGGGTTTAATCCATCACCGTTCTTTAGCCCACTCTGCCACCCCAGTTCAGACATGGCCATATGCAAATCAGTCTGACCCTGTGCCTCATGGGAACAGTCCAGCCCGAACTGCCAAGCCATGTCTTCCCTGGACCAGAAACAAGCTTCCTAGGACCGGTTTCTGGCATTTTAGCCGTCTTCAGCCAGGCTTGCTTGAATCCAGTGGCAAAGTGAGCAAGGGACTCACGTCTGAGCATACCCTGCCAACTTATGGCAAACAAAGCAAAAACCAAAGGAAATGATGGACGGAGTGTTGAACATTGCAAGCACTCACCCCCAGTCAACTGATCGGGGTTTAATCCATCACCGTTCTTTAGCCCACTCTGCCACCCCAGTTCAGACACGCCCATATGCAAATCAGTCTTACCCTGTGCCTCATGGGAACAGTCCAGCCCGAACTGCAAGCCATGTCTTCCCTGGACCGTAAACAAGCTTCCTAGGACCGGTTTCTGGCATTTCAGCCGTCTTCAGCCAGGCTTGCTTGAATCCAGTGGCAAAGTGAGCAAGGGACTCACGTCTGAGCATACCCTGCCAACTTATGGCGAACAAAGCAAAAACCAAAGGAAATGATGGACGGAGTGTTGAACATTGCAAGCACTCACCGCCAGTCAACTGATCTGGGTTTAATCCATCACCGTTCTTTAGCCCACTCTGCCACCCCAGTTCAGACATGGCCATATGCAAATCAGTCTGACCCTGTGCCTCATGGGAACAGTCCATGCCTGATCTGTGTACTATGTCTGACATGCAAATAGCAGTCTTTTGTCCGGGTCAAACTTCCACATTACGCAGGTCTTGTAGTCCCCAAATCAGGTCCCTCATCTGTGTGATGCACCCTCCTCATCTGTTCCACAGGTGTGGCCCCTACGGACTTTGGATTGTGTCACTAGGGCACTGTGTCCCTGCAGTCAGCTATGTATCAGGTACCAGTCAGCATCAGTTCTAAGCCTGGGCGAAGTACTACGCTACGCTCGCGTAGTTTGCGAAGTTCGCGCTACTTCGCACTACGCGAACTGCACGTAGCACAGTGCGAACACGCGTAGCGTAGTGTTGCGTAGTGCTGCGGTCATTTTTTGCTTGCTCGCGGTCCTCAACGTCAAGTTGGCGACCGCGAGCAAGCAAAATGACATCCCGGCAAGACTTTTTCCTTGTTCGCGATCAGCAACATCAAGTTGGCGATCGCGAGCATGGAAAATAAACCTCCCGGCGAGATTCCCAACGCGAGGAGGTCAGGTTTCTCATTGTGAGGGGTCGCGTATGCTCGCGACCGCTCGCGATGAGAAACTACCAGTTCGCGTTGAGAAAATCTACTCGAGCAGCAGAAAACTACAGCTCGCACTGTGCAAGATGCCATTTTCAATGATTGCACAGTGCCGGTTGCTTGTCCGCACTGTGCAATCATTGAAAACAACATCTTGCACAGTGCGAACATGTTACTACGCAGTTCGCGAAGTGCTACGCGTAGCTTGCGTAGTGCGAACTTCACTTTGCGTAGCTTCGCGAAGTGCTACTTCGCGAACTACGCCCACCCTTAATCAGTTCCCGTGAATCTGTTGTGTGTGTCATGGGTGGGTCAATTGTTTACACAATGCCTGAGATCTGACATGTGAACTGTGTGTGCCCTTGAGATGTGTACCAATTACTGGTCTGACTCGCAACATGTTTCTAGGGTATTCAATACAAAACCATGCAGCAGGGTACTCCAATTTTTGGGCATCAGGAGTAGGTATGGCAAGTATGCCACAATTGCTTAGCCACCTGAATACTGTCCGGGGCAAAACACTGTTTCACTTAGTCCTGCCCAGTCCTGCCACCTCAAGGGCATTCAGAAACACTCTGTAATCCCACTCCTGTGTGTGAAATTGCAGGTTATGCTTCGTGACATGTGCCCTCAGGTGTGTGCCTCTGTGTCATTAGGGTGTGGCCTTTTGCTACGTACAACCGGGGTGTCCATGATTCCGAGGGTCAGCATGACATCTGCAATGTGACTGTGGGAGACAAGACCTGTGTGACATATAGGTGTGTGAGCATTTGACAGCGCACAATGGTGTATGCAACTCTGTCCCTCATGCAGCTGGGTTATATGCATGGCAGACTGTGATGTGTTAATGCACATGGAGTCGTGTTTGCTGAGACTCATATGTATGATTTTCATGATATGGGGTCTTCTGGGTCCAGGATATGTTGTTTGCATGGGATGGGCAAGTGCGCCGGTCATCTGCAGAGTCAGATTTGCCCCTGAGTCAGTGCATATTGTTGTTGTCTGGATGCCCTGCCCCTGTGACAGGAGACAGTGTTGACTGACTTACAGGGCATCCCAGTGCCATGGCATTGAACTTGCTATGAGTGGGCCTGCGTTGTGTTCAAGTGTGCACCATGCACCCCATTGTGGCCTTGCCCATCAGGACATGAGTACATCATAGTGTGTGTTGCTGGCATGCATCCCAAGCATGTGAAATGAGTCTCTGCCCATCCCTTCATCCGGATACCTGTGATGAGTCAGTCACAAGAGATGTGCTGTGGGTCTAGTAACATACTCCTACATATTCACTTGCATGTACAACTAATGTGTGGGTGGTGCATGTTGGCACATTGGGGTATTAGCATTCAACATGCAACAGAGGGATATGTGTGCCATGGTTGATGTTGGAAATGACAATTGTCTTATTCTAAACAGTGTTGGCACTTTGAGCTGTGTTCAGCTGATGATGCCAGGGCTTGCCCTGTATTGTGATGTACTCACTGTGGTGTGTGCAGTCGGTGCAGGTGACTAATGTTGTTCTGTTACTTACTATTCCTATCCAGATACAACCACAGCCACAGGAGGGGACAGCTCCACGGAACAGGAGGAGCCACAGAACCTTACAGGGACAGAAGGAGAAGAGTCAGGTGGACCCAGTGGCACGGAGGGCAATTTCAGCCACACAGAGGAGTCGTCAGCAGGCCACAGCAGCTCTGAGGATGACTCCCCTGTGGAGGCGGGTGTCAGCAGCCACCAAAACCCAGCTAGTGAGGCAGTATCCGCCATCCCCACCACCACCATCACCCCCCTCCCATCGGCTCCCATCCCAGAGGTCCCTGTGGGCTCCCGTGTTCGTGAGCATGTCTCCTTTGTGCCAGGCACCACACCCGCTGCCCCTGTGTCCCCTGCTGCCCTGAGTGAGGAGTCTGTGGACTTACTTAGACAGATGCATGTGGGGCAGACGTCGATGCTGAAGGTCCTCCATGCACACACAGGTCTGTTGACACAACTCGTGTCATTCATGGAGGGCATTTCCTCTGGCATGTCTGCCCTACAGAGGACCAACCAGTCCGTGGCCTCCTCCCTGACGGCAGCAGTGTCCCTCCTCCAACAGTCCCACACCCCTCCTACCCCTGCAGCATCCACAATTCCTAGCACACTACCTGTCCAAAGCCCCGAAACCCCCAAACCAAGGTCTAGACGTGCACACAAGCAAGCGCAGGGGACTGATTCCACACTCACAGGGGCTGGTTTGCTGACACACACACATCATCCACAACCACTCCACAGTCCTCTGAGACCTCTCCCTCCCAGCCCCCTTCCCTTGCCTCACCTGCAACCCCACCCCCCCAGAAGCTCTTCCTCTGTGACCTTGGCCTCTTCCCCACCGACCCAGCAGATCCTGATTACAAGGGGAAGAGGAAGTCCCCACGCACAGAAGGGAGTGCCCCTCACACCTGGAGACCCTCCCCCAGGCACACTCAGACTGAGATTCCCACCCGCAAGTCCCCCCAGCGCAAGAAGAGCAAGACCCCCCAGCCAGCACGCAGCTCCAAGGCAAAGTCTCCGTCCTCCATCCCCCAGGCTACCACTCCCTGCCCCGGGTTCCCCCACACACAGATACACCATCCCCAAAATGCTAAGGCCATCCCCCCTAGCACTTGCCCCTCCACACCTGGTCAGACAGTTGCTGCCACTGATGTGGGGACCGTGTCACCACCCCCTGCCCTGCAGACCTCACCTGTCCCCCACTGCGCTCCCATGGATGTAGGCACTGCTTTGGAGTCCACGCCCACCCCGTCTGACTTGGGCACTGCAGTGGCGACCCAATCCACTCCATCTGACCTGCCCACTGGAGTTGTGCCGGCACCCACCCCATCTGACTTGTGCCACACAGTTGTGATAGCACCCACCACTTCAGTCATCTCCACTGCAGTTGCAAGTGTCTCGCCTGCACCCCCCACCTCCTCACTGCCTCCTTCTGCTGCGCCCTGATCCTGTCCCTGCTGTGCCTGGCCTGCCCCCATGTATGCCCCTCTGAGGGGATGACCCCGGTCCGTAGCAATGCAGGCAAGCAAGGTGTGACAGTTGTCACTCTAGTTCACTCATTGGCAATTTGACATGGACTGGCCATTGGCCCTTTGGTTGCACAGACGTTTCAATTTTCATATACTGAATTTGTGACTCTAGTTCACTCCTTGCCCTTTGGACATGGACTGGCCATTGGCCTTTTGTTGGAACAGACGTTTCACTTTTCATATGCTGAATAAAGCTTTTTACTTTGTCCCTGTGAACTTGATTTAGCTGTACATCATGTTGAGGTTGTTTTAGATGCCCTTGCACCTGTAATGCTTGGTTTACAATGTTGCATACTGATGTGTTGATGTGAGGTACTCCCTGTGGTCCATGAGATATGTATCCTATTCTGGTGGGTATCCATGTCATCCTTTGCAGCTACCTGGGTGTGTCTGGATCAGCCATTTGTGTACATCTCTCTGTGAGCATTTAATTGTCATGGTCACATCTGTGGCTTGCACCCCTGCACATATGATGTGCTTCCCATTGTCCAAATTATCACTTCCACATACTTCGTGCTCATCACTACTGGTCATACAGGTGTGGGCATCATTGGTATAGGAGCAACTGGGTCCTCTGTGCAACTTGCTGTACATATGTATTGAGTATGTGCAGATGACTTAAGGGAGACTCACGTACCCAGGCTGTTGTGACCAGAGCCTTCATTGTGCGGTAACTGATGGCTGACTGATCAAGTGTTCTGCAGACATGAGTGGGACTTGCGGTGAATATGTTTGGCACAGCTGGGCTCCCACAGGAGTTGTGTCCCCTCAAGTTAGGGGCCGATTCCGATCCTGGAAAAACCGGGTACGAACCGTCGGTCAGAGCGTTTTCTCCGTCCGACTCGTACCCGGGAAAAAACATTACAAACATGCAAGTACGATTCGCACGGAAACACCATTTCCGTACGAATCGTAAAAAACACCGACCGACGAAAATATACATACAAATGTGATCCGGGAAAGTGCCGACGTGACGTCGGGACGCATTCAGGCTGCGTTTCACGAACCAGGAAGTACGATTCGAACCGACAGCAGTCCGGACGGCAATATTTTTACGGCACCCAAAAAGTGCCGGAAAAGCGAAGTACGCCGCGATGCGAGCGGAATTGGGGGCCCGGTACGCGCCGTCCCCCCCCAGCCCCCCGTATGTACGCGCCGTCCCCCCCCAGCCCCCCGTATGTACGCGCCATCCCCCCAGCCCCTCTGCGGATGGACGCGCCGTACCCCCAGCCCCCCTCCGTGTATGTCCGGTGCGGACCCCCACCCCCGAATGTACGGTGCGGACCCCCACCCCACCCCCCGAATGTACGGAGCGTACCCCCACCCCCGAATGTACGGTGTGGACCCCCACCCCCGTAAGTACGGCGCGGACCGCCACCCCACCCCCCGAATGTACGGAGCGTACCGCCACCCCCGTATGTATGGCGCGGACCCCCACCCCCGAATGTACGGAGCGTACCCCCACCCCCGCATAGCGCTGGGGGTCCACGCCATACATACAGGGGTGGGGGTACGCTCCGTACATTCGAGGGGTGGGGTGGGGGTCCGCACCGTACATTCAGGGGGTGGGGTGGGGGTCCACACCGTACATACGGGGGTGGGGGTACGCTCCGTACATTCAGGGGGTGGGGTGGGGGTCCGCACCGTACATTCGGGGGGTGGGGTGGGGGTCCGCACCATACATACGGGGGGCTGGGGGGGACGGCGCGTACATACGGGGGGCTGGGGGGGGACGGCGCGTATGCGGGCACATGTCTCCATGGTTGCTATTGAGGTTCGCTCCGTGCGGTGTTTTTTCCATACGGTTGTACAATCGGACGGACGGGATGGATCGTACTTGCGCGCTCGGACTTCATTTTTCTGATTCGTACGTAAAATCGTCCGGGGACGTGTCGGACACTTTTTCCGACCCGAGCACGTGTGGGGGAATTTTCCCAATGCGATTCGTATGTATTTTTTCCCATGCGAATCGTACTTGCCAGTTTGTACGGTACTTGTACGATTTGGACGGAAAAAAATCCGGATACGATTCGTACGGAGAAAATTTTTCCAGGATCGGAATCGGCCCCTTAGTGTGTTGTCCAGTGACATGGCCTGGGCCCATGGTATGTATTGTATGTGCATGTGTGTGTGTCTACATCCCTGTTCATACACAGACAGTGTTCCCTTGATATGTTCGTGTTGTTGATGCTTGCTGAGTGGTACTGGGTTAATCCCACTACTTTTCCAATGGGCTACCAGATGTGTGGGTGCATGACTCACTCCTGTTAATTGGTGTATCATCATTGTGATTTGTGAGTTCTGAGTGTTGATGATGTTGTCAGACACAGATGGGACACAGTGAGGGTTCCTCAAGGCACTTTTTTGTTCGCAATATCATGTAGTTGTCCCTAGATGGTAGTTTTCAGTGATTGAGACATTTGTATGTGCGTGTGACTGTTCCCACTTGTCGGGTTCATGGCAGCGATGCTGGCAGGTGGCAGCATGGGTGCCTTGTGTTCCTCCTTGGCATCAGTCCACCATCAACACCACACACCTGAACTGCAGTTCAGGTGTGTGGTGTTGATGGTGGACTGATGTGAATGTTTGCATGGATGGTCCCTTAGCTCCTGTTTGTCCATGAATGAGGGGCCATGCTGAGTGATTTGTGTTTGTGTATGTGTGATGTACGTTTGTTGCACAGGACACATGTCTGGGTTTCCCAGTTTGTACGACATCTGCCTATGTCATCACAGTGGAGGTGTCATGCATGCTTGTGTCACACCAATGTCTTGTCCCTGTTGATTGTGCTGTTGTGTGTCAGTCTCTTGCTGTGTTAGTTGTTGTTCATTCCAGCTAGTGTCACATGTGTCTCAATGATGGTTTACTTTTGGATGGCACTGTGTCCACATCTGTGTCACTGTGGTTCAGCCCCTCTCATGTGTTGTGTAGTTGCCTGTGGATACTGTGACACACACACACACATGTTGTGTCCGATGTGCAGTGTGAGTTTGCCTGTTTGTGCATCTGCACCAGTGCATTGGTATTGCTGTTGTGGGCCTTTGTCTGGATGCTGTTTCTGTGATTTTGCATGCTGTCCCTGTGAGTCATTTCACATCATTGTGCACATTCATCCTGGTTGTTGGGTGCCATTGCTGGCATGGAATGTGAGTTAGTGAGCTGACACCTGCAGTCTACACATGTTGTTTTGGTTGGTGTGTCTATTTTCGAGATGTGTGCATGCTTGGTGATGGTCACATCTGCTGTTGTGTCATTGTACGCTGTGTGCATTGTCAGCCCCCATGTGTGGTGCTTGTCTGCACATGGCCGAGAGTGTTATGTTTTCACAGCACTGTTTGCCTCAACACATCTGCTGCCTTTTGTGAGCCCCCACTTGACTTCTGTTCTACACAGTGAGGGGGTGTTCTTTTTACATTGCCACAGTGCTATGGTGATGCTTGACTTGTGTATGTCACACTCATGTGTTGGTCACACATGTGCTGTTACTTGCATTGTATGCTCGTAGCCATATTCACTTTTGTGGAAATTTGTCACAGACTACACACTGTTGTCATGTTGTCGTGGGGGATGTATTTTGCGGACATACCTGATGTTTGCGTATGCTGAATGTGTTGCGCATCACCCATCCTATGGCTGGGGGTGGCAGGGGTGATGGGAAACATAAGCCCTGTGAGTGGGGGTGGCAGGGATGATGGGAAACATAAGCCCTGTGAGTGGGGGTGGCAGGGGTGATGGGCAACAGGTCTCCTGTGAGTGGGGGTGGCAGGGGTGATGGGAAACATAAGCCCTGTGAGTGGGAGTGGCAGGGGTGATGGGCAAGAGGTCCCCTATGGCTGGGGGTGGCAGGGGTGATGGGCAACAGGTCCCCTATGAGTGGGAGTGGCAGGGGTGATGGGAAACATAAGCCCTGTGAGTGGGGGTGACAGGGGTGATGGGCAACAGGTCCCCTGTGAGTGGGGGTGGCAGGGGTGATGGGAAACATAAGCCCTGTGAGTGGGGGTGGCAGGGGTGATGAGAAACATAAGCCCTGTGAGTGGGAGTGGGAGTGGCAGGGGTGATGGGCAACAGGTCCCCTGTGAGTGGGGGTGTCAGGGGTGATGGGACACATAAGCCCTGTGAGTGGGGGTGGCAGGGGTGATGGGCAACAGGACCCCTATGGCTGGGGGTGGCAGGGGTGATGGTCAATAGGTCCCCTATGGCTGGGGGTGGCAGAGGTGATGGGCAACTGGTCCCCTATCAGTGGGGGTGGCAGGGGTGATGGGAAACATAAGCCCTGTGAGTGAGGGTGGCAGGGGTGATGGGAAACATAAGCCCTGTGAGTGGGGGTGGCAGGGGTGACGGGCAACAGGTCCCCTGTGAGTGGGGGTGGCAGGGGTGATGGGAAACATAAGCTCTGTGAGTGGGGGTGGCTGGGGTGATGGGCACCAGGTCCCCTATGGCTGGGGGTGGCAGGGGTGATGGGCAACACGTCCCCTATGGCTGGGGGTGGCAGGGGTGATGGGCAACAGGTCCCCTATGAGTGGGGGTGGCAGGGGTGATGGGAAACATAAGCCCTGTGAACGGGGGCGGCAGGGGTGATGGGAAACATAAGCCCTGTGAGTGGGGGTGGCAGGGGTGATGGGAAACATAAGCCCTGTGAGTGGGGGTGGCAGGGGTGATGGGCAACAGGTCCCCTGTGAGTTGGGATGGCAGGGGTGATGGGCAACATAAGCCCTGTGAGTGGTGGTGGCAGGGGTGATGGGCAACAGACCCCCTATGGGAGGGGGTGTTAGTGGTGCTGGCCATGCAACCCCTATGGTTGGCTGTTGTTACTGGCCAGGATATGGATCCCCTGTGTGTGTGTGCCATTTTGCGGGTACGTATCATTTGTTTATGTGGTAGGTGTCTGACTTACTGTCTGCGCCGTCGGCGTCGATCCCTGATCCGGTCATAGATGTAGAGCACTGGTATGACCTGCACGATGGGATTCATGATGTGTTCGTGTCGTACACGCTGCTTGTTGCTCTGTCTCCAACCCACTGCAAGCTGTTCCTTCTCGTAGCCGTGTATTGATTTGTGGCGCGAATCGTAGCTGATATGCTTGTTTTCCGGATGCTGTGACGTGCCGTACGTGATGATCCGTCCGGCGCGTAGGAAGTATGCATCGTACTTGTCATGCTGGAAACTGCTATGGATACTGCTTCCGGGCGACACGGTTCCTCTTTGGGAGTTACGGCTCTGACGGAGAATGGATCTTAATTCACAGCCTACGCGTCGGTTGTGTTTTTGGCAGTTATGCGGATCGTACTTCCTATACAGGACGGACCGGCTCCGGGTACGTGTCGGTCGCAGGGTAAGGCTACGGACAGCTGTCCGACCGGCCATCGGATTCGGCCCCAGAGAAGTCTGCCCAACAGGGACCAACTGTCCCAACTAGATCAACGACAATAACTGCACAGGTACATACAAGCTGAACTCCTCTGAACAAGATCACGTATGTGGCACCCAAAAAAAACTTGGGTAATAAAGGAGCCACATTATAACAGGTCATCAAGTTATTACATTTTCAATCAGATAAATTAGAAGTACAGATTGAAATAATGAACTTGATAGTGGAACACAAAGGGCCCGATTCCGATCCGGGTCGGAAGGGCACCGAACGCGATTCGCCTGGAAAAACTACGAGCCGAACGTGTGTTTTCCGGCCGACTCGTACAGCTGTACGAGCAAGCAAGTACGATGCAAGCTACATGAAATTCACCGACCGAGTCATTTCCGAGTCCAAACCGCTCCGTACGTCTCGGTCGTAAGCTAACTGTGGCGTGCAATGGATGCGATTCACGACCGAGCCAGTACGATGCACGCGTCGGACAGCCTGTGCGAGCCGGAGTGTCCGGCTCGCAAATCATCCGGGTGGTTGCCTTTGGGGGTCCGCGTCGGACCCCCTGTCACCCGCAGCCCTACAACTCGTACACAGGGGGAGACCCATGGGTCTACCCAACGCAGGCATGTAGGGTGCAGATGGCGCCAATGCGAACCCACTGTAGGGGGTGCACTTGTCCACGACATACCCATTCAGTCAATGGGAGCCCATGTACGCGTCGTACGACCGGCTCCCATTGACTTCTACGGGAGTCCGACCGAACCGAGTCCGGCAGTATACGACCGCATCGTACTCGCTCGGACTGACTGCAGGACTCTGGCTCGGTCAGAAAACACTCCGGATCCGGCTCGGTCGGAGTGCTTTCCGACCCGGATCGGAATCGGCACCATAGCGGGAATTCATGTAAAGCTGGATCTTCTAAAACAGCACAAATCATAAAACCACAAAACATAAACACACAAAGCCATTGCCACTTGTTAAATCCCAACAACTGCGGATGTGGACAAATAATCGATAAACTGGTTCCCCTTCCGGAAATTCTCACTAGAATGTTACCCGTGGTACAACCCGCTGAAAATAGGGAGCAAACAATTGCAACATCAGGCAAAAAATTAGTTTAGAAGTGATTAATTTTAAGTCAATTACATTTTGCGTATTTTAGTTCTGCAGCGGGTTGTGGGTTTATAGGGGAATAGGGTGGGAAGTAATTTAATTATAATAAAGTAATTAATAATTTTTATTTGTTAATATTAATAGTAAAAAAATGTAATTAATTATTAATTGGTGATTATTTTTTTATTAATTAATTCTTTGATAATTATGTAAATGGTGTAATTTTATTTTAGGAGTGGGTTGTGGGTTTATAGGGGAACAGAGTGGGAAGTAATTTAATTATAATAAAAAAATTAATAATTTTAATTTATTAGTATTTATAATAAAGTTTTTATTAATTAAATATTAATTGGTTTTCAAATTGTATTAGACAATTAATTGATAATGATATAAATTGTGTTCTTTTTTTAGGAGCGGGTTGTGGGTTTATAGGGGAATAGGGTGGGAAGAAATGTAATTATAATAATGTAATTAATCATTTTAATTTATTAGTATTTATAATTACATTTGTATTAATTAATTAATAATTGTTTATTACATTTTATTAATTAATTGATAATTATCTAAATTGTGTTATTTTTTTAGGAGCGGGTTGTGGGTTTTTAGGGGAATAGGGTGGGAAGTAATTTAATTTTTATTTATTAGTATTTATTTTATATTTTGATTTTATACTGCTGTTTGTGGTAGTTTATTTATTATTAATTATTTATTAATTGTTTGCGAATTATAATGAATTAATTGTTAAATATGTTAATTGTGTCAATTATGTAGGAGTATTTTTTGCGTTTATAGGGAAATAGGTGTGAATTATTATTTTTTAAATTATAATCATTAATTATTTGATCATAATTAAATTATATTAAATATAGTTATTTGTTTGTAAAATGTTTTTTAAGCTTCTATAAATTAAGGTTTGTAGTTAATTTTTAGTATTTTTAACACTAAAATATTTTTCTATGTTTTGTAATTTATTATATTTTTATATATTTTTTATTTTTGTGTTATTAACAATTTTTGTATTGTAGTTGGTATTTTGTTTGTTTTTATTATTATTTAAATTTTCGGGAAATAGTAATTTTTACCCTCTAATATCCAACACTTTCCCTACTGTTGCAATGCCTGGAGTGGGAATAGTAATTTCTACCCCTCCACTATCCAATACTTTCCCTACTGTTGCACTCACTGGAGAGGGAATAGTAATTTTTACCCCTCCGCTATACAACACTTTCCCTACTGTTGCACTCTGTGGAGTGGGAATAGTGATTTTTTCCCCTCCGCTAGCCAACACTTTCTACACGGTTGCACTCTCTGGAGTCGGAATAGTAATTTTTTCCCTTCCGCTATCCAACATTTTCACTACTGTTGCAGTAAGTGGAGTGGAAATAGTAATTGTTTCCCCTTCGCTATCCAACACTTTACCTACTGTTGCACTCTCTGGAGTGGGAATAGTCATTTTTACCCCTTCGCTTTTCAACAATTTTCCTACTGTTGCACTCAATGGAGTGCAAAATGTAAGTTTAAAAATGTATAAATATTTTAGTATTTTATTTTATAATATAATGTTTTTATTATTATATTTTATTTTATAGCTGTATGTATATATGTATTTTTAATAGTTTATTTTAATATATGTATAATATTTTAAAATACATTAAAGTTAGTAATTTATTAACTTTTTTTAAAGTAAATATACATTTATATATTTAATTTTATATAACTATTTATAGATTTTATTAAATTAAATTTGTTTATTATATTTTGCAATGTTTATTATATCTACATACATATTGTTTTAGTTAATTTTATAATATGTGTTTTAACCTTATTTTTTATATATTAAAAAACGATATTTTGATATTTATGTCAATTACATTTTAAATATAGAGGGGCCGATTCCGATCCTGTATTTTTTTTCCCGCACGACTCGTATCGGTAAATTTTTCCATACAAATCATACAAGTCCCGTCCGACCCGTGAAGTACGATTCGTATGGGAAAAATACTACTTTTCCCGATCTGATTTGTACGGATCGGCCCGATCCTTACAAATCGGATCGGGAAAAGTTGTACCAGACGGACCCGGACGCTTTTCCATACAAATTGTAAAAATGCAGTCCAACCGTACTAGTACGATCCGGACCGGCTTTCCGATTTACGATTTGTACGGAAAACGTCCCGTACACGGGGAATGCCATTACCCGCTACGAAGCGAACTTTGTACGACTCGTATCCCGGGAAAAGTTGTTCCCGGGGTGCGAGTTGGACAGGGGTACGAGTCATACAGGCATACACCCCCGTGCATGTACGGTGCGTACCCCAACATCGCGTACCCCAACATCGCATACCCCAACATCACATACCCCAACATCGCGTACCCCAACATCGCATACCCCAACATCGCGTATGTACGGTGCGTACATACGCGATGTTGGGGTATGCGATGTTGGGGTACGCAATGTTGGGGTACGCGATATTGGGGGTGCACACAGTAAATACGCGATGTTGGGGTACGCACCGTACATACATAACGCACGGGGGTGTATCCTGTACGACTCGTACCCCTGGGAACTCTGCTTTTACAGCTGTTTTTGGCTCCCGTAAGAAAAGAGCTGTACGGAGTGCCGTAGGGACGAATCGTACTTGCTGGGCTGGAAACCGCTGCTTAAATACATACAGACGTCACGTGCAAGCTGTTCCGGATCAGAATCGTCGGTTTATTTTAGCTGTATGGTCTTTTGTACGATTTGTATGGAAAGAGGCTTTCTGTATGAATCGTACTTCCTAGGTTGTAAAAAAAGTTTACCGGGTAAGAGTTGTACGGGAAAAACGCTCCATACAATGATTTGCACAGCCTTTTTCCAGGATTGGAATCGGCCCCAGAATGTCAATATTTTGACCATCGATATTTTTACATCGATATTTTGGACATCTTTATTTTCGTAATCCATATTATATCAGTGATTCACATCAAACATTAAGGAAAGCGGAATTGGGGAAATAAGGGAGGAATCGGAGGAAACTAGATGTACAAGTAAAAATCAGGATGACTCTCCATCATTGCTCACTTCCAGCCCATTGGGTGAAAGACTAACAAAAAGGCAATGTAGGCGAGTGAGGAAAGCTAGGCTCAAGTTTCGCAAACAGTTTTGGGAGCAAGTCAAATTTACCAAATCTTCACTCAATAGGCAGAGCCAAGTGTAAACATTATAAGTACAATAGAATTAGCAGATGACATGACCAGCTCTGGGTCAATTGTGCCTGATCTCTCAACCTCATTAAACAAATCAATACAGAACAAAGCTCATATACTGGATCAAACAAACAGTAACATACAAATAAAACACAAAGGAGCCACCTACACACAAAGGAGTCTATTAGGATGGCGGTCGGAAAACCACCCGACTGCCATGGAAGTGGAAAACCACCACCCGCCTGTACCGTGGAAAATCTGGCGGCCAAATTAGGATCAACCGCCAAAAACCACTGACCGCGGCGGAACGGGGCCAAGAAAAACCGCCCGTAGCGGGCAGAGATGGCCAAAACCCATCCGCGGCGGTCGGATTCGCAGAGGAAAACACCAACCCGCCACAAGTATAGCAGAGACACCGCACGGGAAATTAGGATATCCCCGATGGTCCCGCGGTACATTCCGCTGTTTCCGACCACCGCGGTCGCACACAGGGATGAATGGGAGAGCCAACAGAAGAGCTGCAGCATAGCCATCGCTGCGGACGATCCGTGAAAAATATGGCGGATGAATGAAAAACCCCACAATAAGGCCAAAAAGTGCACACAGCAAACTAGCCATGCCCCCCAAAAACACAAAACACACCCCAATGACACAACCACATGGCAAAAAGAAAAATACAATTACCAGGACAAAACACACAACACACCTGACAGCAATACCCCATTTGGACACACCCACATAGCTGAGAATAAAACCAGCCCCTTCCCTGACCATAATCCTTTGCAAAACTCCAGAAGAGAAGGGCATTCACCATGTCAGAGAGGAGAGGCAAAAGAATACAGCACACACACATCACCACCACCACCACCACCATCACTACCACACCTGCACTACTAACCCCCCTGCACATCACACATCATACACATCACAACCCCTACCCACCACTCACTCCCCTGCACCCACAAACCACTTTGCATACCACACACCATGTCAACACATAAAATGCCCAAATTCACAGAGAGTGAGTTGACAGTCATGGTAAATGAGATAGTCAGAGTGGAACCACAACTGTTTGGTAGCCTGGTCCAACAGACACCATTAGCCACAAGGACACAAATGTGGGCAAGGATAGTCAGAAGGGTCAATGCAGTAGGGACCACCCCGCGATCCAAAAAGTAGATCATGAAGCGGTGGCATGATCTGAAGAGGGTTGTCAAATAGAGGAGAAGCAAGAACCGTGAGCTGGCTGAGTGGACTGGGGGTGGCCCTCACATTCCACCAAAACCATTCACACCATGGGAGGAGAAGGTCCTTGCCATACTGCATCCAGAGAGTCTCACAGGAGTACCCGGGGGAGTGGAGGCTGGTAAGCACAAACAAATGACTACCACCACACTGCTATGTAGTGTCTTGCACAACTACAAAGCTACACCACCTAGGACACATTCCATTCATCTGCACCACACACTCACAAAAACATTTCTCACAGATCCAATATTCACTCACTCCCATTCATCCCAAACGTAGCTAGCAACATTACCATGGGGGCATGTGTACAGGCAGCCAGCACTACAACTCCCACCAGGCCCGTTGTCCCACAGCATCAGCAAGATGGAGCCCTCCCCCCACCCCACCCAGAAGCATGTGTCAGCCATTACATTACCCTCATTAAACTAACAGGTAGATAGCCATCTTTTCTGGGAGGGTGTTTGTGGGTGGGAGGCCTGTACCACTACTCCCACCATCCCCCTCTCCCACACCTCAGCAGGATGGAGCACTCCCCCACCCAGAAGCAGTTGGAAGCCATTGCAGTACACCAAACAAACTAACAGGTAGGTAGCCCTCTTCCCTGGGAGGTTGTTTGTGGGTGGGAGGCCTGTACCACTACTCCCACCATGCCCCCTGGCCCACACCTCAGCAGGATGGAGCACTCCCCACCCAGAAGCAGTTGGAAGCCATTGCAGTAGACCAAACAAACTTACTGGTAGGTAGCCATCTTCCCTGGGAGGGTGTTTGGGGGTGGGAGGCCTGTACCGCTACTCCCACCATGCACCCTGTCCCACAGCCTAACAAGATGGAGCCCTCCCCCACACCACCCAAAAGCATGTGTCAGCCATTACATTACCCTCATCAAACTAACGGGTAGGTAGCCATCTTTCCTGGGAGGGTGTTTGTGGGTGGGAGGCCTGTACCACTACTCCCACCATGCCCCCTGTCCCACAACTCAGCAGGATGGAGCTCTCCCCCACCCAAAAGCAGTTGGAAGCCATTGCAGTACACCAAACAAACTTATAGGTAGGTAGCCATCTTCCCTGGGAGGGTGTTTGTGGGTGGGAGGCCTGTACCACTACTCCCACCATGCCCCCTGTCCCACACCTCAGCAGGATGGAGCACTCCCCCACCCAGAAGCTGTTGGAAGCCATTGCAGTATACCAAACAAACTTACAGGTAGGTAGCCATCTTCCCTGGGAGGGTGTTTGGGGGTGGGAGGCCTGTACCGCTACTCCCACCATGCACCCTGTCCCACAGCCTAACAAGATGGAGCCCTCCCCCACACCACCCAGAAGCATATGTCAGCCATTACATTACCCTCATCAAACTAACAGGTAGGTAGCCATCTTTCCTGGGAGGGTGTTTGTGGGTGGGAGGCCTGTACCACTACTCCCACCATGCCCCCTGTCCCACACCTCAGCAGGATGGAGCTCTCCCCCACCCAAAAGCAGTTGGAAGCCATTGCAGTACACCAAACAAACTTATAGGTAGGTAGCCATCTTCCCTGGGAGGGTGTTTGTGGGTGGGAGGCCTGTACCACTACTCCCACCATGCCCCCTGTCCCACACCTCGGCAGGATAGAGCACTCCCCACCCAGAAGCAGTTGGAAGCCATTGCAGTAGACCAAACAAACTTACTAGTAGGTATCCATCTTCCCTGGGAGTGTGTTTGGGGGTGGGAGGCCTGTACCACTACTCCCACCATGCACTCTGTCCCACAGCCTAGCAAGATGGAGCCCTCCCCCACCCCACCCAGAAGCATGTGTCAACCATTACATTACCCTCATCAAACTAACAGGTAGGTAGCCATCTTTCCTGGGAGGGTTTTTGTGGGTGGGAGGCCTGTACCACTACTCCCACCATGCCCCCTGTCCCACACCTCAGCAGGATGGAGCACTCCCCCACCCAGAAGCAGTTGGAAGCCATTGCAGTATACCAAACAAACTTACAGGTAGGTAGCCATCTTCCCTGGGAGGTTGTTTGGGGGTGGGAGGCCTGTACCACTACTCCGACCATTCACCCTCTCCTCCAGCCTAGCAAGCTGGAGCCCTCCCCCAACCCCACCCAGAAGCATGTGTCAGCCATTACATTACCCTCATCAAACTAACAGGTAGGTAGCCATCTTTCCTGGGAGGGTGTTTATGGGTGGGAGGCCTGTATCACTACTCCCACCCTGCCCCCTTGTCCCCCACTACAGCAAGATGGAGCTCTCCATACCACCAGGATGCATGTGGCATCTAATGGCCCACCACAAACAAACTAACAGGTAGGTAGACATATTATTCTGTCTTGTGACCCCACTGAGCAGGATGTGATTGTAAGCCTCCACCATGCACACACAGATGTGTCACATAACATAGCCAAATGTGAGCACAGAACAGGTAAGTAGCCAGTACGTACACCCACTCATTCATCACAAAAGAAATGGTGCCATATGACAACACCAGCCCTCTCATTGCACAAATATGCACACCGACCCCCATTGCCACGCACAGTGTGCACACAGGTAAGCAAAGGAAACTGTCATAGCTACCAAAGTGTGAAACACCATTGCACATGTAGAAGAAAGTTTGAGCACAATCATGCACATCACCTATTGACATGTGCAGTGCCATGGGGCTAGAGCAACAAGGACCATTCGGAAAAAAAGAGAGAATGTTTGGTGGTACAAATCAAGATATGCACATGACAGGACAGAGGGATGCAGGAGATGACAATGGCCAGTCCATGAGCAGATGTGACATCTGCTAGGTCAGACATATCAACAAAGAGTTCTCAATGAAATAATATGTTGTGCCAGTCCCTAGATGTCAACAGGTCCCTGTAATCACAAATGATGCATGTGGTGCATCGTATGTATTGACACCTCACACCATGGACAAGCAATGCATGTACCACTGCATTATGTCAGGAGGCACAGTAGTGCACATAGAAAACAATGTGATGATCAGTCAACTGTGTAGTGTAGAAACAGGGAATGACACACAGCTAACACAAAGCTTGCGGGGTGCACTACAATGACCATTTCCCATCTTACCCACAGGTGACCAAGAACTCACTGCAGAGGACAACACCAGCAACTTGCAGAGCCAGTCTTCCCTCTCGGTACATGGACTCTCGGATGTTGACTTCCGGGATTCTCTGGACGATGAGCTTGAAGCCGGCCCATCTGGTGTGCCAGGGAGCAACAGGTCCTTGGACACAATCGTCCCCCCACCACATTTGCTGCAATACAAACGCCTCTGCAGACCCCTGCTGTCACGGCCTGTGCATCCTCCACCACCACCAGCGCTGCCTGCAACACCTCCCCTGTCCCAGAGGATCACCACCCCACACCACCGACAGAGGAGGGCAGGGAAAGGATGCGGGTGCCCACAGTGGTGAGGCAACAGGTCCGTGGCAGCAGGGTAGGTGGGAGGGGCAGGGTCACCCACAGACACCACGAAGCTGGGACCCAATCCCTGGACCACATCACCAGAGTCCTTGGGGCATATAAACAGGCCCAGGGACGAACGGGTCGGTTGGACGAACTGTTACGCGAGCACATCCTGCGGATGAGGTCCATTGACACCTGCATGGGACAAATTGTGGACCTCTTGGGCCAGCAAGTGGCAGTACGGAGGGACAGGCCTGCACCACAACCAACACCTCCCCCTCCCTCTGGTGGGCCGCAGGATGACAGTTCACCATATTCCCCTGCGCCCACAGAGAGGGGTGAGTCCTCAGACCCCACTGGCCCTGCAGCAGGGCCCCCCCGCCAAGCGATGAAGGGGCCGTCCTAAGAAAACCCTGGGAGTACCTGGAGGCAAAGCGCCTGCCAAACGCCAGTCACGGAGCCAGCCCTGATGGCAACCCTCTTCACCACTGCATTGACTTTTTGGACTGTCCTTCCCCACACTGCCTTGTGAATAGCATCTGTCTGTTGGACTGGGTCACCACATCAATGTGGTGACTACTCGATTATCTCATTTACCATAACTGTCAACTCACTGCTCCACCACCACCTCAATGTAAATGTACACCCCCCTCACATGTCACCATTGTAAATACAAAATCCTTACACACATGTTGTTGTGTCTGCTCCGTCTTTATTGCAGGATGTACAGTCTTCAACATGATCACAATATACCAGGAGTATGTAGGCAAGGAGAAGTTGAAGGCACTCAACATAACATTCACTGGTCTGGGTGTGGCATCACAGACATCACACAACACCTACCATCAAAATAATCCAACATGCACAAGTCACAATGGGCAACAAGTGTCAACATGCACATCCTGTAGATGTTCCTAAATGACCTGTCCCAGAAACATTGCCAACCACCACTGAGTCTACAACTGGCTGCTGTTACAATTCTCACATACCCCTTCACGACAACAGAAACATCATCAGAGAATGGGTATGTTGTACATTGTCACCCACCTTCAAGTGAAGTAGCGGGTGATGAGCTGTTGACGCAGGTCAACACCTTCCTCCTCTCCACTGTCCTCATCACTGGACACAGGTTGGTTTGCAGGCGGGGGCCTTGGGTCCTCATCCTCATCCAGGAGCAGGGGAATCTCCTTGCGAATGGCTAGGTTGTGGAGCATGCATCATGCCACTACAATCTGACACACCTTCCCGGGCGAGTACACCAGTGCACCTCCGGTCTTGTCCAGGCAGCGGAAACGTGACTTAAGCAGACCAAAAGTACACTCCACCACACGACGTGTCCTCCCATGGGCATCATTGTAGCGGACTTTATCCGGGGTTCTTGGATTCTGCAGTGGGCTCAGCAACCAGGGACGGTTGGGATATGCGGAGTCACCTAGGTATGACAAACACAAATAGACATTGCAATGTCGCTGAGGCAGAGCACAGCAGGTCACACACCCAGCACGCCATACGACTAGGCATTCTCACCCACAATCCATGCACGCTCGGAAGGCAGATTAGCCATCAGCTGGGGTACAATGCTGTTCCACAGGATGTAGGAGTCATGGGCTGAGCCTAGGAATTTGGCACACATGTGGGAGATGATCATATCTGCCAGGCACACCACTTGCACATTTATGGAGTGGTACTGTTTACGATTCCTGTAAATGTGTTCACTTGCCTGTGGTGGCACAAGCCCGACATGGGTGCAAGCAATGGCACCAACAACATGGGGGATTTTTCCAAGAGGGTAGAAATCTCCCATCATAGCTGCCAATTCATCAGGACCCCTAGGGAAATGGATATATCTGTCCTTGTATCTCATCATGGCAGACAGAACATCACGCAGCACCATGCTGAACATTGATTGTGACATCCCACCTGCACCGGCCACCGTGTGCTGGAATGATCCTGTGACAAAAAAATGCAGGGCCGCCATCACCTTATAAGTTGGGGTGAAAGCTGTTGGAAATGTCCTGCGAGGCTGCAGGTGGGGCTCCAACATTTCACAAAGGGTTTTTAGAGTGACTCTATCCAGACGGCATTTCCGTATGATCTCTACATCCACCATGTCCTCCAGCACTGTCAAATGATAAAGCAGATTTGGTCTCCTCCTAGTTGAGATGAAAGTGGACACATGTCAATGAAATACATCATGAGATGGGCACAGCATCTCACGTTCTGGATGACACAACACCAACAATGACTGTCATCAAAATTGAGTTACAGACCAGCTTACATGTAGGGACACCTTCAGCTACACAAATGGCACACCTGTCAACTTACACAAAGCAAGTACCTCAAACACCACCTCGGTCAATGTAGATGGACATAGGGATATGGCCACATTTAACTTTGGCACGCCTGGGAATATAACATCCTTCGTATGTGTAACAAATCAACCCCACTTAGCTGCTGTACCTGACACACCTTCATGCACCATTTGAACCTAGCACACATCCACAACACAATGACCACAGTCGGAGCAGAAATGACGATTGTGTGCATGATCAGACATAAGAGGACATGCAAAAAAGATAATCATTCATTGAGATGAACATTGCTGTGATTGTCACTGCACCTCAACTCATTGACATGTGTACACATTGTAGAGTCCAGAACAACACTGTCCTGCGTACACGGCCATCAATATCATAAGTGACATGTGAGGGAGTACAGGCCAATCAACAAATTCACACACACAAACATGGCATGTGTAGTCACCAGTGGAGTAAATGAAATATTGGCATCGTGTGCACAATGAAGTGCCATTGACCATGTGGGCACGATGCACTGTTGATGTTTGCCAGATGGCCATTGCCATTGTATGGCACACCAATTGCGGTAGCTACCACCTGGCCCCAGCGGTGTGTCACCAGCACTCCCCATTTACACAGGTGCAGTAGTGATAGGCATGGAGACATGCCCAAATGGCGGTTGGCATGCTCCGCCGCCCAAATCGCGGTAGCTACCGCCTGGCCCCAGCGGTGTGTCACCAGCACTCCCCATTTACACATGTGCAGTAGTGATAGGCATGGAGAGATGCCCAAATGGCGGTTGGCATGCTCCGCCGCCCAAATCGCGGTACCTCATGTGGATGTATGGCACCCAAATTGCGGTAGCTACCGCCTGGCCCCAGCGGTGCAGTACACTTCTCTTTGATGCCAGCTGTCTCCTTGCTTTACATGTGTGTGTGCCTCTCCATCACTTTATTTTTGACACTGTGCTTTGTGGTGCAGTTCTTTGGCCAGGAGCAATGTGTCAATCAGGGCATTTCCCCAATGGGTTGTATGTGATGTTCTTGTGCTGTTTGGCAGTCATGTTTGCTCATATGCAGTTCAACTGTGTGTGCTGCCCAGTCCTCTGGTCAAGTTGTTTCCACCTTTCTGTCCCAGACTTGTGCATCTGTTGGTGTTGTGTTAGATGTATGTGTGTTGGCTGTGGTACTGCTTCACTTTCTGGGTGTAATGTTGTCTTTGTGCTGTGCTGATTGGTGTTGTGTGGGTTAATGTTATGTCACTCATGTCCGTGTGTGGCTGGTATGCTTGGTGTGCACACACTGCTTGTTGTGCATGCAGTGATGTGTGTGTCTGTTGCCATGTCATTGACTGGTGTGCATCCCCTGATGTCCTGCTGTGTTTGCTATGTGATTTCTTTGCCTGTGCATCTGTTGGTTGTTTGATGTGGCTGTGTTGTTCTGTGATGATGCACTTCTTGTCTGTGTTGGGATATGTTGTCTGTGCATTGTTCCTGAGTGATGAGGTTGTTCACACCTGTTTTGTCTGTGCTACCATTGCCTTTCCACAGTTTAACTGCACAGGGGTTGTCTGTTCTTGTTGTGGTTCTGTGTGTGTTTCTGTTGGGTTATGTGTTTGTCTGTCGTTTTTGTGCAGACATTTGTTCTGGTATCCCTGTGTGTGTGATGTTTGTGGCTACCCCCAGGGTGTGTGATTGTTTGTCTGTGTATTGCTTTGCAAGTATTGACAGCCTTCAGTGTGTTTGACACTGGTGTTGTGTGCTGCTGGTGTGAGGGGGGTATGTGTGTAGATCCCTACTGGTGTTTGGCAGTCATGGAGTGTGTCAATGGACCCTGTGTTTTGTGCTGCTGGTGTACTCCTGTGAAGTAGTTGTATACATGTGTGGCTGTTCAAAATTTGACTTCAGGGCATTCCTTTCATCCGTGTGCCTATACCTGGGTTGCCTTGCTATCTCCCTGTGTTGTTGCACTGAGCTGTCTGTGGTTTGACTTCACTAACTGTACCAGTCATGTGTGCTTTGATGGTCTGAGGGTGTTGTTCTCTGTTCCATGTCTTGATGTGATGTACACATGCTTGTTGTTTGTCTCCATGGCCTTCCATTTGTGTGCACCCCACTTTGGCGTTCCTATTTGTTGTGCTCCATTGCTGTTGGCATGTGGTGTGTGTATGTGTCTGTGTGTCAGTATGGGGTATGTCTGTGTGACTTGGCAGGCTGTGTGTCCAGTAGGATGTTTGTTCCTTGTATGTGTGTGTGTTCATTTGGTGCTTGTACTCAATTGTATTGCCCTGAGTGTGGTGGTGTGTTGTGTGTGTTTCCCTGTGCTACTCTGCTGTGTGTTCCTCTGCAGCCACTCCTGCAGTGGCTGTTTCCCTGGTTGTTTGGTGTGTGGTGCAGGGTGTGGATTCACATGGCTTGTTGTTGTGCATGGGGGTGCACTGGAGGGGCACATGGCATGTGCCTTCAGGGGGTGTGCTAGTTTGTGTTGGGTGGAGGTGTGGCCCTGTGCTCTTTGTGCCCTGCCCATGCCTGGCGCTGGCCCTGCCTTCTGCATTGTGCGCATGTATTCCCTTGTCTTCACCGCTGCAGTGATGTGACCGGGACATTGCTGCATGGTCGCAGAAGATGTGTGTCCAGGATGCGGAGGGGTGACTTGGTGGCAGGTGGGTCATGTGTGGGTGCCCTTGTGGATGTGTTCCTGTCCCCACCAGGGTGTCTGATGTGGATTTGGACCCTGTGTCAGCCCATGTGTTGTGTGTTGTGGTTGTGTTATTGCATACCTGTGGCGGCGTCCTCAGCGATCCATGAGTTGCTGGTGATGTAGCAGGTACAGCACCCGAAAAACGTGTAGAGCTGGATCCATGGCTGTCGGGACCGGGTGGTGTGGACCGGGACACTGGTTTCGCGCTCCGCTGTTGAGCTTCCGCCATCTCTGGTTGGGTGGTTTCTCTGCTGAGGTGCGACTGGTTGTTTGGGGCATCCTAATTTGTGGAGCTGGGCGGACGTCATTCCGCACAGCGGTGAGTCTCCATTGACTCCTACCGCCGCGGTGGTGGGCACACTTTGATGGCGGTGCGCATCACACCGCGGCGGACGGGAAATGGGCTATGTTTGGCCATACTAATATGGCGGCCTTGAGAACAGCTGCTCGCGGGTGGACAAATGCATTTTTCCGCACCACCAGCACCACGGTGGTGCCACCGCCCGCCATCCTAATAGACCCCAAAGTGTCACTCAACCGAGGGAGCCAAAGATGGAACATCAAGTACAAAGGCTAAAACAAAAAAAAAATACACATAAAGAGCAAGATCCAAGAAATGCAGGCCAAAATCAGGGTCCTATTCTAACAGCACATTGTGAAACCAGCCAAGATAAAGAGGCAGAAACACCAAAAGTAAAGATGTTAGGAAAGCAATCAGAAAAAGGAGATAAAGTGGCTGTAACTTCAAAAATCAAAATGGCAGGAATTCAAGCAATTAATAATCTTGGCAAAGGAAATGTAATACAAGTATTCAAAAATGGACAGGGACGAATCTGTTAAATAAACACCAAAGAAATACCAAGGGCAGAGCATTCAGTGGCAAGAACAAGTCAGAATGAAGGGAGACAGGCATATGGAACACGGAATGAAATGTTTTACACCCCAAATCCACCCCAAGAGAACTTAGGTCTAAAAAGATAAGTTATTAAAGAAAACACGGAGAATTTAAAAGGCACCAAACAGGAAACACATGCAAAAATTTACTGGAGAATAGGCCAGAATGAATATTCATGCCGGAATACTCAACCAAAGGATATACTAAACAGCAGCAACCTGCTAAGACTGTTCAAAGAGATCCAGGGAACTTAGTGAAATAGCATCAACAGACCTCCTAGCAGTGGAATTCCAGAGAATGGGAAATAATTATCAGCAGGAAATGACATTAACCACCTGGATCGTCCAATGAAATAGTTGACTTGAACTACGCAACTAGAAATACTTTTGAAGCATGGGGAATAACTGTAATGCACCATAAGCTCCCTAAATACCCATATACCTTGATACAAAAAATAGAGTCACTAAAAACACAACTGGATATAGAAAAGGATCCTAAGTAATTTCTGACGGGAGCAAGAAATGCCTCACCCAAAGCATTGAAAGATCTGGCCCAGAATGATAAGGAATCCAGGAAAAGCCAGATACAATCCAAACAACTAATAGAAGAAAACCAGGATTAGACATCGGTATCCAGGGCCCTAACTCACCAGCGGACCTGATGCAAGCCTGAAGAATAAAACAGGTGTATCAGTAGGGGCCAAAAAGAGCACACACATAGAGAATTCCATTAAGATATGTTCATGGAACGTCCATGGTTTCGAAGAATTGTGCCAAGATAATGAGACTCTGACTTTCTTACAAAGTTTTGATTTAATATTACTTCAAGAAGTATAGAACTTAACCTCAAGACCCATAGTAGGTTACAAAGAACATCACATTAAGGCAGAAAATTCTTTCAAATATGGCTGTCCTGGGGGAACATGTCCATATACGCCAGAGCAAAATGCAACTGGTTCTCAGAAGAACTAGACTTGGGGAAGAATTGGCTGGAAGTCCTTAAACTTGAATCCAAATGCAGCACTCAATCATGGATTGGGCAGATAATCATTATAAACATATAAATTCACCCGGATACAAAATGGAAGAGAGGAAGATCAACAAATCTGGTAAACCTGATAAAGGCGCTGCAAACCACATATCAACATAGTAATACGATCGCTTCAAAAGAATTCAACATAAACTTTGTAAGGAGAAATCAAATAGGAGAAAGAATCAAAGCATGCAAGAAGCATCAAAATTACAAGAACTGGAAGCACTAGGCCAGAAAATGTTGAACGGATATTCAAAGGGCAACACTCCAGCAGCAATCACGTTTTTGAGTGGCAATAGGCAATCAATCATAGACTGCACCTTCGTAAGTGAAGAGCTTCTCTATATGGTTAACTCCTTTCAAATTTGCCCCCGTCTGGACAGTGATGACCACCCGCAGGTGCTGGACATTAATATTCAACTGCTTCATACAAATACTGCAAAGGATTTAATGGAAATCCCAATAAGTTATACTTTAAGAAAATTAAAACAAATCATGGAATCTGTATATGAACATGCAAACAATCACAGGGACCCTGAGCGAGAAAAACGTTGTGAAAACATAGTTAAAGTTAGGAAACTTTCTATTAGAAATATTCCTAGTAAAACCAGCAAGCCAGAGGAATCCAGGGGGACAACAAGTAAGGAAGAAATGGTGGTACAACAAAAAACGCGTAATGAGAAAGGGAAAATAGCTAGAGAGGTGAGAAACCAGGCTGCGGCACAAACAAAAGGTATAAAAATGGACAAAAGCCAAATCATAGCAATGAGGAAGAAATATAGCAAAGAATGTAGGGAGGGAAAAAGGGTGCATATGAAGATATCTCTGGCAAATGACTCGGGGCAAGCAAAATGGCAAACAGTAAGGAATTTTGGGGCATATCAAACAGCCTAACAAAAGGACAGACACCGTATCAAAAAAGAGGAATATGCGAAGAAAACCTGGAAAGCACACATTTATAAAATGTACACCAATTCCCAAAACATCAAAACCACACAGGAGACAATGGTGCAAGAAGTCAGATCACCCCAAACAGAAGATGTGGTCATACCAGAGGGAAGGAACGGAGAAGCAACATCAAGCTTCGAACCACAAGAAAGAGAATTATCTGAAGGGGAAGCATTGAATTTAAACATTTACGGACCCAAAAAGCTAACTGATGCAAACCAAATGAAATAATTAATAAAAAAAACTAAAGGTGAAAGGAGCAGCCGGGCTGGATGGTGTTCCTAAAGTTTTATTTAAACAAGCACCAGGCTATTGGGCTGAGTATTGTATGCCTCTCTTCAATCATATCTGTAGCAAGAACAGGATACCAAACTCTTGGATAGGGAACATATTCCACCCAAAATATAGAAACAGATGCCACACTCAGCCAGAAAATTACAGAGTGATAGCTCTGGTCGATGTGGAAGCAAAATTATGTGCATCCTGCATTTCTGGTCATATCCAAACATGGTTTGAGGAGAAATGCATGATCCCGAACTTCCAAACAGGATCCAGGCTCAGTATGGGAACAGCAACCAACTTGACAGGCCTGGCAATTTTAACAGAAGAAGCCATGCAAAGAAAATCATGTTTGTTCTCATGTTTTATAGATTTAAAATCTGTGTTTGATAGAGTTCTAAGAGATAGGCTCTGGGCAAAATTGAAAGCATGGGGACTACCACAAAATTTACTCAATGCGATAATAGCACTATAGAGCAACACGTGGGCCCAGGTGAAACTCAGAGATGCCAGTAGAGTGTCAGCTAAAATAAGCATTACACATGAACTGAAACAAGACTGTGTGTTGGCCCCAAGTTTATCTAATTTGTATCTTGCTGACAAACAACTTCTTGACAAAGGCCAAGAGCCATGCGCCAAAACTGTCAAACAAGTCAATCTTATGCCTGCAATATGCAGATGGCATTGTGGTTTTGAGCCAAACTCCGATCAGCTTACTAAGAGTCATTAACAACCTGACAAATTATATAGAGCGGCAAGGCTTGGAGTTGAATAGGAAGAAAACAAAAGTGGTACGCCTAGTGGAGACTACATTCAGCAATTACAAATGGTATGTGAAAGGCGAATAAGTAGAATCTACAGGCTCCTATAAGTACTTGGAGATTAACTTTGGGGCTACGTATTTCATTAATGGACCAAATAAATTCAATGAGAACCAAAGCGCAGTCACTAACTTTCGCGTACACCATTCTAACAAAAAAACTGAGCTGCCCTTCTTACAGTTACCTGCTGAAAGTGATGGCAGCTCAGATATTACCGTCCTTGACATATGGCTTGGAGATATGGTGTGGGAAGGAAACAGAACTAGTGAATGAGCTCCAGAACAAGCTTTATAAGGCTGTTTTTGGACTTCCTAGAGCAGCATCTCCAGCCCAGGTCAGTTTAGAAATCAGCCTTCAGAATCAAAAATATCAAAGAATGAACACCTTTGTAAAACTATGTTGGAAGCTTCAAGCCTCAGAAAACGGATCATTGAACAACTTATGTTGGGTAGAAATTAAGGCACAGATGGAGCAAAAACAATCTAACTCATGGGGCGCCCATCTGGAAAAAGCCTTAGGGGAACTAGGCGTCCAAGAGGCATGGAAGGGAATGGCGGTCAACGCTGCATTTATAAGGATATGCAATGCTTCAGCAAAGAGAATTTCCTTTCTGGAAGACAAAAACATCCTGGCCAAATGGCGACACGCATGGACAGTGATAAACTCCTACACTTACTTGAAGTTGCAAGGCTATTTATCAGAGCATTTTCATCTAGCGATAAAAAGGAGTTTTGTACAGTTCTGCTTAGGAGCCCACAATTCAAAGGACTTGCTGCCAACATGGAAAGGCACACAGCACAACACAAACTGCCAGCAATGTGGTTACAGAACAGAGTCCATTAGTAATTTGATGTGTGTATGGCCCACAGTCAAGGACTTAAGAAAGACATTCCTCCAACCAATTTTTAACAAATTAAACATTCGCACCAGTAGGCTCATCCAACATATTGATCTGTCGAGGGATAAAATTCCTCATACAAATAAGCAATCGCCTCTGAAAAGCAGACTTACAATAGTAACAGGTTACACAAAGGGACAGCTTTTATTAACTATAAAGGAAAGAATAAATTAGAATCAAGCACTGTGTGATTTTATATTAAGGATAACCATATAGAGGCAAATGTAAAATATTTTAGGTTTTTTGGCAAACATTTTAACTTTTGTAAGCAGCATATTTTATAAACTGACTAAGAAATGGTTTTATGTACTGTACTTTATGGTTATAAAAAACAGATAAAGGATTTATTCATCATCATGGTCAGTCCCAGGGTGATGTTCCAACATAAAGTCCATTCACTGTAGGGAGATCAACCACCCCAACAGTTTTGAATTCTGACCCCACATTTGTATCAGCCATCTGAGGAGTGTGTGGGCTGTCTGCATGTAGAAGTGCGTCCCAAACAGGTATGATCTTAACTTCTTCAGTGCCCACACCACTGCAAATGCTTCCCTCTCAATTGCACTCCACCTATGTTCTTTAGGAAATAGCCTCCTGCTGATGAAGGCTACATTTTGATCCAAGCCCTCAAAATTCAGCTGTGTCAAAACAATCCCAATGTTGTGCTTTGAAGTATCTGTCTGGACTAGAAATTACTAAGAGAAGTTGGGTGCCTGGAAGCACTGGCGCTGTGCACATGACCTCCTTTTTGGGCTGTTTCTTGGAAGACAGCTCAATTAAGTGGGCAACAATGGTGTCATACCCCTTGACAAGCCTCCAGTAGTACCCAGCGGAGTCACAAGAAAGCTCTCTGCTGGTCTTTATGGGGGGAGGTTCCTAAGCCATCATGATTGGTTTCATGAGATGAAGAGGCTGCACCTTTCCCCAACCTATTTGGTACCCAAGTAAACAACTAAGCCCTGCCCTGTATGGCACTTACTGCCTCTGATACTCATGTCCGCCCACTTCATGGCCTGAGGCATTTCCTAGAGGTGGTCATCCCAGGTGGAAATAAAGACAGCAATGTCATCTAAGTTGGCGGCATGAAGTTTTCCAGCCCAGCCAATTCCTGGTTGATCAACCTCTTGAAGTTGGCAGGTGCATTCTTGAGCCCAAAGGATATCACTTTAAACTGTAGTCCTCTGGAGTGACGAATGTTGACTCCTCCTGGGCCCTTTCAGCCAGGGTGAACTGCCAATTTACTGATGTAAAGATAAAAGTGCTAAGAAATTTGCCAGCCCTTAACCAATCAATGAGCTATTCGGCTCTAGGGATAGGGTGAACATCAATCTTGGTGACTGAGGTGAGGATTCTGTAATCCACATATAACCTATGTTCTGGGATTATGCCTGGTGGGGCAGCCGGGAATGCTAGTAGCCCTGGAGTGTCACAGGAACTACAGAAGAGCTCAATCACACCCAAAGCCTACATCTTAAACTTCATCCTTGAGGCTAGCTTTCATCATGTCAGATAGCCTGTATATTGTATTTATGTCAGGCATGATGTCTTCCATCTCTATGTCGTGGGTACACTAATCAGTGGGTTTTTGGGGTCAGTGAGAAAAGAGAGTTAGACTGCCCCAAAACATGTCAAAAATCCCTCTGTTGCTTTGGGGTCAGGGTATAGGAGATGAAAACTCCTTTTACTGATCCATCTTGCTCCTTGGAAGACACGAGGTTTGGGAGGGGCTCTGCATCTTCAGCCTCACCATCATCTGCCACCAAGAGCATAGTGACTTAAGACATCTCAAAGTGGCGCTTAAGGCAGTTCACATGCTGGAACTGTGGGGCTGCTGTATGTCTTGAATTCCACCAAATAGGTGATCTCCACTTTCTGCTCTTTCACTTAGTAGGGTCCAGTCCACCGGTCCATCAAGACCTGCGCCAACACAGGTTCTATCACCCATAGCTCTTGGCCAGGCTTTTGGTTGTACCAGTGTTTCATGAGTTCCTGGATGGTCCCTATGTTATTGGTTGCCTTTTTCCAGAAGTGCTTCAACTGAAACCAGAAGGCCAACACGTATCTCACCACATCTTGAGAAGGTTTCTTGGGAGCTTGCTCCCATCCATCCTTTACAAGACTGAAAAGCCCATGTATGAGGTGGCCAAGCAGAAGTTCAAAGAAACCCACTCCTGTGGCACTTCTGGGTATGCAAAGAGAAGTCTTGGCAAGCAGTGGCTCCATGAATGCCTCAAGGGTTCTGATATGCCCATGAACATGCCTTTCCTTTAAAGGGCTTGTTGAACCCTGCAACAAGCCAATTGGCCTGGGTATGGTATGATGTGGAGAATTTGTAGTTTACCACACACTCATCCCACATGGACTTCACGTTGGCAGACTCAACCTCCTTGGGGAAACCCATTCGTGTAAATATCCCCATCAGTGCCCTGGCCAGTACAATAACCAATCTCAGGGTTATTGTGTCCATCATCCCCTTGTATTTGCTTTGTTTGCACTAAGTTGGCAGGGTATGCCCGGACGTGGTTCCCATGCTTTCCATGCCACTGGAGTCAAGCTATCCTGGCTGATGAGGGGTGATGCTTGTTTCCAGTCCAAGGAGGACCTGGCCTGGCAGTTCGGTCTGGACTGTTCCCATTGGTCGCAGGGTCAAGACTGATTTACATATGGCTGAGTTCAAACTGGAATGGCATGGGGAACAAAAAACGATGGATTTAGGCCCGGATCTCCTTGCTGGGGTGAATGTATGACATTGTTCTGCATTCTGTCCATCAATTGTTTTTTTTGCATTACTATGTGGTCAGGCACACTGATTCAGGCAATCCCAACAATCCCAGTTGGCCCCTGAGCTCCATCTCTTTCCAGATGGTGTGCTCCAGGTCATTCCCCAACAGACAGTCAGCAGGCATGGCCGGACTCACAGTTACCTTCAGGGAACCTGAGACCCTCTCCACCCCATTCAAATGGAAATAGGACACTGGCTAGTGCCTCACATGGTTGTCTGCTGTTACACCCTTGTGGACTACATCAGGGACCACCTGCTCTGAAGACAACAAAAGACACCTAACAGTATTCATAATGGCTCCTATGTCTCTCTGAATGTTGATTCACTGCCTATACAGTCTGATATTGTCAGGCATGTGAGCTTTTGGCATCATATGCTTGTTACCCAGGGAAATAAAGGTAACCTCTGCACTCCCCAAATCTTACAGGGGCAACCTCCTCTCTAACCCTACACTGCCTACTCTTTGCGTAGACCGACTAGTAGGGGGTTACTCCCTGTGCTGACAGATGGGATCCCCTTTATGTGCCCCTACTGGTAGCACACCCGGCACTTAGGCCCGGGGACTTCTTCCCATTCAAACTACCCTTCTTCTGCTCAGTATTGGATGGAGAATGCTTCTCATGAAAACTCTTTTGGAGACCTTTTTAGAACTCTTTTGGTTTTTTTCTTTGCCCCCCTCCCCTTTATTTATGTGTAGACCCTGTCCACCTTTCTGGTGATCCACCACCCCCAAGGTCCTTTCTTGTGGATCCAGGTGCTAATTAAGAGGGCCACAGGTCTACTTCCTTCACACGCTCTCTTGGTGCAGTGAGCTTGGAATCCACCAGGTGTTGGTAGAGCTCTGGAAAATAATTACTGGACATCTGCCCTTTCATAAAAATGTATCCAGCTCACTATAATTACTAAGTTTACTGACCTTCACCCAACCATCCAGAGCCTTACTGGAATACTCCATGAAATCCACCCAAGACTAGTTAGACAACTTCTGACTGTCTCTAAACTTTAACCTGTACTTTTCTGGGATAAGACCGCATTTCACAAGCAGGGTTTCTTTCATGTTTGGTTCCGTTAGGGACACTTGATAAAGCACAAACAGCTCACTCCTAATATAGTATCTTGGCACTAAAACCTAGTAAGTAGAGGGCTGGACACCGTTGCCTCACAGAGGAAATAAGTTAGAAAAAGTAAGGTTTTAAGCAGCTGACGAAAAATCATCAAACTATGGCATGACCGGATCTGGACAGATAACTTGTTCCAATAGTTCAGGGCAAGATAAGTGAAGGAACAACCACCATTTCACATAGTCTGAATATGGCGGGGTAGCAAGTGCAGTATCAGATGATCTGGGAATCCTAGAAGGGTGGTAGAAACTGATTCTGGAACAAAGATAAAGTGGATCAACACCATGCAGGGCTAAAAATGTAAGGCACATTTCCTAACCAGGAGACAATGAGACGGCCTCAGCACTCGACCTGTTGGAGAGACTGCTGGTAGGTTGCAGCCCAAGTGAGTCACCATGTCCTGAACCACTTGTAATCATGACACAATATATTGATTCATGTCAACCAGTAGTGCATTTCCATAGTCCAGGTGACTCTTTTTAAGTGCCAGTGAAGCAGTCTTCCCACAGTCCAATGGAAATCATGAGAAAACCTTCCTAAGAAGGCAAAAGATACCAAAACAGGTACCGCAAGTTGCAGTCACTTGATTCACGATAGAAAGCTTATCATCAATTAAAAAATCAAGGTTTTTACCATATTTGTTGGCCAAGGAGGTTTGCTTGATTCTAGGGGCCACCAGTCATCCGACCAAACCTGAAGTGCTTTTCCATAAAGCAACATTTGAGTTTTTTCCTCATTTATGGGCATATTTACATGTCCCTATCACCACCACAACGTCACTTTCAGTGAAGTTGTGATGGCGATAGGGGCCTCGCCTTACTTAACGTGCCTTAACGCTGCCTTGTAAATATGGCACTCTTTCATGCTTTATCTAGCGTGAAAGATGAGGGCAATGGGTGTTGTGGTGGATGTTCCACCGCAACACCCATTGTTTTAGATGCTACCCCCTATTTACAGCAATATCAATAGAACACAACGCCAAAATTAAGACCAGGGAAAACCTGGTCTTAAACAGGGGAAACAAGGAGAAATGCATTATTTCTCCTAATTTTTGCTGTTTTCATGTTAGCTGCCTTGGGCTGCACAATTAGAAATAGCAAATTGCCTATGGTAATCATTTAAACAAAATACCGTTTTGCAACTTCTATGTGTGCTGCATTAAGCAGCACAAATAGAAGTAACAAAACAGCTTTTAAAGACTTTTTTATGTGCAGGAAGGGGGACCTTCATGCACATAAACAATCTTCCCCCAATGCAGAAACGCTTGCAATATGGTGCAAGGGTGCCTGCGTTGGCGCTAGACAGCTGAATCACCGCCAGCACTAGGGGAAATGCAGGGGTGCACCGCATTCTTGTTAATACGGCACATCCCTGCATTTTCAGCATGGAGAAGCGTGGCGTTAGCAATGTTTGCTTAATGCCACGCTTCTCCATTCTGTTGTAAATGTGCCCCTTAGTTGGAGATAAATCAGTTTCATCCACGCAGCCACGGTGTGCATGCAGCCCCCAAATCTGGCTTTCATTAGGTCCCTGTCCTGACTAAAAGACAACCCTAATTGAGTGTCATCTGCATAAAACATAATCTCTATTTGAAAGGGCCTAGAAATCTTTGCCAGAGAGGCCACATAGATTTTAAAAAGCAAAGAACTCAGAGAAGATCCCATGCCTGAGGCGCACCACAGGGATCACTGACCATCCTGGATTTGTAAGAAGACCTCTGAGATTTCAATGTCCCAACTTATCCTACTAAAGTCAGTGACAGGTAATAGAGTTGTCTCCGAGCTTTGGCTACACTGACTCCTGACTGAGTGGCATAGAGTATATGGTTGGCCTTGTGATTTTTACAAAGTTGTTTGCTGATCAGTTTCACCAGAACTTTAATGGGGAACAGCAACAATGAAAAAGGCTGATACGTATAGAAAATGGGCGTATCAGCAGGTGTTTCTTTTTTAAATATAGGTAAAACATAGGCAAGATTCAAAACTTTAGGTACTTTATCCATTTTTAAGGTGAGATTCAACATATCTGTTAAAATGAGACACCAAAAAAGGAGATAGAGAGGAAAATATGTATGCTGGAAAAGGGTCAACTGGTGATCCTGACTTTACTTTAGAAAACAACTTCTGCACTTCCACGAGGTGAATAGGATCAAAACCTCCCAGCTAGCCAGGGGAGTTTGAAGGTGGACAGCCATATCACACATAATTAAATATAGGCTCTGGCAGTTTGTCACAATCTTGATAGATTTTTCTTATCTTCTCATGGAAGCAAATGGATAGAGCTTTAAATATTTCTGGTAAAGCAGGAATTGATGTCTGACAATCAGTATGTTTAATTAAATTCTTTCCTTGACTTGAAGATCTCCTTGGCATAATTACCAGAATTGTGAACTCTGGTGACCCAAAAAAATGGGTGGGCTACCCTTAAATATTTGTAATAAGTATACAAGGCAAGTTTACACAGTGGAGCCTCACCCTTTCAAATTGGTTACACCATTGTTTTTCAAATTTAAGCTCTTTTTTATACCAAATGACCTGCTGTTATGCTCCCTTATATTAGGCAATTCAATAGGAGCAACAAAATGTAGAGCCTCATTCAAAGATGCCTGATATCTTCCCACCACTAGATCAACATCAGTGAACTTCTTCAGATCTTGCAGTTGTAAACAAGCCCCCAAGCCACTGTCAGGGGTTACGGCAGCTCCGTTCGCGCTGGCAGGCGCTAAGGCAGGGAAAACTACATTTCCCGGCAGCCTCGACACGCCAACTGACGTCGGACGCCGCGCCGATCACCGTGACCCAAGTGATGCGGAAGCGGTGATATGGCGAGGCAGCAGGAAGAAAAACTGCCAATTATTCTGCCAGAGTTATGGTCCTCGCTGGCTGTCTCCTGGGTCCTGAGGTCGGGTAAGGGTGCCATTGGCACCAATCGTTAAATTGTAGAGTGTTCATAGAGGGCGGTGAGTTCTTTGGCAGCCTTTCTTCTACGCTTGGGAGTTCCTGTGCGAGGAGGAGCGCGCTGTGCTTCCCATGTGTAATGCCCTGACGTCTCAGGATCGTTTAACAGACACGATAATGAGAACGCAACCACTTGTGAAGGTTTAGTTATTTTAACGAAGGCAAAAATAATACAAGGAATAAACAAAGGTTATAGTCACTGGAATCCTCCAGGCTAAGTACATTACCAGCCCACATCACGGATGGTCCTAACCGTCCTCTGCATATACGCCGATCCCGGCGTATGCCAACAGAGGGCAGAAATGAAATGGCCGACAATGCCAATCGGTAGGCTGTGAGGGGCACGAAGAGTGTTGGGGAGAATCGAGGAGTCAGGGAAACACCCAGCCGGGGTCTCTACCTGAAGGGAGCAGCCGCTCAACCTCTTCCTCAGACTGCACCGGGACGCGGGGTCACCTCCTGGTGATGCGTCACCGATACCCCAATCACAAGCAAAGAAGACTGAACCGAGAGCAGCCGCTCGATCGATCCCGTGGACTTCCGAGTCTGTAATGCGGCAAACACCTCCTGGTGTGCGTTACAGCTGGCAGTCCCTGTACCTCTGGTCGGGCTGGGAGTTACGACTCCAACCAGCAAAAAGCGCCACTGCGCTTTGACTCAGCCGAGTCAAAAAGGGAAGCTCAATGGTTATCCGGTAGAGCTTCCGGGTCCTTCACAGGTGACGATGGGGCAAGACACGGCCCAGGGAGTAACAACTCGACCTACCTCCGTTCTTGCCTTACTGGAGCACCACTCCGGAACACTGCTCTTCACTAAGCAGGTACGTCGGTGTAAACACAATATCCGACAGCGTTGTACCTCCCGGTTCCTCCCTTTATAGGGCGTGTTTTCCTTGGGTTATGTAACAGCTCTCCTGTTTACATAAGGGCGTGTTTTCCTTGAGTTATGTAACAGCTCTCCTGTTTACATAAGGGCGTGTTTTCCTTGAGTTATGTAACAGCTCTCCTGTTTACATAACCTCTCAACCGCTAAGCATCCTGGGAGATGTAGTCCGTTTTCGCTGGTTACCGTTTTCCTCCCCTCGCATGACAGGATTTCTTGACAGTACATCCTCCCTCTCAGCGGCTCCCCACGGGTCCAGCGCTGGCAGGAAAACGCCGATGGAACAAGGAGACCAAGCGCGGAGCATGAACCCCTTCAGCCGGTTCCCATGACTGCTCCTCCGGGCCATAGCCTTTCCACGCAACCAGGTACCACAGCTTCCCCCTGCGCCATTTGGACGCCCGTATGCCCGACACTTCATACTCCACCTCCGACTCCACGCATACCGGCCTAGGTGTCCCAGACGGCTTGGAGGGTGCTGGTTTGAGCAATGATACATGAAAGACAGGGTGTATCCGCAATGACTGGGGCAAGCACACCTTCACGTTCACGGGACCCATACACTTGGTAATTCGATAGGGGCCCATGTACTTGGGATGGAACACACTGTTCTTTCGAAACCTTATGTTTCTTGTGGATATCCAGACGTAGTCTCCAGTGCGGTACAGTGGCCCGGGCCTTCTCTTCCTGTCTGCCGCAGCCTTGTATCTTCTCTTGGCCTCTATTAGGACAGCCCTTGAGCGCATCAACGTGTCTTTTATGTGTGCCACCCTGTCCGCTGTGGCGGGAATCCTGTCCTCTCTGAACGGATGTAGAAATGGCAAGAACCTGGGATGTTGGCCATAGTTGCTATAGAACGGAGATGACTGTGTGGAGCTGTGAGTGGCGTTGTTATAGGCTATCTCTGCAACCCATAGCAAGTCGATCCATTCTTCCCTGCCCTGGTCCACAAAACATCGCAGATACTGTTTGAGCGTTTGGTTCAGGCGCTCGGTTTGGCCGTCCGTTTGAGGGTGGTAGCTGGTGGACAGGGCGGTCTTAACATGCAGCGCAGTGCACCAAGTCTTCCAGAATTGTGCAGTAAACTGCGACCCCCGGTCCGACACGATCACCCCAGGTAATCCATGCAGTCGTACCACATTCTTTAGGAGTAGTGACGCCAATTCCCCGGCCGTAGGGACTCTCTTGCAGGGGATGAAGTGCCCCATTTTCGTCAAGTAATCCACCACCACCAGTATTGCCGTCATCCCCTGGTCTACCGGTAGGCCCACCACGAAGTCCAGTGATATGCTATCCCATGGTCTATCCGGGGTCGGAAGTGGATGTAAGAGCCCTTGGGTTCGGCCATGGTCGGCCTTCATGGTAGCACACGTAGGACACTCCTGTCCCCACCTCCTGACATCCACTCTCATGGTTGGCCACCAGAAATGCCGTCCCATGCTAGCCACCGTTTTTTCAAAGCCCAAATGACCTGCGCATGGAGAGTCATGGCACCAGATGAATGCTTGTTTCCTTAGCCTAGGCGTGGGTATCAATAGGCACCTGCCCTTCAGGGGTATCCCGTCCTTCAGCTGCCATTCTCTGTGACTGAGGAGCCACCTCCGCCATGCGAATGACCTGATCCCTCTCTTTATTCCCCTCAGGAAAGTATCCGGTTGGATAACCCCCAATACCATCCTCGGGGAAATGATGGAATGCTCGGTCGCAGGCAA
Organism: Triturus cristatus; assembly: GCF_964204655.1. Taxonomy (NCBI): domain Eukaryota; kingdom Metazoa; phylum Chordata; class Amphibia; order Caudata; family Salamandridae; genus Triturus; species Triturus cristatus. Next base: position 873,428,200 of record NC_140590.1, read on the forward strand.
TGGTTCCTTAACTGCAGATTGACGGGACAGGGCGTCCGCCTTCCGGTTTTCCGTCCCCGGCCGATATGTGATGCGGAAGTTGAACCCCGCAAAGAAGATCTTCCCCCGCTATTGTCTGGGAGAAAGGTGTCTTGTGGCCGTCATGAACTGTAGGTTCCGATGGTCCGTGTACACCGATACCACATGTCTTGCCCCCATCAACCAATGCCTCCATTCGGTGAAGGCGTCCTTGATTGCGAGAAGCTCCTTCTCCGCAATATGGTAGTTGCGTTCGGCGTCGTTGAGTTTGCGGGACATGTACGCAACGGGATGAAGCACCCCTGTGTCGTGGTTGCGTTGGGACAAGATAACCCCCAGCGCCACATCCGATGCGTCCGCTTCCACCACGTAGGGGAGATCCGGATCGGGTGAGCCAACACCGGCGCCTTACCAAAGGCGCTTTTCAGGGCCTCAAAGGCTGTGTTCGCTTCAGGGGACCAGACAAACTCCTTGGACTTCCTCAGTAGCTGTGTGATTGGGGCCACCAATCCTGAAAATCCATCTATAAACCGCCTGTAAAAGTTGGCGAAGCCAATGGAACTTTGGACGTCCTTCATGCTTTGGGGCACCGGCCATTCTTTCACCGCCTTGATCTTTCGTTCTGCCATCTCCTGTCCCTCTGGACTCAGCATCACTCCGAGGAATTCCACGGATGTGACGTGGAAGTCACACTTGCTGAGTTTACAAAACAGCATGTTTTCCCTCAGCTTTTGGAGCACAGCTTTGACGTGGTGTACGTGCTCCTCCACACTGGACGAATCGATGAGGATGTCGTCGATATATACGACCACATAGATATGCAACTCCTCTCTGAATACCTCATTCAAAAAGTACTGAAAGGCTGCCGGGGCGTTGCACAGACCGAACGGCATGACGAGGTACTCAAAAAGGCCGAACCTGGTCTTAAAGGCGGTCTTCCACTCGTCTCCGTCCCTCATGCGCACCAGATGGTATGCCCCTTTCAAATCCAACTTGGTGTAGATACAAGCTTTCTTGACCTGTTCCAGAAGTACACTGATGAGAGGCAAGGGGTACCGATTCTTTACGGTTATCGCATTCAATGCCCTAAAGTCCACACAGGCTCTCAGCTCCCCATTAGCCTTCGGGATGAAGAAGAGTGGCGAGGCGGCCGGAGACTTGGACGGGCGGATGAATCCTAGCTTGAGGAGTTTATCCAGGTACCCCCGGAGATGCACGTTTTCAGGCTCCGTCAGGGCATACAGCCTGCCGCTGGGAACGCTGGCCCCTGGCACCAGGTCGATCTGGCAGTCAAACTGTCTATGTGGTGGTAGCACTTCCGCCTTCACCTCATCAAATACATCCTCAAAACTGTGATAAGCCTGGGGGAGAGCCACATCTTTTTCTGCCGCTGTAGCCACCGTCTGACTCCCGCTCTCATCTGCGTCAAGGGATTCCGTTCTTATTCCACAATGCAGGATGCAATACGGTGACGTCAGTTCGATGCGATGTGTTGGCCAATCCACAGAGGGGTTGTGTTTCTGTAGCCACGGCAATCCCAATATGACGCCATATTGGGGCGCTCGGATGATGTTAAAATCAATTTGTTCCAAATGGTCCCTCCCACATCTCATCGGAAGGACCCCCGTGTGCTGCCCGATGGGCCCGTCACCAATCGCCTTCCGTCTACAGCATAGACGTCTTCGGGTACAGCTTTGGGAAGAAGCACTAGCCCTAGCCTGCATGCCTCGTTGTGGTCCATAAACATGCCAGTGGCCCCTGAATCCACCATGGCCACAACGGGTATCCACTGGTCATGCACTCCCACGTGCACTGTGAGAAACAGGTGTCGTTGTCCCTTAGTGACCGAGTTGGAAAGTGAAGGGATGAATGAGTGACTCCGAGATGCCCCTTCTTTGGTCTGGGAGTCCTCTAGTTTTCCGCCGGTACGTCCACCACGGCTCTTACCGACCGGTTGGCCCGATAACGTGACGTCTTCGGTTTGGCAGGGCATTCACGTACGTAGTGGCCTTTTTTGCCACAATATAGGCACAATCCTTGTTTACGGCGTGACTCTTTCTCCATGGCTGTGAGGCTCGCTCGTATTGCGCCGATGTCCATGGGTTCTCCCTTGGATGCGGTGGCAGTTTCAGGACTTCCCACTGTCACATAGGATGGAAGGGATTTTCCTTTTCTCCCATGATCCCCCTTTCTTTCACTTAGCCTATGTTCCAGCCGTAATACCAGGTTGATAAGGCCCTCACATGTCTTGGGTTGTGGGTCAATATGAGCCACGGCGTCCTTGAGCTCATCGCACAGCCCGTGATGGAAGAGCGCCGTCTGTTTAGCAACAGGCCACTTGGTTTCCGCAACCAGCCTTCGGAACGCGTTGAGATACTGCACCAGGTCGTTGGATCCCTGTCTCAACTCAAGCATTTCATGGTCCGCCGTGTACGAGTCAGCCCTTCTGTCGAAGACCTTCAGGAATTCCTCGCGAAAAGCACCCCAATCACATAAGATGGGGTCGTCCCTGCTCACCAGAGGTACGGCCCATTGTGCCGCGTTTCCAGCCAAATAGGATATAAGGAAAGCCACACGAGCCTGACTTGTGGGGAACGCCCTTGGTTTGCACGATAAATGTAGCGCCACTTGTGTGAGGAATACCTGCACTGTGTTAGGATCCCCACTGTACCTCTCTGGTGTTGCCAAGGGGACGGCTACCGGCATTTCCACTACTACCGCAGGGGTCTGGTTCGTGAGGGAGGTGCTGGGCGTGAGCGGGTCCAATTGGATAGCATCCAGTCTGGCTTTTACATCGGCTGTTTCTTGCCTGGAGGCAGCCAATTCAATTTGCACGGTCGCTAAAGCAGCCAGCACATCATCAAGTGTTGCCATGTCTGTTATCGACCGGGAGACAGTTAGTGTTATTAAGGTCGGATATTTTGTAACGCCCTGATGTCTCAGGATCGTTTAACAGACACGATAATGAGAACGCAACCACTTGTGAAGGTTTAGTTATTTTAACGAAGGCAAAAATAATACAAGGAATAAACAAAGGTTATAGTCACTGGAATCCTCCAGGCTAAGTACGTTACCAGCCCACAGCACGGATGGTCCTAACCGTCCTCTGCATATACGCCGATCCCGGCGTATGCCAACAGAGGGCAGAAATGAAATGGCCGACAATGCCAATCGGTAGGCTGTGAGGGGCACGAAGAGTGTTGGGGAGAATCGAGGAGTCAGGGAAACACCCAGCCGGGGTCTCTACCTGAAGGGAGCAGCCGCTCAACCTCTTCCTCAGACTGCACCGGGACGCGGGGTCACCTCCTGGTGATGCGTCACCGATACCCCAATCACAAGCAAAGAAGACTGAACCGAGAGCAGCCGCTCGATCGATCCCGTGGACTTCCGAGTCTGTAACGCGGCAAACACCTCCTGGTGTGCGTTACAGCTGGCAGTCCCTGTACCTCTGGTCGGGCTGGGAGTTACGACTCCAACCAGCAAAAAGCGCCACTGCGCTTTGACTCAGCCGAGTCAAAAAGCGAAGCTCAATGGTTATCCGGTAGAGCTTCCGGGTCCTTCACAGGTGACGATGGGGCAAGACACGGCCCAGGGAGTAACGACTCGACCTACCTCCGTTCTTGCCTTACTGGAGCACCACTCCGGAACACTGCTCTTCACTAAGCAGGTACGTCGGTGTAAACACAATATCCGACAGCGTTGTACCTCCCGGTTCCTCCCTTTATAGGGCGTGTTTTCCTTGGGTTATGTAACAGCTCTCCTGTTTACATAAGGGCGTGTTTTCCTTGAGTTATGTAACAGCTCTCCTGTTTACATAAGGGCGTGTTTTCCTTGAGTTATGTAACAGCTCTCCTGTTTACATAACCTCTCAACCGCTAAGCATCCTGGGAGATGTAGTCCGTTTTCGCTGGTTACCGTTTTCCTCCCCTCGCATGACAGGAATTCTTGACACCATGTCATTCTTCATTAGAGTCTTAAACTACACGCCGGAAGCTCTTATGGGGAATCAGGGGCACTCGCCCTGTTGGTACAATATTTACCAAACTGCTTTAAGGTTGTGGTATTTTTTCCCTACGTTGGTGATCTCTTCCCTGTATCCGATACAGAGTTCATGCGAGGGAAATTACCACCAGATCCTTTACGAAGGAGGGGTCGCCCTCAAATCACAGCTATCTCATGTGACATTGCACTATGTATGAGTGACGGAACTGAAGAACCAAGACTTTATGGGCCTGGCGGCGCAGGGTACGCCTTAATCTCCTGAGTTCACCTGCTTTGTCAAACAGAGACACGGGACACTCCGTTAGGCGTAGAAGATAGGGTTTATTAGCTGCAGCTAAGTACAGTTGTCCCAGAAGTACACTCGGTATGTTCTTAGGAGACTGCCACTTTACTTCGTGGCGCACAATCTTTTATAACACACATATTCACAAAGAACACTCCCAATGCATACAGGGTTAACCAATGAGGAGAATGTGAAAACAAGATATTAAGTAACTCAAATAAGCCTCTCTCCCAACTGTGTTTGTCACCCTTCCCCACAAGTTAATCAGTGGTAGTGTTTATAAGTCGACTTGCAGGTGGCAGGACACATTTGTATGCCCCGGAGGACAGATGTGAAATGAGAGAATACGAGTAAAGAATAGCGAAGGTCAGAGGATAAGATAAAGTCATTAAAGAATGGTGCGAACCAACAGATAGTTGAAACAGGGATCAGTCAGACCAGACGAGGATTAGTGGAGTCGGCCGGACCCTGACACCAGCTATAAACAGAGGCAGGAGGTTATTTGACACGTTGCAGTAGGATGAGGGAAAACAACACTTCGTTCACCGTGCCGCCTGAGTGAGGGCAACACAAAATGGCGGAAAGACACAAAATGGTGGCTAAATACGAACGTGATCGGAAACTGAATTACCTCAGAACTCTCCTGGTAGTGTACCTGTTTCTACTGGCTGGCATTGGCAAACTATTACAGTTAAACATTGTGTGCATCGCTGTACTGCTTGTCTCCTTTTGACTATCGTAGCCCAAAAAACGCATTGTTTGTGATATCCTTTCATTTCCACAGGGGTGACTGACAGAGCCAAGGTTTTTCCCTCACATTCTAAGCTTCACTCAGGCATAGAGGAGTCACGCTCAGCACCCCTGTCGGCTGCTGATCGTTATTGTCCTTTACAGGTTAGTGGAAGTATGGGTACTAGAGAACAATAGAGAGAGAGGGAGAAGAGGTGTAATGTTCTTGTAATAACCCTTGTTCATCTTTGTGTCTCATACAGGTCTCCCTCCCTGCTGTCCTCATCCTTCCCTTCCCCCGCTTAACCACCCTTTAGTCTGCGTATTATTTGTATCCAGACTTGGGGCTGTTGAGAGGTGGACCACTAGAGCATCGATTCGATCCTGAGGATACATTCAGGCCTGGGACAGAATAATCGGCCCACAAATAGATTTATCCTCCCGGTCGAGTTGATTCTATGATGGCCACGTTAGATGACCTCATGGCGGCCCTTGCTTCAGTGCAGGTAGAACTCACGGCTTCACGGAGTGAAACCGTGGCGTTACAAGCAAGGGTAGGCAGACTGCAGCGTAACCCGTTTGACTTTGGCAATCCTGCACAACCCACAACCAGTTCTATGGTAGTGGAAATTCCAACCCCTATCCCTCTGGCCCCCCCTGAGCGCTTCACAGGGGACATACATAAGGTACAGGTGTTTTTAACTCAGATCCTCTTACACTTTAACTGCAAACCTAAGCTATTTTCAACCAACCAGGCTCGCGTATCGTTTCTGATTTTGTACCTAGCTGGAGACGCAGCTCAATGGGCCGTCCCTTTTGTTAGACAAGATGATCCGATATTACATGATTGGGACGCTTTTAAGGAGGAATTCGAAAAAACCTTCGACCGCAGAGCCGACGCCTTTTCGGCCGACCGTGAATTATTGGAGCTGAAGCAAGGGAACAAAGACCTATTAGGGTACCTCAACAACTTCCGACGGTTGATAGCAGAAACACAGTGGCCCGAAAGCAAACGATCCGCTATCTTCTATCAAGGTCTGAGAGACGATTTAAAAGACGTGATCACACAAGTAGATCCTCAACCTCAGTCATGTGCTGCTTTGATTGACTTAACCATGTGACTGGATCACAGACTGAGAGAACGCCGAGGAGAAGGCAAGAAGAAAGAAAGATATCCCGTTCGTTTTGAGAGAAAAAATCCCCTAGACCCGGGTGCGTCGTTTCCGGAACCAATGTATATCGGAACGGTGCGAGCCCCATTGACAGTGGAGGAAAGAGACCATAGGAGAAAAAACGGAGTGTGCTTATACTGCGGTAAGAAGGGCCATTTTTTGAAGGAGTGTCGAATAAAAGTTCAGTCGCACACGTGCAGGGGCATCTGTGTTGAATACTCCAAAGACAGTGACGGAAAACTAAAGAGCTCGAGGCCTATCGAAGGGGAGTCTTCGAGTGCACTGTGTATCCCTTCCCTCAAGAACGAGTCTGGCATTAAGAAAGAGCATTTCTTCATAACGTTACTGCTGCATCTCCACAAAGAGACCCGCACCACACGAGCCATGGTGGATTCTGGAGCCACAGGGTGTTTTATGGACAGGACCGAAGCACACAGATTAGGGGTCCATCTGGTGTCCAAAGCAACACCGGAGGTGGTATTTGCAGTAGACGGCAAATCACTAGAGTCTGGTCCCATATGCCAAGTCATCGAATCCTGTATTGTTGAATGCCTACAAGGACACCAAGAACTCTTGTCTTTTAACATCATTCAAGCTCCGTTATACGGGGTGATATTGGGATTACTATGGCTCTCCGTTCACAATCCTGGAATCGATTGGAGTCAGAGAACTATGACTTTGGATTCTGAGTTCTGCAAAGCACATTGCTGGAAATCTCTCACTTCCATCAAAGAAACCCATCTCCATATCGCCAATGCTGCAGAAAAGGAGACGGAACTGCCGACATGCTATCGACAGTTCCAGGATGCCTTTGATGACCAGAAGGCGGAAGAGCTGCCCCCCCACCGGCCCTATGATTGTAGGATCGATTTGAAGCTGGGTTCCGTGGTACCCTGTGGCAGAGTGTACGCTTTAACAGAGCCAGAAAACAAACATTTGCTCCTGTACCTGGACAAGTATTTGGCTTTGGGATTCATTCGTCTATCCTGTTCTCCTGCAGCTTCCCCAAAGCGAATGGGGAGTTAAGGAGCTGCATTGACTTTCGTGCCTTGAACTCCATCACTATACGTAATCAGTATCCTCTCCCGCTGATTTCAGTGCTCTTGGAGCAGGTAAAGGGAGCGGTGATTTTCACCAAGTTAGATCTTCGTGGCGCATACCATTTGGTAAGGATGCGTCAAGGAGTTGAATGGAAGACGGCATTAAAGACACGGCATGGGCTATACGAATAGCCAGTAATGCCTTTCGGCCTATGTAATGCGCCTGCAGCCTTCCAATTCTTTCTTAATGACGTATTAAGGGAATACCTGGACCGGATAGTAGTAGTATACATCGACAACATCCTCATTTACTCTACGAGTGAAGAAGAACACGTGAAGCATGTAAGTCTGATCCTACAGGCTTTGCGAGAAAACCATCTTTTCTGCAAAATAAGCAAATGTGAGTTCCATGTCTCCACGGTCGAGTTTCTGGGGGTTATGCTCACCCCCTCAGGCCAGGAAATGGCAGAGCGCAAAGTGAAAGCAATCACCGAATGGCCTTGTCCAAAAAACGTTAAAGACATCTAGTGCTTCATGGGATTTGCGAATTTCTATAGGCGTTTTATATCCCAATTCTCCAACAAAGCAGCGCCGCTTACTCGCCTAACGAAGAAGAATGTGAGGTTTCAATGGACACAGGAGACACAGAAAGCCTTTGATATCCTGAAGGAAGCATTCATAACTGCTCCCATTTTGGTGCACGCCAATCCCGTCTTACCTTTTATTTTGGAAGCGGATGCCTCTGATGTGGCGATTGGAGCCGTGATGTCCCAGTGAGACACCACCACAGGCCAACTGCACCAAGCTGCCTTCATGTCCAAGAAGTTGAACGGAGCAGAACAAAATTACACCATCACAGAAAAAGAACTGCTTGCCATCAAAGAAGCATTTGGAGAGTGGCGGCACAGGCTGTTAGGAGCGCATGATACAGTCACGGTATACACTGACCACCGTAATCCCCAGTTTTTGAAAACTGCTTGTCAACTCACCGCTAGATTACTCAGATGGATGACGTTTTTCGAAGAATACGATTTCATCGTCACGTTCCGCCCTGGAAGTCCAGAACAAAAAAGCAGATGCTTTATCCAGACAGGACTCCACCGCCTTACCCGTACCCTGTACCCAGTCGGAACGATCTATCCTTGACCCGCAAAAAGTTATCGGGGTTGTGCAGATCGACCAGTTCCTACAAGTTCCTACAAGAAGTCGGAAAAGGACTTCAGATCTTGCCATGGAGAGATTGGCTGAAACACCATCCCGAATGGAGAAAGAAACAAGGAGTGGTTATGAAAGGGACTCAGGTGCTTATATCCACAGTTAAATTAAGACAAAGGGTTTTCCAATTGTGCCACACAGACGCTAGCGCGGGTCATCAAGGCAAGGAAAAAACTTGCGTAAAAATCCTGCGGCAGTGCTGGTGGCCTTCGCTTAGAAAAGACATACCTGAATGGATAAAGGTGTGCGTGGTGTGCGCTCAAACCAAGACCCTACCGGGGAAACCACAAGGGCTGTTGCAACCCCTACCTACTCCAGACGTTCCATGGGAAAGATTTTCATTGGATTTCATACTGGGGCTTTCAGCTGACAAAGGACATACAGTGATTCTGGTCATCATTGACTATTTTACGAAAATGGGACATTTTGTGGCCTGCAAGACTCTTCCCACAGCAGGACATCTAGAAAAACTTCTGATGGAGCATGTAGTAAGACTGCACGGCTTGCCCAGAGTGATTGTGTCAGACCGTGGACCTCAATTAACAGCTAAATTCTGGAAGGTGTGGTGTTCCTCGTTATATATCTCGTCAGCCCTGTCAACCAGCTTTCACTCGCAAACAGATGGGCAGACAGAAAGACTAAACCGTACCTTAAAGCAGTATTTAAGGAGTTTTGTTGACTATAACACCGACACCTGGGTGGAGTGGCTATGGTTAGCAGAAATCGCATACAACAATGCCCTACACAGTTCCACTAAACATACTTGTTTCTACAGCACATATGGCTTTCACCCTCGTTTTCTCCCGTTCAGCGCGTCTGGCAGGTGTGAGCGTATTCCAGAAGTGCAGGATAGGATAGGGCAAATACAGGGAATATTGCAGCACACGAAGAAACATTTGCTACAGGCTAAGGCGTTATACAAAATACAGGCTGACAAACATCGCAGACCATGGCCTGTTTACCAGAAGGGAGATTTAGTATGGCTGTCGACACGTAATATCCGTTTCAAGAGGTATAGTGTGTTCAATCCCATGTACATAGGACCCTACAGAGTGGTGAGACTTATCAGCCCAGTGGCTGTGAATATCGCGCTACCCTCTCACATGAGAATCCACCCTGTGTTCCACGTCTCTTTTTTGAAGCCTGCACACGGTCCGGCGCCTGCTCGACCGGCACCTGTTTGGGTGGATCAGGAAGAGGAATATGAGGTGGAGAGAATTCTCGATTCTAAGATCTGCCGTAACAAGCTTTGGTTCCTGATCGCCTGGAAAGGGTATGGAGCTGATGAAAACTCCTGGGAGCCCAAATCGTCAGTGCATGCCCCTAGACTGGTTGCTGCATTTTTCAGAAGACACCCCAATAAGCCGTGCGCCTGCCAGTGCTTCACGGGAGGGGGATGTACTGTCAGGGGTCACGGCAGCTCCGTTCGCGCTGGCAGGCGCTAAGGCAAGGAAAACTACATTTCCCGGCAGCCTCGACACGCCAACTGACGTCGGACGCCGCGCCGATCACCGCGACCCACGTGATGCGGAAGCGGTGATATGGTGAGGCAGAAGGAAGAAACGCTGCTGTTTATTCCGCCGGAGTTATGGTCCTCGCTGGCTGTCTCCTCGTTCCTGAGGTCGAGTAAGGGTGCCATTGGCACCAATCGTTCCATTGTAGAGTGTTCATAGAGGGCGGTGAGTTCTTTGGCAGCCTTTCTTCTACGCTTGGGAGTTCCTGTGCAAGGAGGAGTGCGCTGTGCTTCCCATGTCATTCTTCATGAGAGTCTTAAACTACACGCCGGAAGCTCTTATGGGGAATCAGGGGCACTCGCCCTGTTGGTACAATATTTACTGAACTGCTTTGAGGTTGTGGTGTGTTTTTCTCTACGTTGGTGAACTCTTCCCTGAATCCGATACAGAGTTCATGCGAGGGAAATTACCACCAGATCCTTTACGAAAGAGAGGTTGCCCTCAAATCACAGCTATCTCATGTGACATTGCACTATGTATGAGTGACGTAACTCTACTGGTAGAGTACCTGTTTCTACCGGCTGGCATTGGCAAACTATTACAGTTAAACATTGTGTGCATCGCAGTACTGCTTGCCTCCTTTTGACTATCGCAGCCCAAAAAACACGTTGTTTGTGATATCCTTTCATTTCCACAGGGGTGACTGACAGAGCCAAGGTTTTTCCCTCACATTCTAAGCTTCACTCAGGCATAGAGGAGTCACGCTCAGCACCCCTGTCGGCTGGTCATCGTTATTTTCCTTTACAGGTTAGTGGAAGTATGGGTACTAGAGAAAAATAGAGAGAGAGGGAGAAGAGGTGTAAGGTTCTTGTAATAACCCTTGTTCATCTTTGTGTCTCATACAGGTCTCCCTCCCTGCTGTCCCCATCCTTCCCTTCCCCCGCTTAACCACCCTTTAGTCTGCATATTATTTGTATCCAGACTTGGGGCAGTTGAGAGGTGGACCACTAGAGCATCGATTCGATCCTGAGGATACGTTCAGGCCTGGGACAGATACTAGGATTTATTCTTTTCCACAAGCAGGACAAAAGTTGCTTTTTGGGTAACAGTAAATTAAAAAAGGAAGTTCAAACTTAATAAGATAATGGTATGTCCACTTAAGAGGTAAGGGTGAATCAACTTTTATGCAATTAGAATTACTGAATATCAGATCCAACAAGTGGAGTGCCACATGTATTGGACCACTCATTGTCTGTTTTAGTTCATCTTTACCTAAATCTGACAGCAATTCAATGACTTCCTTATCATTAATATCTTCCCCGTGGTAATTGAGATCACCCACAGTAAAAAAGTATTAGCCTTTAGAATATGAGGACTAACAAATCTAACAGCATTAAAATAAACTTGGCCTTCTGGCCCAGAGGATGATCGATCAGAGCTCCTATCCAATTAATATGCTTAGGTGAGTCTACTTTAAACACCAGCATTTGCAACTGTTTAGAAAGATGAGACTCAATAAAAGAAATATGAAGCGTGTTAGAGAAAGCTATCACAAATCCTCCTCCTAATCTATCTTCTCTATCCAATTTAACTAATTTATAGTGATCAGGGCTAACAATAGGATTATCTGGAAGGGCCACCATGTGTAACCACATCTCAGTGAAAAAGATATCCCCTGGTTATAAGATGTGAGAGGATCCCAGATTTCTGTTGAATGATTAGGAAGGAATGTAACATTGCAGTATATACAACTAAGTACTGCCTTACCATCCTTCATATTTTTTAACACAAATACTTGACCAGGCATGAAGTTTTATTCACTAGATTTAAATTCCTGTAGCGATAGTAACTCTGGCATACGTGAGAAATTACACAAATTACAGGGAAAAGGTCGTACAGTCTACAAATGTTTAAAACACTGTCCATCCTTCCTACCTGAGAACGACCTGCACATAAAATGTAATTCCATACTAGAATATGACTGCCTCATCTCTGGACCTTGAGAAAATCAGGCATGGGTTCACGCATCTGGCGATGGTCAGATTGTTGATGGGCTCATACATGCTTGCCTTTGGTGCGCATTTCATCAGCACATACTTCATCCAATCCCGCTTTCCCAGGGTCATTAGTGTATCCCTCCCTAAATCAGGGACTCTGTGCCTCTCTAAGGCTACCCCATAAAACTCAAACCATTTATCACTATCATCACCATGCAAAGCTAGGCACTTTGGGTATGTGTACCTGTTTACCTTTCTTAGAAACTCCATCATCGCTGCCACCATTATCATAGGATTCTGTGGCCTGTCTTGCCTTTAACCCAATTGCTTTTTGACTCTCTCCATGTGCCAACAAGGCCCTTTTCTCCCCTAAGGCCAACCTTTTCTCCCCCAGGGTCAACTCTGCTGCTGCCTATTTCTCCTCAGCAGCCAGCTATGTCTCCTTTAAGGCTCTCTCAGATTGTGACTTCTGTCCCCCAGGGTTCTTTTTTGCAGCTGCTGCAGCTTTCCTCTCTCCCAAGGCCAGGGTGGCAATTGATACTTCATCTCTCTCACCGCTCTCCTGTTCTTCAGCTCATCAGGGGTCAGGCTGTAGATAGACACACTGCTCCAGGGTGAGAACATCACTCCTGTGAGCCCTCCTCTCTTTCCTCTGAATCTGGGTCCTTTGAGCAACTTCGATTTCTGATCGCGATCGAATCGACCCGCCATTTTGTGCTCCGCCGCCATTTTATGTTGCCATCATTCAGGCAGCACGGCGAACAAAGTCTATTCTGCTTTTTCTGCAGCCTGGTGTCGAAATACGCTTTCTGCCTCTATTTGCAAAGCTGGTGTTAGAACTAGCCGAGTACACTAATCCCTGTCTGGCTTTCCTAATCCCCGTCTCAACTATCTGTTGGTTCACACTATTCTTTCCTGACCTTATCTTACCGTCTGGCCTTCACTGTCTTCTGCTAGCATTCTCTCGTTTCACAACTGTCCTCCAACACACACAAACGTATTTCGCCACCTGCAAGTTAGTTACAAACCTGTTAATAAATTAGCTTGAGGGAGGGGTGACAAACATAGTTGGAGGAGAGGTCTCTTCGAGTCATCTGACACTTTTGTTTTCCAACTTCTCCTATTGGTTCTATCCTGTTGTCTAACTTTCCTTATTGGCTCTTTCTTGTGTGTTCTGGGAGTGCTTTTGGTTAATGTATACGAATCCTATACAGTATAAAAACCCTGTACGCAACAGAGTGAAGTGGCAGTCTCCTGAGAACCTACTTTGTGTACTTCTAGGATAACTGTACTAGCTGTAGCTAAATAAATCTGATCTTCTAACGCCGACAGAGTGTCCCGTGTCTCTGTGTAGCTAAGCAGGAGAACTCCGGAGACTTGGGCGTACCCTGCGCCGCCAGGCCCAAAAGGTTCTGGTTCTTCAACTGGCGCCCACGTGGGGCGGCTTCAGTGGTACCGGTTCTGCCTGAAGATCGTGAGGAACCCCGCAATAAAATTCCAGAGGGTTCGCGAGCCACATTAAGCGACCCCTGTATGTCAAAAGTGGTCCGAAGGTCATTTGCAGCGCGGTTACTCCTTCCTGACGGCTACTGACGACCGCTGCCCTGACTGCCGCCCTGCTTTGGCCCTTCCTTTGATGATGTATGGTAAGGCGAAACGATAGACGGGCCTCTGTTGGTGGGAGAAGACGTCCTTAGTTAAGTATTTTCGTGGGTCGCGCCCACAATTTTGTTCTTTGTTGATTCCTTTTGGTTCTTAGATTTGTCTATTGCAATAAACAAAGCCGAGGGTAAGTGCATTTGTGCTGCGTAAACTGAGTTTTACTCCCTTGAAGTTTGTGAACAGTCTGGTGACATCTCGAGATGCCTGGTCTGACTAAGTTTGGAAGAATTTGTTGTCTTGGTTGTAATAGGGATTCCCGACTTGAGGACTCTTGTCCGATTCCTTCGGTTGGAACTCCCACATATGAGCTCTATTCAAAACATGGTATCGGCCCAATTGCCTTTAACGAGACATGGACCCGATACACGAAGAAAGATGGTGTTCTAAAATGGCCAGAAAATGGTAGTTTTGATCCTGATGTGCTAGACAATTTGGAAGCAGTTTTATTCAAAAGAAAAGCCCGGCCGGCAATGTTTGACTCTTTCCGCCTTTGGCGTAAGGAAGACAAACAGAAAGAAATTAAACAAGCAAAACGAGATAGGAAAGCACAGGGTATGACAATTATACAGGCTGCCCAACAGTTTAAAGACGATGAAATTGACAATGCGACTGAAATTTCAGAAAGACAGCATCGTATGGCGATAGATAAATGCTATCCGGTGTTGCCTGTTTCTCCTTCTAATAATAAGAAAGATATAGAAGAAGATCCCCTAATGTCCCACTTATTAAGGTTGCCTCCGCCCTATGCACAAAGTGCCAATGCACCTCAGCCGTTACAGCCTGTTCAGCCGCCAGCGGTACCTCCGCCTGTTCTGGCTCTTCCGCATTTGCCTCCTCCAGTATTACCGCCCTTGCCGGTTTTACCATAAACTTTGACTTCTTTACCCTCATCTCCTGATCTTAGATCTCCTTTGCCTTCTGCTCCTCCTGCAATTATCAGTTCTCCACCTGTCAGTTCTCCTAATACTTTGTCTCCAATTCTTATTTCTAATTCTCCGTCTGTGCGTAAGCGTCTCACAGACACTGTTACTGGTATTCTATCTCCTTTCTTTGAAGCTTTAAATGTGTCTCCGGCTTTTGCTCGAAGACAGTCTCGTAGTCAGTTCCTAGATTTTGAAGAACGAGAGAAGTTGGACTCTCTTGCACGTAAATGGATTAAAAAGGGTCCACAATACAGTGTGCTTGATATTATGCCTACCTTTTCACAATGGAATGCGCCTACGCAAATATATGTTTTTAATGCAATGTGCGACACTCTCATTAAAGAATAGGAAGAAGTGAGTTCGAGTCCGATCCCACAAGATCTGTTAGATGTTCAGACTGATTTTGATAAAGGACTTATTGTGGGTTCTAAGGTTGAGAAAGCTGTAAGGACACTTATTTCTTATAGATCCTTATTGTCCTCTCAGGCTTTCCTTGATTCTGATCCGCCGGTTAAACTGACACTGAAAAATTATCCTATGAGAGAGGTTCCTCCAGTATGGCAGGAAGAGGTTCCAGCAGCAGGCAACGTACCACTTATTCCTGCTCATTTCCAACGTATATGGGTACATGTCCCTTGGAAGAGATCTGAAGTTTTGGCCCTTCAGCAGACTCTACCGGATCCTCGTAAAAACCCTGCAGGTTATTATAAAGAATTATCACAGACAGTTGATGCTTGCATCATGAACCTAGCAGATATCGACATGTTGATGGGAAATGTAGTCCCACAGACAATATGGGCTAAGATTCGTAGAGAGGATCACGCCCAGGAACTAGGTGCTACTTGGGATGTTATAACTACTACAGATAGAGACCAAGTGGGTGGCGCAAAGCCTGACGCTTTGATCTCAGAACTCCCTGGTGGAATTATCACCTTAATAAAAACTATGATGCCTGCATTGAGAGTTAATTGGGATAAACTAGCAGCATGCAAACAAAAGAAAGATGAAAGTGTCTCTGATTTCTTTACTTGTTTCGAGGAGACATTTATCGACCACAGTGGTCAAGACATGGCTACAGAGGTTGGACAGCGATTATTTGTGGATAAATTCATATTCAATTTGCTTCCCGAGCTGTCACACAAATTAAAAGATTCAGAAAGTTCATGGGCTGTTTCTTCTTCTGCCCAGATATTGGCTACTGCGCAATATTATGAAAATAGAGATAAAGAAGAAAAAGAAAAGCAAGAGAAAAAGACGAAAGAATTAAAAACGAAGGTTCTCTTGCAACAAGCCTATCCTCCACGTTATGTTCAGCCTCAATTTCAACAGCCTCCGTAGTTTCAGAGGTTGTATCAAAAACCTGAGCCATACATTCCGCGACCTTTGTTAGGACCTAATCAATGTGCCTATTGTAGAGAGGAAGGTCATTTTAAGAATAGTTGTCCGGTTTTATTGCAGCGAAATGGAGCATTATCTGCTCCACGAGGTCGTGCTGGCCTCCAATCAGCAAACAGAGGTAGAGGTCGGGGTGTGATGACTCAAGAACAGCGTGCCCTTCCTTCTCCCAATTCCGTGAACTACTTTGATCAGCAAAATGTGAGGTCTGCACAGTATTACAATGAAGACCATTATGTTGAAGGCGAGAATGAATGTCTTCATGCTAACTAGGACAGCCATGGACAAAGTAAGGGAGTTGTGTTGATTCCAGTAGATCAGAATGGACCTTATGTTGACGTCACTACAATGGGTGTTTTAGAGCCATTTCTTCTGGATACTGGGGCAATGAGAAGTTCTATCATTTATTCTAAACTCCCTGGGGCACCTTTGTCTGGCTTAACGAATGTTTCTGTAGGATTTTATGGCGCCCCTGTTCGCAATCCAGTTTCTTGCCCTTTGCCCATTTCAGTTGGTCCCTATGATTTGGAAGCTCCACTTCTGTTGACGAATGGTTGCGGTGAGAATCTGTTGGGTCTAGACCTATTGAAAAGAATGCATGCTACGATATATTGTTCTCCTTCTGGTGTACATCTTACTTTAGGACAAAAATTGATCTTCCCAATGTATTTGTCCAGAGATCAGTTTCCACCTGAATTGCTTTCTCTTCCAGCAGCGCTTTGGGCCACGGGTCCGAACGATGTGGGTTGTCTTGAGATTCCACCTTATGTTGTCACTCTCAAGCCCAATGTTGAATTACCGTGCATCCCACAGTATAAAACTTCTGCTGAAGGTGAGAAAGCGCTTTTGGGAATCATTCATGACTTGATTCAGAAGGGTGTAGTTGAAGAAACAAGAGGTAACACATGCAATAGTCCTATTCTTCCTGTTCTTAAACGCACTGATCCTTCTCAGCCTCCTGTGTATCGTTTCGTAATTAATCTGCGGGAGGTAAACAAAATTGTTGTCCCACAATTTCCTGTTGTTCCAGATATCACTGCTTTGTTGACAATGATACCTTCCACAGCGACTTGGTTCTCTGTTATCGATCTAAAGAATGCCTTCTTTAGTATTCCTATTGCAGAAGAGAGTAGGGACATTTTTGGTTTCTCCCTTGGAGGCCGAAGCTTCCGGTTTAAGCGCGCACATCAAGGCTATTGTGAAAGTCCCTCCATTTACAGCCAAGCTTTAAAATGTCATCTTGATACTTTTTATTTGCCGTCTGGTTCTGCTCCTATACAATATATGGATGACTTGTTAGTCGCCGCTGATTCAGAAGATATCTGCAAAGATGTCACTATTGCATTATTACGCCATTTGTTTAATCTGAATCACAAGGTTTCACCTTCCAAACTACAATATGTTTGTCGAGAGGTTACCTACTTGGGTCATCTCCTATCAAAGGAGGGACGACGATTGACACCAGAACGAATTCAGGCGATTACGCAAATGTCTGTACCATCCACACAAAGGGAAGTACGTGCCTTTCTGGGTAATACTTCTTATTGTAGACAGTGGATCCCTAACTTCTCTCTAATAGCCAAACCTTTGTTGGCACTCACTTTAAAAGATACGCCTCAGCCCCTTCCTTGGACTGAAGAGTGCCAAAAGAGCTTTTCTGATTTACGTACCGCTCTGTGTTCTGCTCCTGTACTAGGCACCCCAGATTACACTAAGCCTTTTACGCTCTATGTTCATGAGAAAGAAGGTTGTGCATTGTCAGTTTTTACACAGCAATTTGGAGACAAACAGCGGCCATGTGCCTATTTTTCGGCTACGTTAGATCCTGTAGCTAAAGCATTGCCCAGTTGTCTCAAAGCGACAGCAGCAGCAGCAATTTCTATTCGACAGTCTGCTGGAGTGGTGTTGAATAACACTCTCATTGTCATGGTGCCACATGCAGTGGATACTTTACTAAACAGAACGAAAACGCAGCATCTTACAAGTGCTCGTCTAACTGGATACGAGCTTTTGTATAGTCACGTACACATCAAACGATGTAATACCCTGAATCCAGCTACTCTGTTGCCCCTTCCAGATGAGGAAAGTATTGAGGAACAGCATGATTGTTTCTTCCGTACTGAGGAAGAGACAAAAGGAAGAATTGACCTGAAAGACACACCGCTAGAGAATCCGGATGGAACTCTATGGGTAGACGGTTCTTGTTTTAAAATGCCTAATGGAGATACAGTCTCAGCCTATGCTGTAACTACTTTACATACAGTTGTGGAAACTGCACGCATTAGACACAATTCAGCACAAGCAGCGGAAATTTTAACAAGAGCCTGTGTATTGTCGAAAGGGAAGAGAGTGAACGTGTACACCGACAACCAATATGCTTTTGGTGTAGCGTTCAACTTTGGGCGTCTCTGGAAGGAAAGTGGTTTTCTCACTTCACATGGCACCAAAATACAACATGGTCAATTAGTGACTGATCTCCTCGAATCACTTGCCTTACCCACCCAAATAGCGATCGTGAAGTGTAGTGCACACAAAAAGATTATGGATGATGTTGGTCGAGGAAATGCATTTGCGGATGAAATAGCGAAAAAGACAGCGAAAGATTCAACAAGTCGAATGTATGTGGCAGGTCCTGCGAATTGGGTCAGAGAGAGAGGAATGTATGAGAATACAGTGGAAAGTGTAAAAGCGATTCAGAAAGAGGCTTCAGAGAGGGAGTTAAGCAAGTGGAGAGAAAGTACAGGAATGTTAGATGAGATGGGTTGTTGGATAGAACTATCTGAACATCAACGTTGGCTGTTACCAGATGCCTATGTTCTCCCAGTGGTTACTATGGCACATGGTCCAGCCCACTTAAGTGCAAAAGGTATTTGTAAACTTCTGGCTCCAGTGTGGCAGAATTAAGGAATCCCAAAATGTGCAGACAATGTAGTGAAGCACTGTATTGTTTGTTTAATGTACAATCCGGGAGAGGGAACCCCAACTCCAGCAGGTCATTTTGCTCGTCCGACATATCCATTTGAGGTGTTGCAAATCGATTATATTCATATGGAGCGATGCAACAACCTCAAATATGTTCTGGTGGTAGTATGCGCCTTTTCAAGATGGATAGAAGCATACCCTCTAAAAGATAACACAGCCTTACCCACAGCTAAAATCCTTCTAAAAGAATTCTTCCCCAGGTTTGGTTTGCCGCGCATTGTCTGGAGTGACAATGAAAGCGAATTTGTTGGCCAAGTCATGCAGAAAGTTTGTGCAGGTCTTGGTATCAAGCAAAAGTTCCATGCGGCAAATCATCCACAGTCAGCGGGTTTAGTAGAATGTTACAACGGAATCTTGAAGTTAAAACTATCAAAGGTTCAAGCGAGTACAGGACTTAATTGGCCCGATGCTTTGCCGTTAGCTCTGCTGTCCACCAGAACTGCAGTACACTCACGTTTGGGACTTAGCCCTTACGAAGTGGTTTTTGGACGCCCGGCTAATGTATGGGGAGTCCCTCGCCCTAAGAAATACTCAGACTTGCCATATCCAATGCTAATTGACTACCTGCATGATCTTACGACTAAATTGCGTGTTCTCCATCAACAGGTTCAGAGTGCTCTGCCGAAGGCTTCCACAGACCCAGGTCATTCCATCCGACCAGGCGACTGGGTCTGCCTTAAGAACTTCCAGAGGACAAGGAATTTGGAACCCAGATGGCGAGAGCCCCAGATGGTTTTACTCACAACGAGAACAGCAGTTAAAGTCGAGGGAAAGAAAAATTGGATTCACGGTGTGCATTGTAAGAAAGTGCCTTTGCCTTTGCCCTACGATCAATGGGTACGCAGGGGTATTGGTGACTGTGAAAGTGAAAAGGTTCCACGTTTCGTACCCTTCAGTGATGCACACCTGAATGGGACACTGTCTGAGAAAGAGGACGACGATGTTTTGCAGGAAGCAATACCACCACATTGTCGCTTGGATACGACTAATCCACGAACATTGTTCCAAAACCAGAACATTCCTGGGAAGGAAAGATACGATTTGAGACCTAGACCAAAGAACACTTAAGATTTCTCTCTTGTGTAGTATTCTGTCCCGGTTGCAGGGTCACGGTAGGAGTCTGAATCACGACCTGAGTAGTGGCAATAGGCCTGCAGGACTTGCAGTGTCATAGGACGGCAGACAATCGTGATTGAGCGATCGAGGCAGATTGCCGTGAGCATCCATTAGAAAGATGGAAACTACACTAGGCAAAAGAGAGAGAAAAGATGAAATGAAGAGAAGATTCTGTAAAACAATGTATAGTCGTTTCAGTATAACTTTATGTGTTATTATATCATTGTGTATTGTCTTGGAATTTATCGGTTGGATTATTTATGCTCTGCAGCAAAAAGTTGTCTCTTCTTCTTCCTCCCCATCTTCTTCAACTGTCTCTCCACATTTCTTTCATACTCTTCCTCCACATTAACTCATTAGAAGAACTAAATATTATAACAATTCCTTTGTCCAGCTATTACATCAGCACCAGTTAGTGGTCAATACAACTGACTGTTGGGTGTGTGGACTTATGCCACATACCACAGAGAAAGGAATGCCATATTTAGTTCTCCCTTTTTCTTATGAGGGTTCTGCTTGGGCTTATTTTGTCATTTTCTCCAATGCTTATTAAAGCAAATTCAGACGATCCGTTAGTTCACATGTTAGCGATCCGGATTTTAGTCATAGTTCTTTGATTAAGGGAATGGTAGCTAACTCTAAAATCATGGAAAATAGTAAAATCTCCATTGATGAAAGAAAAGCGTACACTAACTGGAACGTCACCCAATATATGTCTAGTCTTAGTGGTAAAGTTAGGAAAGGAAAGTCCTCACCGATTTGGACTATACCACATCAGGGCAACTTCTGCTTACAGATAAACGATCGCTCTTCTGACACTATACAAAGGAATAACTGCTCCTACACGTACGTTTATTCCTCTCAGAACTCGCCTCCTCTAGTGCCGTCTCAAGGCACCTATTTCATCTGCTATAATAGAGCTTATACATGGTTACCAACGGGTTTCTCTGGTACTTGTTATATAGCCTTTCTTCTTCCCCCTACTTACACCGCTTCCGCAAATCATCATCGAACCCGATACGGCAGATTGATTATTGATTCGAAGGACACAGCAGGACCAGAGGGAGGAGATTTCCTTAAAGGATTTCTTCCTTTCTGGGGTCCAATGGCCAACAGCAGAAATATAAGGCAACTTGTCCGTGTCGTAGAGACTACAATAGACATCACTGTAGGTGCCTTAAGTAACATCACGGCAGAACTACAGGCGGACCGTCTTACGACATTACAAAATCGAATTGCCTTAGATTTTGTTCTTGCCGATCGTGGTGGAGTGTGCAAACTGATCGGGTCAAGTTGCTGTATTTTCATACCTAATGACGCTCCGACAGTATACCAAGCTATCTCCAAGTTGCACATAATCTCTGAGTCTATTCATCAGGACGAAGGAGATTGGTCTTTTACGGAGTGGTTTTGGGGACTACTGTCCAAATGGGGTTGGAAAGCATTGACGTTTCTTGGTATAATTCTGACCATTATTTTCTCCTGTTGCCTTTGTATGCACTGTGGTCCCGCTATCTGTGACCTTTGTGCTACTATGTGCATCCCAAAACCCAAACCACAAGTAACAGAAAACATAAGAATGATGTTACAGCAACAACTCGATGACCTCATGGCTATCGACATTGACTCAGATTAGCATGAGCCTATCTTGCCTGAGTTCTGGCAAAAGGAGGGTCTGAGGAACTTCGATTTCTGATCGCGATCGAATCGACCTGCCATTTTGTGCTCCGCCGCCATTTTATGTTGCCATCACTCAGGCAGCACGACGAACAAAGTCTATTCTGCTTTTTCTGCAGCCTGGTGTCGAAATACGCTTTCTGCCTCTATTTGCAAAGCTGGTGTTAGAACTAGCCGAGTACACTAATCCCTGTCTGGCTTTCCTAATCCCCGTCTCAACTATCTGTTGGTTCACACTAATCTTTCCTGACCTTATCTTATCGTCTGGCCTTCACTGTCTTCTGATAGCATTCTCTCGTTTCACAACTGTCCTCCAACACACACAAACGTATCTCGCCACCTGCAAGTTAGTTACAAACCTGTTAATAAATTAGCTTGAGGGAGGGGTGACAAACATAGTTGGAGGAGAGGTCTCTTCGAGTCATCTGACACTTTTGTTTTCCAACTTCTCCTATTGTTCTATCCTGTTTTCTAACTTTCCTTATTGGCTCTGTCTTGTGTGTTCTGGGAGTGCTTTTGGTTAATGTATACGAACCCTATACAGTATAAAAACCCTGTGCGCCACAGAGTGAAGTGGCAGTCTCCTGAGAACCTACTTTGTGTACTTCTAGGATAACTGTACTAGCTGCAGCTAAATAAATCTGATCTTCTAACGCCGACAGAGTGTCCTGTGTCTCTGTGTAGCTAAGCAGGAGAACTCCGGAGACTTGGGCGTACCCTGCACCGCCAGGCCCAAAAGGTTCTGGCTCTTCACCTTGACCAGGCTACTTTCTTCCCTGCTCCTCCATTTCATCATCTCCTTTTCCATCATCATCATCATGTTGTTCTGTGATGTAAAATTCAACATGCAGGCCTCTTCCGTGGCTCTGGGGGCTCTCTGATAATGCATTTTCTTGGAACCTGTTCTTATCTTTAGCCCCCTCTCCTTGCACAACATTTTCAAATCAAATCCAATGCCACAGTGAAACTTTCAATGCTGCTGAGATCTCCTGTCATTCTTGCAAAATATCTGCCAAGTATGAGGAAGGAATTAAAATTGGGAAAAGGAAAACAAAATGTCCAATTAAAAATGAGGAAGATTTTGATGTCATACAATAACAAGGCAATTTTGGCTTTACATAAATCACTGAGTGGCAGTGCAAAAGCTCAATTACTTAATCCCACTGCTGCCACCCTTATAAGGAAATGGTTTATTGGTTGCAGGGGGTGATAACCAACTTTAAATAATAATCACAATCCTTGTTAGGGTGAACCACAAAAGTGACAAAATAAACTAATGTTTGACTCTATGGTAGCTTGGCATAAAAGAATCTAGGCTTAACTTAGAGGCAATGTGGAAAATATTTATGCAGTGCACAAACAGTAATAAAGTGAAAACAAAGGGCAAGAAAAATCGCAGAAAAGTAGAAAACATTTTAATAAATAAAATGGGACCAAAATGACAGAAATCAGTAAAAACGGAGTAATGAGTTTTTAAAATTTTAGGTAAAAATATCATCAAAAGGTCCCACCAGACTGGGACAAAGTCACAAGTTCAAGCCAACCACGAAGCAGAGCGGACCAGGTCAAAGAGCAAGCTTGTTGCGCTGCACGTTTGAGGTGCTACTCTGTGTTGCTCCACATTGAATCTGGTGAGCCTTTCCATCAGGAGCTGCAAAGCTTGAAGGGCTCTGTGTTGCATGGCATTTGATCCTGTGACAACTGTGGTGAGGAGCTGTGCGGTTGTAGGAGGGGTGAGAGGTGAGAGGGGAAGAATCCACAAACGAGACTGGAGTTTGATGGATAAGCAAATACTAATTTATTCCAGGAAAGGGACCTACAACACAGGAGGAATCCAAATGGTCAAAAGAAGTCACAAGAAAGGTTTCTTGAAGTTCTTAGAACCATGCTGCACACTCCAACTGAATCAGAGTGAAAGTCAAATAAAAACAAAGGCAATGAAAGCACCACAACACTACAACACATAAAAATGCAACTGTCACAAAGATACATGAAAATACGCATGCTACATCACCTTTCCCCCTTAACAAAAACAAATCAATAAAAACAAAAGCTTAATACAATTCATAATCCTTTAACCTAGCGGGCACATTGACATTTCTCAAAGTGCGAGTGACTGTACCGCTCAAAGACACAGGAAAACCTCCTACTGTAAGATTGTTCTGTAGTAGTAGAATTAGCTAAGTTTTGAGTACCTGAAACATTGATATTAGAATGATATTAGACCCTACCTTCCCATCTGAAATTACATCAGTGGATAACATGCAGTCATTGCCCAAATGTGGATTGCACGTCTGATTATAAATGGCAGCTTGCTTCCCAGAAATAGGAACCAAACTATTGTTTTTCCTCCAAGCTCTATGTTTTTTGATCAACACAAAATCATTAACTTTGAAATCAAGTTTGCGTACTCTGTGTTTAGTATCATACCATTCTTTCTGTTTGTTCTGTTTTTCGAACACCCTTTTCCTAATATTTTGATCATGTGAACTACTTTCATGTCCTAAAAAAGTATGCCCTAAAGCAAGCTGTAACCATCCTGGGATGAGTTTGCTTTTTGCTTCTCTACCTCTAAGGCTAGGGAAGGGAAACAAAGCAGTGGTAGAATGGGGAGTAGTTAAATAACTCCATATTTTATACTCCAAAAACTTTGCTACATACAAATGAGCAGAAAGTGCAGTTTGTATCTTTTCCTTAAGGATACGATTTGGCCTTTCAACAAGACCATTCAAAAATGGACTATAAAGGGCTACCTGCAAATGTGTAACACCTAAACTTGTCATGACATTTTTCATTTCTCTAGAAACAAAATGTGTGCCAATATCTTTTACCAGAAATTGTGGACAACCCTCATTCAAGAATATTCTCTTCAGAAAATCAGTGGCTGATTTGGTGCATGGAGATTCTACAAACGAGAAGTATATCCATTTGGAGAAGTAATCAACTAACATGATAAGACATTTTTGGTTAGTTGGCAACAAAATGAAAGGACCAGACAAATCCTGGGCTACCTTAGCCCAGGGACCTGAAGGTAAGGGAACCAGATTAAGGGGTTTAGTGGCTGTGGCCCAGTGCTTCTCAGAAACCAGGCACTGAGGACACTTATAAATTAGAACAGCTACCATTTGGTCCTTACCTATCCACCCTAAAAATTGCCGTAATTTCTTACAAGTTGCTGAAATACCTAAATGACCATCATAAGCCATGATAATGACACGCTCACAAAGAGATGAAGGAGTAATAAACAAAATTGCCCTGCATACAAATTTGACCAACACACAACAGTTCTGCAGCAATGTGAGCAAAACTGCTTAATTCTTCAGACTGCAATTTGCCAGATGGCCATCCCAGTTTATTGAACATAAGAACTTTGTGAAGAATAACATCCTTTGCTGTGGCTGATTCCCATTCATTTTCTGATATTATCCCACCACAAACACCCACTACATCTAACATGGCCAACACACCCTCTTCATCACCCCCTATGTCAGCCTCCAATATGAGAGGTATGTGAGACAAGCAATATGCTGTGAAATTCTTACCACCTTGAACGCATTTAACAGACGTGAAATTCCTGTAATTTTGAAAGAAGTCTCACTAAAAGTGACAACACTTTATCCAAACCATTTCCACTCATCAGTTTGTGGTCAGTAAATACATTGAAATATGTCCCCTAAATGTATGTCTTAAATGTATCTACTTCCCATACACAAGCTAGTGCCTCACTTTCAATAGTGCTATAGTTTACCTCAGCTGTAGATAAAGCATGTGAAGCAAACTCTACAGTGTTCTCACATCCATCAACAAATTATCCGAAAACGGCCCCAACTCCATTAAGACTGGCGTCCACCATGATATAAAGATTTCCCTCTCAGGTTAAATGGTTGCAAAGCAGGAGCATTACCTACTAGGGTTTTGATGTCTCCAAAAGCATGATTGATTTTTGGAGACCATTCAAATCTAGCTCTTTTCATTAAAAGAGAATGTAAAGGTTGTGCCAACAAAGCATAGCCTGGGACAAAACATGTGTAATATTCACAAAGTCCCAAGAAGGACCCTAAAGCATCTTTGTCTTTTGGTGAAGGAGAGGATTTTATGGCTTCATTGCAAGCTTTAGGTTTAATGCATTCTGCTAAAATGGTATGGCCCAAATACTCCACCTGCTGAACAAACAACGTACATGTGTCCAACTTCACAGTCATACCATGCTCTTCCAGCCCTTTAAACACTTTCTCCAAGACAAACAAGTGTTCTTCTTCCATCTTAGAATACACCAGTATATAGTCTTGGAAAACCTGGACCTGAGGCTCATCACCAAACAAAGTGTCCATCATCCGTTGAAAGACACTTACAGTTGATGCAAGGCTATATGGGAGCCTCAGGTACTTGAATGCTCCAAAAGGAGTGACAAATATGGATAAAGACTGGGATTCAGGACTGAGAGAAATTTGGTAGTTTGCTGAATAGATTTCTATAGTGGAGAGGAACTT
Source organism: Triturus cristatus (assembly GCF_964204655.1). Taxonomy (NCBI): domain Eukaryota; kingdom Metazoa; phylum Chordata; class Amphibia; order Caudata; family Salamandridae; genus Triturus; species Triturus cristatus. The sequence continues at coordinate 873,454,355 of NC_140590.1, forward strand.
AGCATCTCCAATGTTGGCCATCATCTCGTGTATATGTGGAAGAGGGTGACAGTCACCTAGCATATTCTTATTAAATGATTTTAATTCCACACTTAACCTCAAATCTCCTGAGAATGTTCTGGTCAAAACGACCAGAGAAACCCACTTCAGCAGTAAGGGTTTCTAACAGAGCTTTGAAATCATCCCTTATGCTCAGTGGCACAGGTTGCACTTTGTGAATCACATGGGTAAAATCCTTCTTGAGCTTAATAGCATGTTCAAAACCTTTTACAGGGCCAATTGTATCATTAGACATGGTGGGAAACCTTTGGACCATTGATTGGGTCACTTCAGTTTGAGTTTCCACAGCCAAAATAGGAACCTCCCCCAAAACTATTGATGTGTCATGCCCTGGATGCAAAAACATTCCTCGATTAGCTAAATCCATCTATCCAATGAGGCCCAATCCAAAGACAGCAATATACACTTTGGTGCTGCTTTGTCTACTTAAACATTCAAGAGCAGACACAAAATAACCTGTGAGCTAAATCTCCTGTTTGCCAAACGCCTTGGGACAAATGTCAGGAGAATTCAAATACATCCCTGGAGACAAATGTTTAAAACATTTAGAGTCAGCCAGGATGGTCACCAGTGCACCAGAGTCCACCATCATGAAAATGGTCTCACCATCTACCAGGGCCTGACAAAAAAGACCTTTGAGTTTTCCCTGCACCCATGGAGTGAGTGTCAATGGTGAGGAATAGATTGGAAAATCTATCACTACAATCTTTTGAATCATCAGAAGTGCTGTGAACATCCACATGACTAATTCCGACTTTATCAGAATTAGCAGATGTACCTCTGCAGACACCCACCTTGCGACAATGATTTCACCCTTTTCCTAGTGCAGGACAAGTAGGATGATAAACCATGTGGATCCTTGATCCACACCTATATTAAATTCCTTTCTTCAACCTACTACCCTTATTGACAGTAACAATCACTGAATCACCTGTGACAAGACTAACAGGAGATAAGCTGGAGTGACAATTATCTTGTCACGAAGGCTGATTGTTCATAACCTGATAGGTTATAATAGACCTTTCTATGCTTCTAGCTATATCAATTGTCTCACTAAGACTCAGATTCTTGCACATCAAAAGTCTTTCATGCACCTTCTTGGAGAAACAGTTAAAGAAAAATTGATCCTTTATGTAAATGTCTACTTTGTTTTCAAATTCACACTTGGGTGCCAATACACGCAATGTAGCTATATTTTCCTCCATAGTCTCATCCACGGCCTGTTTGCATTTGGAAAAAGTATGTCTGGCCAGCAGTACACTAGATTTGTCTCTAAGTTGTTTGCACATCCTTTCCTTGGCTACCAAATATACATTCCAGACAGTCGAATACTCATCAAAATCAATGGATGTAATGTAATTTTCAAAAATGTGCAACCATTCTCTCCGCTTTATCTCAGGTCTCAAGAAAGGAGAAGTTTGCACCTCTCCTTGAACTGTTGCCATGATAACACAAAACTCAAAATGAAAGCCTCACCTGTATAGCTGCTGGTCCAACAAGTGTAACTTCATTGACCTTTATACTGTTTTTTTTTAACATCACAGAAAATACCTCAGGTCGTTGTGGAAGATGCATTGTGGAAGTGATGTGGCAAAGTGAAAAACGGAATGAACACAAAAGCCCAAAGAAAGATGACTGCCGCTGCAGTCTCAAAGGATGAGAGTGCAGGCACAGGAAAACAGTACACCTAATATGGTTGCCAATGTCATGCTTGAATGTCAGGATGCTCCATAAATCTAGGGAGAAGATGCAGCGTTGAAGCTGCAGGACGAAGATGGGTTCATGCACTTGTGGCGAAGAAGACAAGACATAATCCACAGTGTCATCACAGAAGAAGCCAGCACGTGGAGACTTCCCTGACGCATGCAGAACATGGAATTCTGCGTGTTGGAAGTCAAAAGATGCTGGCCAGTTCTGCTGGTCCCAAAATACAGAACACAATTTAGCTCACTCACAGCCAAGGCCTCGGTCCAGGGCAGTCTCCAAGACATCTAGCACAAACTGTATAAAATAAGTCAGTGTGTCCAGTCATCTCTTGCGAAGGTCCCCTCACCACTCCTGGTACCAACATGTAGGAGGGTGTGAGTTGAAGAATCCACAAACAAGACAGGAGTTTGATGTATCAGCAAATACTGCTTTATTACATGAAAGAGACCCACGACACAGGAAGCGTCCAGATGGTCCAAAGAACTCACAGGAAATGTCTCTTGAAGTTCTTAGAACCATACTGCACGAACCAACAAAATCAAAATGAAAGTCAAATAAACACAAAGGCAATTAAAGCACCACAATACTACATAGCATATAAATGCAGATGTCACCAAGATACATGAAAATACACATGATACAGCCGCTCTGCAGGAATCTGTGTCACTCTGCGTCGGATTCATTGAAACCTTCTTTTAGACATGAAGAAGTGCACTCTGACTCCGCCCAAGAATCAAGGACCTTGAGGGTTCCCTCCCACAGAGTCCAGCAGATGGAATAAGGTCAAGGCCAGATAAATACGGTCAGTTGGGAAGCAGCAAAAGCCTCTGGAACTTGATGCACCCCTATAATTCACACAGGAAGTCAGCCAAGTGACCCTTAGTGCCATTTCTGGGGTCCTGTGTTCAAAGCAAGCAGGTCCAGTTTTCATTCAGGCTTCAGACAGCAGGGCAGTCCTTTTTCAGATTCTGGGGATGTAATTTTTATGCTTAGTGGTGCCATTTTGTGAGTGGGGGACACCCTTTTGACTAACTTTAAAACTGAATCTGATCCATTATTTTCTTTCCCTTGGGTATGGATCCAGCCTGGCTAGTGAAACAAAGGACATTCAGGCCCAGGAATGAGCTGCATCTGCCAGGGGCAGAGTAGGCTTCTTCTGAAGTCTGAAAGGGCAGGGTACATCACCCAGGCTGCCATATGAAGTGTGATCAGGGCAGAATCCCAACTCCCCCCCCCCCCCAGTTGTCCTGTCAGTAAGACCCACACCTCACCACACACAGATCCCTTCCGCACTGTATGGGAGCAATACACATCACATCACAGGGGAGCCATTAACGGTCAGGAGACCCTAGAAACTGGCAAAAAACACTTAGGTAGAAAAATGCCAACCTTATATAAGTGGCATTTTCAAATTAGTAGTTTAATATCATCAGAATTGACCATTGGATTGGATTTTGAATTACTATTAAATGAAGTAATTGAAACATTTTTCTAGCTAGTCACAAACTGAAATTCTGCATTATAAGTTGTTATACTGTACCTCAGTGCTTCTCTATGGGAGAGCCAGCCACTCTAAAAGTGAAAAATATATTTGGAGGTTTTTCACTGCCAGGAGTTGTACAAATTAAGTATGCATGCCCTACTTTTTAAAAAAACATGCACCCTGCCATTTAAGGGATACCCTAGGGGTGATCTACAAATATTAAATATGTAGTTTTAGGCCTGGCAAAAGGTTTTACTTTGCCAGGTTGAAAAGCAGTTTACAACTGTGCTGCAAGCTGCTATGGCAAGTCTGAGGCGGGTTTTCAGTGCTACTTTAGTGGGTGTCAAAAAAAGGACTGCAGCCCACTTGTAGCATTTAATTTCAAAGCCCTAGGTACAAATAGTACAATATAGTAGGAAATTATATATAAACTATATGTAGCAATTAGGAGAATGCCAATTTACCATGTTTAAAAGGGAGAGCACAGGCATCACTGATCAGCAGGATAAAGTGCTAGAGTCCTAGGGCCAACAAAAACAGGTTCAGAAAAGATAGGGTAGTGAAGGCAAAATTATCTTATGGACATAAGGCAAAACATGGTCAGTTATAACACCATTTTTAGAATAATTGCGAGAAAACAATTTTTTATTTGTTGAAGTAGGCACTACATTAAAAAGTTTGAAAACCATTGCTGGTAGTCAGATGACTATGTCCTGAAGAGACCCTAACACGCATACAGGGTCGAAACATTGACGAACCCTCCCTCTTGGTTGTTACATGTAATTTACCTTCAAGGTTTTCCACACTGACATACGCAAACCCTGCTACGAATTATATCATTGAATGTATACAACCATTTGGAATTGTACAACGTCTTTTATCTATGTTCTTTGTAAATATAATCACTATTGGAGCACTCTGCAGTTTGCACTATGATCAATTATTTTGTTGATCGTTACACTTGATTGGAGTCAAAAAATGACAAGATGCAAACTATATCAGTTTTGGGTTTTGTTTTCTTTATGATTAATTGTGTTGCAATTAATACATCTGAGTAACTCTGGGTTCTCTCTAAGACACATTAAAAGGGACAATTTTTTTATGAATCCCACTGTATGATTGTCATTTGAATATCTTTTGCAAAGAAATGCATTTTATTTGCATTTCTTTTAGCTATGCTTCCATGGTTGAGAAAATCCAGTCCTTGTTTTCCACTGCTAGCAAAAAGCATATTTGGGACGCAGCTACTAGAAAGTTAGTGATTTTGCCATCAAAGGAACAGGTATGGGCCTAAAGCTCCTCTTTTACAAAAAGAAAATTGAAAGCTTAGTCAAGGTGCGCACCAGAAATCAGGCAGAGATGTGGTTCTGTGCAAAGGGTAGGCTAGCAAGCAGCAGCTCGCAGCGAACGAGTAATCATCATTAGCCCAGACTCATACAGGCCTTGTGGCATTTGAGCACAGGCCAATTTCAGAGCCCACTGATCTCTGCAAAAGAATTCTGAGAGCTCATTCATCTTCACTGCTCTCATTTTTGTATAGCTCTGCTGGGGTGCCAGAAAGACTCAATCTTGACCTTGTTTAGCATAAGACCTTCGCTATTACCATCAGTTGTATGCTTTACAATCAAGTTGAGGCATCTTGTTTCATTTTTTAAAGTGAATCTTTGGATAAATAAGTTTCCCTCGATCACCAGCCAAAGTACATTCCACTCAAGTTTTGTGAATGTAGTTTCTATAATGACCTTTTGAAAAATTGTTCTTGGCATCATGTCCCATTTTAAATGCACCAAAGCTCCAGGGTTGCTGGATCAGGTTAAAAATCACCTGCGAGAGAAGAGGCCTGGATAAGAATGTGAATTTTTAGGCCACTTGTAAAGTGTCCAGTGAACAAAAATACAACTTTATAGATTATGTTGCTTGACATGTTTATTAAACTTTGCCATGCTGAATTTTATACTGATAATTCTCTACAATGACCTCCTTGCACATCTACTCTGCATTAGAGCCGTATTTTTTTCACCTGTTTCCAGCACGTGGCTCCTCCGTTATGACGGAGAAGCATTGTCCTTCCCTTCCAGCAGCCCAAAAAATAAAAATAAAACCATAATAAACCCTTGTATTATTTGTGTTTTATTGTTGCTCTCAGAGTCGAGGCTTGGGGGAGGGGGAAGTGCATGACAGGCACTTGGGGGAGTGGTTGCAGTGCTCTCAGTGTGCATGGCCTTTGGACGGTCATCTCAGGACTGCTAAACCGTCATGCGCACTAAAGCTCTCGCAAACCCGTGCTGCAGTGACGGGTTGGAGAGAGAAGGCACAGGCCTGGCAACTGGGATCTCAAATCGAGTGCACTCAGGACAATCCTGACGCTGATCTCATTCATGAAAGCAGTGTCAGGATTGGCCGCAGTGTTTGGTAGCCTGAGCCTGCAGTGAGAGGAGCAGAAAGGAGAGTGATGTGGCACATAAGTGTTGTTTTGTTGTTTCTTTGTTTATCTCTCCATCTGTCCGTCACTCCACTCCCCTCTGCTCCCCGCCCGCCACTCTATCAAGACACCAGCCTCTTCTGCCTTTTTTTTGCTGTTGGGAATGAGAATAGTCCTCTTTTTAATTCTGGCATAAGCCAAGACCTTTGGATTTTACTAAAACTATTTAAAGGGGCTTTCAGCCACCTCTCTTCATCAATTGGTCTATTGTGTTATTTACATTTGGCTTCCTCCCTCTACAGAATACATAATGGGGCAATGGGTCAGCATTCTTCAGCCTCTGGTTAATTTCACTTTGAGTGACTGCACTTTACTCTTTCACAAGGTGGATATCTGCTCACAAGGGAGACCTCTTTAGTTCCAGTGTTTCTGTATTTACTTTATCATTTCCTTAGTGTTTTCTGATTTGATAGCAGGACTCCTTTGAAGTGAGTATAGGGCACATTCCAGCTTTATCATTTCCTGTCTCCTGCCAATGCTGTTGTAAATTCAAATTGTGCAGTGACTCTTCATCTGACTTCTGCTATTTACCAACATATCATATTGTGTTCCTGGACTCTGTTTCGCCAATGGTTGTTTAATAACTTTGCTTTTCCTTCTCAATTTTGAGCACATTTGTTACAGTTTTATTCAAACATAAGTGGGGTGTAACTTGGGGTTTTGTTTCCAACATTTAATACTATGAACCCTCTTTAGTCCTTCTTTCTATGATCTTTCCTTCTTTGTTTTTTCCTTTTTCTTTCCTTCTTTCTTGTTTCTTTGCTTTCTTCATTATTTCTTTCTGTCTTACCTCCTTTCTTTCCCTATTTCTTCTTTTTGCCTTCATTTCTTGCTGTTTTTCTTTTTTCCTTTGTTCTTTCCTCTTTCATTCCTTATTTCTTTCCTTCTTGCCTTCACTTTGTGCTGCCTTCTTTCTTTCTTTCTTTCTCTTTCTTTCTGTTCCACTTTCCGTATTTGGACCCTCCCTTTATGCCTTCTTTCTTTCCTTTTTCTTTCTATTTTTGTCATATATTTTTCCTTCTTCTTGCCTTCCTTTCCTTATCTTTTTGCTTTATTTCCGTTTTTTCCCTTCTTTATTTGTTTCATTCTGTTTCCTTCTTTTTTGCCTTCTTTCTTTCATTCTTTCTTTTTTGGCTTCTTTAATTTTTCTCTCAATTTTTCAATTTGTTGTTTTTCTCCTGTTTCCTTTTTTCTTACTTGCTTGCCTTTCCAAATTTCTTTTCTTCTTTTTTCTTTTTGTCTACTTTCTTGCCTTCTTTTTTTCTGTTTTATATGCTTTCCTTCTTTCTGCCTTCTTTCTTGCTTTCCTTCTTTCCTTATTTCATTGTCAGTTGCCCTCTTAATTTCCATCTTTCTCTCCTGTTCTTTCTTTTTTGCCTTCTTCCCTAATTTCTTCTTTCTTTTCCTTTCTTTTCCTTTCCTTTCCTTTCCTTTCCTTTCCTTTCCTTTCCTTTCCTTTCCTTTCCTTTCCTTTCCTTTCCTTTCCTTTCCTTTACTTTCTTTTCCCCTTTTCTTTCTTTTTAGCCTTGGTCTCTTTTTTCGCCTCTTCTTTCTTTCTGCTTTCTTTCTTGCATTCTTTCTGGATGTCTTGTCAACTTTCATTATTTCATTCTCTCTTCCTTTTTGCATTCTTTATTTCCATCTTTTATTCTTCCATTCATTTGTGCCCTGTTTCCTTTTTAGCCTTTCTACCTTCCTGCCTTGCCCTTCTTCCTTTATTCACCTGCCTTGCTTCCCTTTTTCCATTCCTTCCTTTTCTCCTTTTCTCTTGCCTTTTCCTTTCTTGCCTTCCTTTTCCTCAAAGGAAAGATGCTGGCAGACACTGCCAGGCTGATTTCTTTTTTTTTTAGGTCAGTGTTAGCTAAGGACTTCAGATTGTATTAAAAGTATGTATAGCATAGTTAGTTATATGGGAATTCAGCCAGGCTTCATCCATTAATCTGTGATTGTGTCACTCATATTTTTCTTTCACTCACTCCAGTATGCATCGAGGGGCAATGTATCAGCCCACTTCAGCCACTGACTGACTTCACTATGAGTTAAGGCATGCTGTCCTTTCATTAGGAGGACATCCACACACAAACTAGTTTCATTGAGTGCCATGGAGTACTATGGTAATATGCACTCTTTTGAGACAAAAAAGCATGAGTCTGAAGCTTCCTAATTAATAAAGTGTTGCAAAACCATAAAGAAAGAAAATAAGATGGGGGAGGGTTTTGGGGGTGGGGGGGTTCTTTTGGGTGGTGGTGGGGGGTATAGAGTGTCACATGGGGTAAGGGGTCAGGTGGGTATTTCTTAAAGGGGAAAAAGTCAGTACATAGTATGTGTTGTAGGAACGATAGGAATGATGGGACATATTTTTATATATTGATGGCCATAAGATTTTCACATAGTAATGACAGATACAGGCTGCGTAAATGTACATTTAATGTTTGCGAATGTTGAGCTAGCACTTTGGGGGACCCCATTGATATTATCCGGAGACTTCAATATACATGGTGATGGCCAGACTTGGGATCCTTATTTTGTAAAGTATACTGGGCGTAAGCCCAAGGTATTTAAGGCGCTACAACAGCTCTTGCAGAATCATGGTCTTGTTGATGGATGGACTGCTGTGAACCATGGCAATCCAGGGTACACATATTATTCATCCCCACACAATACATTTGTTCGGCTAGACTATATCTCTTTACCTCGGTCGATGACCGCTGGTGCAAAGTTGCAGGCATGGCCCCGTGTTACATCGGATCATGGACCTGTGATATTGGATCTCGCTAGCTTTAGTCTTTCAAGGGAGCAGTGATCCTTTACATTTAATAAAAAACTTCTACGAGATGAAGAATTTACTCAACACATTCGAACTTGGGTTACACTGTTTATGGAGAGCAACAGAGGGTCCGCTACCCTACCAATAGTCTGGGACACATTGAAAGCTGGTTTAAGGGGGGAAACACTCAGCTATGGATGGGCTAAGAAGAGATGACAGAAGGTTAGAATGCTTGGTTTGCTTGAGGACCTAAAGAAAGCTGAGCAGGAACTCATACAAGCGGTCAGTGCTAAAGTTGATAGCCCAGAAGCACAAATTAAGACTGCACGCTGTAAGGCCAAGATCAATGGGGTGTGGAGTCAGGAAATTGCCATTCAATTTAAAACATATAAGGCAGAAAGATATGAATATGGGGAAGCAACTGGTAGATGTTTAGCCCAGAGAATGCTTGGTAGACAAGCCGCCCAGCGGATAGCAATTCTTGCAGATGGTAAAGGTGGCACAGTTGAGACTACGGCAGGAATACTGGATGTATTCCATTCTTATTATAAGGAGTTATATACTCAAGATCCAGTCGAGCATGATAATATAGTGAGGTTTTTACAGAATCTCGACTTAACTGAGCTTGGGCTAGTAGAACGAGATGCATTAGAAGCCCCCATTACTATGTTAGAACTTCAGACAGCATTGTATGGTTTAGTGCCAGGGAAAGCAACTGGGCCTGATAAACTTCCATTGGAGATATATTGGATCGTTTTTTCTATTATAAAGGAAGATATGTTGGCTACTTTCATAGCGGCCCAGCACGGGAACCCTCCACCGACTTGGGACGACGCCAATATTGTGATCTTCAAAAAGAAGGACAAGCCTCCTAGACTCCCGGGGTCCTATAGACCCATATCACTAATAAACGCAGACGGCAAGGTATATTCTAAAATGTTTGCAACTCGGCTGGCGCAGGTTATACCCCCATTGGTATCTAGATATCAGCATGGCTTTTTGCCCGGTAGGAGTACTGTTAATTATTTACATAGGGTGAATGCGCTATTAGATTATGCTACTGTACAGCAAAAGCAGATAGGCTTAATTTTCTTAGACGCTGAGAAAGCGTTTGACCGCGTATCGTGGTCATTTCTTTGGGATACAATGCAAAAGATGGGGTTTGGACCTCGTTTTTTGCAAGCGCTTCAAATCATGTATAAACGTCCACGGGCTAAAATCTGTACAATGGGGACGGAGTCAGCTTTTGTATATATAACTAGGGGAACCCGGCAGGGATGCCCCTGTTCGCCGTTACTTTTTGCTATTTATATAAACCGATTGCTTCAAATACTGGAAACAACGAATGATATACAGTCAATGACAGTGGGGGGGCACCAAGTGTGTGTCCTTGCTTACGCTGATGATATAGCGGTAATTACATCTGATCCCGAGCAGGCATTAAGGGAGATTGAGAACCAGACTCAATATTTCGGGGCAGTGGCCGGGTATAAGTTAAATATCTCTAAAACCCAGGTTGTATGCACTGAGGGACTTTGTCCTGGAGAAGTTTGTGTAACACCAGAAGCGAGATATCTGGGTATAAAGATTAGGATGTCACTCCAAGAGATCGTTGAAGTTAATTGGGCAGACATATTACTATCAACAAAAACGCAACTGGAACAGGTTGAGCGTCTTCATTTATCAATGGTTGGGCGCTGTAATGTTTTAAAAATGTGTATTCTCCCTAGAGCAATGTATTATTTTAGGACGGTACTGTTAGAGCTGACGCGATCGCAATTAGCACAACTTCAGTCTCTGGAAGATAGGTTTATATGGGGCCAGAAGAAAACACGGCGTGCTTCAAAATATATGTCGTTACCACTGGGTCGTGGGGGATGGGGGGTCCGGAATTTTACATTTTATTATTTAGTTTGTCTATTACAGAATATGCAGTATTTGGTGACCGAGATGGAAGTGCGACCATTTGAAGCTCCCAATATATATCAAATGCTAATGGGGACTCAGGCGAGTGAGGCTTTATTCAAGTTTTATGAACCAAGCTACTTCAAAAAACCGTGATTTAAAATATTCTCGTTCTTTTGGGATCTAAAGATGAATATTTGGCGGGTTAAGGGGATACGACGTCTAGGGGACATCTATAGGGCAGAGATAATTGTTTCTTTCTCAGATTTGGTTGAACAATATGAGTTACCTAAGAAAGATTTTTTCAAATTTTTGCAAACTCGCGATTTTATTGTCAAACATTGTAGATACACGCCTATGACACCCAACGATTTAATAGAGGCCCTGATTAAACGAGCTAAGATCGGGGTACTGTATGACATATTGTTGGAGTCTCAACGGGATGATATTGAGGTGCATGAGGCAAAGTGGCGTGAGCGATTTGGGAACACTGGTTCCTATGTGCAACAATCAATAGATATGGCCACCAAAGTCATGCTGACTGCAAATTTACGTACCCAACATTTTAAAACTTTGTTTAATTTATATCATACCCCTGTGAAAATGATGAAGTGGGGTGGATTCCACGATGGGAAATGTTTGAGGTGTTCGGCGGTGAAGGCTGATATTGTACATATATTTTTCGACTGTATAGTCTTAAAACAGCTCATAAGGAGCATTTCGGAATTCTTCTCACCAATTACAGGGGTTAATGTGTGTATATCTAGAGAGATAATGTTAGTAGGTGTGGTTGAGGGTTCTGAACCCACTCAGAGTTGTTATCCTTTTCGTTATCTTTTATTTATGGCTTCCGCTGTTGCCCGATTATGTGGCTCCAATCAGATGCGCCATCATGTGAAATGTGGCGGGCAAAGTTTTATAATATATTTAATTTGGAATTCAGTTTGTACCGTATAAAATCGATGAGGAAGAAACAATTAGGGATCCAAGTTTGGCAGCCTATGCTTCAACATATGGAGGTGTCGATCTGAAATTTACTGTTTTTCGTTTATTTGTGTTCCCCTTTTTTTCCTACATTTCCTACATTATTAATTAAGTGGATTGATGTATAAATCCTACATGCTATGTACTGAACAATAAATTATTTAAAAAAAAAAAGAAAGAAAATAAGAATTGCCATGGTATGACCATGGTCTGGCTATGGTAATATGTACTTTTTGAGACAAAAAATGCATGTTTTCCTATAGCCAATGTTTTTGTTTTTAGATTTAATGAGGGATCTGGAGCTTCCCTAATAATAAAGTGATGCAAAATAATGGTGGGTAATGCCAGACCTATTGACTTTGCCAAAGCTTGTTTATAAATGTTACACATTATCACTGACCAAGTCATAATGCAACACATCATTCAACTGAGAATACCAGTTACTCAACTCCTGATCCAATAGTCAGCTTTTCCTGAGCTTAGGACTTTAATCAAACAATTATCAGAATCAGTCAGTCAGTCATTACAGCTTTATTCGATTGTTGTTATACCAATCATAAAAGCCCAATACAATAACACACATACAAATTTCATTATAAATTTAACAGGTTAAAATGTATTTACACAACAACATTAAAATCGGTGCCATCAGGAGGGACAATGCCCTTACTTTACACATCAAATACCATACTTTTCCTCTGCTGAAGCACCTTTTTAAAAAACTTAGCCACCCTCCACGCAGTATGTTCATCTTCCAAAAATTGCAACCTATTAAAAGCTGGGCGGCATTGCCTTACGCCCAAAGATTTTAAAAGCGGAAGTAGCCACACTCTCCTCAACTCTGTGTAGAACTTACAGAATAAAACTAGATGAATCGTAGACTCCTCAGAATGGTTATCACACTGGCAGGGTATCAAATTTCAGGTCCAGTCGTTCATAGTTAGTATTGACAGTAATCTATGAACAACACCCAGTCTAAATCTCGTTAGAAACATCCTATCAAAAGTTCCAGGAGCGAATAACAAGTAAGGCTCCATCACCAAACAGGTGAGAGTTAGTTGATTCATCCTTACACTAGATTTCAACACTTCATCTGCCAGTCTTATTGAACTCAATAATTGAAGGCCTTTTAGCTTTAGGGTCTTTCTCGATACTGACGTCATAGTAGAGGGGTTGCACCAGCGTGGAGTGCAAAATTCCCTCCCTCCGTCACAGACCAAAGATCTCACAATCATACACTTTCCATACATTCGCTGGTGGGGCCTATAACACCAACATTCACTCACCATCAATCTGTGTTTCTTGGGAGGCAATTATCTTCCAAACGCTGGCATGAAAGGAATTACCTTTTCACCCTAATGAGCAACAAATCTACGCAACCTTCTGATACTCATTAGGCCCTGAACTTCACCTTTTAGTATTCCTCTCATAAATCGGGATGGATCAGTTAGTTGCATGTTTAGGTTGACTTCCAATTCTCTAATTTACCTTTTCATTAATACATTTTCAATGAATAAACAACCAAACTCATTCTGTAGTTATTCAATTCAATCTTTATCTAATTAATGCAAATTAAATCATTCATTTAACCAAGTCGCCAATCATATTTACCTATTCTGGCTAATTGTCGTCCTCTATGTCAAATCTGGTAGTCTCGCAAATCTATGCCCATCAAATTTAGTAATTTCAGTTCATCAGGAGTTTGGGCATTAATTCAGTCCATCAAAGCTGGCTTGCTTCCCAGGATGACCTTGATGGGTACAGTCTGGTTAGGGTCATGACGAGGCCTCTGTAGCTGGCGTTAGCGCAGGCGCACTTCACCCAAACCTCATTCAGCGTCGACGGTCGGTTTAGGTACCAGAGACAGCCATTTTGTGGCAGGCCCAAATGGTCAACTTAAGCAAAAGAAACACAAAACGTAATTAATACAAAGAAATTACTAAATAAATGTTATTCCCTCACTAATACCCATATGTGTGTGTATTTATCTAGCAATAAGCAACACTCAAGAGGTTTATACTTACAAAATAAAGCACAAATCACAAATACATCACAAAAGCAACATATATCATGCAATATTCTAATTGTCTATCATTAGTATGCGTACATAATTTAGTTTACGAATTAATAAAGTCATGCAAAGCAATCCCACGTGTATTTCAATCATTAATAAGGTTGATTAGTAACTTCCACATCAATCCATTAGTTCGATTATAATTCATTAATTAATCTAATTAGTATAAACATGCAAAATGGGGAGGGTATACAAAATTTTTGCATTACCCGCTCCAGCAATCCCCCCTTTGGTGATTTTATCACCATACCAACCAAAAATGTTGTTCTGTCTTTACGGAATCTGTAAAAAGTTTTCTTGCTCTTAATCATAATTCAGTTTCACCTACGTCTTCTCTTTTTGCTGATTCATACATACTCTCCTTCCACTCCTCCAATTCTATCTCCTCAATTTCCCTTTCTTGTTTCTTATCTTTTCTTCTTAATTTTTTACTCTTTTCTTGTTTTTATTATTTTAACAACAAATACAACCTAATCTTATCACTAATATTATGCAAAATACACATGTTAATGGAAACAATATTTTGCCTACAAATGCACTACCAAGCTTTACTAAGACATTTTTAATAGCAGCTATTTTCTTTCCAATCTTTTCCCAAACACCTTCAACCTCCAGTGGTACGATTTCATCATGCAATTCAGTAATATTCCTAATATAAATTTTCAGATCTTTGCTTTCATCAGGAATGTAAGTACAACAATGTTGAACTTTCAGCATTCCACAGACTCCACCCTCTTTTGCCAATAATATATCAAGGGCAAGTCGATTTTGCATTACCATAGCACACATGGCAACCATTTCAGTGTCTACCAATAAGAATCCTCCAGCAGTGCTTGTTGACAAGCTATCCACTACTGTTGAAAGTCTTCTAATTTTGTTTGCATTCAGAGATATTCCCACTGCTGGTAGCAATGCTCCAAAAATGGCACCTACAATTTCTGCCCAAGATTCTCTCTTACTCCGCGCTAAATGATTACTTAAACTATGTACACCATCTTCTCCTCTATCCATATGAAATTTTTTCGGAAAGACCAGGCCTACATAACATGTGCCATACCAATGGTCTGGCAAACGATAATATGCCCTGTTCCCACAAATAAAATATAATCCAGGAAAGACTGGATCTTTACCGCCTTTAAATCCCCATTCACCCATGATTCGGTATGTATCATGGCACTCACTATTACCTAGAAAATAATTATCATACACAGTTTGATTCCTTCGAATGCAAAATTTCCCTTTCTGAGGCCAATCTAAAGCTATAGTTCGACTAGCTTCTCCTTTCAAGTGTTTTTCTCTTTCTACATCCCAGACTGTTTTCTCCACTTTCCCTTCTGCTGCTTTTCTTTGCATTTTCAGTCTCCTTTCTTCAACCATGTCTAAGAATGTCCTTTCCTCTTTCTTCAAACTGCACGTCAAATTGTTTCTAAAAATATATTCTAATGTTAGTTCTTTAGTTTGTAAGAAAAATTCACCTAATACCCTAGCACGTTTTACTTTGTTTAGTTTATTAAAAGAAGGCACTTGCTCAAAAATGTTATCTACATCTGAAAAATAATATTCTAATTTCCCTGTCTGATGAAATAAACTAGCGATTACGCTACATGGTATTCCATACGTTGCTGGAACGTGATGATAAGTCACTCCTTCAGAAACAGATGCAGGTAACTACATGCATAAGTAGCAGTCCCTTACGTCCATTGTCTTTACATATTCATACAATAATTTTGAAAACACATTATTAGAAAAATCTGTTATTGACCTGTCTTTATGCAAATAATTGTTATCTATTCTAGTTGGAACTACCTTTGGAATCTTCTCTATAATATTTTTGTTCTCACTATGCCCTTCTAATGTATCTATAGTGACCTTAAAAGAAATGACAAGAGCAAGGATGCTCCATAAAAGCATTAATAATCCTGTACAACAACAACACATTTTACACCATCTTTTCATGAATGTACATCTACCTTTGCTACTATCTATGTTAGCCATGTTTGTTAAGATGGACCGTGTCTTTTGACTTAGTGACTCTTTCACTTCACAACTAGTTTTCTAACCTAAGGTTCTAACACCTATTTGGTTCTACCAGTATCTATGTTTTGACTTAATTTCCTGTTTTCTTCATCAACAACTTTCTTGATTTATTCAGTTTGGCATCTCATCATTCTTCACTTTCCTCTCGTCATCCAAAGACAGAATTTCCTGAACTTCCGTTTCTTCTTCTCCAATGTCGGACAAGAGAACTCTCAGGATTTCCGATTCTACTTCTTCTTCAACCACTTTCAGTACAGCCTCCTCTGGATTTCCTTGACTATCTGCCTCTTCTCCCTTTTCAGGCAGAGCCACCTACGTCCATTCCAGTGACTTATACTTCTGGTTAGGTTTCCTTGTTCTTTTACTCTCTTTACTCTCAGTTATTTCTTCTTGTTTTGATTTTTCTTGACTTGTTACTTCATTCACCTGTTCAGCTCTTGGTGAATTCACTCGTGTTAGTTGATATCTCAATTTCCTTATTTTATTGGGCCAAACGTCATCTTTTGCAACTCTTTTTACTTTACTTCCTTTGTCGTTCTTTTCATTCCTCCAAGCTCTCTTTCTTAGAACTCGACCTTCAGGTATTTCATTTTCACTCTCTTCAGACTCTGTCTCAACTTGCTTTGTCTTTTCAATGATTTCTTCTTCCACCACTTGTTTTGTTTTCCCTACTTCTGTCCCTCCTCGGATCTCCGACACACAATTTTCCTGCTGGCTACTTGTCCCTTCACCTAACTGGATGTTGCAGTTCCCTACACCTCCTCGGGGGTCTTCCGCAGAAATCTGTCCCTCTCTCTCTGTACCTGTCCCTTGTTCACTTAAATTTGTTATTTCAGTTGGAATTTCTCTCAGTCTCTCATCTGGTACTTCCTTTTCACGAATTTCTTTTATTGTTTCTTCAGTATTTTTCCCTCTTTTCTTTCTGTGTTCTTTTCTAGAACCCTGCGCTTCTTGTTCGTTTCCGGAATCGCTGGATTCAGAGATCTGCAATCTTCTTCTCAGAGAGCTACTTCTGGGGACCAAAGCTAAACTTGGTTCTGTTTCCCCCCTTTCAGAGTTTTCTCGTGTCTTCGACTCTTCGTCATCTGACTCAGTACTTGATTCTGATTCATCAAAATATTCTTTTCCTGTGCTGTCCACTGGATTTGGAATTCTCAATGTGTGACTTGCATGGATCCAGTTTTTCAGTCCAGCACACTTCACAGCTGTTGTCATGGTCAGAATGACCTGTCTTGGTTTTCCCCACCTTGGAACCAAACAATTTCTTCTTCTGTGGACCTTTATCCTTACCCAGTCATCTGGGCTCAGATCACGGGCTGGCTTCTTTTCAAGTGTGGTGGCATCCGCTCCAACCTGATGAAACACAGAATGAACTGCGTCAGCCAGGCCTTTACAGTATTCCAACACCATGTCATCAGTTATAGTCATCAGCTTGTTGACTGGTATAAACACGTGTCGCATTGCTCGACCCATGATTATTTCATGAGGACTTAATCCTGTAGTTCTGTCTGGTATTGATCTAATAGTTCTGAGTACCTGAGGCAAGACGTCAGGCCATTTCATACCTGTGGCGAAACACATTTTCCCTATTCTATTTTTGATAGTACCATTCATCTGTTCAACCACACCAGAAGCCTCTGGTCGGTAGGCACAATGTAGCTTCTGTTGTACATTCAATGCTTCACAAATTAATCCTACAATCTCATTATGGAAATGTCCTCCTCGGTCTGATTCAGTTGTCACTGGGAACCTGAACCTAGGGATGAACTCTCTCAGCAGTAGCTTGGCTCCTGTCATCCCATCATTTCTCCTTGTTGGGAATGCTTCCACCCACCTAGAGAATAGGCAGACCACAACCAAAACATACCTCAGTCTGTTACAGGGAGGCATTTCAATGAAATCTACTTGCATTCTGGTGAAAGGCCCTCCTTCTCGACCTATTGTTCCCAGACTCACTACTGTCTTTCTCCCAGGATTGTATTGCTGATATATGAGGAATCTTTGACAAAGACTTTCTGCTACAAGTCTGAATTTTGCATTGTACCAGGTCTGCTTAAATGACCTGATCATGGCATCTCTCCCAATGTGTCCCTGGCCATGATACATCCGTGCCATGATAGACATCATGCTATCAGGCATAACTGGTCTTCCATCTCGATAGACCCACACATGATCCTTTTCCCTTGGGGCGCATCCTGCTTTTACCCACTGTTTCATTTCCTCATCTCCTGCCTCTTCTTGCAAGTGTCTTACCTCTTCCCAAGTTCCTACAATGTTAGTAAATATCAATGAGCAAGAAGACATTTCTCTTTCCTTAGCCCGATTGACTGAATTCTGATTATGTGCACAATACTGTGCCATGTCATTTGCATATCAATTTCCTGTGGCAATATAATCACCACCTTGACTATGGGCAGCACATTTTACAACAGCCAATTGTCTAGGCAGCTGTATCGCCTCAAGCAATTTTCCAACCACTTCAGCATTCTTAATAGGAGTTCCACTTGGTCAGGAAACCTCTTTGTAGCCATAGTTGGCCAAAGTCGTGGACCACTCCAAAGCCATACTGGCTGTCAGTTATCACAGTCACTCTCACACTTTTCCCAATCTTGCATGCTCTAGTCAAAGCCACGAGCTCTGCTACTTGGGCCGATTTTACTCCTTTCAAATAGGATGCTTCTATTACTGCTGCGACTGTGCATACAGCATACGCTGCACTCAGCACTCCTTCATCTGTTCTCAAACATGACCCATCAACGAACATCACAAAATCACTTTCTGGCAAAGGTACATCTTTTATATCTGGTCGTGGTTTTGTACAAAAATCAAGTACATCCAAACAATCATGATCTACTTCATCTCTTACTTCCACAATCTCAGCATCAGGCAACAATGTTGCAGGATTCACATTCAAACATCTTGCAAGACTCACATTAGTTGCACCCAAAATGACCTTTTTATACTTAGTCAGCCGACTGTGTGTCATATACTGAGTACGACTCCTTGTTAACAGGATCGCTACATCATGAGGTACAAACACTTTCAATGGATATCCCATCACAATTCCTTCACTCTGCTCCAAACTTCGACATGTTGCAGCCACCGCTTTCAAACATCCAGGTAAAGCTACAGCTACTGGATCAAGCATTGATGAAAAATATGCAATTAGTCTCCTCAGTTTTCCATGCTTCTGGATCAACACAGAAAGTGCACATCCATTTCTCTCACTGCAATACAACTCGAATTCTTTCTCATAATCAGGCATACCTAATGCAGGTGCTTCACACAAACTATCTCTCAATTTTCTAAACGCTGCCAATTCCTCCTTGTTCAACTCGAAGGGATCTTTCACATCACTTCTCGTCAATCGCACCAAAGGTTTTGCGATCAAGGAGAAGTTGCTGATCCACTGACGACAGAATCCAACCATTCCCAAAAACATTCTCACCTCTCTTTGAGTCATGGGAGCTCTCATTCCTTTTATAATTCTGATTCTGTCTATGGTTATTTTCTTTAGTCCTTTCTCAATGTTATGTCCTAAATACTGTACTTCCTTCTTACAAAACTGTAATTTCGATGGTGACACTTTAAGTCCTCCATCTGCCAAATGATTCAGCAAGGCTATCGTGTCTACCTCACAGGCTTCACGTGTTTTTGACGCCACCAAAAGGTCGTCGATGTACTGAACTAACACAGAACTTTCTGGCATTTCTAGACTCTCTAAAGACTTCTTTAATAACTGATTGAATATTGAGGGGCTTTCTGTATACCCCTGTGGGATTCGGCACCATGCCAAAATACGCTCACCAAAACGAAATGCAAAAATTTGCTGACTGTCGTGGTGCAATGGGATGGAAAAGAAAGCATGACACAGATGAATCACTGTATACCATTCTGCATCATGGGGAATCTGATATAAAATCACTGATGGATTTGGTACAATGGGACAACAAGATACCACTATTTTATTCACCTTTCTCAGATCTTGCACTATCCTGAATTTCCCATTAGGTTTTTTCAGTCCCATTATCGGTGAATTACATGGACTACTCATTATTTCGCTCAAAATTCCTTGCCTGATCATTTTCTCTATTACAGGAGTTACTCCTTCAATTATTTCAGGTGTCAATTTGTATTGCGGAACATTTGGATATGTTACTCCTTCCTTTACTGTTATTTTTATTGGATCTACATTTCTCATTAGCCCTACATCTTCTCCAGTGAAATCCCAAACTTCTGCTTTTACAGACTGTCTCAATTCTTTAGGTAATTCATCAGGGTTGAATACAGCATATGTTTCAGTAACTTCATTTTCTCTGTTAGCTATGGTCATTCTATACAGTACATCATCATCCGGTGTTTCAAAAGCTATTCCATCCGGAGTACAGAATATAGTGCAATTCATTTTGCACAACAGGTCCCTACCTAATAAATTTACAGGACTGGTGTCGCACACCACAAAGCGGTGCATTTCTGAAAATTTCCCTATGCTAACTTTCACTGGTTCTGTAAGGTATGTTTTAATCTGTCTGTTGGACACACCAACTACTTGGATCATTTTATCCGAGAGAGGAAGATTCTTAATATCAGCTGATCTAACAGTTGATCGAGTAGCACCAGTATCCACTAGGAAAGTAATATTTTCATTATTAACCTTCCCATCTACAAAAGGTCCTGTCTGGTCTACTTCTAGAGTTGCGCCAAGTACGCACTCTCCTTCCTCCCTTTGGCACTGTCAATAGCTTTCTTCTGAGTCACTCTCATGGCGTTGCAGCCAATACTGCGAGACAGTGCTAGCATGTGGCAGCTTATTTACCTGTTCTTCATTGTAGAATCCCGATTCACTACTATACTTCTGTGAGTTTCTGCTCTGTGGAAAAGGCGGTTTTGGCACCTGATTCTGTGGGGTAACAACTTGCTGCTGTTGCTGCAGTTGATCACTCACCTCGTGCTGCACCTGTGGGTTCAATGATGGATTTTCATTATTAGTACTTGGGGGAAATTTCAACTCGGATTTCCAATGCCCTATCCTACCGCAATTATGACACGGAAATTTCTTTTTAGCTTCCTCAATATTCCCTTTATATTTCCCAGGATTAAATTTCGGCTTTGACCCTGCTTGTTCCACTAATTGTGCTTCTTGTCTCTCCGCTACCTTTACCTGTGCCCACATTGCCTTCTCTTTTAGTTTCCGCTGTTTTGCTTCAATTTCATCACTGAAATAGTTAGCATGTCTCAATACTTCATCTATTTTCTTGTTTTGCCAATCTACCATATGCTGTTTAATCATTTCACCAATTTCTGGACGTAAACCATACACAAATCTGTATACAAAATGACTCAAATCCTTTTCACTCAGATTCTCATCTCCGCTAAACTGCTTAAAAGCTAGTATTAGCCTCTTAAAAGCTAGTATTAGCCTCTCATAATATGCATGTACTGACTTTCTTGGTGTGTTCGATCAATTTTTACCCAATCTGTCTCTTTAGGGGGCACCTTGTTTTTCAAAAATACCATAACCTGCTCATATTTCTTCATTACCTCAGGGTCAGGAGCTCCTGTTTTAGGATACCTAGGATATTCCTGGGTTGGCCATTTTATCATGAGCTTGCACTCTGTCCATAAATCTGCTGGTACAATTATGTCAAATAGACTATTCAAATCAATCCATAGTACTTTAGACAATTTTACAAATCTGTCTACCTGCCTGTACCACTCGACGGGCTTTTCACGCAGTCGAGGGAAATCATTCGTAAAAGACAAACTATCCTGTCTCGTCCATGGGACATGTACATATCCTCCTCCTGGAATCTCTCTCATAGGGCATTCTGTCACTACCTTTTACTTTTCTCTTACCGGAAATGCTGAAAATGCCTTATCTGAGGCATCATCATGTTTTCTATACCACCTACTTCTCCATTTATCCACATCTCCCCATTTTCTCAATAAAATGATTGTGTCCTTAATCTGACCTATTCGTCCTGTGGTGTTCATGTTTTCAATATCTTTTTCGGTGAAATCTACTCGATATGGTTTCTGTAAGGCTTTTACCTTTTCAATATCAATACCCATCTCATTTGCCACTTCTTCTAACCTTTCATGTAGGTTTTTCGCTCTCCATGTCACACTTTTGCACAAAAATAGTATTTCTTCATCCTGATAGGTTTTGATTTTTTCTGTTGGGATAGTCCCTACTATTAATTCTTCCAATACCATTCGTAACTTGACCACATCAATTGATTGGGATTATTTGTCTTTCCTCTGCAAGCTCCTTAGCCATTCACTTAACTCCTCTGTCGATGGCCCTACTGGTTTTTCTACGTTTCCTTGTCCAAAATCTGTTTGTGTTTCTGACACTGTCTCTATCATTGTCATACGTCTCTCTGCACAATTCTGACCTACAAACGGGTTATTTGAAAAATTTGGTTCAATTACACTCATAGTCTGTCTCCATGGATTCTCATTCTGACTCACTCTTGGTTGTTCAACCGGTTTATTACTCCTGTAAGGGACTGTCAAACAATGTTCACTGTCCTTCTGTTTGTCAAAAATAGGCATTACTGGACCTATTGTTACTGGAACAGTTACCGCTTCTAGATTCTTAGTCAATTCTCTTATTTTCTCAGTTAATTCTAAGGTCGTTTTTGCTTATTCTACAGAATTTTCTCCATCTGTTTTTTCTTCCGACCTCTTTTTTACTTCTCTAGTAGCATTGTTTTTACCCAAACTTTGGAATTCTGGTTCCGATTTTATGATTCGTATTGTTTCTCTCATTGGGGCACTTGGGGTTAATATTTCTGGTTCTGGTCGATACGGTGGTGGATTCTTATAGAACATATCATCAAGAACATCATCCTCTGACTCATTCGCTCCATACCCTCTCGACTCCACATTATGCCTCTTTTCTACGCACTTTCGTCCTTCATTCTTTCCTACAGTTCTTACAGGGAACACACCCTCAGTCATACTCGCATCCCGCCATCTTCTCATTCGATCATTATGCGTTTCATGTCCGTATGGTCTTCCAAACAGGTACCTATATCCTCTACCATTTCTTTGTCTCTCTCGTTCATGCATTTCGTCTTCCCACTCCGTCAAAGCCTCAAACTGCGTCGGTCTAGGTCTTGGTTCTAAATTCATCATTTTCTCTCTCAAATTTCTCAAAACAGCCAAATTAAATGAACCATGTTCTAGAAAAGCTAATACTCCGTCTTCTTTTGTGTATCTCACCCAATTGTCTAACCAAATACAAGTATGATACCCATATTTCGCAATCATAAAGGATGCGGGGGTTTTCGGTGGAGGAAGTAACTGTCCTTCCCTAGTTTTGACCAGTTTGTCCTTCTAAAAACACTTCTTGATTCTTCCTAACCATGACTTTTTCTGGTGGATCGTAATACATTTTCATGTCTTTCGTGTGTTGCTAGTCTCTCTTTACAACTGTACCGCTATTCTATCCAATCACAGCACGACTCACACTAACGCACCAATAAGGAGCTTCTACGTCACTGTCACAATCCTCAAATCCCAGCGCGACTCACACTAACGCACCAATAAGGAGCGTTTACGTCACCCTGTATTTCTCCATTCCTAGCGCAGCGTTCACCAGCGCACCAATCCGAAGCGTTTCACAGTTCTGACCAACTGTCCAATCCCAGCGCGGTCATTCTAACGTCAGCAGCCGCTGCGGCAGCTCTTGCTCCTGCTCCTGTCTACCCCTCCTTTACAAATCTGCTCCGTAAGTTTTTGTTTCAATTTCTACACTTCTGTTAGTAACAACATAGAAACATCTCCATTGTCCGCTTCGCTAACCAAAGAACAGCAAAAGACCTTTCTCACGAGAATTCTGTCTTTCCCGAGAGCAGCGCTTACCTCTGCCCTACTACAGAATCGTTACTGCCGTTGATAAAGTAGCACATACTCTCTACTTCACCCTTCTAACAAGCATTAGCTATTTGTTTCTCTAGTATTTAAGACACATAGTTGGAGACCCAATGCTCCTGAGAAATAAACCCAGAGTTTTGCAATTAACCCAAATGCCTTTACATTCCTGCACGTTCACACAAGAAAAATGTAGTACATTCACACAGAATCCTGTCTTTCCCGAGAACAGCGAACAGTCTGTTCTACTACAGAATTATGACATACGTTAACAAAGCAGCGCTTACCTCTCCTTTGTCCTTCTAAAAAGCTCAGAGAGTACCTATTACCTTTCCAGTGATAAGCGTTGTCGGAATGCCAGTTGGATCCCTGGTACCCAAGACCAGAACTTCACAGGTAACCTTCACTATCATACACTCTTCTCTCACACTATAAATGTCTCTAATGGCAACACACGACGATGCTACCGAATCGAACCCAGATAATGCGTCGTGCAACTTCAATTGTCACACGTTTCCCCTGTGTACCTACAGGGCAACAACAATTCCGTCTTTCCTGAGAGCAGTGCTTACCTCTGCTCTACTACGGAACCGTTACAATCTTCCGACTTCCTACATCCCAGAAGCCATGCTAACGACATAGAACTCGACGCAACTCAACATAGAGTGTTAGTACATAAATCAATATCAATCAATAACCAGTAATCAATAAGCAATGTACAAGCAATAATCACCAAACCAAAACAATAACAACCATCCTCTTGCTACCAGAAAAACTGCTCCAGCGTGGAGTGCAAAATTCCCTCCCTCCGCCACAGACCAAAGATCTCACAATCATACACTTTCCATACATTCGCTGATTGGGCCCATAACACCAACATTCACTCACCATCAATCTGTGTTTCTTGGGAGGCGATTATCTTCCAAACGCTGGCATGAAAGGAATCACCTTTTCACCCTAATGAGCAACAAATCTACGTAACCTTTTGATACTCATTAGGCCCTGAACTTCACCTTTTAGTATTCCTCTCATAAATCGGGATGGATCAGTAAGTTGCAGGCTTAGCTTGACTTCCAATTATCTAATTTACCTTTTCATTAATACATTTTCAATGAATAAACAACCCAACTCATTCTGTAGTTATTCAATTCAATCTTTATCTAATTAATGCAAATTAAATCATTAATTTAATCAAGTCGCCAATCATATTTACCTATTCTGGCTAATTGTCGTCCTCTATGTCAAATCTGGTAGTCTCGCAAATCTATGCCCATCAAATTTAGTAATTTCAGTTCATCAGGAGTTTGGGCATTAATTCAGTCCGTCAAAGATTCAGGGAAACAGCTGTCCTGCAGTGTCACCGTCCTCTCCGTCAGCATAACGTCAGGAAATCGAGAAAGGCCAGAAACGAACCAACCTCTCTATTCTACCATAATTTATAGTAAAAATCATTGACAAATTGTAACAAAAATGGGTCTTCAGCTCCTCTGATTGGTCAATCGGAAATCGTCTGACAGGGTTCACACCAAATAATGTCTCTTATGTCATCGATCTTGCTTGTTCCGGTTTTTAAAGGCGTCTTATTGTTCTTTCTGAAAAGCTGGCTTGCTTCCCAGGATGACCTTGATGGGTACAGTCTGATTAGAGTCATGACGAGGCCACTGTAGCTGGTGTTAGCGCAGGCGCACTTCACCCAAACCTCATACAGCATTGACGGTCGGGTTAGGTACCAGAGGCAGCCATTTTGTGGCAGGCCCAAATGGTCAACTTAAGCAAAAGAAACACAAAACGTAATTAATACAAAGAAATGACTAAATAAATGTTATTCCCTCACTAATACCCATATGTGTGTGCATTTATCTAGCAATAAGCAACACTCAAGCGGTTTATACTTACAAAATAAAGCACAAATCACAAATACATCACAAAAGCAACATATATCATGCAATATTCTAATTGTCTAGCATTAGTATGCGTACATAATTTAGTTTACGAATTAATAAAGTCATGCAAAGCAATCCCACGTGTATTTCAATCATTAATAAGGTTGATTAGTAACTTCCACATCAATCCATTAGTTCGATTATAATTAATTAATTAATCTAATTAGTATAAACATGCAAAATGGGGAGGGTATACAAAATGTTTGCATTACCCGCTCCAGCAGGGTAAGCAAAGTATTCCAGATGACCTATATCCTTCATGAAGTTACATATGTATTTAATCCAAGGAATCTTAGCGGCTCCGTCCAAACTCATGCTATCCTTTAAAATCTCTCTATTCAACTTAATCTGCTCCTTAGTTCAAATCCTATGCCATAAAATCACTGATTCCATTTTGAGAAGATCTGAAATAAAAGGGAGGCCCAACTCCTCGTGACATATAAATGAGGACGTGCATGGGGGAGCTGACAAAATATATTGCAAAAAGGAATTCTCCACCAGCTGTAATAGCTGGGGGTTAACAAAACCCCACACTCCTGCCTCATACATTGTGGCTGTAATGCACTTTGCTTTATATATTTTCAAGAGTTCCACTGGCGGCTTCCTCCCTAGTTTCTTGGCAAAGGTGGCAAGGGCTGTCGTTGTTCTGGTAAACGCATGTTTTTTCGCGTTTATCATCTGAGACCAGGTGTCATTCTGATTTACTAAGATGCCAAGGTAGGTAAAATTCCTGGTAGAGGCTAACTTGTTTCCATCCAGGAAAATTCCCCTCGCCCTCTGAAAACCTGTACCGCACCTCATAATAAATGTCTTAGAGACATTAATGCTTAAACCTAGGTCCTTCATAGAGTCATTAAAAGTATCCAGGGCCCTTTGCAAACCAATTTGTGTACGCGCCATTAGGACCGCAACGTTCGCATAAAGGAGGGCTGGAATAGATCGCCCTCCAATTTGCGGGAAGTCTATACCCTCATTAAGCAATACCTTGCCAAGTCCGTTTATATATAGATTAAAAAGGAAGGGGGCCAGGACACAGCCCTGTCTGACCCCTCTCTTGATGGGGAATGAACCGGTACATTCCCCACCCTGGCCATAGTGAACACTAGCAGAGGCTCCCCTGTACAAACATTGTAAAAGGGCTATGATATTTGAATCAACCTCTAAATCTACTAGAATCTCCCACAATCTTCCATGCTGTACAGAATCGAAGGCTGCGGTAAGGTCCACGAATGCTAAGTACAAACAGCCCTTTTTTGCTCGTGTGTATTTACCTATAAAGATAGATAAATGTAAACTTTGCTCTAAAGTGCCTAGGCCTTCTCGAAAGCCATACTGTAAGTCAGAAATTACCTGTTTTTCTTCTGCCCAGTCTTGCAGACGTTCCAGAACCACACGTCCTGCCACCTTTTTCATTGAATCAAGTAAAGAGATCGGCCTATAACACCCTGGGTCATGGTGGTCCCCCTTCTTAAAAATTGGAATGATAATAGATTCTACCCAGATTTTTGGTATCGATGTCCTAACACTAGCACTTATAACTTGTGTTATTATGGGGCGCCAATGTGACATGTTAGATTTAAATAGGTCGACAGGCACACCATCTGGACCTGGGGCCTTGCCCCCTAGGCTACGACTAAGGGCTCTGAGCACTTCATCCAGGGTAACCTGCAACTCTATCTTATCAAGCTGAGCTGGAGAAGTTACGGGTGATTGGACCAACTCGTCGTGATCGACTGCAGACCACCGTATGGCATAGCCATTTACACTGCTCAATTCAAAGTTGCCTAGTACTGGGTAATTTTTTTTTACCTTCCCGTTTCTAAGAGGAGGCAACGTAACTTCAAGACATAGCGGGAAGTGGTCGCTCATTGCATTGTCCCCGACGGTAAAAGAAAGCACCCTCTGTGGGAATGTACATGAAACTAGGATAAAATCAATGGTAGATGTTAACCCCCTGCCATTAAAAGTATTAGGCATAGGTATAGAGGGAGTTAGAAAATCATTTACAAAGCCCAAATCGTTAGAAAATGAGAGCTCATTAAACAAATCGCCTGTCAAAGTGTGACGAAAGTGTGTGTTACAGCCCCCAGCATCGTTCTCAAATCTACATGTTCTCCTATCAACATGATTACATAATGTACAGTTGAAATCCCCCATCAAAATTATCATACAATCTTTGGTACCCACATTACGGATATCAGTTAATACCCCCATTAATTTCCTAGTTACCATGCCCGGCTTCCCCGATGGAGCATTATTATAAAGATTCACCAGGACTATAGAGTGGACTGGACTCAAAGAGACTTCCAGTATATGATAGTACCGTTCCCCCCCCTATACTTTCTGTCACCAGAGTGTCAGAAATATATGTGCTGAGTCCGCCCTTGGGTCTACCCCCTCGTCCCTTAACCGCACAGGTGTCGAACATCTTAAAACCGTTAATATGAATGGGGTCTAAACATAATGTTTCCTGTAGGCCCAATATGTCGACACTTGCTAAAACATCACACCAGGCTGGGTCTTGGATTTTAGAGTGCAGCCCAGCGA
Source organism: Triturus cristatus (assembly GCF_964204655.1). Taxonomy (NCBI): domain Eukaryota; kingdom Metazoa; phylum Chordata; class Amphibia; order Caudata; family Salamandridae; genus Triturus; species Triturus cristatus. The sequence goes on from NC_140590.1 coordinate 873,482,225, forward strand.
TATTCCATGAGGTAATCCTCCAGGTAGGGTCTACGGGGGATTGCAAGGAACTTCTGGGCGGTTCAACTGGGGGGATATACTGATCAATACCACTTAACACCCGTGGGCTAATAACATAGGCCTTTTGATCTGAATACTGAGCCAGCAAAACTCGATTGCTATTACTCCCTACAAAGTCAGGTTCCATCCGAATATAAGCTGTTCTTTTCGCTACATTTATATTTCCTATGCTTGCGCCCTGAACTGGGCACCCCTCTTCACGGCCCATTTGCAATCTGCCACACAAATCTGAGTGCTGGGAAGAGAGAGTCAGTCAATCAATATCTTCCAGATTATTAAGGGGTTCAAAATAATTGTAAATTGGTACAGTATAGCTATGCAGGGATTGCCCTAGGCAAATACCCTCCCCTGAGGGATTCTGTTGTAATCTAGGGGGTTGGTAAAAGAAGCCCAAAGGAACCACACTTATCCCTTTACTTCTGACCGGCCAATTTCCCACCCTCTCTAAAATTAAGCGAATTAAGGATGGGGTTCTAAAGGACAGTACTAAACAGACACAGGGGCAGAGATTTATTAGACGATCCAACCCATCCAATCCTCCGAGCCATCTTGAATTCAGAAAAAAGTTGAGTATTCAAACCTGTTTTCCTGCTTAAAAAATGCAGGGCGTTATTTCTCAGGGTGGCCCACTGTTCGATATCCCCTAATGTCAACGTGGGAACATTTGCCAACACTACAGTGTACTGGGTAGCTTCCGGCGGCAGATGCAATACCTTTGGGCCCTGTGGACTAGCCCATGCAGACTTTTGAGTACCCATCATTGATTGACCACATTCCCCCGATCCCATTATAGAGCCCTCTTGGCCTGCTGTTACCCATCTGGGTTCGGGTCTGATATTATCATTATCCCAAAATCCATCCTGCCTAAAGTGAGAACCCTTTTGGCGAGTTGCTAGCGCATGAGCCCCTTCTGCGCTCCGAGAGTTAGCTTGTACTGGATTGCCTGATGAAGCTTGATGGATCAATTCTTGATGGAACAATGGGTCACTGGTCGGAAGATTAACCTGAGGGTGTTTTAAGCCACTATCACCAGTCATAATGGAGGGAGAGGCATTAAAACTGCATAAAGGGCCATAAACATTCACTACAGGTGGGGGGGTTTAAGCCTTTTTCCAAGCTAATTAGCCTCCCCTCTATGTTAGTCAACATTGTATGTAAAGGCTGTAATAAATTTGAAACTATCTCCCCCAGCTTTATCCAACATGCCCCTTGATCAAAAACTGTAGGGCCACTACTACCTGCGCTAGCATTAGTGGGGGGTACGGAATGCTGATCCAGCTCTCTCACCCCCATCGTTGCTTCAGGTGTTTTATGCCTAATGAAGCACTGCCCCTTTCTCTTCCTTACATGAGGAGCGGTGCTCTTAGCTTGAGTATTTCTCGCCTTTTGACCTTTAGTAGTAACGTTGGGTATATTTACATTGGAAAGTGTCTCCAAAGCCTTAGGTGTCTTAGGATTTTCTCGATTTGTTTCTGGGGGCGGAACGTGGCTACCTCAGGATTTGTCACATGGGCAATGTTTGACTCCTGTGTGAGCAAAGGCAAGTGGGAGGGGGCTGTTAATGGATCAAGCGAGAGTCTTCGTTCAGTTGGTGCCATTTAATGAATTAATGCAGACTCAGCCCATGTCACGAAAGTGTCCAACGTTCCCACCACCCCCTTCCCTGTTAGTGACTTGCGTTTACTCATACCAAAGCACCGTACGTGAACAAGATTATGTTACAATCCAGCGTAGGACCAACACGTTCTTAATAGGAAAGTATAACTGACAAATGTCAAATAACCTGGCCCGGCCCGGACTCCATCGCCGCGGGGGGGAGAGGCAGCGCTTTATGCGATGGAAGGAGAAGCGCCTCCCCCTCACTCATGGCACCTGTACAAAAAGAGTTGCACCCTGGGGCTTGCAGTCCCTTCCCAGGGTTGTAGCAGCAATCACTGGTGCAGGTGCAGAGCAGGTACACTGGATCTCAGGGACTCCTGTCCTGACTCCTTTCCCACCAAGGTATTCATCGGGAAGGATTCCCAGCACAAACGGCAAGTTAAAAATAAAAAGACACACAAGGAAGGCTTCCAGTGGGAGACCAGGTTCTAGTCCCCCTCCTCCTCCTCCTCCTCCTCCTCCTCACAGCTGAGCGCAGTCAGTGGAGAAGCATGAATTGACACCGAATTGACATTGAACTGACACCTCCTTCAAATGACCAAGACGGTGTCAGCCTTTCACTTACCAAACAATGCCCTTCGGCTCAGTTTCTGGCTGAATAGAGCCAGTCGTCACACATGCCGGCAGAGGAGCTTTTGGCACCAGCAACAACGTGCGCTTGTGGCTGGGAAGCTTTCTGATGAACAAGGGCGCAGGGTGCCGGGTAAGCACTGTTCAAGCACTGTTCAAGAGTGAAAGGCCTCAAATGCCCATGCCGAGCCGAGGAGGCGCTCATCAACTCAGAGCAGGAAAACACCTCCTCCTCACAGGTGAGCAAAATCCGTGTACAGAGGCCCGCCTGCTTTGCGCAATACTGGGAACCAGGGAGTGGGGGAGCAGAAGCAGAAGAACTGCCGCCTGCTCGGCTTAACCCGGCACGACCCTCTCAGCTTGACCCCGACTCCTCCAAGCACCGGCTCCAAGCACCGGCCCTGAACGCAGCTTCGCTCGAACTGCACACGCTGTCATTATCAGAATCATCAATATAGCCCACGTTTGAATACATTAGAGATATTTTAATTTATAATGTGGCATTCCGTGCTAGTATACTTTAAAATTGTTACTTGGCTTAACCTTTTAAGTGTGACCTTCAGTCAGTGGCTGAGTACCTCCCCAGTGCAGTTGTTTGCCAATGGCAGACACTGGGGAGGTACTTAAAGGACCCTCTGGTGCTCTGCATCAGAGGGAGTCCTTTGTTATTTTTCTACATCAGGCTGATCGGGAAGAAATTCCTGAGCAAACTGGTTGGTTATGGTTTTTTTTGCAATGCCGACCAATATGCAGCACTGAAGTCATTACAGGAAAGTTAAAGTAAAATGATCCAATGGACTATACTCAGCCCACGATCACTGAGTCCATTGGGAGAGGTATTATTAAAGAGAGAGGAGAATCCCCCCTTTCCAAAGATGCCTCTGCTTAGTGGATCCCTGCTTGGGGATCACTACAGGAGAGCAATCCCCCAGCAGGGATGCACCCAATAGCCACCCAAGGGCTTGTGCTCCCCCAGCGCATTTAATTTCCAGGGCCTTTCAGCCCCCTCTGGAGGTGGATAGCAGTAATTACCCCCTAACTACCCCCCTGGCAGGGCAGAAAGCCCACAATACACCAGGGCAATATGACCATACCCCCACCCTGAAAAAATGTGGAATCAGTCTTTCTGCCCCCTTGGACCCCAACTGCCCTTGAGGGAGGCAGAAATCCCACTAGATGCCAGATAAAAGAATCTTAAAAAATATAGGAATGAAGACTACCTGCCAAGAGAATGATCATGCCCACACCCCAATTATTTGGCAATTAGTCTTTCTGCCCTCATGGGGCAGAGGGGGTCATTACTCCCAATGTGTCCCCATGGGGCCATAAAGCCCACTAAATGCCTTGGGAAGCTTTTTTTTTTTATAGAGGCGTGGGGCTTGCCCAACCCAACTAAATAGGGCATCAATCTTTCTGCCCCCAGGGGGGAAATGAGGGCAATTACCCCCAAGGCACCCCCCATGGTGGCAGAAAACCACAAGAAGTGTTTTTGGAAAAAATATAGGGGTGGGGCTGCCATCATTGGAATGGCCATGCCCACACTCCAAATAGATGGGACATCAGTCTTTCTGCCCCCCTTGGGGTACAGATGGGGTATTGCCCATGATCTGCCCACCTGTGGGACAGAAAGCCCTCTAGGCACCAGGGAATGTGTTTGTTTTAAAAATCTAGGATCAGGCTGCCCACCATGGGCATGGCCATGATCCCAATCTATAAAATGGGGCACTCATCCTTCAGCCCTGATTGATGGTGGACGATGAGGGTAATTACCTCAGATCTTCCCCCTGGGGAGGCAGAATGCCCACTTGACATCAGGGAAAGCTTTTTTTAACGTAGGGGTGGGGGCTGCCCACCATGGTTGTTTAGTTTTCAAAAAGGTGCAGGTTCACTAGGTTTCCCAAGGTGCCAGCTGAGATACGTCCCAAAATCCATAGTTACCCACTTTGCAAAAAAAGTGTGTTTTGAGTGGAAGAGTGTGATATAACCATGTAGCATTTTGAGCCATTTCCTGTCACAGAAACTATGCCTAGACACACAAGCATAGTACCATTTTTATTGGGAGACTTGGGTGAATCGTGGGTGGATGGAAGTTTGTGGCACCCTGTAGTGTTGTGTAGTTCCTATAAACCTATATAGGATCTGCGTATTTAGGCAACATAGACTGTGGGATTGTTGTTCAGACTGATTCCAGACACCCCCATCGAGTATGTTTGCCTGTATACCAGCTAGCTCACTGTGCCACTAGAAACCCGTCTTATCAAGGAGAGAATAGTTCTTGGCAACTATCGAACATGACAACTCTGTCCCATCAGGGATCGTGGAAACAGTGTGTTACTTTTCATTCAGTCACTCGTGCTCACTTTGTCTCAGAGAGATACACAGAATAAACGGTGGGGACATTAAAACATGCTAAAACAATGAATACAGGCAGATATAAAAATACATGGCAGTAAAATGCGTACTCCTACAATGCGACCCTAACTAGATATTTACCTAAGTGTACCTAGCATGCATGTAGGTGTGGAGCCAAGTATCCCTCTAGGATAAAGTCAACCCCATTACCTGAAGTGAGAGACTGTGGGACCCCGTCTTGGTTTCGAGATAGACACCCCGTGAGTGATGTCAGAACACTGCGAGCTGGAGTGTCTGCGTGCAGAAACCTCAGCATCTCACGACAGTGTGTCAGCATGAAAGTCCTTTTCTCCTCTCTCTTCCTCAGCAAAGATATAGTGTATATATACCCAAAGTGGTACCCTCAGGTGTTCTACCTTGCTGTGCCACGTCGGACTTAGGATGATGGAAGGAATGACCCTTATACATATTTATTATACAGGAGATGGAAGTCCTGCTGAGTTTCCAAGAATCCTCATACATAATGGATGAAGCTAGTTTTCAGGGAAAACCCCACGTCCTGTAAGCAGTACAGTAACTAGGTAAAAGGTCTGTCCCAAGAACCATTATGTAGTGTGATGGTAGGGGAGAATATGGATGAATGTTTAGGTGGTTCACTGATCCTATATTGGGGTACCTATATGAAACATAACACCCACTCGTCATCCGACTGGATGACATACTATCATTTTAATGTACTTATAGGCATTTGTACGCATACAACTAATTAGTACAAAACATTAGTGCGTTAAAAAATATCTTTAAAAATGCTAAAATCGTATTCAAAGCAGTAGAAGTCTGACTAAAATATGTTAATATATATAGTTTGAACAACTATGAGTGTCTGAAAGCCATGCAGTTCAGCAAAAAAAGTGTCTGTTTAAAAATTCCAAATTTGTTTGGTTTCAAAAAGGACAAGTTTTTTTCCCAGCACATGATAAGCCAAATGTGTATGTGTCCTGGCTGGGAGATTCAACATCACTGTTGCTTGCCGTCACAACGAAGATCCCTTCAACACCTCACAGATTAGGTTAATTGAGCACAGATGATCTTCTGCACTATCCATTGCCGATGCTGGGGAAGCCTGTGTGACATCCCAGGCCTGAGTACTTGTTGAGGACCCGGTATCCGTTCCAACAGGAGCTATAGCATCCAGTGGAGGCTCTAAGAATGCAGACATCAACATTGGAATATGCTGAGGACACAGCAGAACATGGGCCGTTATCAGGTCGAGTAAACCATCAACGTCCGGTGGTGGAACCAGTAGAAGCGTTAGACAGAGATCCAACAAGCATTCTTGTCCGCAGAACAGTCATCGGAGGACAGGCAGAACACAGTCAATCCAGACTGGTCTAAATAACAGGAACCAAGACTCGGTCAGTTCGCGAAGGCGAGGTGTGCCCAGATGGTGTACCACGCGATCACGGTATCGGTGCTCCAAGTGCATTTTTTCCATCTCCTGGATGACTGAGACGTCCATTCCATAGCAGAAAAATGCTAATCAGGATACCTGCTATTAGGAACAGGATCAACGGAAGCCCTCCAAAAATGCTTCCAAACACGGAGTGTATGAAGTTGGGAATAACTCTGAAGATTGTCTGAAGGTTACTTAATTGTCCAGAACCTATGGTCTTAAATAGGTGCACTATACCCATTGTATCAGACATGTTAAAGAAAGTTGTTCCCTTTCTGTGAAATGGAAAGGGCAGTTTGTTCGTACTAGTGCCAGTATCTCAGCTGAGGACCTTGCGACCTGAAGGTCATAAGTCTCTCAGGCAGAGGTCAAGGGCACAATTTTCTGTAAAAGCATGGCTTTCATCCGGCTCAGAGTATGAAACTGTATAAAGGAAACATTCAACGAAGGCCATAACGGCACCTCCCTGACTGTGCGGGTTGGTGGAAACAATACTTGCCTACAACAAGTGACCCTGGAGTCTACAGTGACAAGATATGCGATGCCCGGAAGCATCCCACAACAACCTTGATCATTCAGCATAAAGTAACTCCCATTTGAAAGCAACTTGAACACCTTATTAAGCACAGCAGCTGGGGACCCTTTCAAATGACAAGATAAGTTGGAAACCGAACCGTTATAGGCCCCGTGAAGCATGACATCCTGGCATATGAGAGATCCACTTAAGGAGTCCTTGCAGTTTGTACTGCTTAGAAACACTTCCATGTCCCCACTCCTGCATTGAAATCGGTATGGCAATTCCCAAGATTCCTTGATGAATTCCCTAACCATTGCTTCATATCTGCCTGCCTGTTGTTGTTCTAGGCAATACTGATATTGGAAAGTTGTGACCAGTAATGTTATATGGCCATGGATTAACCATTCTGTGGATGGTGACTCTGCCACTGTGAAAGGTAGTTGGTCCAGTTTTTCAATACGCAGGATTGTATATTTTGCTCTCCTTTGTGCCATAGTTATCTGTTTTCTAGTTATAATGTATGTAGAGAACAAAGACATACTGTTGATAATTCACCAAGGCACATAACCAGCGCACACTGATTGCAATGCCCAGCTCAGTAACATAATAGGACGTAATTGAGAAGGTCTGTGCTGTAGTATGGACAGATCCTTTTCTAGGATATCTATAGCAGAATATACAATGTTGCCTAGTGAATAAATCCTGGATGTTAATGTAGTCATGCCATTGTCAACTACAGCTAAGGCCTTTTCTAGGTTAATTCTTTCTATGTAACGTAGTCTGTCCATGGCTACTTGTTGAGAGATCTTACAGATTTTATTATAGACAGTGTCTAAGAAACATTTCTGACGTGCCTTTCATGGACCTAATAAAAATATCCCTTAGAATCACCTCATCTGAGAGTAAGGATAAGTGATGTTTCACCTGGGACAGTTTTGAGGTTTTTAGCCAATCGAGGCTTAACTTCCCAACACTATATGATAACACCACCCCCAGTGGCAACTGTTGGCGTCTGTGGGCCAAACTAACCATCACGTCCAATTGGGGTCTGATGAATTGTACTGTATGATGTCATCTATTGTATCCCCTCCACGTGATGTAACGTTTTGCCACCCCTCAAAGTGTGATTGAGTGGGAATCCAGGATACGTTCAAATCCTTGTTCTTGGCTATTCCATGACAGGAAGTCTGTTGCACAGTGTCATTCAGAAAAATTATCTGCTGTGGAATGAGGCATGCTCTAAATAGTGCTTCTGTTCCCTGAACTTGCCATTCCTTTGAACCCAGACAGATTTTTTTTCTATAATGTCCGTCCATAAGTCCACACTCTGTTCAGACAGTTGGGAAATAAAGGATGCAGAATTAATCTGTTTGGTGTTAGTTAGCATATTTTTCTGTGCAGTTGTAGATGCAACCTTATAGTAATATGATGTCGGGTTGGAAGTGTTAAACCCTGAAAAATAAGAACATTTTTGGGCAAAGATTTTCAAACTACCTTTTGGTGGTGTTGGGCACTGTCCCTATCGGTGGTATGTAAAAACATTACATGGCATACTAGATTTGTGTAAAAAGTGATGACCGTCATGATGGCAACAGTACATAATGTTATAGTCTGATGTGTCTTCTAACATTTTAGTGCTTGACAATTCAGCGGATTGTTCTAAATCAGACAATATATTATTTACAGTTTCCAAATCCTAATCGTCATTAAATGTACTGGGGATAATGATTTTGATCAAAGAAATTTTAAATACGTGTGGTTTTGTCAGACGTTCAGTGGGACCAAATACACCATAATAAACCTTATCCCAAACTATACCATCAGTAATTGGAACAACTGTAATGTTCACGAAGGACAGGTCTCTTTGTTCATGATGAGAAGATGTATGAGGTTTCAGGACAAAGTTCACGTTTGATACTGCAGAACGTTCTGGGAGATAGTTCCCATTTGTTTCATTTTCATAACTTTATTCAATCTAATTTGAAAACATAGATCATCAAAGTATACATAATAAAAAGATAAGACAGTGTCATTTTTCTCAGTGCAATACAGCTCAATGCATATGAGTTATTAAAAACTAACAAATAAAATAGCGAAAAACAATGTACAAGTTCAAACCCCAAAACAATGGGGATAGAGAATTGGGCTGTGTAAATTACGCAATTCAATGTCTATTATTCAAAGAGTAGATGCTGAACTGTAGGTTCCCGGTTATCACATAAATACATAGGTTTAAAAACAGATAAAAATGAATAAAAAGGTACAGCCTTTGTAAGTTATAAAAGCCCTTTCATAATATTACATGTGTTATGGAGATCCTTTATCTCTTCACGACTATTGCAAGGAGATTACGTACTATGTAATCTCCTTGCAATAGTCGTGACTTAAACTTATTTGTCTTCCTGAAAATACTTTTCAGGAAGACAAATAAGATTAAGGCTAAGAGTTAGGATAACTCTCCAATTCTAGTAAATATCTCCTACGCTTACAAGTCCAAAGGAATGAGGCTACACAGAAACATATGAATGGATCATAAAGCTTCTTCAGATAGAAGAGGGCAACGATGCACTGCTTAAAATTGTGCCGCATTAAAAGTGGTTTAATATGTCTGGCTCTCTGGTCCTTATAAAAATGATAAAAGAAGAAAAGGTGGAGGTGAGACTGGGCTGATAGATTATCGCATGGGCAAGTTGCCAAGTCACTATGAGCGTACTGTTTTGAAGGGAAACCCAGCATTAGGGGAATTAAGTTTAAGCTGAACCTTAAAAGGATAAACCTATGCTGCAGGTTCCTTACCGCGTCTAGGTAGAAGTATTCACCCACTGTCACTGGTGGGATCGAGTGATAGATCTTTACAGTTATTTTTAACTTCTAGGATTCCTCTCTTTCAAAGGCTAGCTTCACCAAAATGAGTGCCTTTAGCCTCTTCTTAGGGAACCTGGAACACAAGGTGGGGTTTACATACAGCTCAGGGAGTCCTAGCGAGTACAGAGACGTTTTAACATACTCCAACCAGGGGATCTTATTAACCTCCTCCAATGGAAGGCAATTAACAATAATAGTCTGGTTAAGATCCGCTGTGTCCCTCCTCCATATTGAGTGCCACAGCATGATCGGGGCTACTTTCACCATGTCAGACAGATAGGGCATATCCAGCTCTATGTGAGTGACATGGTAGAGAATGAAAGAGGGAGCGAGGCGATCCTCTTGAAAAACCCATTCTCCTGCTTCTTTAAGGAGTCGGTTGGTGCTGTGCCCCAGACCCCTGCCCCATAGGTCGCTGCTGAGATCATTTTGGCATTATAGATGTTTTTTATTTTTGTTCGGGGTTTTGAGCCTAGTTTTTTATTAAACCCAGAGACTGCCACCATAGTACTCTCCATTGTTTGGGCCCTACTACCCACCATGTGTGACCAGGTTTGTTTAGTATCAAAAACAACCCCTATGTATGAGAAGGTCTCCACAACAGCTAATTTATGAGTTCCAATATGGAACAAGGGAAAGTTTTTTGGAGGGGGTAGTCCTGAGAACAAGATAAAGGTTTTGGACTCATTAGCTTTAAGATCCATGGATGACATAAAGCTCACATAGGTGTCAATTAGGCGTTGCAGTGCTACACCTGTCCTTGCTATCAGGACGCCGTCATCCGCGCAGGCTAGGGGGAAACTGTGGGACGTCAGGCATGCATGTTTTCAGGGCTCCTTCCACCTCATTTGTCTAAAGTGAGAATAAAAAAGGGGCAAGGACGCAGCCTTGCCTGACTCCTCTCATGATCCTGAATGGTCTGGTACATTCCACGTCCCTTCCATAGCAGACTGAGGCCATCGACTGTGGGCACATTTGCTCTATAAGAATAATCAGCCTGGAGTCTATGCCCATCACGGCCATGATTGTCGAGAGTTTAGAATGGACTACACAGTTGAAAGCCGCCGAAAGGTCCATAAAGGCCATATATATGTTCCCTTTCTTTGCTCTAGTGTATTTGGAGATGATCAAGCTTAAGTTTAGGCATTGGTCGATCGTGCCTCTGCCCTTCTGAAATCCATATTGGTAAGGCATCAGGGCATTGTTTTCTCTTGCCCAGTCTTCTTACCTATTAAGTAAAACTTGCCCCAAGAGTTTGGTGGTGGAATCCAGAAGAGAAATAGGCCAATAGTTATGGGGGTCAGATTTATCCCCTTTTTTACATCTTGGTACTATAATGCTTGTTCTTCATGATGGAGGTGAGCCAGTCTTGGAGATTCCATTAAATATGTTAGTAAACAGTGGGGCCCATGGATCTTGAAGTTCTAGAGAGAAATCGATCGGGCCTTATCCGGTACTGGTGCTTTGGCGCGACTGCATTTAGCGAGAACAAGGGTTATTTCCTCCAGGTTAAAAGTTATAGGCTTAAGGGGGGTCTCTAAGGGGATATGGGGTTCATTCCCTGGGGCAATCACGCTGCCAAAGATCACCTCGAAATGCACCACCCATGTGTCTTCATCCACGTAGTTATCTAATAGTTTTTCCATTTCCTTCTTGAAGAAAGGGGCATTTACTGTCTTCCATAAATCACTACTACTATTTAGGGAGGCGGCTTTTGCCAAATTTTCCCATGACTTGTCTTTTAACTCGTCTTCCTGTGTTTTACGAGCTCTCTTATAGGTCAATCGTAGCTCCTTGATCTGAGATTGATTTATGGGCGATGCTTTCAAGGCCCCACAAAGGTTCTTTAGATCCCGCGTACAAGTCTCGTTGAACCATCATGTTTCCAGTCAATCAGTCAGTCAGTCAATTACTTTATTCGATACTTATAGTGTAAGATCATAAAAGTACAGATGAATACAGTTTAAAAACAGCAAAAAACAAATGAATACAATTTAAAAAACATCAATCAATCAGTGCACAGACAGAATGCTATACAAATCAGTGTAACTAGAAATAGCAAAATAATAGCAGTAGTAATTAAAAGCTATTTAAAATTAATTTAGTGGTGTTGCACTGCCACCTAATCTTCCATGAATGAGTTAAAAAAGACGGTACTGACAAGGAAACCATGGGATTAGGCAGGGATTGTGAAAAGAACATTGCTACACGACATTGTTTAAAACGAAATTTCACATCAGGAGGAGAATAAATCGTTTACGGGGGTCCCTATAGAATTTACAGAAGAAAAGAATGTGTACATTTGATGGTACAGAAGAACTGTCACAGGGACAACAGGGTAAGTCATTTATAGAGTAAATACCTGCAGGATGTGCCAGCATGCACAGAAAAAGATTTAATCGGAATCTAATTAAAAGGAATCTATGATGTGCATTTGATACAATGCATAGGTATGACATTATCTCTTCCTCAGGCTTCGGACCTTCAAGATATAGTTTTACCAATACCTTTGTACAGTTTGTTTGTAGTCGGGCATCTGCTGTTTGTTTAAGGAAACAGGCTTTTACCTCCCGCCTTGAGATGCTCATACAATCCCTGGGGTTAGTAAATAGGCGTTCCAAACCTAAAGCAGAGAAGATTGTTTAATATATGAAATCTATGGAATTCTATGTGCACTTTCCATGGATAAACAATCTTTAATTAGGTTTTGGGTAGTATGAATAGACTACCTTCTCCAGATGGAATGCCACAAAATTATTGGTGCCACAGAGAATGTGTCAGACAGATATGGGACCCTCAATTCTGTATGGGTATTAAAGTTGGAGCAGCTTATGGGAAGACCCATTAGCTTTTTCCAAAAAGTGTCCTCTATTACTTGTAGGGGAGATGGATTAGTATGACCCCATATACCTGCCGCATAAGATGCTACCAACACTGATTTCGCTGTGTAGACCTTTCTTACCATGTCGATAGGCTTCGCCCCCAGTTTTTTGATGAAGGAATGGAAAGTAATGATGCTTCTCTCTAATGATAAGCCCCCAATGGCACGCATACAGGACAATGGTAGTTGCCTATCGAATGTTACACCTAGATATGAAATAGTTTCGGTGTGGACTATTTTTTTCCTGGAAATATATCCTTCCTTCCAGGGGTTAAAATAAAAGATTTTGACTCATTTGTTTTTAGCCCTAATTTTTGCATATAGTTTACATAGATGTTTAGCAACTTTTGTAGGGCCAGTCTCTCCCTGTTAGTTTTACGCCAAAACAGGGCTAATTTGATCTCCTGCAGGATTTCTATAAAATTAATAATTAAAATATCTAGTGGGGTAGCAAGATCCAAACAGTTTGTGACCAGATTCATCTTATTAGTTATAAATTCCTGAATGGTTTTGGACTTGTCTATATTGTTCCATTTCAGCTGCTATCTATTTAGCCTGGCCAAAATTGGTTTTGGGGCCCTCTCTGCTTGTCGGAGGAGGATTACAAGAACAAAAAGATCAAGGAATAATGCTGTGTGGTCACTAAAGTTTGACAGTATGGCATCCGTATGATAAAGATGTCCCCGGCTGTTGGTGGTTGCAACTATAAAATCCAATGAGGAATTAGAAACGCCCCAAAAGAAGGTTTTTTCCAAACCTCCTTCATCTACTTTGTTATACGCTTCCAGATTCCTTGATGATAAGAACCTAGTTAAAGTGTCCCCATAAACATGGTGCGTGAAATGGACTAGTGGGTCTCCCTCCATATCAACAATGCCACAAACCATACCCGGTGAGTTGGGGCATGATTGGGAGTTAAAATCACCTAGCCATATGATATAGAGTTCTTTGCACAACAGAGACCTGGTGAATTTCTCCAGTTCTTTTTCCAGTAAGTCTATAACAGCCACCATGCTGCCACCAAAATTGTTGTTGTAGTAATTTATTAATGACCAACACTAGTGGCGCCCTCCTTCGAAGGCTAGAAAATGAAAATACGGGGAGGAGTTTTCAAACTTAATGACCTTAATGGGTAGCAGGTTCGAGATTGAGGTTACTAACCCCCCTGTGGATCTTTTTGCCATGGAGGGAACTGCATAGGTTTTGAAGGATCGATAGCCATTTATAAATATTGTGTCGAAAGCCTACGTCTCCTAAAGACATATGACGTCTCAATCCTGCCATAGCGCTAACCACTCAGCCTTATCCAACTTTGATGCAAGACCTGCCACGTTCCCTGCGGCTAAGAATATCCCCCTCTTTTGTTTAGCCGCCTGATTTACAGGAGATGGTGCTCCTGGGTTGCTTGGTGGGGCATTACTACTAGATGGATTGTCATCTGCTGACCCCTAGGGGATTTTGTCTGCTCCCCAGAGATCTGTGCGACAGAGATGTGTGAAGGCTCGCTAGTGGTGGTTAAAATACCTGTTGCACCCCCGCAAATCGATTAGCTAGCTGAAGCCTCAGCCTCAGTCTATAGGGGCTGGGGGGATCCCGTAGTGGGAAGAAATGGGGACATGGAGGATTGCTCAGCAGTCTCAAACTACAAGGAGGCGGACATGATATGGGACTATAAAATTTCCCCAGGGGAAAAACAGAGATCTGCATAGAGAGCAAAGGGGCATTTGTGGAGGCTCTCAGCAGGCTTCTTAAAACGTATTGGTTGTTAAAATTAATAACAACACAGTCTCCATTAGAATCTTTGGAAGAGGGCCCACCTATCCCACCCTCCTGGCCATTATAATATGCTTATCCAAGCTAGTGCCCCACAGGCCTTGGCCTTTGAGATGGGTATTGAACCAGTATACAGCTTTATTCATTAACTGATCTGTATTTTCCCTTTGGACCCTGTTTAACAGGGGCACATGAGCCAGGACTAAAATATAAGGAAGCGCAGCAGGGGGTAGGTCTAGTGTATGTAGCTGGCTGGTACCTGCCAACAGAGCCTCTGAGGTCGAAGCTGCTTCACGGCCCCACCCTTCTCTACCTTCCGTTGTTGGTACATTGGCTTTAGTAACACGGGTGGAAGTTGTATTTTGAGCCTGTATAGTGTGGGTTATGCTTGTGTGCAGTGGGAGAGGTGGTAGTGGGGAATGTGCTGAGGAGTTGTAGGTGATAATGTGGTGTCTGGGCAATGGGCCTGGGTTGCCTGCCTTAAGTTGCTATCTCTCCCATCTGGGCTCCCTGATGGATCCCTCAAAAGTCCTGGGAGCGCATTCCACTACAGGAGGGTAAGAGGGACACATAGGAAGGTCAGCTGTGGTGAAAAAAGCATGCCCATTAATGAAGAGCTCTATTTCCTCCTCAATTTTCCCCACTCTACAATTTAGGGGCTTAAGTAAGGAGTGAACCATCTGTTCCAATTTCAATATCATGGAGTTTTTCCCCAGAGGAAGCGCTGTCGGTATTAGTGCATCTTGGGCAGGCTTATTTGCTCGTGTGATCCTTGTCGTTCTGGTATGCTGTTTTCCTGCATTACCCTTCCTCTTGACCGCTGGTGCAATTACAGACTCATTTGACCCAGGGGAATCTGTTTGGAATGGCACGGTCAAAATCACAGTTGCGGACCAATTTGGGGTAGCACTAAGATCAGGCTCATCTGTCACTGGGGTCTGGGAGGGAAAGGAGGTGGTAACAGAGGCCCAGATCTTCTCCCTTCCTCTAAGGTGAGCCGGTGCACTGTGAGCTCAATTTCGTGTGATAGGGCACTTGCAGCCCTCACTAAGAAAGAGTCAAGAGTGTTTACAAATGCACCCCCTGTTGCTTGCGCTGCAGCTTTGCACTTACCCATCTTTTGGTGTCCCCTTCACTGATAGTTGCTTGAGGCAGTTCAGGGTCCTTTCTTAGAAATCCCTAGGTAGCAGGAGTTGGAGAGATGGCCCAGCCAGCCTCTTCCGGGCTCTGACATCGAGTCCCTCAGGCGTGATCCAGGGCAGCAGGCAATTCAGCAGTAAAGCGCACCGTGTCGCGGGGGACAACCGGTGCTTTTCAGCATGTGTGGCATGGGCATACTGCCTGGCTCCTCTCTCTTTCCCCAGCAGATTCTGGGACACCGAGTCCCTCAGACGCGATCCAGGGTAGCAGGAAATTCAGCAGTGAATTCAGCAGTAAAGCGTCCTATGCCGCGGGAAACAACCGGCGCTTTTCAGCGTGTGTGGGGCGGACATACTGCCTGGCTCCTTCCTCGGTGTCCCAGAATCTGCTGGGAAAAGAGTCCCTCAGGCGCGATCCAGGGCAGCAGGTAATTCAGCAGTCAATTCAGCAGTAAAGCGTCCCGCACTGCAGAAGACAACTGGCGCTTTTCAGCGCATGAAGCTCGAGCATACTGCCTGGCTCCTCCCTCTTTCCCCAACAGATTCTGGGACACCAAGTCCCTCAGGCGTGATCCAGGGCAGCAGGCAATTCAGCAGTAAAGCATCCATTCATGAGTAAGCAAGAGACAGTCACTAGGTGAATCCAGAACAGAAAAACTGTATTTCAGTTATTATCCAGAGCTGGAGCCAAGGTGATACTAGGTAAGTCTTTTTCGGAAAAGTGTAGAAATCATGAAGTTGTTGCTTACAGGAAGCTGGAGCTGGCATTGTTTCAGGTTCACAGGAATCCAGAGAGAAGGAATCAAAATCGATGAAGTAGCCAGATACAGTTCGATCTATTTTTGGTAGCTCAGCAGGTTTTGTTGAACTTGCAGCCCACCTTGTAGAGGCATATTGATGTAGACATCGGTGTTAGGCCGAATTGGAATTTGTCTCTCATTTGTGTTTTGAAGTTCCGTTTCCAGAGGAATGAGTTCCATTTCATTGTTGGAAATTCCATTACTTTGTATTGGCGACTCTTCAAATGTTATGAGTCTTTCTGTCTGAACTTCCTGTATGGAAGCGAGAGGAGAGAGTCGGCTACCCAGGAGCCCACGAGACCTACTATTCAGTGTCAGCCACATAGTGCAGTTTGATCCGATCGATGGAGATGAATCTCCTTTCTTTTTTGCCGGCAAGAGGCGGAAAAAAGTACTGTTCTTTTTCCCTCGACAGCCAGGACAGGTACAGGCTTTCTGTATGATGGCCCAAATTCTTTCTTGTCCACAATCTTTTCTCTGACCAGATCCCCGACTTTTGGGGTCCAGGCAGGTCCTGCTGTGACTGATTTGACTTCCCCAGTGGCGGTGCGTTTTACTTGCACATTGCTCTGTAGTGCCGGGAATTCATTGAGATCCTCCAAAACAGCCAAACGTTTATCGATCATGTGGTAAATTTAAATTACCTATACTTAATTTATGCGGTAAAGTTCAATAAGAATAACTCAGAATAAATAAGAGGCAGAATCCGTGATATTTGAGGTTTTAAAAGGGGTTTTATTCCTTAAAAAGGAATTGGTTCGAACCAGGCAATCGGATTCCGTCACCACGAAGGTTCGGGAAGGGATAGAACATACTTTATTGACAGGTTATCATATATATAGTCAATGCATTAGAGTAAAGGCAGATGCAGAAGGCGTAACAGCTGAGAGGAGAGATAAGAATACACATACGTAATGAAAAAGGCGTTACAATAGGCGTGCATAAGGGCGTGTACTAGAAACGTCATTATGAGGATGTCACAGGTGGGTGGATCCATAAGAGAATCCTGCAATGTCAGCAGAAATACATGGCAGAGATGCGCGCGCAGCAGCATGACGTGTGATTGACGTGTAACTGGAGGGTGAAGGGGACTTGACATTTAGCCCTACATGAGGAGACAGAAGTCTGGGATGTCAGAACAACCTAATCCCAAATCGTATCTAATATCTTGTGTTTAAGGAACTGTATTATCTGGAAGGAAAGGTCTCTCGGGCAGAGGCTATTCTATACTGACTGCTAGTGCGTGTATAAGCGTCTACGTGTCTACATGGGATGCGAGGGGGCATGGGCCTACCATGGTAATAGGAGCTATGAATTACTTGCACGGAGACAGTGAGGCCGGGCCCTTTGCTCTGCAGCTGGAAGGATGTTTACCTAAACTACTAGACAGGAATGTATTTTTCGAGGAGCGGAGCAGATAACTTGAAGGCAAAATACAGTCTTGGCAGGCAACAGGCCGAGCCAGGCACCGTTAGCCGCGCAGGGAGTAAGACAAAGGTCATGGATACAGATGCAGGTCCAGGCTGGAGCATTCAGAGGCAGAAGGCAGGAAAAGGCTCGATGGCAGAATTCAGGGCCTAACTCGCCAGAGCTGAAAAACGTGAAAGGTGCACCATATAAAGACGGTGGCAAGGCATACTTAGGAACGGAATATTCGACCCATTCATGGTGGATCTGAAAGAGGACATGTTAACGTTGGACGCAAATGTATTTGCGTCTTCATAGCTGGAAGTGGAGGGAACATACATGTACTTGTAGCACGTACATGGAGCCGTTGGGGTCTAAGATAGGGGACACAATTGATCATAAAAATTCATATTTCCTCATTCCCTCCTTGTCCCCTACGGACCCTTCATGATATATCGATCCTCATGAATCTATCAATCTGTTCACGTAACATCATTTGCTATTCTTTCTTCTTACGGGATTTTGAATGAGAACTTGAATGTGGAATACATGATGTGGCACACAGGCCGCAAATCGCTGGCCCACATTGTAGACACAGGCAGCAACTGAATACTATGAGAAGGGCAATACCTAGGAAGGATAGGACCTTCCATCCCCAGGCTGACAACACACTCCAGAACCAACCGGACCAAGTCCAGGTGCCTGGATTCTGGTGTATCTGACTTGCAATCTTATGAAGACGAGTTATGGCTTTATATACTGATGGCGCGTTTTCTGGAATGAAAACACAGCAGCTCGATCCGATGACTCTACAGGCTCCGCCCCTATCGGCCAGGATGACGTCAAGGACAAGACGATTTTGGAGAACAACAATCCGCATCGCAGACTGCTCCTCCGTTAAGTTGCCTAGGGCAGAAGTAGTTTCATTCACTACTGCTTCAAGGGTTCTGGTTAATTTGCGTATCAGTTTACTATTAAAGACAGCACCTATGTAGGGAAAGAAACCTTTATTGAAGTCTGTGTATTGCTCCCATGCCGTTTCAGTGTAGTCGACAATCGGGAGATCTCTCTGGGGTCTATTGTGTACTAGATGGGTATTTCTATGATAATCAGGAGGGGCTAGGAAAACAGGTGGCAGAAGGAATGCAATGTAACAGGTACCATCCCAATCTAGAGGTAAACGTATATATGCGGTATGACCACAAATGAAGTAGGAATGACGGGAAGCTCTAAATGTAGACTTGCCTTGATCACTGAATTCGATCACAGTAGTACATTTACTATGACCCAGGTGTACTGAACCATTCTTTCTTGCACATAATTCACCTTTGACTGGTAATACTGACATAGCAGGCAAGACTGGTGCAGCTTCGGATTCAACATTCAGAATCATGAGGTTAAGTGTAAAGTTACCTAATCCATATACTTCATTTTCTAGATCAGTTCCTGTCCTTTTGGGAAGTCCCTCTTTGTTAGGGTAGCAGGCTTTAAGCAAAACTAAGTTCAGGTTTCCCCATACCCAGTTGCCCTGGTAAACTACGGTATTTGAATCTAAAGAATTAATCAAACTAAACCATGCACCACAGGAACCATTGTGTGTGAACGGGTACGGAAAGAGGGGCAGAACTCCCTTGTATTTCTGGTAGGGAGGGAGTCGGCCACATATCCAACAATTTGTAGCGTTGTTGGTCTGATGGGAGTGATGTAACATACTAATGAATGTGTTGTTGCGCAGCGCAAGTCTGTAGGGCAACTCATGCGGAGGTAATTCGCTAAAAGAGTGTTCGGCAGTAACATTGAAAGCAGAATGTGCACGCTTGAAAATAGGGTAGTATATGTGCAACAGTATACTTGCAGCAATAATCAGAAGATTTAGAAAAAACATAATCAATAATGTCACTATACAGTGACTACGAAGTGATTTACAATATGCACGTTTCTTGAGCTGTTTCTGTCTATCTCTCTCTCTATTTCGGTCTAGGGGATACATGTCAGAAACTAATTTAACCGATTCACCTAGGGGAGGACTTAAACAATTAAACTGTCTGACTTGCTAGACCTTAGTTTCAGTTTATATTCCTGGGAAGCAGTTTTCTCGACCAGGGGGAGTTTTGAGTCAGTCTGTGGAGGAGGGCAGGGCTGAGAGTTCAAATCAGAAGGCAGTCCGTGAAAATTCTTGATATGGCTCGAGTGCAGCCAACCCTTGCAACCCTCAATCTTCACTGCTGTCCTCGTGGTCAGAAGTACTAATTTCGGCGTTTGCCAGCGGGGCTCCAGCGGGCTCCTCCTGTCGAAATTTCTTGTAAACACATAATCGCCGGGAACCACTTCATGGGGCTTCACCTCGGTGTTGTCGGGAAAGGCTGCAGCTACCTGTGAACGACAAGATTGTAGTGCAGACATCAAGGAGGCAAGGTAATCTGTCAGCATATTACAATCAACATCAGTGATTTTACGAGGTATAGGCGTCCCCCACATATTTGGTGGCCTACCGAAGACCACCTCGTACGGGGATAGCCCTGTTCGAGAATGTGCTATCATTCTCATGTAAAAGAGCGCAACTGGTAAAGCTACTATCCAGTCGACGCCTTTCTCTCTGCAGATTTTAGAAAGTCGAATTTTCAGAGTCTGATTATGACGCTCCACGAGACCTGCTGCCTCGGGATGCCGGACACAGTGAAATTTCCACTGATAGCCTAACAGGAGTGTAATGTGTTTCACTAGCTCGGATGAGAACGGCTGACCGTTATCTGAGTACACGATACGGGGCAAACCATACCGTGGGAAGAATTCACGAACCAGCTGCTTGGCAGTGGTCGGAGCAGTGTAATCTGGGACTGGATATGCTTCTGTCCATCGGGAAAGTGCGCATACAACTACGAGGACATATTTGAATCCTCGACAACGTTCCATCTGGATATAATCCATCTGGAGGACTTCAAAAGGGTGATCGGGAGGTTGAAATCCACCTTGCTCTACAGAAATGCTTTTACCTGGGTTGAACTGACAACAAATCATGCAAGTACGCACTTTCTGTTTGGCTGCTGCTCGTAAGTGTTTATTGAACCAAATGTTTTGAATACTGTCTAGCATAGCTTTCTCTCCTAGATGCGCTGGACTATGTATTGTGTTAATGATAACTTGAACCATGGAGTCGGGGAGAAACCATGTAGATTTTCCCTTCGTCATCCATCCCTGATCTGTTTGGATCCCTCCTAGTTCAGTCCATTTCTTGATTTCCTCTGGTGTAGCATGTGTCTGTATGTCAATTACATCAAGGGCGGGATCCCTAACTGTCATGCGGTGTGTCGATGTCGGAACTATTGTCTTTGTCAAGTCAGTTGCATGAATCCGATTCTGAGCTGTTTGCTTAGCTGTTCGGTCTGCCAGGTCGTTACCCTGGGAAATGATATCGGTGACTTTTGTATGGGCCTTGCACTTCATGATAGATATCGCAGTAGGCAGATGTATTGCATCTAACAGAGCTTGAATGAGGGGACCGTGTTGAATGTTGGCACCGTGAGAAGTTAAATAACCTCTCTCTCGCCAGAGGACTCCGAAGTCGTGTACAACTCCGAATGCATAACGTGAATCTGTGTATATGTTAACTCTCTTATTTTTGGCTTGAATACAGGCTTGTGTCAGAGCGATGAGCTCTGCTGCTTGAGCTGACAAGGTGTCAATACAATTCGTTTCAATAACTTCGGTGTCTGTCGTGACTGCGTAAGCGGCCACTAACTCTCCTGTACTTGTTCTCATGCATGAACCATCCACATAAAGTGTCAGGTCTGGATCTGGTAATGGAATGTCTGTCAAGTCTTGTCTGGGTTTCGTCGTAATAGTAATGACTTCAATACAATCATGTGCCAATGGGTCTGTTCCACTTAATGGCAAAAGTGTGGCAGGATTTAATGTACTACAGCGTCTGATTTCTATGTGTGGCTGAAACAATGTCAATTCATAACCTGTCAGTCGTGCTATAGTCAAGTGCTGGGTCTGTGTTCGGTTTAAAAGAACTTCCACGGAATGTGGAACTTGCACTGTCAATTGATGTCCTAATACTATGGAATCGCTTTGTCTGATCGCTAAAGCTGTCGCTGCGACTGATTTCAAGCACGCAGGCAGAGCCTGGGCTACTGGATCTAATGTGCTAGAAAAGTAAGCACACGGTTTGTGTGAACCTGCTTGTTCCTGAGTGAGTACTGACAAGGCAGTACCTTCGCGTTCTGTGACAAAAAGTGTAAAAGGCTTACTGTAACATGGTGTCGCTAAAACAGGTGCTTGACATAAGGCTTTCTTTAAGTCTTCAAAAGCTTGTGTATGTTCCTGAGTCCAAGGGAGGACAGTCGATGTCGCTGCCTCCTGGGTTGTCAACTGAATGAGTGGCTTTGCTAGAAATGCATATTGGGGAATCCATTGTCTACAGTACGAAGTGAGGCCTATGAAGGCCCGCACCTCCTTTTGTGTCTTGGGTGGTGACATGTTTACAATTAACTGGATGCGGTCAGGTGTGAGCTGTCTCCTCCCTTTGGACAGCAAGTGCCCAAGGTACACAACTTGCTGAACACAGAATTGCAGCTTCGAAGGGGACACCTTGTGCCCCTTGTTGGCCAGAAAATGTAAAACCGTCAGTGATGCTTTTTCACATTCGGGCTCGCTTCGGGCGGTGATCAGCAGATCATCGACATACTGAAGCAGGGCAGTGTTAACAGGCATGTGGATACTGTCAAGTTGTCTTTTCAGTGCTTGGCTAGAGATGCTGGGGCTTTCTGTGAATCCTTGAGGTGCGCGTGCAAATTTGAAGCTTCGTCCATTTAAACAGAATCCGAACAAATATTGGCTTTCCGGATCGATTGGGACGCTAAAGAAGGCGTTCTTGAGGTCAATTACAGTAAAGAACGTTGCTTCTGAATCAATAGCTGTCAATAATGAAGAGATATCTGGAACCACGGGATACTGTGGTACAATGCATTTATTCAATTCGCGCAGATCAATAATTAATCGATAAACTGGGGGTGCATTTGGATCAGTACGTTTAAGAATTGGAATGATAGGAGAATTACATACATTGGAGTCGGTTTCCACAACCACTCCTTGTGCAATGAGCTCGTCAATGATTTGCAGCAAAGCCACTACAGCATCTGGAGGTAACTTGTATTGTCGAATTCGTGGTAATACCACTCCTGCTTTGAGTGTGACTCGATATGGTGTAATGTGCATACAACCTACATCAGTGGGGCCTTGTGCCCATAAATGTGCAGGGACATTCTGTAACCGGTGATCCATGTCTCTCAATACGTAGTGACCTTTAAAGTCACGCAAAAATAGTCGTACCCCTTCCGGAGAACAACATATTACAGCTCCTAGAGCTTTCAGTGTCTTTATACCTAACAAGTTTTCTGGGCATGATTTTGTAAGCAATAAATCTGTAGTCCGTGTCAATGGACCAACTGCAAGAGGAAGAGGTTGCGATACTTCGTTAACAATAGGCTTTCCCGAAAATCCAAGGGAATCATTCTGTGAGCCTGAGAGGGGTGCCCCTGGAACCTCGTCGTGACTTATAGTTGTTCTGCTTGCCCCTGTATCAATTAAAAACTTTCTGTCTTTCCCTAATACTTGACTATGTACATAAGGACCCTCTTGATCTACAGGAACCTCAATAAGAGGCAAGCCAACCTCCCTCTCTAGGGTGTTTCATGTGTATCGCTGATAATCGGGATAGTCATTTTGTGCATACTGGTACATCTGTTGTGTCGTGTTTTGTGTTGCGGCAATAGGCTGTGGCTGTGGTACTGCTACGGTCTGTTGTGAAGCTTGCATAGGCTGTACATTCTGAGGTACTTGTGGTTGGATCTGATCCTGTCTAGGTGGACGCGGTCTCTCCTTGGTTTTACCTGTAGAGATATTGTGTTTCAGAACTGCACAATCGTTTATATAATGACCTGGCTGTTTACAATAGTTGCATGTCCCTTTAACAGGAGCCGCTGAATTACTGGACTGTGTCGCACCCTTTTTATGACCGTCAGCTGGAACTGACTGAGCAACGAGCATTTTCATTTTCGTGTCTTTCATACGTCTTTGTTCGTGTTCTTGTTCTTCTCTAATTCTATTCTGGTGGTACTGTAACATTTGTAACATTTGTGAAGGGGTATTAGCTTGCCAAGTGCTCTCGACTTTCAATACTCTGTTCTTAACCTGGGGCAGGGAATTCTCGACTAATTTTGTTACAAAAAGATGTGGATATGAATCGCTACTTGCTTTCAGGCCGCTATTAATACCAAAACATTTTTCAAATCGGGAATAAAAATCACTAGTGTCTTCATCGGGTTTCTGTTTGCAGGCTGAGATTGCACCCCAGTCTTCCTTTTTCGTAGTTAATAAACGTGGCAATACTTGTACTAACAATCCTGGTAACGCTTTAGTTTTGTCCCCAAGCCCTAGGCCTGGAGTTCGGGTATTTTCTTCGTTTTCTAATGCAGCCCAATCAATCTTTTGCTCTCCCACCTCCCATTCTTTTTCTTTGAGTTTCTCGTAAATACCGGCAGGCAATAATACTTTTAATATTTTCATAATGTCAGGATAGGTATAATCACCCATGAGTAACATGTCTTTTACTTCACGGTGAAAACCTGCTGGATCTTTGTCATGGCTGGGCACTAATTTTTTCATTTCCAATAGTTCTATTTTAGTTATGGGCGTGTACACAAACACGCGTCTAAAAGTATTATCATCATTTTTAACTGGGTGCACTTCGCGTAAGGGATTCTGTCTGTCTATGTAATACATTTTTCTTTCCATGGAGGGAGCTGGATCAAGCTGTGGACACAGGAAGGCACTGTATCTGTGCCGATGTTCTAGAATTACTTTAATTAGATCGGTACCTAGACCTCTCCATTTCTTCATGAGTAGTTCTATCAGTATATCAGGTAGGGGACCAGGATCGGAGTGTTGGCTTTTATACAATATAAGGAGGTGTTGTATCATGTACATACCAGCTAAACGCTGTTCGTCTGGTGAAAGATTCAAAAACGTGTGTGCTAGCGCGTCATCACTATATTTATCAGAACTGTCAGCCCATTGTACTGCTGACCTGGCTAATTCTTGTTCATCCATAGAATCAAGTACATGGTACCCCATTCGTTCTTGAAGTATTTTATCAGTAGCCTGAAATAAGTGTTCAGGGGTCTTTGGATTTGACATGGCTGCTTGAAAAATTCTCTTACTTTCTGGACGTATCGGACGCATTGAATTATTAAAAGATCTTCCCTTACCTACATAAGCTATCATTTCTCTAGCTGGTAATTGTAATTGTCCTGTTGTCGTTTCTGGTTGTTCCTCCTCCTCCGAGGATTCAGTCTTATCTGCATCTATTTCTCTTTCAGGCTGTTCTCTTTCATGTATTTGTTCTACTGTTTTTCGGATCCTTCGGTACATATTTTCTATACTATTCTGTTTATCATGTTTTCCGTCTGCTATATTCTGACCCCATTTGTTAAGTGCTTTCATTTCTTCCGGGTCTACACCAGGCCTATCTCTGTTTCTTATCAAGCAGTTTATGAAGAAGCGTAACAACAGTTTTTGCGTGTCCACTTTCTGGTATGCCATGGCCTCGCCAATACTTTCAGGACCTTGCCCTGTTTGGACAAAGTGATATATTTTGTCTAGATGATCAATCATTCCTGGTAGTATCATTAAATAGTTCGCAACTCGTCGTAGACGTACTGATGATAGCATCATTCTGTCGTCTTTACCGGGTACTGGATCATATCTACAGTCTGTAAGAGGCTCATTAAGTATGTCGTAATTCGCTGTTTGAGGTGTACGTTGGTGTGCTAAATCCCTATAAGTCAATCGATGTGTTGGTGGTGGCGTATGAAAACCTCCTGTCGCACCTCCTGAGGTGCCAGGTCCAAAAGGATTTGTTGGGTGTAAGGTAGGGAGAATAGGTGCAGGAAGGAGTGGAGGAACAGGCGGAAGGTTTGGAACGGGAGGAGGAGTATGTTGCTGCAGAGGTGGGGGCAGATTATCTCGGGGTCGAGCGCCGTTAGCAGGTGGTGTGCGTGGCGGCGGAACATTAACATATTCGGGGGCTGCATCGTCTAAATAGGAAGAAAGGAAAATGTCCTTTGCGGTCTTGTGTTGCAATTTAGTCGGAAGCAATGGAGGTGGCAGATCTTTTGGTACTTCCAGGGTGGCCTTAGGTAAACCCTCGGCCAGAAGAGGATACATACCATTCATAAGAGTGTTTCGTTGTCTGTCTACTTGTTCTGCTTTTACTCGGATACCTTCCTCAACTAATACGTTTTCTCGGGCTTTGTCTGAATCCTCCCTACTTTTCTCTTCTTTTCTGAGCGCTTTCTCTGTGCGTCTATGCGATTCTTTACGCCATAATTCAATGGCATCTTTCTGTGACTGTCTGGCTTTCTTTTTCCATAATGCTTCTTCTACTCTCATGATGCAATCTGCATCCCATGTCCCAGCAGCGGGCCATCTCTGATTCTCTGCTAAATCCTTGGTGGAGTCCACCCACAAATCGAGATATAATACGGCATCTAGGCCATGTTTATGGTACATAAAGTACCCTGGAGTGTCCCTAGGTGGAATGGGAACGGCTTCCTCGAGTATCCCTTTTCTAGTTTTTATCTGTCTTAATTTTGAGAATAACGGCATCTTAAACCTTGCTACTTGATTCTTACTCGGACTTGAACACAATTAATACAATAAACACAGTAATGAAGATCGAACAATCATTCATACCACGACATTTAAAACACATTAAAACATTTTAAAACGAACAACGATAATTAGAATAAAACTAGCTAACTGCATAATACTGGATGTACTGCTAAACAGTACAGATACACCGCTAAAACAGTGCAGACCGGGTCTGTGTACCCAAACCCGTCTTGACCGGCACAAATTAATGCGCACGTCTAGATGCGTCCCCAGCAATGGTACTCACCGGGAAGCATGGAACGGAAGGCCTCGGAAACTCTGGACTGGACTGGACCGGACTGGACTCGACTCGACTCGTGACGTAGGTACTTCGGAACTTCGGAACCTGGTGGGCCTCTGTATACCTCGGATCTTGCTCTCTCAGCTAGGCTCTGGTCGGGATCCTCCGCACTCCTCACCGCCTCGTCTGGGTGTTGATCGCAGCCTCAGTCACCTCCGTTGGCCTGAGGGAGGGACAGGAAATCCTGCGGGTACGCGTAGTTGTCCGTCCGGCTGTGGCAGGGGACCGGGCCTGCAACGCACCTCCGGTGCGTGGGGTGGGGGAGGGGTCCCTATTCGGGCGCCACTTTTGTGGTAAATTTAAATTACCTATACTTAATTTATGCGGTAAAGTTCAATAAGAACAACTCAGAATAAATAAGAGGCAGAATCCGTGATATTTGAGGTTTTAAAAGGGGTTTTATTCCTTAAAAAGGAATTGGTTCGAACCAGGCAATCGGATTCCGTCACCACGAAGGTTCGGGAAGGGATAGAACATACTTTATTGACAGGTTATCATATATATAGTCAATGCATTACAGTAAAGGCAGATGCAGAAGGCGTAACAGCTGAGAGGAGAGATAAGAATACACATACGTAATGAAAAAGGCGTTACAATAGGCGTGCATAAGGGCGTGTACTAGAAACGTCATTATGAGGATGTCACAGGTGGGTGGATCCATAAGAGAATCCTGCAATGTCAGCAGAAATACATGGCAGAGATGCGCGCGCAGCAGCATGACGTGTGATTGACGTGTAACTGGAGGGTGAAGGGGACTTGACATTTAGCCCTACATGAGGAGACAGAAGTCTGGGATGTCAGAACAACCTAATCCCAAATCGTATCTAATATCTTGTGTTTAAGGAACTGTATTATCTGGAAGGAAAGGTCTCTCGGGCAGAGGCTATTCTATACTGACTGCTAGTGCGTGTATAAGCGTCTACGTGTCTACATGGGATGCGAGGGGGCATGGGCCTACCATGGTAATAGGAGCTATGAATTACTTGCACGGAGACAGTGAGGCCGGGCCCTTTGCTCTGCAGCTGGAAGGATGTTTACCTAAACTACTAGACAGGAATGTATTTTTCGAGGAGCGGAGCAGATAACTTGAAGGCAAAATACAGTCTTGGCAGGCAACAGGCCGAGCCAGGCACCGTTAGCCGCGCAGGGAGTAAGACAAAGGTCATGGATACAGATGCAGGTCCAGGCTGGAGCATTCAGAGGCAGAAGGCAGGAAAAGGCTCGATGGCAGAATTCAGGGCCTAACTTGCCAGAGCTGAAAAACGTGAAAGGTGCACCATATAAAGACGGTGGCAAGGCATACTTAGGAACGGAATATTCGACCCATTCATGGTGGATCTGAAAGAGGACATGTTAACGTTGGACGCAAATGTATTTGCGTCTTCATAGCTGGAAGTGGAGGGAACATACATGTACTTGTAGCACGTACATGGAGCCGTTGGGGTCTAAGATAGGGGACACAATTGATCATAAAAATTCATATTTCCTCAATCAGGTACCCACATTCTTATCCCAAATAGGACTTCGTAAGGAGTGACACTTCCTAGGGAGCTTCTTTGCATATTGTTAAGGGCTCTTTGGACCCTGTATAAGTGATTGACCCAACTATTACCAGAACCTAATGCTCTTGCTGTCAGTAGGCCTGGGAGGTAAATTCCATTCCGCTTGCGGAATTTGCGGAATTTGGGTACTTGCCCAAAATTCTGTGTTCCGCAGCTTCGCAGAATTTTTTGCTTGTTCACGTTCTCAAAATGCGTGTTCGTGAGATATTTCGCCCGGGCACGCAAACAGCATTCGTGAACAGGAAAAAAGCATCGGGAACAAGCAATTCCTCGTGTTCGGGGAACTTCTGCATGTATGCTGACATTTTTTACCATTTTGCGGAGCTTTGCGTAGCGCGACTACACAAATTCCGCCTACCCTAGCTGTCAGTAGTGGTTTCTGGTGGGAGTGCTACCGGGCAGTGATGTGGGGCGGGGGAAGGGCAGGGTGGTGGGTAGTAAACACCGGAATACGAATGAATGCAGGTAAGTAGACAATTAAATCAATAAAACCAATTTCGTTGCGAGCGCTGCATCGCATTTGGCGATATTGTTCATATTGCAGAAATGCTTGTGTTTTTAGTGTAGAGTCAAATTTGTAATCTACATCTGTTACTGTGAGAGAATTAGCCCATTGTTTCCTTCTTGGATGTAAAGCTTAAGCATTTGGAATGTTTGCTTTTGTAACAGCCTCTAAGGCCGATACTGGAGTTACAACAATTATTCGTTTCCCCTGAGCCAGTGCTCTTTCTCTCACTGCAGTGGTCTGTACTGCTGTCAGAATTTTTCTGTGGAAGCAAAACGCTTTTCTGTGTTGTGTAAAAATGTGATTTGTATGCTATGGGTACTGTTTCGTCTCCATTGAAGGTCAGGGAAGTGTACCCAGATTGACCCGCTCTAACACGGATCACCAAATTTGTGGTGTTTACACATGTGTGTAAGTGTTTGGATGTTTTCATGTCAGCTTGTAGGGAACAAAGGATATCTGTCTGTTCCTGAGCCCAATGCCTAACTGAGAAAATCAGGTCTTATCAGGTTGTAGAAAGGTTTTACTCTATCTGCGTAAACTAAAATGTATGTTCTGCCAAAATATAAAAATCCCAATATGGATTGTACGTTATTCTGTAATTTAGGATGTGCACACCTTTCTAAATAGTTAGCTGCCAGGCGTTTTCCTTCACTTGAAAGCTCATATCCCAAAAATAGGACATTGAGGTGGGCTATTTTTGATTTTTTTAACTTAAATTTGTAGCCCTCAGAGGCGAACCCCAAAATTATGTTGCTTACCCTGGTCAAGTGATTCTTTATATCATCATCTGTCAGATAAATTTCATCTACATAGGACTATGCCTCTTCATCCAAATTCTGAAGTAACTCTGTTACCCTTGCCGAGAACAACCCAGGGCTATTCTTATACCTTTGGGGGAGTCAACAAAATTGACGCTAAGAACTGTGCGCTGAGAATGCTGTTAAATATCTGTCTTCAGGCGCTATATTTTGGCAGAAGAAACCATTTGAGATATCTAGTGCTGTTTTGTATTTTTTCCATACAATGTTATTCATTAATACAGCACTGTGTGCATTCTCTATGGCAAATGTTTTAGTGCATGTGTTCAGATGTCTGTAGTCTAAATCTAGACGGTATGAATTATCAGGTTTCATTACAGGAAACAAAGAATTATTCATGGAGGAGGTGTAAGTTTCAATTACACCTTGTTATTCAAGTTTATCTAAGATCTCCCTGACCTGTTTTTTTCTTCTTGTATTGTACGGGGAAGTGACTCAGCATCCCACCCAACATGGTTGTGATATAATGCTGGAGCAAGTGCTACTGCCCACTCCTGCGCATATGTATGTTTTAAGTATGTAGGAACGAGGTCAGAAAAAGCTGGTAAAATGACCATTTCTCCCTTTGGGCAATCCATAACAATTGCAGGCGGCCAATCCTTTTTAGCAAAAAGGATGTCATAGCTGGTCTCTTTAATTTTTTTCTCTGAAAAGAGACATTTAATTTTTCTGGGTTTGTTCCCTTCCATTTGAAGTGTAATTTTATGTAACCTATTTTGGGACACTTACCCTTGTATCAGGTGTTTCCACTGTGATATGCTCATTCAACTCCACTGTCACCAGAAATTCCATCAGGTTCTGGTGAGCTATTGTTACTTCTACTACACTGTCTAGCATCGTCAGAGCCCATTCCCTGTTCAGAAGCTGAGTCCTCAAAATTCTGGGCATTTCTACCTTTAAGACCTGCTATTTTCTTGTTTTTAAATTGAGGTTTTGATTTTGGCTTCTCTTCTTTTTTGGAAGTATAACCCGATTTCGGAGGGCTCCTGTTGAGGCGACTCACCCCTGGATTGTGATATTTTCTCTCTATTCTTTTGTTTTTATTGGTATTATCCAATTTCTTCTTGGAAGAATCGGGTGCTTGCTTGGTGTTCTCTTTTTCAGGACCACCCATGAGTAGAGGTTTTCTTGCTCTAGCTCCCAAACTATCTCTACCTAATTCAGCACAGGTGTCTTCAATAATTTTAGGTACTTCACGTTCCTGTTGTAAAGGTGTGAAATCCCTTGGGTATTGGCGTATTGCCACTTCTGCTGCCTCCCCTTTTATGTTTGCTAATATAATAGCTGATACCTAGGCAAAATTACCTAATAATTTCATCCCTAAGTTCAGAGCAGGTTCTGCTGCATAATCATTCTGTCTGAATACATCTGGTATTACTGCTAATGAAGGGATACCATGAGTTCTGGTATATGTGGCAGCAAAAACTGTGCCCCAAGTGGCAAAATCCTCTATCTGGTGAGCTATCCCCATTGGCAAGCAGATTGTTAGCATTCTGTGTTTTTCTTGAGGGCTTGTGTGTGGCAATACTGCCTCTACCTGTGTTCTTTTTTGAGCTATCCAGAATGGCATTTTCTCACATCTAGTGGGCATTTTACCCATAGCTGCATGTAGCGTTTGTGGTGTTATTTTAGTTGTAGATCCCTGAATTTGTCCTGCTTTTTTAGCCCTTTCTGGCTGAAGTGTGAGTGTTCTCATCACAAACTGTTTCAGGTTTCTATAAAGTTGTATTATTTCTTTATGAAGTGGACGTAAGTCTGCTACCGACATTGTGTCAATGTCTGGATGTGGTGTGTAACCCTGGGCATAGGTCATGGAGTTAGGCTACACGGAAACCCGCAAAGTTGCAAGGACACTCAGCGAAGTTCAGCGAGTGGTGGAGTGCAATGCGAACTGCAGTTTGTGCTGGTACTTCTGTCGCTCGGATAGAAATTCTACCCGAGTGGCAGCTCAAGCTCACAAACTTACTGTTCGCAATCGATCGCGATCTTACTGTTTGCTATCGCGAGTGGGGAAAAACTCCACTGCACATCACGAGGCAGAGTTTTCTGCAATCTGCGAGATCCGTTGAGTGTGGAGTGCAGAAAACTCCGCAAACTCCGCGAACGGAGCGAAGTTCACCGCCCAGGCCTAGTGGTGTGTAAGCCGCTAGGACTGGCCAAGATGCTCCATCTCTTTCAAGCGGACCAAGTCTCACTTTTTCTTTTGTATGTGGGAGGGTGCCTTTAACCCCTTCGCTGCGGGGGTAATTCCCCCACGGTGCGGGGGAGGGGGAGCGCGGTGCCGCGGTGCTCGTGATGAACCCAGCTCGTCATGAGTCACAGTGGAGCTGTGCTCATGACGAGCTGGGCTCGTCATGACCCCTCCCACTGATTAATTCGCCCGCACAGGCGGGGAATCAATCTCGCGTGGGCGGACCGCGGCCGTTATGATGAGCCCAGCTCGTCATGAGCACAGCTCCACTGTGACTCATGACGAGCTGGGCTCGTCATGAGCATGGAAGAGGTTAAACCAGTTTATGTGCTCCTGGTAGGTGAACGGAACTTCAATGTCCTCATACGGACAGTATTCATTTAGTATTTCATCTTCAAAGTATGAATAAAATGTACGTGATTGTGCATCTGCTTGTGGAAATCTAACTCATGAATAGAATACCTCTGTTATATATGATTTGTCTGCCTCAATCACGAGTGTGAGTGTCCCACTCTAGCTGTGACTCCACAGTCTACTAAATTTAGAGTAAGGGCAGTTCTAACATTTTTGAAATGTTAATTTAAGCTTTTTGTTCTTTCTCCCTAGCTGCATCACATTGTACTGGCGCATTGGCGTCTTTGTCAGCCATTATTTTGAAAAAGAAGAGGTTCCAAGGAAACTGAGATAGGGTTTTATGCACAATTGGAACTGTTTGTCCTTCAAGCTTGATAATCCTACAGCCAATACATATGATATGCTTACTCAGCTGTGGCAGATTGTTCCCTTCCCACTACAGATGTCTCTGGGGAAATGTGAGTAGGGGTCTCTGAGACAAGCACGACTGAACTACTCAGATTTGACCTTTAAATAAGTACCAAACCAACGTTGGCGGCACCATGTTGTGTGGTTCCTATAAACCTATAAAGGATCTGCACATTTAAACAACATAGACTGTGGGACTGGTGACAGATTCCAGACACCCCCACCGAGTATATTTGCCTGTATACCAGCTAGCTCACAGTTCCACTAGAAACCCCTCTTACCAAGGAGAGAATAGTTCTTGACAACTGTCTAACATGACAACTCTGTCCCATCAGGGATTGTGGAAACAGTGCAATACCTTTCGCTCAGTCACTCGTGCTCACTTTGTGTCAGAGAGAAACACAGAATAAACGGCGGGGACATTTTTCAATAAGCATTTATTAAACCAGCGTCATTCTAGTGTAAAATAGGTGTGCTGAAACAACCACTGGACAGAAAGAGATATAAATGATTATAAGCACCAACAGAATAAAAGGATGGTACAGTTCTACCATAGTGCTGAAACAATGAATACAGGCAGGTATGAAAATACATGGCAGTAATATGATGCAACCCTAACTAGATGTACCTAAGTGTACCTAGCATGTATGTAGTTGTGGAGCCAAGAATCCCTCTAGGATAAAGTCAACCCCATTACCTGAAGTGAGAGACTTGTGGGACCCCGTCTTGGTCTCGAGATGGACACCCCACACGGGATGTCTGACCACTGCCATCTGGAGTGTCTGCGTGCTGGAGCCTTAGCGTCTCGCGACAGTGTGTCAGCATGGAAGTCCTTTTCTCCTCTCTCTGCCTCAGCAAAGATATGGTGTATATATACCCTCTGGTGTTCTACCTTCCTGTGTCATGTCGGACTTCAGATGAACCTTATACATAGTTATTATGCAGGAGATGGTAGTCCTGCTGAGTTTCCAAGAATTTTCATACAAGATGGATGAAAATAGTTTACAGGGAAAAGCCCACGGCCTGTAAGCAGTACCGTAACTAGGTAAACGGTCATTTCCAAGTGTAATGGTAGGGGAGAATATAGGTGAAAGGTTAGGTGGTTCCATGAGCCTATATTGGGGTACCTATATGGAAACATAACAGCAGATTACAGAACATTCCATCACAGAAATGTGAGGAAAATGTGTCTTTTTAGTCAAGGATTGAGGTTTGCCAGGGATTCTGGGTAAAAGAAACTGGTGAGAACCATGCAAGTTACCCCATCTAGGATTGCCCAAGGTGTCTAGTTTTCAAAAATGGGCACGTTTGCTAGGTTTTCCTAGGTGTGGCTGAGCTAGGGCCCAAAATCCACAGCTACCCACTTCGCAAAAAAAGGTCAGTTTTGAGTGGAAAACAGTGATGTATTCATGTTGCGTTTTGGGCCACTTCTTGTCACAGGCAGTAGGTCTACCCACACTATTGATGTACCATTTTATACTAGGAGTCTTGGGGGAATGCAGGGTAGAAGGAAGTTTGTGGCTCTCTACAGAGCCCAGATCTTTCCATCATAGAAATGTGAGGACGATGGGTGTTTTTGCTCAAAGTTAGACTAATTCTGGGGAGAAAAATCTAGTGAGAGCAACACAAGTCACCCCAATCTAGATTTCCCCTGGTGTCTAGTTTTCAAAAATGTGCATGTTTGCTTGGTTTTATAGGTGCTGCCAGAGCTAGGTCCAAAAAATCACAGCTATTCACTTGGCAAAAAAAGTGTCAGTTTTGACAAATGTGATGTATCCATATGGCAATTTATGCCGTTTCCTGTCACAGAAACTAGGCCTAGCCACACCAGTTAGGTACCCTTTTTATCAGGAAACGTTGGAGAATGGTAGGTGGAAGAATGTCTGTGTCTCCCCACATATTCAAGAACTTTCTATCACAGAAATGTGACGAAAATGTGTTTTTTAGTCAAGGTTTGAGGTTTGCAAGGGGTTCGGGGTACAAAAACCCTGCCAAGAGCCATGCAAGTCACCCCACCTAGGCTTTTCCAATGTGTCTGGTTTTCAAAAATGTGCAATCTTCTTAGGTTTCCCTATGTGCTGGCTGAGCTAGGGCCCAAAATACACAGCTACACACTTTTCAATAAAAGCTTCAGTTTTCATTGAAAAACAGTGATGTATCCATGTTGGATTTTAGGCCATTTCTTAAAGCAGGCAGTAGGTCTATCCACACAAGTGTGGTACCATTTTTATCAGAAGACTAGGGAGAATGCTGGGAGGATGGAAGTTTTAGAACTTTCCATCATAAAAATGTGTGTTTTTTTAATCAAGGTTTGAGTTTTGCAAAGAATTATGGGAAAAGAAATCTGGTGACAGCCATGCCTTTCACCCCACCTCGGTTTCCCTAGGTGTCTAGATTTAAAAAATTTGCAAATTTGCTATGTTTCCCTAGGTGCCGACTGAGCTAGGGCCCAAAATCCACAGCTGCCCACTTTGCAAAAAAAGGTTAGTTTTGAGTGGAAACATTTGATGTATCCAGGTTGTGGTTTGGGCTGTTTTCTGTCGCGGGCACTAGGCCTGCCCACACAAGTGAGATACCATTTTTATTGGAAGACATGTGGGAGCATAGAATAGTAGAACATTTGTTATTACCAATTGGGTTTCACTGCATTTGTGTCTTCCAAATGTGAGCCAGTGTGTAAGAAAGAAGACATTTTGAAAAATACCCTCTAAATCATATGCTGGTACGGGTATCCACGAAATTTAGAGATGTACAAATAACCACAGCTTCTAAACTCTATATCTTGTACCCATTTCAGAAATACATATGCTTGATACCTATTTTTCACTCTCCATATTTCACCATTTGGTCTTTACTCTGAACACAATGAAAAAACATTGTACGTTGCAGATCAGTTGTTTCCTTTGGGTACTGTGGGTTCTTGGAGAAACTACAAAGCCTGTATATATACCCACAACTAGAAAGGTCTAGCGGACTTAATGGTATATTGCTTTTGATAATCAGCCATTGTGACAAAAAGTTAACAATTGAAACACTTGTCACGAATGGCAATTTGTTTCTACTCATTTTCAATATTTATTTATTTCAATAGTTGGATTTTTGGGAAAACCTTGAAGAATCTACACATATTACCTCTTGTTGAATTCCTAATTTTATCTACTCTTCGGAAATCTATAGCTTTCCTGGATCCCCCATGGGTTTCATACTGGCTTTCACCACAAAGTGAAAGCAGGTGGAGAGCACACAAAATAGGAAAAATGGGCCAACTCTTTCAAAAATGCCCAAACTGTGGTAAAATAAATATTTTTGAATTCAGCTCTGCATGTTCCTCGAAGCTGTGAAGATGGTGACTGTAGCACAGCAAACTGTTTGCCAATGCCATTTTTAACAAAAAAACTAACACTTTTTTTCGGAGCACTTTTTCTTAATTTTCCCCAAAAACTCAAAATGTAGCTATATTTTGCCTATATTATTGGTCCCATTCAGAAAAAAATTATGGAGCCCTGAGCTCAAACTTCCCCAAATAGATAAAACAGACTCTGTACTCGGGGGGCAGGGGGGCGCAGTTGAGGGGTTAAGTAATGGCTGTAGCCATCATTATTAGAGGACCACCAGTGTGAGGTTCAGTAGCTCTATTGTGAAGGCATTTCCATGAAAAGTCAGACGGAATATCCATGTTTGAATGAAATGTGGCACTCTCTTAAGAAATGCAAATGTGGATCCCTATTCCTATATGAAAACTGTGAAGAACATGGGTGTGTGAACCAACCAGTATGTTACAGTATTCACAAATTTGCTTTCACCTGAAGTCAGGGGCAGCTTCTTCCTGTGAGTGGAGGAGCGTCGCCCCACACGGAAAAGACCCAGGCCAGAGCTGAAAAATAAAATGGTAATAAAAGATATTTATTGCCATTTTTTTTTCAGCAGCCGACCTGTCCTAAACTGGGTAACAGGACGGGGAGGGGCCCCAGTGCTGCCGAGTGGCAGCAGGGAGCTGTGCATGTCTTTTTGACCGGCCGTCATGCAAAGGCCAGCCACATATGCACATTTTAAACTCCTGTAACAGGCTAAAGACAGCACAGGCATCCAGCTTCCATGGCTCTTGAAAGAGCTGAGT
This sequence comes from Triturus cristatus, assembly GCF_964204655.1. Taxonomy (NCBI): domain Eukaryota; kingdom Metazoa; phylum Chordata; class Amphibia; order Caudata; family Salamandridae; genus Triturus; species Triturus cristatus. Next base: position 873,518,675 of record NC_140590.1, read on the forward strand.
GAGGCTGCTCCAACCAATCCTGGTACTGCTCTAATGCTAGTGAGAGCAGCACCACGATAGGTTAGGGGAGCTGGCTGGGTCTTGTGGAAGAGAGACGACCGGTGGAGGAAGATGTTGCGTCTCAAGGTAAGTGTGTTTTATCATTTTTTAATTTATTTTTGAGTCTCACCACTCTCGGTACATGGCAGCCACCACTACCTGAAGGCGACCTGACATCTGAAAAATTAAACGATGCATTTATTGTTATTAAAATGGTTTATATTACCACAAGGGCGGATATTCTAAATGTTAGTAATTATGGAAAGCTGACGACCCAAAAAGCTTTGTCGACATGACATCTAAATTAGCAAGTTGTATGCACAGAGGTATTTTAGCAAATAGAAATAAAGAATGTACATCAATCTCACTGCCTCAAATGCCAGCACAGCCCTACAATGCAAGTTATATTTTTGTTATTAGTAAAACCCTTGCATTTGTGCTTCTGATTTCTGTGATATTTATACCCCACTCGTATTGGGTATTTTATTTATATCTAATTCCTACTTTATTTGCTGCTTGTAGACAAACATACTCATTAGAATACAACTAAATAACAAGTTACATTTTCCATTTGCTGATACTTAAGGGGAAGAACTTATGATTTTTGTCATTGGATGTATATCGATTAAATCTTGCCTAGTTTTGCTTTTTTTCAAATTTTGACTACATTTCTTTGGTGACACACACGCTATACCGAATCTTAAATTGTCATGCCCTAGTTGTGTCTTTAAGAAATCTATAGAAATATATAGACTTATACTTCATTTACTATTGAATGAGATGTATTACATCCTACAGTTTAAATGTAACTGCTTTTAGAAATAGTTGTGGGTTTTTCTACTGTGCCCCGAGTCGAACTAATTTCTGCATACAATTTCCATCTCAAATAGTCAAATATAAAGCAATCCGTTTTCTATTTTTTAATATGTTTTAGGCAGTTCCAAGTAATAAAATAAATTCAAGCCACCTTGCAAGCAGTAGAACTCATTTCTGAGTGTTTGAAAAACTGAATGGAACAAGTTTATAGTTTTGAGATATGGGCAAATAACTCTAAAGAAACAGTAACAAAAGCAAATGAAGATTGGACAAGCAAATTGGAGAATACCTGTTCTGGAATGTAATTGATTTTCCAAAAGGAGCGATACATTTACTACCGATTACCATCATTCTCACTAGATTACCATCATTTTTTTATATTATGCCCCAAAGAAGATTGGTATTCTCCAGCCTACCACTACAAGGGCTGCCAAGATGCCTGCGACGTCTGCCACTACAGATTATTTCTGCCCAAAAATTGAATCTCCATTAAGGGTATTTCCTTAAAGGATTGAGGTCGACACTAATATTGGCACCCAAATCATTCTTTAATAATCATGCCAAAGCACGCCAATGGCGAGAAATGGGAGCTGTGTAGTCCCAATACAGACTTTGGTGCTCCCTGACTGGACCAGTCTCTAATACATTTTAAGTTTGCCTCCAATAATCAGAATCATAACTTTCCCAAAGAAATGACAGGCAAAGGTTAAAGTGTGAAGGTTTATACAAGGAATGTATATGCAAAATACAGGAAATATGCCATCAATAAGTTATGTAGTAAAGCATACAATTCATAAGTACAAAGAACTAAGGGTGCGATATCGATGACGGTGGGACCACCACTGACAGCCGGCCCACCGCCATCGAAAACATGCAATCTGCCCGCCATATTACTACTGACCACCATGCATCTGACGGGCTCCTAGAGCCCACCGGTGCATCTGAGGGACAGAGGGACAGAGGGAATTGGTGGCGGTGCCTGCTAGGCACCACGGTAGAGATTATGATGTCCATTTCCGGCCACCTTTTCATGGCAGTTAACCCGCCATGAAAAGGCAGGCAGAGAGGGACTTTGGGGATCTGTAATCGGTCACCCTTGCCCCCGGGCCCTAAGCTGTGGGGGGCACCTATGTATCCCTGCACCCTGTGACAGCACGGCATGGTGCCAGCCACGTAGTGCAGGGATATGTAATATTGTGGCGTGTGCTGCAGCCAGCAGCACCCGCCCCCATGCAAAAGAGAGCCTGGAAAACTGGAGGGTTTTTGATTGAGGAGGGTGAAGACCCTTCTGAAGCAACAAGCAAAATCCCAGTCAAAGTAAACCACAAAAGTCACTAAATTTACCACCCCATAACCCTCTAGCACCTTGGCACAAAAACAGTCAGGATTAACTGTATTAAGATTTAACCAGCACTCAAAGAGTAATAAAGTGAAAACACAACAAAAGAAAATTCTCACATCAATTCAGAAAAATAGAATAAAATGTAATAAAATGGTTTGACAACAAAGCAAATTAAATCTAATCAGTAGAACCGGAGTAATGATTTTTTTATGTTTTAGGTAAGTATAGCGCAAAAAAAACCACAAAGCACCACTCACAGTTATCTGAACATGCTAGACCGGGGGAAAGTCACAAATTCAGGCTGACCGTGATAAAGTGTGGTCTGGATACAGGGACCAGGTTAATCTGGCTTTATAAGTTACATTCTCAAAATCCGGCGCAGAGTTAAAAACTTCAGGATTTCACAGGAGGAGCCAGCCAAGGGTCCAGGACCTGCGGAGGCACTTCTTGGAAATACGAAATTCACTCCAACAGAGGTCAGCAGGGCTCAGGAAGGTTCAGTTGCAGGTCCAGGCAGGACCAGTTGCATGGACATCCTCAAGTAGTAGCAGGGCAGTATCCTGAAGTACAAACAAGGCTTCAAGCAGGAGGGCTTTCCTCTGAAGTACTAGACAGCAAGGGTCCTCTGCAGGTCCAGGAGTGAACTGATGAGTGGCTCTTGTGGTCCAATATTTATACCTGGTGCCACCCTTTGAAGTGGGGAGAATGTCTAGACTGCCCACCCCCCACATCTGGTTTTGGACATTTTCTTCCTCCCCTTCCCAAGCTGCAAGAAGTATAGGGGCTGATTACGATGTTGTTCAGAAAGGCTCCAAATGGGATTCAGATTCTCCAAATAAGATTCAGAACCTATGTTTCCAACCAAATCAGAGACATTTCCAAGCGACCCATTACGATGGCATTCGACAGCATGAGTCGTTCGGAGCCGAACAGTACAGTGCTATGGACACTGTTTCCGACCGAGCGATTACGATGGCTGATTCTGACAGCTGTTCCGAATCAGTTTGCCTGACATGAAACCGCTGTCGGAGTCTGACTTTTCGTGGCCTGTAGCAGGCCTCCTTCACACTGAGGCCTCCGGTTGGGACCCGTGGGGGTACTCTTGGGACCCCTCTTTCAAACCATACAAAGTGTGGCAGGCACCATGGGGTGCTTGCCACAGGGTGCATGGTTTTCCCCAACCACCCCTTTTTTCAATGGGAGCCTGTGTTCTCATTCATAACACAGGCTCACACTGAAGTCAGTGCGAGTCAGACCGAACAATGTTGGGAAGCTTCTTAATCGGTCAACCCGATTCAGTCGGAAACAATTCTGAAACCGATTCGGTCGGAAGCGTTACCGAACAACATCGGAATCGGCCCGAAGGGTGTCAAAAGAGTGGTGTCAAGTTCTTTGTGTATGTGTTGGAGACAACCTCTTTGAAATGAAAATGGCACAGGAAACAGCTCTGCCCCTTCCATCTGCCAACCATTAGTCCCTTTTTGTCTCACTGTCTGGGAGGAATACACAATGCCCTGCTGCCGCTCTATTCACAGTCATGTTACTCAGGACACAGGCTGCAGATACCAACTGGTTAGGACATGATAATGGCAACTATCTAAAAGTAAAGTATACAAAAAGTGATGGATCAAATGCTTGAATCAATCTCAGCCACTGGGAATTGCTCAGGGCCGCATTCCAATCCATTGTTGTTTTGCACACCATGCCACCTCCGTGTGGACAAAGCTTTATGTAAATCAGTCTTGACCCTGCTCCAATGGGAGCAGTCGAATCTAAACTGCCAAGAAAGGCCCTCCTTGAACTGGAACACATGCAACCCAGGACCAGTTTTTCCTTTTTTAAGGGCTTATCAGCCGGGTATAGCTTGGTTCCAGTGGCACAGTGTGCATGGGACCCTCAGCTGGGCAAACCCTTCACACTTAAGGTATTAACAAAAATAAAGTGATGTATGAAATGCTTGAATTATTCTCATCCTCTGGCAACTGAGATTAATGCAAGCATTGCATCCATCACTTTGTTTTGTGATGCCCTAACTTTCTAAAGGGACATTTTCAGAATTGTGACTTAAAATCCGATTTTACCATTAAAGAGGTTTTTAAATTACTGTTCCTTTGAGACCAACAATACTATTCTACATGTTTCCGATCTAAAGCTAGCACTTCATAAATAAAATAAGGCAACCCAATGTTAACCATGGGAGGTAGACCTAACGGTAGTGAAAGACGAATTTTTGAGTTTTTCACTATCAGGATATATAAAACTTAAAAATAAATGTCAAACTTTTTAAATGCATTGCGCTCTGTCCTATGCGCTGCTTAGGGCCTACCTTTTGGGTGACTTATATGTATCAAAAAGGGAGGTTTACTTCTGACTAAAGAGAATTTCTTTGCCCTGTAGAATATGCAGTTTAAAACTGCAGCGCAGACTGCAACAGCAGGCCTGAGAAATGTTTTAAGGTGCTCCTTTTGTGGGTGGCACAATGAGTGCTGCAGGCCCACTAGTATCATTTAAATTACCTGCCAAGCGTACATGTAGTACCATATACTATTTATTTATTTATAAAGTTTTATTTAGCGTGAACATGACCACTGAGGGTATCCGAGCGCTTTACAGTTTATGCAGCAAGACGGGTACAGGCAAACAAACAGAATCAACAAAGCGAAAAGTACACAGTCTTGAAATGTCCAACATTCTCGTGAGCCAAGCAGCTGGGCCACAAATCATCAGCTATGGCCCCAGAATCAAATGGGGAAGCCAGACTGAGGCAGAAATTTCTTCATCAAGAGCCCTTTGACTTCGATTTTGAAGAGGACCTTGGAAGGGTTCACCCTGACTTCCGAGGGAAGGGAGTTCCAGATTCTCGGAGCCATACCTGAGAAGGCTCGGTTATAGGACTTTTGTTTCTTAAATTTTTGTGGTTTGAGTAATAGGGTGCTGTCACTTGTGGAGGCTCTTGAACCACATGAGACCTCCAGTTTCTGAGCGAGGTACAGTGGGGTCTGGAAATGGATGGCTTTGTGTGCAATGCATGCAATTTTTAACTGCATCCAACTTCATATGGAGGCAAATTCAGGGCCAGCAAGTCCGGCGAGATGTGGTTGTATTTTTTAGTGCCAGTTACGAGCCTAGCAGCAGATTTGAGGGCCACCCTAAGAGGAGCCGTTTTCGCTCTGGGCAAGCCGCAAAGCGTTGCGCTGCCATAGTCCAGCTTTGCGATCACTAATGCTTGCACTGCCACCTTTAGGTCATGAGCAGGAAAAAAGGGTTTGAGCTTCCTGAGTTGGAAGTTTGCTCCTTTGTTGAGGGAACTGATGTGTTTTTGCATGTTCAGACTTTTGTCTAGTATAATATCCAGCGAGAATGCCGAGTCCATGAGGTGAGGTTTGCAGTTAAACGCCATAATCAGATTCAGCCCTTGCTTCATGACCGGAGATTGTTTGTGAGGTGAGATTAGGAGGAATTCCATTTTTAGAGCATTTACTTTCAGGTGGTTACATGTCAGCCAGCTTTGTGTTTCCAGCAGGACTGAGTTGAGGGGCTAAATGACCTTGGGGGAGGCGGTCTTGAGTATCGTCCGCATAATGTGATAGTGAATGCTGGATGATTTCAGAATTTCTGTTAAAGGCTCCATGAACAAGTTAAAGAATGTGGGAGATAGTGCTGAACCTTGGCCTTGGGGAATCCCTAGCATAACCGGTATAGTGTGGTAAATATTTAATTACCTGTACTATTTTTCATGCGGTAAAGTCTAGTAAGAATAACTCAGTAAAAATAAGAGGCAGAATCCGTGGTATTAGAGGTTCTGAAAGGCTTTATTCCTTACAAGGAATTATGGTTCGAACCATAGGCATCAAATTCCATCACCACGAGGGTTCAGGAAGGGAAGGCAATACATTATTGACAAGTAAAGATATTTATATGAAAAGCATTACATTAAGACAGATGCAGGAGGCGTAACAGCTGATAATGTAGATAATAATACACATACGTAATGAAAAAAGGCGTAAACATAGGCGTGAACTAGAAACGTCATTAAACATGATGTCACAGGTGGGTGGATCCATAAAAGAATCCTGCAATGTCAGCAGAAATACTTGGCAGAGATGCGTGCGCAGCCGCATGACGTGTGATTGACGTGCAACTAGAGGGTGAAGGGGACTTGACATTTAGCTCTACATGTGGAGACAGAAGTCTGGGGGGTCATGTCAACCTAATCCCAAATCATATCTAATATCTTATGTTTAAAGAACTGTTTTATCCAAAAGGAAAGGTCTCTCGGACGGAATCTATTCTATACTGACTTGTTAGTGCATGTACAAGCGTCTACATGAGATGCGAGGGGGCAGGAATCTTCCATGGTAACAGGGGCTATGAATTATTTGCATGAGTACAGTGAGGCCTGGCCCTTTGCTCGGTAGCTGGAAGAATGTTTACCTAAACTACTAGACAGGAATGCATCGGATGAGGAGCGGAGCAGATAATCTTGAAGGTGAAATACAGTTTTTGGCAGGCAACAGGCCGGATCAGGCACCGTTAGCCGCGCAGGGAGTAGGACAAAGTTCATGGATACAGATGCGGGCTCGGACTGGAGCTTTCAGAGGCAGAAGGCAGGAAAAGGCTTGATGGCAGAATTCAGGGCCTACTCGCCTGAACTGTAAAACGTGGAAAGTGAACCACATAAAGTCGGTGGCCTTTCATACTTAGGAACGGAATATCCGACTCATTCATGGCGGATCTGAAAGAGGACATGTTGACGGTGGACACACATGTATTTGCGTCTTCATAACTGGAACTGGAGGGAACATACATGTACTTGTAGCATGTACATGGAGCCGTTGGGGTCTAAGATAGGGGACATAATCTGATCATAAAATTCATATTTCCTCATTCCCTCCTTGTCCCCTACGGACCCTCAGGAGATATCGATCTTCATCAATCCATCAATCTGTTCATATAGCATCATTTGTTCTTCTTTCTTCTTCCGGGATCTTGAACGAAAACTTGAAGGCGGGATACACGATGTGGCACACAGACCACAAATCGCTGGCCCACATTGTAGACATAAGCAGCAACTGAACAATATGAGAAAGCCAATACCTAGGAAGGATAGAATCCTCCATCCCCAGGCTGACAACACGCTCCAGAACCAACCGGACCAAGTCCAGGTGCCTGGACTCTGGTGTATCTGGCTTATAATCTTATGAAGGCGAGTTATGGCTTTATATACTGACGGCGATTTTCTGGTATGAAAACACAGCAACTTGATCCGATGACCCTACAAGCTCCGCCCCTATCGGCCAGGATGACGTCAAGGACAAGACGATTTTGAAGCACAACAATCCGCATCGCAGACTGCTCCTCTGTTAAGTTGCCTAGGGCGGAAGTAGTCTCATTCACTACTGCTTCAAGGGTTCTAGTTAATCTACGTATCAGTTTACTATTAGTGACTGTACCTATATATGGAAAGAAACCTTTATTGAAATCTGTGTATTGTTCCCATGCCGTTTCAGTGTAATCGACAATCGGGAGATCTCTCTGCTGTCTAGTGTGTACTAAATGGGTATTTCTGTGATAATCAGGAGGGGCTAGGAAAACAGGTGGCAGAAGGAATGCTATGTAACAGGTACCATCCCAATCTAGAGGTAAACGTATATATGCAGTCTGGCCACATATGAAGTAGGAATGACGGGAAGCTCTAAATGTAGACTTGCCTTGATCACTGAATTTTATTACAGTGGTGCATTTACTATGGCCCATGTGTATGGAACCATTCTTTCTTACACATAATTCACCTTTAACTGGAAATACTGACATAGTGGGCAAGATTGGTGTAGCTTTGGATTCAACATTCAGAATCATGAGGTTAAGTGTAAAGTTACCTAATCCATATACTTCATTTTCTAGATCAGTTCCTGTTCTTTTGGGAAGTCCCTCCTTGTTAGGGTAGCAGACTTTAAGCAAAACTAGGTTCAGGTTTCCCCATACCCAGTTGTCTTGATAAACTACTGAATTTGAATCTAGGGAATTAATCAAACTAAACCATGCTCCACAGGAGCCATTGTGTGTGAACGGATACGGAAAGAGAGGCAAAACTCCCTTATAGTTCTGATAGGGAGGGAGTCGGCCACATATCCAACAATTGGTAGCATTGCTGGTCTGATGGGAATGATGTAACATACTAATAAAAGTGTTGTTGCGCAGCGCAAATCTATAAGACAACTCATGCGGAGGTAGTTCGCTAAAAGAATGTTCAGCAGTAGCATTGTAAGCACGCTTAGAAATAGGGTAATACATATGTAGCAATACACTAGAAATGATGATCAGAAGACTTAGAAAAAACAAAATTAATAATGTCACTATGCAGTGACTACGAAGCGATTTACAGTACGCATGTTTTTTAAGCTGTATCTGTCTATTTCTCTCTCTATTTCGGTCTAGAGGATACATGTCAGAAACAAATTCAACCGATTCACCTTGGAGAGGACTTAAACAATCAAATTGTCTGACTTGCTAGACCTTAGTTTCAGTTTATAGAGTTCGTTCTCCGTCCTTTCAACCAAGGGGAGCTTTGAGTCTATCTGTGAGGGAATGCAGGGCTGAGTATTCACATCGGACGGTAGTCCATAAAATTTCTTGATATGGCTTGAGTGCAACCACCCTTTACGTCCCTCAATCTTCACGGCTGTCCTTGTAGTCAGCAAGACGAGCTTGGGCGACTGCCACCTGGGCTCCAGCTGGGTCTTCCGGTCGAAATTTCTCACAAGAACCAGGCCACCTGGAACCACGTCATGGGGCTTCACCTCAGTGTTATCGGGAAAAGCTGCAGCTACCTGTGAACGACAAGATTGTAGTGCAGACATCAAGGAAGCCAGGTAATCTGTCAGCATATTACAGTCAACATCAGTGATTTTACGAGGTATAGGCGTCCCCCACATATTTGGTGGTCTACCGAAGATCACCTCATACGGGTATAGCCCTGTTCGAGAATGTGCTACCATTCTCATGTAAAAGAGCGCAACTGGTAAGGCTACTATCCAATCGACACCTTTTTCTCTACATACTTTGGACAATCTAATTTTCAGAGTTTGATTATGACGTTCCACGAGACCTGCTGCCTCGGGATGTCGGACACAGTGGAATTTCCATTGATAACCTAACAGAAGTGAAACGTGTTTCATTAGTTCGGATGAGAATGGCTGGCCGTTATCTGAGTACACGATACGAGGCAAACCGTACCGTGGGAAGAATTCTCGAACTAGCTGTTTGGCAGTAGTCGGGGCAGTGTAATATGAAACCGGGTAGGCTTCTGTCCAACGGGAAAGAGCACAGACAACTACGAGAACATATTTGAATCCTCGACATCGTTCCATCTGGATATAATCCATCTGGAGGACTTCAAAAGGGTGATCGGGAGGTTGAAATCCACCCTGCTCTACGGGAATGCTTTTACCTGGATTAAACTGACAGCATATCATACAAGTACGTACTTTCTGTTTGGCTGCTGCTCGCAAGTGTTTGTTGAACCAAATGTGTTGAATGCTGTCTAGCATAGCTTTTTCTCCTAGGTGCGCTGGACTATGTATTGTGTTAATGATGACTTGAACCATGGAGTCGGGAAGAAACCATATAGATTTTCCCTTCGTCATCCATCCTTGATCCGTTTGGATCCCTCCTAATTCAGTCCATTTCTTTATTTCTTCTGGTGTAGCATGTGTCTGTATGTCAATTACATCAAGGGCGGGATCCTTAACTGTCATGCAATGTGTTGGTGTCGGAACTATTGTCTTTGTCGTGTCAGTTGTATGAGTCTGGTTCTGAGCAGTCTGTTTAGCTGTTCTGTCAGCTAGGTCGTTACCCTGGGAAATGATATCGGTAACTTTCGTATGGGCCTTGCATTTCATAATCGATATTGCAGTAGGTAGATGAATCGCGTCTAATAGAGCTTGAATGAGGGGTCCGTGTTGGATGTGGGTACCGTGAGAAGTTAAATAACCTCTCTCTCGCCACAGTACGCCGAAGTCATGGACGACTCCGAATGCATAACGTGAATCTGTGTATATGTTGACTTTCTTATTTTTGGCTTGAATACAGGCTTGTGTCAGAGCTATGAGCTCTGCTGCTTGAGCTGACAGAGTGTTAATACAATTTTTTTCGATCACTTCAGTGTCTGTTGTGACTGCGTAAGCGGCCACTAACTCTCCTGTACTTGTTCTCATACATGAACCATCTACATACAATGTTAGGTCCGGATCTGATAAAGGGATATCTGTCAAATCTTGTCTGGGTTTCGTCGTGATGGTAATGACTTCAATACAATCATGTGCTAATGGATCTGTTCCGTTTACTGGCAAAAGTGTGGCAGGATTTAATGTATTACAACGTCTGATTTCTATGTGTGGCTGAAACAATGTTAATTCATAACCGGTGAGTCTTGCTATAGTCAAGTGTTGTGTTTGTGTGCGGTTCAAGAGAACCTCTACTGCATGTGGTACTTGTACTGTCAATTGATGTCCTAATACTATGGCATCGCTTTGTCTGATTGCTAAAGCTGTTGCTGCCACTGATTTCAGGCACGCAGGAAGAGCCTGAGCTACGGGATCCAATGTACTAGAAAAATAAGCACATGGTTTGTGTGATCCTGCTTGTTCCTGAGTGAGTACTGACAAGGCAGTACCTTCGCGTTCTGTAACAAAGAGTGTAAAAGGCTTACTGTAACATGGTGTTGCTAAAACAGGTGCTTGGCATAAAGCTTTCTTTAAGCTTTCAAAGGTTTGCGTATGTTCTTGAGTCCGAGGGAGGACAGTCGATGTGGCTGCCTCCTGTGTTGTCAATTGAATGAGTGGTTTTGCTAGAAATGCATATTGAGGGATCCACTGCCTACAGTATGAAGTGAGACCTATAAAAGCCCGCACCTCCTTTTGTGTCTTAGGTGGTGGCATGTTAGCAATTAACTGGATGCGGTCGGGTGTAAGCTGTCTTCCCTCCTTGGACAGCAAGTGCCCAAGGTAAACAACTTGCTGGACACAGAATTGCAGCTTAGAAGGGGACACCTTGTGCCCCTTTTTGGCTAGAAACTGTAAAACCATTAGTGATGCTTTTTCACATTCAGGTTCGCTTCGGGCGGTGATCAGCAGATCATCGACATATTGAAGCAAGGCAGTGTTAACTGGCATGTGGATACTGTCAAGTTCTCGTTTCAGTGCTTGGCTATAGATGCTGGGGCTTTCTGTGAATCCTTGAGGTGCGCGTGTGAATTTAAAACTTCGCCCATTTAAACTGAATCCGAACAAATATTGACTTTCCGGATCTATTGGGACGCTAAAGAAGGCATTCTTGAGATCAATTACAGTAAAGAACGTTGCTTCTGAATCAATAGCTGTTAATAATGAAGAGATATCTGGGACCACAGGGTATTGTGGTACAATACATTTATTTAATTCGCGCAGATCAATAACTAATCGATATACTGGTGGTGCTTTTGGATCCGTTCTTTTAAGAATCGGAATTATCGGTGAATTACATACATTGGAGTCGGTTTCCACAACCACTCCTTGTGCAATGAGCTCGTCAATGATTTGCAGTAAAGCCACAACAGCATCTGGTGGTAACTTGTATTGTCGCATTCGTGGTAGTACCACTCCTGTTTTTAGTGTGACTCGATATGGTGTAATGTTCATGCAACCAACATCAGTAGGGCCTTGTGCCCATAAATGTGTAGGTAAATTCTGCAGCCGGTGATCCATGTCTCTGGACACGTAGTGACCTTTGAAGTCACGTAAAAATAATCGTACTCCTTCCGGAGAACAACATATTATAGCTCCTAGAGCTTTCAATGTTTTTATACCTAACAAGTTTTCTGGACATGATTTAGTAAGCAATAAATCTGTTGTTCGTGTCAATGGACCAACCGTAAGTGGAAGGGGTTGCGATACTTCATTAATGATAGGCTTTCCTGAGAATCCAAGGGAAATATTCTGTGAGCCTGAGAGGGGTGCCCCTGGAACTTCACTGCGTCGTATAGTTGTTCTGCTTGCCCCTGTATCAAGTAAAAACTTTCTGTCTTCCCCTAATAGTTCACTATGTACATAAGGTCCCTCTTGATCTACAGGAACCTCGATAAGGGGTAAGCCAACTTCCCTCTCTAGGCTATTTCATGTGTATCGCTGATAATCGGGATAGTCAGTTTGTGCATACTGGTACATCTGTTGTGTCGTTGCTTGTGTGGCAGCAATAGGCTGCTGCTGTGATGTTGCTACGGTCTGTTGTGGAGCTGCCTGTTGCGGAACTGGCCTAGATTGTGCATGCTGAGGGATTTGTGGTTGGTTCTGATCCTGTCTAGGTGGACGTGGTCTTTCCTGGGTTTTACCCGTGGCGATATTATGTTTCAGAACTGCACAATCGTGTATATAATGACCTTGTTGTTTACAATAGTTGCATGTCCCTTTCGCCGGACCTGCGGAATCACCCTTTTTATGACCATCAGCTGGAACTGACTGAGCCACAAGCATTTTCATTTTCGTGTCTTTCATACGTCTTTGTTTACAGGCTGAGATTGCACCCCAGTCCTCCTTTTTCGTAGTTAATAAACGTGGCAGTACCTGCACTAGTAATCCTGGTAGTGCTGTAGTCTTTTCCCCAAGCCCTGATCCTGCAGCTCGGGCCTTTTCTTCGTTTTCTAATGCTGTCCAATCTATCTTTTGGCCTCCCACCTCCCATTCCTTTTCTTTGAGTTTCTCGTAAATACCGGCAGGCATTAATACTTTTAATATTTTCATAATGTCGGGGTAGGTATACTCTCCCATGAGTAACATGTCTTTTATCTCACGGTGGAAACCTGCTGGATCCTTGTCATGGCTGGGCACTACTTTCTTCATTTCTAATAATTCAATTTTAGTTATAGGCGTGTACACAAACACGCGTTTAAAGGTATTATCTTCACCTCTGATTGGGTGTACTTCGCGTAAGGGATTCTGTCTATCTATGTGATACATTTTTCTTCCCATAGTGGGAACTGGAACATGTTCTGGGCATACGAAAACTATATACTGGTTTCGAAATTCTAGAATTTCTTTAATTAAATCAGTACCTGAACCTCTCCATTTATTTGTGAGTAATTCTGTCAATATGTCAGGTAGGGGTCCAGGATCGGAGTGTTGGCTTTTATATAATATAAGGAGGTGTTGAATCATGTATATACCAGCTAAACGCTGTTCGTCTGGGGTAAGGTTCAGAAACGTGTGTGCTAGTGCATCATCACTGTATTTGTCGGGACTGTCAGCCCATTGTACTGCTGACCTGGCTAACTCTTGTTCATCCATGGAATCGATCATATGGTACCCCCTTCGGTCTCGGAGTAGTTTATCAGCAGCTTGGAATAGGTGTTCAGGAGACCTTATATTTAACATAGGGGCTTGAAAATTTCTGTTATATTCTGGACGTATCGGACGTATTGGATCATTAAAACATCTGGTATTATTAAAAGATCTTCCTTTACCTACATAAGCCATTGTCTCTAAGCGTCCTGTGGGCATTTCTGATTCTTCGTCCTCCTCTCCCTCTGATTCATGTTGGTCTGTCTCTAATCTTTCTTTATGTATTCGTTCTACTTCTTTGCGGATCTTTCGGCACATAACTACTATACATGTCTGTCGATCATGTTTCCCTTCTGATATATTCTGACCCCATTTGGTAAGTACTTGCATTTCCTTCTGCTCTACCTCAGGCCTGTCTTGGTTTCTGATCACACAGTTTATGAAGAAGCGTAACAGTTGTCTCTGTACATCCACTTTCTGGTATTCCATGGCTTCGTCAATACTTTCAGGGCCTCGCCCTGATTGGACAAAGTGATATATATTGTCTAAATGTGCCACCATTCCTGGTAGCGTCGCTAAATACCTTGAAGCTCGTCGTATACGTAGTGATGACAGCAGCATACCGTCCCGTCTACCGGGCACAGGATCATATCTACAATCCACTAGATGCTCTTTAAACATGTCGGAAGTTTGCTAGTTGGGGTGTACGTTCGTATGCTAAGTCTCTAAGGGATAATTTATTTCCTCGGGGTGGCGTGGCAAAAATTTCTGTCGTTCCTCCTGTCGCACCGTCTGAGGTGCTAGGCACAAAAGGATTTGTTGGATGTAAGATAGAAACTGTAGATGTAGGAAAAGCGGTAGAAACAGATGGACCTGTGGGAATGTGCGTAGGAGTTTGTTGTTGCCGGGATACAGACGGATGATCTTGGCGTCGAGCACCATCGGTAGGCTGTGTGAGTGGCGGAACATTAGCATATTCAGGAGCTACATCATCTAAATAGGAAGAAAGGAAAACATCTTTTGCTGTTTTGGGATGTGCTTTTATCGGGAGTAATGGAGGTGTCAAGTCTTTCGGTATTTCCGGGGTGGCCTGAGGTAACCCTTCGGCCAGAAGAGGATACATACCATTCATAAGGGTGTTTCTTTGTCTGTCTACTTGTTCTACTTTGACTCGGGTACCTTCCTCAATTAATATATTTTCTCGGGCTTTATTCGAATTCTCCCTACTTTTCTCTTCCTGTCTGAGCGCCTTTTCTGTACGTCTATATGATTCTTTACGCCATAATTCAATGGCATCTTTCTGTGACTGTCTGGCTTTCTTTTTCCATAATTCTTCTTCTACTCTCATGATGCAATCTGCATCCCAGGTCCCAGCTGCGGGCCACCTCTGACTTTCTGGTAAATCTTTGGTGTAGTCCACCCATAAATCAAGAAATAATACGGCATCTAGGCCATGCTTATGATACATAAAGTACCCTGGAGTGTCCCTAGGTGGAATGGGAACAGCTTCTTCGAGTACCCCTTTTCTGGTTTTGATCTGTCTTAATTTTGAAAAGAGCGGCATTTTTAGACCTTATTACTTAATCTTGAACACACTTAGTACAATAAACACAATAATGAACAATCATTCACACCACAATATGTAGAACGTATTAAAACTTTTAACATTTAACAGTTAACGAACAATGATAACTAATAGGAAACTAGTTACTGACATAATACTAACACTAGATAATACTGAATTATATGCAAGACATACTAGATATACTGCTAAACAGTACAGATACACTGCTGAAACAGTGCAGACCGGATTTGTGTACCCAAACCCGTCTTGACCGGCACAACCTAATGTGCACGTCTAAATGCCTCCCCGGCAACGGTACTCACCGGGTAGCACGGAACGGAAGGCCTCGGAACTGAACTGAACTGGACCGGACTGGACTCGACTCGACTCGGAACTTCGGAACCTGGTGGGCCTCTGTATACCTCGGATCTTGCTCTCTCAGCTAGGCTCTGGTCGGGATACTTCGCACTTCTCACCGCCTCGTCTGGGTGTTGATCGCAGCCTCAGTCACCCCCGCTTGGCCGGAGGGAGATACAGGAAATCCTGCGGGTACGCGTTTTTGTCCGTCCAGCTGTGGCAGGAGACCGGGCCTGCAACGCACCTCCTGCGCGTGAGATGAGAAAGTGTCCCTGTTCGGGCGCCAAGTTATGTGGTAAATATTTAATTACCTGTACTATTTTTCATGCGGTAAAGTCTAGTAAGAATAACTCAGTAAAAATAAGAGGCAGAATCCGTGGTATTAGAGGTTCTGAAAGGCTTTATTCCTTACAAGGAATTATGGTTCGAACCATAGGCATCAAATTCCATCACCACGAGGGTTCAGGAAGGGAAGGCAATACATTATTGACAAGTAAAGATATTTATATGAAAAGCATTACATTAAGACAGATGCAGGAGGCGTAACAGCTGATAATGTAGATAATAATACACATACGTAATGAAAAAAGGCGTAAACATAGGCGTGAACTAGAAACGTCATTAAACATGATGTCACAGGTGGGTGGATCCATAAAAGAATCCTGCAATGTCAGCAGAAATACTTGGCAGAGATGCGTGCGCAGCCGCATGACGTGTGATTGACGTGCAACTAGAGGGTGAAGGGGACTTGACATTTAGCTCTACATGTGGAGACAGAAGTCTGGGGGGTCATGTCAACCTAATCCCAAATCATATCTAATATCTTATGTTTAAAGAACTGTTTTATCCAAAAGGAAAGGTCTCTCGGACGGAATCTATTCTATACTGACTTGTTAGTGCATGTACAAGCGTCTAAGTGTCTACATGAGATGCGAGGGGGCAGGAATCTTCCATGGTAACAGGGGCTATGAATTATTTGCATGAGTACAGTGAGGCCTGGCCCTTTGCTCGGTAGCTGGAAGAATGTTTACCTAAACTACTAGACAGGAATGCATCGGATGAGGAGCGGAGCAGATAATCTTGAAGGTGAAATACAGTTTTTGGCAGGCAACAGGCCGGATCAGGCACCGTTAGCCGCGCAGGGAGTAGGACAAAGTTCATGGATACAGATGCGGGCTCGGACTGGAGCTTTCAGAGGCAGAAGGCAGGAAAAGGCTTGATGGCAGAATTCAGGGCCTACTCGCCTGAACTGTAAAACGTGGAAAGTGAACCACATAAAGTCGGTGGCCTTTCATACTTAGGAACGGAATATCCGACTCATTCATGGCGGATCTGAAAGAGGACATGTTGACGGTGGACGCACATGTATTTGCGTCTTCATAACTGGAACTGGAGGGAACATACATGTACTTGTAGCATGTACATGGAGCCGTTGGGGTCTAAGATAGGGGACATAATCTGAGCATAAAATTCATATTTCCTCAATAGGATGGGACAGGAATTGGTTTACCTTGAAGCTTTTGGATCTGTTCAGAAGGAACGAAGAGAACCAGTTAAGTACAGGCCCAGACAGACCCATTCTGTGTTCCAGGAGGTCAATTACGTTATCGTGTTTGACAGTATTGAATGCTGACAAAAGGTCAAGAAGGATCAGTAGGCACGCCTCATTATGGTCCAACATTCTAAGCGCATCATCAACAATGTGTGTTAGCGCCGACTCGGTGCTATGGCCTGGGCAGAAACCAGATTGGCATTGGTCCAAGAGTTGGAAATGGTGGATGTGGTTACAGAGTTGGGTGAGCACACATTTCTCCAGGAGCTTTGCTAAGGTGGGGATGTTGGAGATTGGGCGAAAGTTATGAAGGTTTGTGGGATCAGCAGTTGGTTTCTTTAGAATATGGGTAACAGGACCCGATTTTAGGCAATCCGGAATAGCACCTTGCCGAAGTGAAGCATTGACGATCGTAGTCCACAATGTTAGTATCTAACTTCCGGGAAAAGGTTAGAAGGCAGAGTGTCGTTGTAGTGATTGGAAGGTTTCAAAGTTGACAGCATTTTGCGTATGGTGCATTCATCCACGGTTTGGAACAGACTCCAGGATGCATTGTTTTTGGGGAGGTAGGACTGCGCATGGTCAGTGATATCCGAGCCTGGTGGACGGAGGGAGATCAGTGGACTGATCGACAGGTGGTCACAGGCAGAGCATAATTCAGTTTCAATCCTAATATTCCTATCTGTGAAGAAATCTGTGAATTGTTCACAATGCGGCAATGTCCCTTGACCCAGTGATGAGGAGTTAGGATGGCTATTAGCTTGGGACTTGATGAGTTTGAACAGTTTTTTGGAACTGCTTTTCACTTGCTCTAGTTGAGTTCTGAAAAAGGTGGCCTTCAAGCATCAGATGCGTTTATTATATAAGCTTCTCAGGGATCTCAAGTGGTAGAGATGCTCAAGGGAGGGATAGAACTGCCACAGCCTTGCTGCAAGTCTTAAATTTCTTCTTTCTGAATTAAGACTATCAGTAAACCATGGTTTGGAGAGTTCAGAGGACATTCTTTTAAGCTGTAGTGCTGCAACCGAGTCTAGTACATTGAGCATTGAGTGGTTGTAGTGGGCCGTAAGGTCTTGGACATACGACATGTTCGGTGGGGGGGCCGGATGTTATCGCAGAGCGCAGTCAGTTCTTGCAAATTGATGTTTCGTAGACATCTTTTCAACTATTTTGGGTACTTAGGCTGTGCTTTACTTGCTCTTACTGATTCCAGAATGAGGAAGGTGATGCAATAGTTGTCTGTCCAATCACATGGGAGGATCAAATCCAGAAGGATGGAGTTGGGCTTACCAATGACAAGATGAGAAAATCTAAGGTAGCTCCTTTGATATGAGTAGGACTGTCACAGATTTGGATAAGGTTGAGGTCAAGTAGGAAGGATTTATGGCTATTGACCATCACATCGTTTACATCGTTCCACTGGAGGTTGAAATCTCCCAGGAAGATCTGAGTGCCATGGTAATCTGCATTGGCCGAGATAATGTCCATGATCTGTTCTGTGAAGGGAAGGTTGTCGCGAGGGAGGTGGTAAAACGTGTGCAGTTTGCATGAGTGATTGTTGCCACCAGTCACATGAATGCATAGGTATTCACAGGACAGCAGGAGGTCGGCCAACAGTACTTTCACTGTTAGATTGCTACGATGTAAACATGCATGGCTCCACCTTGACCACTGGATCTGTCCAACCTAATGATATCATAGTTGGGAGGCATTAAAAAGTCCAGGATGGGGGCAGCGGAGTCATTTAGCCAGTTTTCCGTCAACATTACAAGGTCAAGATCCTGAGCAAGGATGAGGTCAGCAATGTCTGTAGCATATTTAACAGCCGATCTACAGTTTAGGAGCATGCAGAGCACGCATTTGAGTCTTATGTTGTTGTCCGTTGGTGCCGGTAGAGTACTGGTGACTCTCGTGAGGTTGTTCTCATTTAAAGTTATGGTGTGTGGCCTAGGTTCCTTGAAGGGATCAGTGGGATGGATTCAATTTGTTGCAGGTTTGATATGGCGGGGATGTGCTGGATCATATGAAAGTAGGAGAGAATGAAAATCCATATCAGACAGGGAGGCTCTACATCTGGAGGGGCGCGAGGGGTCGTTAGGTAGCGGAGCAGAGGCCCACCTATGGGGTGTGTGGGTAATGTGAGAAGGTGACTACCGAGTATAGGGGGGAAGGGAGCCAGGTACACCAGCTATCTGGGAACGAGCGGAGATGGTGATTGTTCATGGTGGAGCAACTTAGTCTGGAGTTAGCAGTCAGATCCTCAGTGATATGTAATAGACTATGGGCTCGATTCACAGAACTAACTTAAGACAAAATCCTAATCTTACTACCATTTTGGTATTCACAGAAGGCACTTACTCATTTCGGTTTTCACAGAAGTTAGGAGTCCTACCTTTAAGACTCCTAACTGCCTTCTGTGAATACCGAAAGTCTTAAAGTTAGAATTTAGGAGTTAGAAGTTAGAGCTCACTAACAGTGAAGGGGGGAGCAGGTGGATTAGCATGAGGACTGTGCTGTTGCGGCTCGTTCATAACGTGCATTGAAGGGGAATTGTTGTTATGCGTTAGGGTAGGTAGAAGGGGACCCTTCAGAGCAGATGTGGGTTCAGAGGATGGTGGTGGAGAGGTAGGAGATAAACTTTGCAAGGACTGGGGGGCCCGCCCTTCCGAGGGGGGCAGAATTAGAGTTAGCTACTGTATTCATGATGGTGGGGAAAAATGTTTCAAATACCACTAGATTGCAATCTGAGGCTTGTATAAGGATGGTTCCGTTTTTGTAGAGGGAGATGCTGGCTTCCGAGGAGGGCGCAACCATCAATCTACGACCATGTGGTGTTTTCAGGGAAGTGGCGATCTTGAGCAGAGAGTATATGGCCTTCTGCCATTGAGCATGATGTTTAGAGTAGAAGATGAGGTCATTAATGGTAATACCCTTTCTGCTGAAGAAGAAGGGATCTGAGATAAGGGTTTCCAGATGGGTTTTTAGAAGTCTGTGTTTGAAGTTTTTTGCAGCATTTTTAGATAGGTTTGGGGGATATCTGATTTGAAAAGCATTTGGCCAGTCGGTTCAAGGTTGGGAGAGATGAGGCTTGCAGGTTTAGGCTCCATATCAGCACACGACTTGTCTCCAAACAGAGGAGACGTAGGTAAGCAAGAGACTGGGCAGAGGTCTGCTCTGACCATAGGAGGTATGGGTAGGCCAAGAGTACAGGGCAGAGGTCAGGGACATGTTGAAGGAGTTCAGTGTTAGAGCAGACGGAGAATTGAATCACACTTGCTAGCAACGCACCCTCGGGGTTCCTCTGGGTAGACTAATACCATGAGCGACAGATTATCTAGGGCTAAAAGACCGGAGGCTGGGCCTTGATGACTTGAAGGCAGTTCCTGGTATGGACTTACATCTTGAAATGGAAGGAACTTCAGGCAGGCATTTCACACACAACCATAAGGAGATAACCACCTCACATTATGTGGTATTGGGGCAAACTAAGTAAAATGACCACTCCATGTTGACCACCATATGTTGGGAGAGGAGCAAGCCCATTTCTCTTTCCATGCCCTGCAGAGCATCTAGACCAGGGAAGGGGGCGCTCTCTTCGGTTGCTAGGTAGGTGGACAAAATGGAAGTCGAACAACAGCATCAAAGGCAACAACAAAATCGGCACCCAAAAATGTACACATCAGCCTGTAAAGACTCACCAAACAAATCAGGCTCATGTGGCAACCACAAACCTACTATATGCAGAACAGGAAGAGCCATCAGTGCCTGAAGGCAGGCCAGGGCCGTAGCAACTCGTGCTGCAGTGCAGCGCTAGGTCGTAGCCCCCACGCCCACCTCTCCTCACTTAATCTGGGTAAAAACAACAGAAGCAGGAGGGAACATCCGGGACCCCAGGAATTCAGTACTGGGAACGCGCATCCCCATCAGCCTTTGTGGGACATATGGAAGCTTCCGGACCTCGCCTTGTTGGGATTTGCCGTCAAAAGCCAGAGAGACGCTCAGAATTCACACCGGCAGTGGTCTCTTCCGCTGGACCACTGGAGGCAAGGGCATTCACTCACCGGTGCAGTGGCAGGCAGTCACGCCGCAGGATGCAATCACTTTGCACTAAGTTCTTCCTCCGATGCTCCGGATGCACGGGCATACATTCACCAGAGTGGTGGAAGGCAGTCCTGCAGCAGGAGCAGTACAGCTTCCTCGAGCCAGCCCCACCGGACCTGGGCTACGTTCCGCACTCTCCACCATCCACATGGCTCATCAGGCAGCACCTCAGGACTCGGCTCATCAGGCAGCTCCTCAGGGCCCAGGCATTTGGCTCCCCAGTGCGGTGGCAAGACGTCGCTGTGCTCAGCGGATCGGACCCTCGATCCTCGAGCCAACTCTACATCAAAGAGCTTGGCGGGGGGCAGTGAGGTGTTCTCCTTGCTGTGCCCAGAGATCACCGTTGCAACAGTGAGCTTGGGGGCGGTGACCGGCAAGCAAGAGACTCACCCTGGGGCTGTTAGGACGGCACTCGGCATCCCCTCCAGACTAGCAAAGGCTCCAATCACCTCTCGAGTCAGAGGTGGCCCACGGGGAACATCAACATCGCAGACGGGCTTCCGGTAGGTTTTTGCCAAATACTCTTCTTTGGGGTGGTGTCACATGGATAATTGCGTTGCAGAAGCGTTCCTTTATGCGGGATGTCGAGTAAAAGGGTGGATGGGGGGCATAAACAAGGATATTCACAAAAGAGTGATCCCTAGCCCCGGAGCTTCTTTGGCGAGCTCCAGCACGGTGGCCATCTTGACCCATCCCATATACTAGGGACAAACAACTGAAATTAAATGTGCCAATTGAGTGTAAGCCAATTTTTCTATGTTTTTGGAAGAGAGCACAAGCACTTCAGCAGTGGTTAGCAGTGGTGAAGTGCACAAAGTCCTAAAGCCAACAAAACAGGTTCAGAAAACATGATGCATGAATGCAAAATGTTTGGGGGTGACCCTGCAGGTAGAGTCAAGTCCGAAGTGATCCCCCTAAATGTTTGGACTGATGCTGCTGATTCTTTCACTCTGAAGCGCAGTGGGCCCTGCTGACCAGACACCTTTGCATATGCTCTGACCCCCCAAAGTGTATGTGCAATTGGATTATACCTGATTGGCATATATAACTTAACAATAAGTCCCTAGTATATGGCATAATGTGTATCCAAGGCCCGTAAGTTAAATGTCACTAGCGGACTTCAGTGCTTATTTGTGCCACTACTACAGTGACAAAGTGAAAACTTGGCTCTACGTCCGCCACTGTGGCCTAGTCAGGCACCTTTTAAGCTGCAAACCTGACATGGCAAAAAAAAGTTTTCCTCAAGTCAAAACCATAATTTTTAGTATTTATAAGTCACCCTAGACGAAGGCCTTAGTAGCCCATAAGGCAAGGTGCTAAATATCGAAAAGAAGGAAAGGTTTCTGTTATGTTTTGCATGTCTTAACATTGAGAACTCAAAATTGTTGTTTTCACTGCAGGCTGGTAGTCCCATTAGCTAACATGGCCTACACTAGCCCAACCGCTAAGTGCTACCTTCCATTTGGAACCACCAAAATGTAGTTCTTCCAGGTATCAAATTAATTGTTACCTTAAACTCTCCTTAATGCTGAAGTCGGATTTAAAGTAACTTTTAATCTAAAAGTGACTTTCGAAAAGCACCTCTTTCTTGTGCCAAAGTTCCAATTGGCATCTCTGATTCACCACAGCAGTTGTCACCTGAGAAAACATTCTCTCCTCCTTCCAGGAGGTGTGAATCACTTTCAGGAAAGGGGAACAAACATTCTGCTGGAGAGAGTAGGTGTGAACTCATCCTGCAGGGATGGTCAGTTGGCTCTGGCCACAGATTGCTATGTTTCAAAGAGGCTTCAAGCTCTGAAAGGCAAATACAAGTCATAGCTTAGCTAAGCTACTCCTTTCTAAAGGTATAAGAGAAAATGTACACCCCACATGGCCATCAATATATAACCACTTTTTGAACACGACATTCACATGAATCCAGTGTGTTAAAGAATTAATATCCTATTTATTTTATGCAATTATTTTTATCAGAAATCTCTTCTCATTCATTATTAGTCTTTTCATCTGCAATACATATAACAATTAACACTATATACAACATTTAATTCAATTAACAAAAAACAATACTACATAGACACATTCATTAAAAAAAAAACATAAAGAAATTGTAGACAAGATCCAGAGTCCCATGAAAAATGTGAGGGTATGTGATGTCCACATTATTTTCAGCTCACAACACCTAATGAATTCCACCTCTGGGGATGAAGAAACATTTCTGTGATTCCCTCTCTCTTTTTCTTTTTACGGTCACTCTTGATACTTATTCAATATCCACAGGTGATATGTGTTGTTTTATATAGAGAGAAGGGTCTCAAACTTCTTCCCCAGGATTTTTGCCAACGCGTTTTTACCTCTATATGGATGGGGATGCATTCGAATTTATAGCGAGGTCTTCATCAAGACATGACAGGCCTTCACATGTAATGCAACTGATTGTGGCGGAAGCGCGATTCATTGTGTTTTCTCTTGCCTGTTATATATAGAGTTTACTAAGTGATTATCTGTATGGCACGTAGTGTTACCACAAAAGAATTGGGGACCACTGACATGAAACTCCACCAGTGTTTTGAAGCCTCGTCCAACGTCTGTCTACCTTTGTGAAGGTAGACAGGTTGGTCACCCCCAGTGGGTGAAAACCCATTGCAGGCCCTGTTTTTCCAGGAGGTATGGCTCATCACGCTGGACAAACACCTCACAAGTGTACCCTTAGCTTTAAACCAGGGAAGAAGGGTCTCAACATCTTTGATTTTGGAAGAGATTTTAGTGCACTTTGGAATTATTTAGTGCCAACCACACGGTAAGTGATTTAAGAGTGGGTATAGTTGTCCCACAGGAGGTTTGCCTCTATTGGTTAGAAAGTCCTCCCCATCCACAAACACGAAGTTGGCATGCAGGAGGCACACTTGGCTTCCACCATTAGAAAATTGGTGGACTCAGAATGAACAGAAGATAGACTTCGCCTGCTGAACCTGTGGACCTCAAGAGGACGGCTGCCCTACGGAAGACTGCACCTCCTGAACCAAGGAAGAGATGGGCTGCTCCTACTGTTGAACCCATAGCAAGAGACTCCAAGGGCTGGACCTGTTCTCACTTGTGCCAAGGACCAATGAGTGGACTGCAACAGCTAGATGGCTAGCCTCCTGTTATGCTTCAGGTACACAAAAGCTTAAGAAGCCCACCACCTGCACAGTGCCTAGCTGACCAGCTGCCACTGGACTTTCCCTAGACTCCACTGGTGTGGCCCGCCGGATCAAGTCCTAGCCCCAACAGGTGCCATCACAGGTCCTGGGCTCTTCCCTGGTGCTGAAGTGTGCTCGTCTCCCCACAGAACTGCAACTCGAGAGCCTAAAGCAATAGTCAGCGTTTTTTTGGGTACTGAGCTTGATACTCATAAACTATTGGTACTTATGATCGAGAGCAAAGGATTTCACTGAACCACTGGCCTTTGCCTGTTCCCCAGTTTCGGACTCAACATCGAACTCAAGCTGCAGAAAACCCAACCGATTAGCCTGTCATAGAGAAAAAGAACAAAAGCGTTTTTCAGTGCGAAGGCAAACCTTGCACCTGCATCCAACCTTACACTCCATAATGATCAGCCTGAAACTTTGACTTTGCCCTGTACCCTCATGTTTGAGGCTCATAGACTACCACTACTAGAGTAACTCCAATTCCCTTCATTAGATTTTTGTCATTGTAGTGTCTAGCTAAAGTGGCAGATTCACAAGCCCCTTGCGCCTCTTTGCGCCACCATTGCGTCACTTTTGTTTTACGCAAAGGCGGCACAAACAATGCGCCATATTTACGTGACGCATCTAGGGAGATGGGTCACGTTGTAAAGCCCTGCGTCACATTAAACCTCCGTCAGGTATAATGTATGCAGTGGGGGGGGCGTTCCCACGAAGGAAAGCCTTGTAAAAGTGACACAGTGAAATCTACAAGATTTCACTTTTCACAATTAGGATGCCACTGCATCAAAACCTTACGCCTGCTTGAAGCAGGCATAAGAAGTGACGCAGAGTAGTGGGAATAGGTCACAAAATGCATTGCTGGAGTTGTGTTGTGCTTGCGACACGACTCCAGCAATGCGTGACTTTTGCCCCAACAGATGGCTCGGAATTTCTGACGCATCTGTTAATCCTTCCGCCATGGTGCGCCGTAGTGTAGGCGCATCCATGGTGGCGCAAGCATTTTTTAGGGTGGCGCAAGGAAAATTTTGCATCTCTATAGATGCATCACTTTCTTGAAAATCTGCTCAAAAATCTATACTATTTACACATTGTAGTAGGGTTTTTATTTTGCTGTGTTTCTTTGTTATTGAGTGTTTGTAAACTGATAAATGCTTTACACTTGTTGTCCTTTGAAATAAGCCTAATACCTCTGTGGCACATTTACCCAGGGCCCAGCTAAGATTTGATTTGAAGAAACTTAACTGGACCACAGACAGAATAGTGACATTATTACTTTGGGGGATCTCCCAACCTCCCCAACTAATATCCCCTTTCTCATTTATTGACAAAATTATCCTGTTCTCCCTAACGACTGAATTTAAAGCATCTTGACTTGTTGATATCTTGTAACTGATTTGGTATTACCCAATTGTATATTTTACCTAAGGGTACACAGGTAAACACTAGTCTTTGCTCAAAATGTGGTGTGATCAAATAAACTCACACACATTCACAATTCGTCTATTTACTGACAGTTATAAAAATATTCTTTTTTTTGTTAAAGTGTGGATATCTCTGCTCCATTTCAGTAAAAATAAGGCAAGCTTTAATATATTACTCAGATCACTTATATGAATAGTGTCAGAAAAGAGATGTTTTCTCTTTTAACATCACCTACAGTAGGCCTGTGCAATTTTTCAAATATCCTTAAGTAATCAGAGTCATTTTGGTAATTTGCAATTACTCCTGCTTGAGTAATGAAAAGTAATTCGGGGAGAAAAATCCTACAACAAGGATGTTCTGCTGTATTTAGGGCCATTTCTTACTACAAAATGCATTCTTGCACCCATGCAACAGGATATTTTGCACTAAGAAATAGCACTAATCGTGTGTAATCTCACAGAATTCTAAGGTAATTCCATGTGATCACTCAACATTGAATTACTCATTGTTCATTAAAGTCAGACATGAAATCTCAGGGGGTGCATGTAAATGCAAAATATCTGCCTCTTGAATTGTGAGATGTAGTTACTGGGAAACATTTTTCAGAAGCACACATTAGTATCAATATCTTTCTGTGTGTACTGAATGAAAGACTCCTGAAATTGATCTGTTATCATAACCGGTCATGAAAACCATAAAACCTATAACTAAACCCGCAAATAGGCTGCTTATGGCCTATTTATGACAGTGAATAACAGAAATAATCCACTGTATCCCTAGTGATGTTGTTAATAATGTCAATGCTTAAGTGCTATATAATGTCACCAATTGAAGATATCTGTGATGGTATTTGTCACATCATGAACAAGGTCAAAGGCAGTTCATTTGTGGGGAAGTGATGGTTTTCGTGGCGGGGGTGCAAGTTATGATTTTGTTGAGTAACCATATCTGGGCAATTTCAGAAGGTTAGGTTTAGTTTTGTTACCATAAATTCACTTAACTGTATACTTTAGGGGAATCTCTGATTTTAAAAATTATATTAATGTGATATGAGCAGAAAAAAACATACATTGGGGCAGATTTATAACGGACTTGCGCCACTTTTACGCTGCCGCTGCGTCACTTTTGTGACGCAGCGGCGGCATAAACCCTGCGTCGGCGTAAACCCTGCGGCATGTTGCGCCCCATTTACAACGTGACGCATCTAGGGAGATGCGTCACGTTGTAAAGCTTGCGCCACATGTTGGCGTACCTGAACAGGGGGGGGGGGGCGTTCCGGCGCAATCTACAAGATTTCACTCAGTCACTTTTCCGGCCATGCTGCGTCAAAACCCTGCGCCTGCTTGAAGCAGGCGTAAGGATTGACGCAGCATTGTAACGATAGGGCACCCCCGAGCCGTGCTGGAGCTGCGTCGCGCTTGCGATGCAACTCTAGCAATGCACCAACCTTCCGCCATCAGATGCGTCACGCATCTGTTTATCCTTGCGCCACGATGCGCTGCATTGTAAATGCGGCTCATCTATTGTGGCGCAAGGGTAAAGTCTTGTGACGCATCTTCCCTGGCGCATCCATGCTGATTTGCAGGGATGCGCCAGGGAACATAAATCTGCCCCATTGATTTCAGATATTTTTGTGTTTTTGTTCAATGATATACTGCAGGTTATCTTCTTTACAACAATTCCAATTGTTCAAACTCCTGTACTTTCAACCTCCTGTGGGTCCCATCCACGACAGCTGTGGTTATGCCTGCATCCATATATCAGGCACACCAAGGCTGACCATAGCGAGTGCAGAACATTCCACCTAAACCATGTGTGCATGTCTTCTAGTTATGGGCGTCAGGCTCAGGGTCAAGGGCATTAATAAGTGCCACCCCCACAACACTGCTAATTCAGTATAAATTGCCACTTCGTGGTGTCTGAGAATCCTGCAAAAAGCAAGTTATTTAATGAAAAAAACCTTTCTTGTTGGATTATCCTACATCTCTGTGCTTCCCCCTGCACTGGTGCAAACACTGCTGTCATGCGCCGGCACAGGCACCCTTCACCATGGTGTAAGGATGCCTGCATTGTGGGGAGATTATTTTTGGTCAGGAAGGGGCACCTTTCTGCACAAAAACAATCAATTGAGATGATTTCCTCTCCCAATGCATGCAGCAGAATGTAGCATGCATTGAAAGAGGAAAAGAACGAGAAGAAATGAAAACATTTCTCCTCGTTGCACCCTTAGGTGGCGTAGCATTCTAAAGCATTTCCAGATTTACGATTGCTCGTAAATCTGGAAATGCATCGTTGGACATGGGTGTTGCATGGGAACACCAACAGCAACACTACTGTCACGCCCCTAAAACGCAAAGTGTTGCATAAAAAAGGGGCGATATTTACAAGCACAGGTAAAGCCACGCACGGTGGCTTAACCTGTGCTTTTCAATAACAGGCAGCAGGTTGCACTGGCAGTGCTTCACGCAACGTGACGCACCAGCAGCACAAGGTGCTTGTACATCAGCCCCCCCACTCTTTCCATCCTGCTCTTTTCGACATGATAAGCACATTTTTGAAGAAAACTAGAATACTTAAAAAAACTATGTGACGCAAAAAAAAGTCAAATTATGCACATAATCTGTGTTACTCAAGAATTAATGTTTATGATTGCTGTGTTAGCTTCAGGTCTATGTCAAACTTTCATTACAAAGATGTAATTGAAAGTAATGTTTCTGTTTTGAAAAGGTATTTACATTAAAATATATTATTTGTGTTTCATAGTTTGCGCACATAAAGCTCATTGAAATGTGGTGAAGCATTAGAAACTGAGGGCTTCATTTATGAGGCCCCTTGTGCCGTCGGAATGTCACTTTTTGTGACGTTCCGTGGCAATGGATCCTGCTCCATATTTAAGAGCCAGCACTAAGCCCCTTTTTTTAGCTGAATGCTGAAACGTGTGTATAGGACACGGAATGGCGTCGGATCATGACACGGCTTACTTGCCGAAAATACTGAAGAAAAGATTACGCTCCATAGAAGCTCAAAGCTTAAACTTTCAAGACGCCGCGGTGATTTAAATGTCCCGCCGGTGACCGCGCCTTCATGTAAGAAAATAACTGATTTGGATGAATGCAGAAGATCATTATAAACCGCAGTGATGTGGATAATCTTGGAAAAGTTATGCTCAACTGCCCTAGTCCTGATCAGGCCCGATACCATTGGGGCTGAAACGCGTCGACCTGTAAATTGAAGACACCCGTATGAATTTAAAGCATTGTTAAATAAGTGGAAAGTACTGTAAAAAAGTTGAGGTTGGAGTAATATACCTCTCAGTACTCCTTAGAAGGGTGATCCTCTCATAAAAGGAATGCTTGTTCTTCAAAAAACATGTTGGGAGGATCCTTATTGACTAATAGGGCAATGAAGAAGAGAAGATACATGTTTGTTTAAGTGTAAATATTGTATATATTTTATGTTACGTAAGTGTTTGTATGTAAGAATAGATGAATGCACATGCACACAGTTGTAAAATAAATACAAAAAAAGTTTGCTATAAAAAAATTAGCTCCTAAGACCTTTTGTTTGAATTGCCTTTTGAGTTTGATTTGAATAAGATATAGATTTTTTCGAGAGAATAAAACTCATAGGAAGGGATAACTGAAATATCTCTTCATCTTACGGTAGATGTTGGATATTTGTCCCCAGGCATTACTTGTATATAATTCCATATTTATGAGCCAGCACTAAGCCCCCTTTTTTAGCTGAATGCTGCATCGTGCAATGGGTGTTGCTGGGGGCGTTCCATTTTGCCAGTACACATAGAAAAGGGAAAAAGCCTCTTGTGATTGTTTTTGTGCAAGAAGGTTTCCCCTCCTGCACAAAAACAATCATCTACTTAACGCAGGCCCCTGGTAAAAAAGGTGCCTGCGTTGGCGCATGGCAGCCCATTCTGGCCGGTGCAGGGGAAAAAGACAGGTATGCGCCATATCTCGTAGATACAACACATTCCTGCCCTTTTCTTTTACCATAGTGCAGCGCAGCAAGGAGGTCTGCCGAGCCGCCCTACAGTAAAACCTCATAAATAAGACCTTGAATATTTTTAGAAAATTATATTTCGACTTTATGGTTCACATTCGTTGAGTTTTCTTACATGGTATACACTCCATAGCCTCACTGTTACTGGTAAATAATGACATCTTGAAACTGCTACAGTAATCTACCTCCTCTGACAAATGTGCTGTACCCTGTAAATAGAGACACTGGTAGCCATGTAGTATATTTCAAGTCATCTTTATTGGTTCCATGTCAGGGTAGTATCAACATAGGCTGATTACATATAAATGTAACACTAAGGATATAACATTATCCCTTTCCTTTAAATAGAAACAAAAATTACAATTCTAAAGGAGAGAACTATACACATGAAAACGGTAATGTTTGGAACTCAGGGATGCAACTTAAAGCAAAACATCACAAGAGAGTGAACAACACAAATCAAGAAAAGATGGGCAAAATACGACATCAAAATATATGAGCATCAATATCCCCCATCCTTCCCCATGAAAATTATCAAGACATTATGAAGCGTAAACTTGCAGAAATACAAGTAAAAATTGTAATACATTGTAACATAGAATAACACACCCCACATCCAATCCAAAATAATATATGTGGAGTGACGCAAAGGGAAAACACCCCACAACACCAATCCCAACTGCAAGGGAACCTACAAGATATGGGACAACGACCCATGAAACTGTGAGAGGGGCTAGCACCCATAACACACACCCTATTTAGGGTTGTACCTTAGTACTGCGCGCAACATGTAAGTGGGGAAAACCCATTTCCTAACCCTGTCTAAGGGTTATAAAAAATAACGATTATATATGGGAACTAACCCATGACTCAAACCTCATGTAGAAGTCACAAACTGGGACTCAACCCAACCCAATCTTTGACAAAATGAATCAATTGTGAAGGGACTTTTACCAAACCCATCCCTCCTTTAAGGGATCACTGTGATGACCACCCACAAGTTCACATGGACGGCCCATCCTTTGATAAGCGTAAAACTGTTCCATCACGAAATATGAAACATTTGCACAGATAATACTAATACAATTCCATTAACTGTAGAACACTAGTGACCTGTGCCCCACGCCCGTGAGCGACCTCTCACCCGCTAACAACAAAGATGACTAGCTGTAATGGCATCAAAATTAATGTAAGACATGCAAAAACATTTCCATTGACAAAAGTTAATAACCATACAGTCACCACTATTTGATATAGAAAAATTGCTTGTGAACAAAGACCCAAAGATATGCTGTACCACACCATTTCACAATGTACGTATAATTAGGCAAGACTGTAAATAAACACACTTTCTAGTGAAAGTAAGAATGACACAATTGTACAAAAGTGAAAACTATGGACATAAACCAGTCCCAAACCAATCACAATATAGTGCAATATGTAACCTGCTTCACATAACCATGTTGACCCCAAAAACATACTTGGAAGACAGTAAAACAGTATGAAGAATAACATGCACACAGGCAATCAAAGTCCATGTTGTGCCTGTCTCCGGGATTGTGATGGAAAACTTCACACGAGGAACAAACGTGAGTAGGACTCCTTTGAAAACAGCAACAACCAGTCAATTTCATTTGTGTCTCCAGCCGAAGAGAAGAACAGAAACAAAAATATACTGCCACTCACCACCTAAGCAGTGTCCAGATGCCTCCATGCGAATGGTAAACTGTCTCCAGAGAGCCTAAAATGATACTCTAGTTCCAAGCATAATGTGCCAACCCCAAGATGGCGGCAAGCTTTTGGCGTCGTGCCGGGTGGCTCACGGCACGCCGGTGCTTCAAAACGTGGAAGGCATGCCATGGTGCTGAGACTTCCACGAACATCACAGTTGAAGGCTAGAAGAAAGAAATGAAGGAACACATCGCAGAACAGACTGCACACGACAAAGAAGGTAGACCAGGTAAGCGTGTGCATTTTAAAACTTGAAAATGGCAGTTACTTAACGACCCAGACTAAAAGTCTCAACCAAGTTCAAAAATAAAAGACAATAAAAGTCTCACCTCTCTTTGCTCCCAATGGGCTCGGAAAACACCGCTACTGAGTGACACCAAGCACGACTTTATATTTGATACCATACTGCCAGCCACTGCTAGAGAAGACATAAAGTTTCTGCAGACCCACTGGCACCGTGAAAATAAAGTGCAAGATCGTGCCACAAGTTGTACAATGTCTCATCATATAATTAAATAGACTCATGGACACTCCTTGCGTGTGCACAGCAGGTGCACGGTTGACAGCAACAAGCATCGCAAACCACAAAGTTAAGAAAATACATTCTTCATGCTCCAATCACAAGGATGTATATTGAAGATAACCATGGGAGTAGTGAAACTCGAAAATTGTGCAAACGTGCTTTCCATGTGTCCAAAGCACACGTATAGGGAAAACAACTCTGCCCCTGTGTGGTGCTGGTGAATACCTTTCACTGAGACTGACAAAACAAACTGTAAAACCACATCGTTCTTGTGTAGTACCTGTGAAATCCTATCACAGTTGCAGTCCAAAAATCACATCTGTGCAGCCCCTTCACGCAGTTTGTAGTGACTACTTATCAGAGAGAGAGACAGCACGTAAAAAGTTTCACAGAGATGCCTTTTCCTTGAAGTCACTGAGATCCTTGAAGAACGATGTGGGTCACTGTGGTCCTTGTAGAACGATGTGGCTGGAACACCAGATATGGCTGTAGTTTAACTACTCCCCTAACTCCCTCAAACCATTTTGTAGTTCCTTAGGAGTATTTCCAGGCTATAGTGTCCGTTGGTGATGACACTGGTCGGTGGGGCTGTCCGTTGACAAGGACACTGGTAAGGCTGGCTCGCCTTTTATTCCATTTGGCTTATGTAGTTGCTTAATTTTCTTATAGTTTCGCTGGTTACTGGAATCCCATAGTAGTCCTTTGGTTTCTGTACTGTCCTTAAGTACGCTTGGGTCCAGGTACGCTCGTCGCCAAAATAATGTTGTACCCTGAACATAGAGACACTGGTAGCCATGTAGTATATTTCAAGTCTTCTTTATTGGTTCCATGTCAGGGTAGTATCAATCTCTGTCCAGCCAGCTCTAGTCAGGTACTAGCAATGTACCAGCCCCACCAGGAGCAGCCTGCCTATCTGCTCAGCCCATCTCCAACTGTCACCACTCATCCACCCAGGCACCCAGGCATTCCATTCATCATAGTGACACCAACATTCCGTTATCATCTCTCACTCTGGCTGAGCAGCTAGGAGGACCTAGGCTGATTACTAAGGATACTAAGGATATAACAAAATGTTTGCCCAAAAGTGAGTCTTTCATGACCGCCATCCTGGCAAAATGTTTCATGATAACAAGGATAATCCATGGCACCTAAGGGTGACCGTGTATATACATGATAAATATTTATTAATTGACTAACAGGGAGGATGAATCCAAAGCTGTTCTACATTAAAAGAATGCAGTAATAATGCAAGCAAATAAACTAACAATTAAAAAAAATATAGTAGATTTACCAGCGGCGTTGCTTGGTCAGTAAGATTGGGGGGAGGTGAGAGGCTCCGATTTTCTAACAGTTAGACTAATAATAATAAAAACATAATACGACAAGCAGGATGAATTAGAGGGGCTAAAGGGGCAGTAGAAAAGGAGACAAATGCTGATTGGTGCAATAGGAAGTGCGGGAAAATACAATATTTTGAAAAATACCCAACATTTTTGAAGACTTTTAGCTAAGAGAGGGATAGGTGTGTGCGTTCTTATCTGTGTGTGTGGAACAATTCCTAGTGAAATTAGACAGACACCTCACCATACCCGAATGAAAGTACCTGGACCCAACTAATTACTAGAAAATACATTTACTAGCGTAGTGTAACACACCACCTCCCCCCCCCCCCCCCGGCTCCCCACGAAGTTACCCCCTGGGGTTTATGGAAGATAAGAGTATCATTCATAAATATAGGTTGGTTGTGTGATTGCTTTGGTTGAATTTCCTAGCTGCCATCTTGCTGGCTTTCTCCACCACCTATTCCTGAAGAGAAATGCATGAGTTTAAAACCTGGCAAGTCCAATTAAGCCATTTATCCTTCAGACATTGGAAAAAAGAGTTACACTCTGTGCAACCAACACTGCCACATTATTTAAAGTGCTTACACATGGCAGTGGTGTAGTATGTAAAGAGCAAATTACAAGCAGTAGGATGTTTCAATAATAGAAGCTCATGTCTTGAAGGCTCAGCGAGCCAAACCTTGTCTTTCTTATTGCTGGTAAGGGGTTTGTATTGTAGCAAAGCATGATGAGCATTACAATGTTTTTTTTTTATATATCAGCACCAGTATATTGACTACAGCGCCAAGTAGTCCAGCATAACAGCAATAGGAAGCGTTCTATAAGAAGCAAGTCACCAGTGGAAAAATACATAAGCACAAGTCACTGTTCTACTAAACGTTAGGAGTTTCATGGTTTGGCACAGGTGCTAGTTCTAATTCTGGACCTGAGGCACTTCCACCTCTTGGTCAGGGCATTGCCACTCAGGATTTCTTCCACCCTGGTGTGACATAAGTCACACTGCCCAGTAATGTGCTATCACATATGTGATCTCCAGTTATGATCCTCTATCACAAGCAGTTAATCTGGTCCCCACGCAAGCGCCCTAAAAGCTATGATCGTATACCTCATCTGAGATCTACCACAGGCTTTGAGGTGCCTGGGATTTGAGGATCTAGTGCAGGACTCTAGAATCCCGTAATCTTTAAAAGCCACAAACAGGGCTTCATTTTGGAGATTAAGCCTTTCCTTAGGTTCCTCCCTTATCCTGTGTTTGGATGCTTGGGCTAAGCTCTTCACCTATGTTTCTGGCTTCCCAGTTGAGATGTTGTTCAAGCCAAAGGTTGATTACATCTTCCCAGACATTTTCTCTTTGCAACACTTCTTAAATTAATTTTGCAGCATCACCTCAAACACTTCCATTCATCTTTGGAATTATTTGACCTCTTCATTGCTGTCTTGTGAGGCCTTAGTTTAGTGATTGCACTCTTTGCATAATGGTCAAGCAGCACTACTGGTGCTGCTGGATCTGTCAGCAGCGTTTGACACAATATCCCATTCTATCCTACTCAATAGACTAAGCAATATCGGAGTTCAGGGCTCTGCTTTCCAGTGGTTAGCCAGCTTTTTAACCCATCAAACCTAAACCATCAATCATGGCACCTTTCGCTCCCAAATATCGGAGCTAACCAAAGAGGTGCCTCAGGGATCATGCCTCAGTCCCACATTATTTAACATTTATGTGGCCCCCTGGTGAATCTACTGAGGGACCTGGGTTTCGTCCCCATATCATATGCTGATGACACCCAGCTTCTAATGATGTGCGACAAAAACTCTCCCAACACTCAATCAATCTTTAGCGAAGGCATGATAGCTATATCAGCCTGGATGCAGAGTAATTTTCTCCAACTGAATGCCAACAAAACAGAGATTATGCTGTTTGGAGATGCACCCCTTCTTTGTTCACTGGATTGGTGGCCCGCTGATCTGGGTGATGCCCCCGTCCCACAAACAGTGGCAAAAAATCTAGGAGTTCATATAGACCAAAAACTAACGATGAAGGACCAAGTTCTGACCATGGTGGGCTCCTGCTTCCACGCCTTAAGCCTCCTGGAAAGGGTTTTCCCTCTCCTCTCCATGACCGTTCAGAAAACTCTCCTTCAGGCATTGGTAATTAGTTGTTTAGACTATTGTAATGCCCTACTGGTTTCAACCAATGAGTCCTCTCTGAACCGACCTCAGGTGGTCCAAATCAATGCAGCCCGCTTAGTCTCTAACTCTCCTGCTAGGACCCCCTCATTGCCTTTTCTCCAAAGTTTGCACTGGCTACCCATCCACAAGCGAATCCAATACAAGATCTGCTGCATAGTGCATAAGGCAATTTATGGTAATGGCCCCTGGCTATATAGCAAATAGACTACCACCATTCTAGAACTCTGCAATCTAGTTCTAAATCATTCCTTGTGGTGCCCCGTATAAAGAAATCCCACATCGGGGGAAAATCTTTTATTATCTGGCCCCTTCCATGTGGAATTCACTTCCTAGCCCCCTTCGAAATTGTGTCGATTATCCCCGATTTTGTAAACTCTTGAAAACCACACTTTTTTGATTTTCCTTCCTGCCTCTCTAAGCACTCCTGCAGCGTGGAGATACCCTTCAGGGGGTGATTCGGGCGCTTTACAAGCCTCAAATAATAATAATAATAATAATAATTGCTAGGAAGAGTTGGATATTACCTTCTGGATTGTGGGACCCCTGTCGGGACCCTGTACTGTCCCTGCACCTACGTACTGGGATTCTGCACGCCCTCAAAGTAGTGATGTAACATCTGTAATTTGGTCGTCCGCATAATTATATTCAGATAATGTGTGAATTTTTGTTTCGGCAACAGAAGTCTCATTATGATTCATTTGACTTTAAAGTATAAAAAAGCTGTCACTTGTGAGGACCTGCAGAAAATCTGAGAGAAACTCCATCTGACAATCTAAGGTTTGTGACTACAAACTAATGACATCTGTTGTGTTCTTTCTTTCATATCCATACCTCATTTCAGCTCCTTTGCCCTCAGCACCAAGCATGGTCTTGGGAATGTTCAGCACTGTCAATGGGGAAGGAAACTGGTGGGATCCACATAGCTGCAGCAACATTAGGATTTACAAGTTAATGGAGATTTGAGTCTGACAATGAGTGAGTGCCACTCAAAATACCTAGCACTGAGGAATAGCTGTGGTTTAGCGGCTAACTGATTGACTTTAAACCTCATCCCAGTTCAATCCTGAGTTCAAAAACAACCAAACAGATATAAGGACAAATCATGCCACCTACCAATGCCGTAAAGCTGGAAATGTGTAAAACTGTAATTATGGGCCTTACTTATGAAGGACTTGCAACACTTTTGCACCGCTGTTGCATCACTTTTCGTGACGCAGTGGTGGCGTAAACAATGGGCCACATTGCACCACATTTACAAAGTGACGCAAATCTAGGCAGATGCGTCACCTTGTAAATCCCTGCACCACATTATACTTGCATCACGTATAATGTATGCAGGGTGGGTGTTCTCCCACAAGAAAGCCTCGTAGAAGTGTTGCATTGAAATCTATGAGATTTCACTTCGACACTCCTAGGACGCCAATGCATCAAAAGGTGTAAGGGTGACGCAGTTCCATAGGCACAGGCCTACCCCATGCATTGTTGGAGCTGCATCATGCTTGCGACACAACTCCAGCAATGCATGACTTTTGTGCCGACAGTTGTCAGGATTCCTGACATATCTGTATTTCCTTGTGACATGGAGTGCATCCATCATGTCACAGGGAGGGTGCAGTGAAAACTGTTGCATCAGTGTTTTGTCGCAGCGATGCAACAGTTTTCATAAATAAGGCCCCATGTCATTAACGTTTGGCAGCACTATTAAGAGATGCCGGTACAAAACACAATTAGTCGAGCAGTCCTACTGTTGTAATGCACGTACAGTCAGGTTCAGTCTTGCCGAGCAATATTGTCAAGGTTATTTTACAAGTATGGTAGCTTTATTTTTATGTGCCAATCTCATAGAGGAACTATGATGCATATCAGCCCCTTTAGGACTGTGCAGCATTTTTATTATGCGAACTGTGTAGCTCAAATACCCGATAATTGATTTTTTAATATTTTGAATAATTTCTGTTTTTATTATGTTCGCAACGTTCACATAATTTTTGTGCATGGAAGATTTAATTTAAGCCGAAAATCACTCACAGAATCTGTAAAACGGGCTTTGGGCAGCGGCATTATATGCTGTTCTAGCATCGTTTATCTTGTAACCTTCGAAAATGTATGGATATGATTTCATGAAGGCCTTTGATTTACAGTGGTCTGATAGAATACTTCTTTTTGTGTGATCAACCCCGATTTTCTGCCGATTGGTATTGTTATTTCTGCTTTTAACTCTGTGTACTGGGACCATGCTGTCCAGGCCCCAGGGTTTGTGATCTAACCCCTAAAACAAAAACTGGCTAATCCTGAATTTAAGTATTTAAATTTTCAGCTATTTCTCCATCACTTCCTTTCCGATCTTGGGATAGACACCTGTAAAATAAGTTGTGTACGGCACTAAACACTCACTGCTTTTATCCTCCTGGGTGGTTCTTTGATTGTTTTGTTTCACAGCGACTCAGAGAATGGGCAAAGGAGCATTCAGAAATCTCTCCTGTCCCTCATGACCAAAATTAAAAAAAATATTTTCTGAGTTGAGTCACAATAAAAACAGCCAATAGAGCCTTATAGCCTGCTGCCCAAGGCTATACTGGTTGTTAAAGGCCACAAACCTCAGTTTTATACCCTGGCTGCAGGCGAGGGCCTTTAAGGAGGGAGAGGGCATTTAACAATTAGCCTGAGGGAGACGGGCATATAGTAAGGGTAGAACTTTCTAAATTAAAAAGGGAGAAACATGAAGACAAACATTGGAATGTTGGTGCTCCCGGCTCACACCAGTCATTTTTAAGCCAGTAGCTTCTCCATTGTCTTGAATGGAGCTCCCAACATTCCAATATTCTAACATTCAATGGGTTGCAAAAAATGGCTATCAGGAAAGGGATTACCTTACAATTGAGAGGGTTAATGATGTGGGAGGAAATATAGGCTGCAATACCTTTCTTAGGGCTCTTCAAGGAACAATTATTCATTGTTGTAACATAGGGAGAAATCCAAATATGTATACATATTAAGCACATGCTAAATAAAAGTGCATACCAAGAAGCCTTTGGTTTACGATTGTTTGGGAAAGTCTTTCTTTCTGCATGATCAATCCCCTTTTTTCATGATCTGTATTGCTGTTTTTTAACTTTGCAAAGTGGGGCAATGCTGTCCAGTCCCCCAGGATGTGTGATCTGATCACTACAACTAAAATTGTCTAATATCGAATTAGAATATTGAAGGAATAGTCAATCCTCTCCACGGACCAATTATTCATGGTTGTTATGTAGGGAGAAATCCAAGGATGTTTACACATTGAGCACATGCATAATTGACGTGTATACTTGTTTAGAGGAGGTATGGAAAATATTGCAACCATTAGCACGTCAGTTCTAAAAATATGACAAATTAAATATTGATTTTATTGTAGGCCACGTACCTCGCAGGGCTTGTTGTTGTGTGTACGGATACGTTCATACACTTCCCTACCAGGCTAGCTATTTGATGGCAGTGCCGACTAAGCCTTGAGTTAAATTTCCAATGTGTATTTTAAATAAAAGGGAATTATTTTTTGTAATCTAAATATTTACCAGTCTGTTACTTGATTTATACAGCACAGGCGTACAGCCACAGGGTCTCTTGGAGCTATAACCAATAATTACCCAAAACACTGAGTCAATCTACACTGAAGAGGCTACCTTAAACAACCAGAATGCAATGGTGGCTCTCACAGGTAAGAGCGGTGCGGCTGAGTGGGGGTGGGGGCAGAGCGGGGTGGTGGGTGGTGAAAGTCGACAGACACTGGATTAGTGATATTAAATAGATAAATAAATAAAACCACTTACTTTGTGCTCGGCACATCGCCAAGGCGGCGAGCGCAAAGTAAGTGGTTTTATTTATTTATTTGATATTAATTATCTTGTTGTCTGTCGACTTCCACCACCCCCCATTCGAGGCAGCCACACCGCTCTTACCTGTGCGAGCCACTTTGCCAGAATGTTAGCTTTGTCCTAAATTCAAGATGATTTTGCAAAGTTTTTGCACAAAGCAATAGATTCCATAGTTCAGGACTGCAAATAGTAAAGGCTCGCAGTTCCATGTCGAGGCACTTCTTAGCTCTAGGAATTTTGAAGAGGTTCGATTCGGGGCGCAGTTTATGCCCTGGCTTGTGAAAGACCATCTTTGAGCTAGAAAGGAGGCCCGTTGACTGTAGCAGACTTTGTGGATGAAACAAAGTTATATGGGATGAAGGGATTTAGCATTGGAACGCTTTGACAGAAACAGAAAATATAAAGTCCATTCAAGCAGTCTCAGAATGAAAAACACAGCTTCCGGTTACTGCAGGGATCTGCCAATGTGACGCATGATCAGAGTCCATTCAAAGTTCTCGATCCTGACCAAAGAAACAAATTTGGTGCTTTGGCCCAGAACAGGTGGTCAGAATAAACGTTCCTATCCGTCAGAAAAAACGGCGGATGGAGGACCACTTTCTGGGCTGGATTTCATTTTAGGTAGATATATCCTGCAATTAATTAATGAACAAAACAATCGAATTTTTTCTATTAGGACCACAGAAAGAATATTTTTTAGCTAATTAGTCTCTAAAGTTGTTGGGTTATTTGAAATTTCTTGTGGTCTCTTCACGAGGTCAAGAGACTAATTAGCAAAAACATATTCTTTCTGTGGTCCTAATAGAAAAAATTCGATTGTTTTGTTCATTAATTAATTGCAGGATATATCTATTTTAGAATGTGTCGGGAATGTATGTGTATGATGATATTATAAGAATGAATGGGATGCCTGACAAGTATGCTTGATGTGTTTTCAATGAATGGTGTGGTGACATTTCTCAAAACTAGTCATTAATAGATGGTTGAAGTTTCAAATCATTCTTATAGATGAAAGTCTAAATAAATGTAAAAACAAAATAAATTCATTGATTAATTCAAAGAAAACGAAGGTCTTCTACACTTTTTGTTTCATCTCAAAATGTGTTCTCAAAAAAGTTGAGATAGAAGAGTAGTTGCAGTATTAGCAGTTTTTTTGTTATATCTGATTAGCGGCCTAGCTTTACTGCTTTCGGCCCACCTCCAGTGTTGGTATTGGCTAAATGAATTACTGGCAATAACATTCCTCAGAGTGCCCATTTTGCCTGAATAATTACTATATGAGTGGCATTGAGCCTCACAGGCACACCCTTTCTTAACCAAAACTAACAACTACATATAAATGCCTACCAACATCCAGTTTTCATTGACTCAAGGTTTTATCACTGTAAATTTGGCCTGGTTATAGACAGGGTGGGAGGTAGTATGGAATTAATCGTGGCAAAGGAAGCACTCTGAGTAATTTAATTACCGGTATGTAATTTAGGCATTTTCTTCTTGGGTTTTCCTTTACCCCTCCTAATTACTGTATGAGACATAACAAGCAAAGATATGACTATGACAACCAGTCTTTGAAAGTAAACAAAATTACATTGAATTTGAAATTATGGAGGAAAGATGGCGGCCACGCTGATGGCCGGTTGAGCGGGCTGCTCCTCACTCCCCTCAATCTTGCTACGGATGTTGTGATCTTGCTGATCTGCTTAGTGAAGAGAACGAACTGCGAAACTCCTGATGTGCTGGCAGATATTGATACTGCTTAAAAACCTCCACCGGTCGCCTTATCAGGTTTCTAGCAGCAATAGTTTAAGGGTGTTTGATTACGGAAGGCGAGCTATGGCTTCTAAAATCGTACCCCGTGCAGCGAGACCACGAACAGCGGCACTGCAGAGCGGCACGCCGGTAAAAACACGGCTTGCCGCATCCACTGCTTTAAACAAAAAAACTTTGGGCAATAAAGCTCCGCTCAGTCCAGAAGAGCCTCGGCAGCATAATCACTTACCCCCAGCAGCCGTGTCGGTGTTGATGTCGG
Source organism: Triturus cristatus (assembly GCF_964204655.1). NCBI lineage: Eukaryota > Metazoa > Chordata > Amphibia > Caudata > Salamandridae > Triturus > Triturus cristatus. The sequence goes on from NC_140590.1 coordinate 873,560,055, forward strand.
AAACTCCGGGGCAGGGTCCAACGGGCTCAATGGATGACGCTCAAGGGGGAGACAACGTACCGAATCCGGCTATACCGGCTATACCAGCGATGTTCACACAAAAAGCGAACAAAAAAAAATGAAAAGATGAGATTGCTGCTCGGCTGATTCATGGTGACGAACCAGATGTCCGGGAACATATTGGGAGTTCTGCAATAGCGGTGAGTGGGGAAAGCGCAAAATCGGGGTCAGCGAAAGACATTGTTGAGACTCTACCCCCAGTCCATTCAGCTGTTTGGCAGGGCGCTGAGCCTGTGTGTCAATCTCTCTCTGAAGGTATTCTGGGAGTTGAAGTCCTACTTGCAGATACAATCGAACGGCCTATTGATAATGCTTCTGCAGCATGCGTGTGTGACAGCGGAGATGTAAGAAATGTTATAAAAGAGAATGCAAGGACTGGTGATCCTACGGACTCTACTGTGGTGGACAATCAGAGTCATCCGGAACTTTGTGAGCCGCCTAATAAAATATCTAATACAGATGATCTTTTTCCTTGTCAGACCATTCCTCAGATGAGAGCCTTGCAGAAGATGGGCCTGAGGAAGTGAGTTCTGGGGAGGGTGGAGATAAAGCGGCAAGGCCCTCAATTGGTCTGGTCACAGAGAACGTAATGTGTGGTACGACTTCAGCAGAGCGAGTAGAAAGACTGAGTACACCTGGGTCAGATGCGTCACTCTCCTGGGATTATGAGGGCTCACCGAATACAATAGTTCCCCCTTTAGAAACCCATCCACTTGCATTTGTTGGGGATGGTGTTGCAAGGAGCAAGACTGGAGAGATAACGCTGTCAACTATCTATGACTTGATTATGGCACATAGGGTAGAAACTCAGGCTGAGAGTATATGTATGCAAAACTCATCTAAGAAATTGCAGAACTCAATACGGAGGGTTGTGAAGACATGTGCGGACATGTCTAATAGAATTAGCGAGGCTGAAACACGGATTTCCGCTCTGGAGGATGACCTTGCTATACAGAGAGAAATTGCAGGTTCTTTGAAAGCTCACTGGGATGATCTACAGTGGAAACTGACCGATTTAGAGAATCGTGTAAGGCGCAACAATCTTAGAATTTTGGGGGTTCCTGAAGGTAAAGAAGGTGCGGACCCACGCAAGTTTGTAGCTGAATTGTTGGGAGAGGCTTTTCCGGACCTGTCACAATGGGACTGGCAGGTAGAGATACAGCGAGCGCACCGCTTCCCGGCTAGTCAGAGAAAGAAGTTGGGACAGAGTGCTTCTTATCCTCGTGCAATCCTTATATCATTAAATAACTTTCTGGCTCGTGATGTCCTTTACGATCTGGCACGCCCTACTAAAAAGGGCCATGCGAAGGATTGTGATTTCTTTGTAAGGCCCGATTTCTGCAAATCCACAGTTGATCTTCGTTGGAGGTTGCGGCAGCTGATCCCACAGTTTCAGGCTAAAGGTGCTCAGGTTTTCCTCCAGAAGGCAAGGCTGAAGATTATTGCTAAAGGGCGGACTCAGATGTTTTTTGACGAGCCTTCTGCCAAGGAGTTTCTGCAGTCCTTATAATTCTTAATTGATGACTGTAATATTCTCTTCAATAACTGGTTATGAATGGGCTATGAGTATCGACAGTTGGTTATATTTACCCGTCTGATTATGATTATGATACGAAAAGTAGACTTAATATTGATTGGGTGAGGAGGGGAGTGGGGGGGTGTCCGACATCACAAGGGACCATGGTCCCAATGCCTCATGGGGGTGGTAGGATGGTCTTTGGGATGAGGGGGGGTGTGAGGTAGGGACTGTTTGTGTTGGGTGGGGGGGCTAAGGGGGATAAGGGGGATAAGGGGGGATTTAGGGGTGAAAATTGCAGCAGTAGATGATTTATTTTTGTACTGGGACTTCTCAATTTATTTTGATAGAGCTAATCTGGAATTAGAAACTGTATGTTTAAGTCTGAAAAAGAAAGCGTATAAGGGGGGAGAGTACTGGAGAAGGAGTAGCGCTATATTAGAAATAATTAGTATAATATAAATGGGTAAACTCTCAGTATGTTCTCTTAATATATGTGGGCTGAATGATTCTAATAAGAGGCGGGTCCTGGCTAGGGTAATTCAGGCGCTATCCTGGGATATTTTGTGCTTACAAGAGACACATATATCATGGTCGAACCGAGGATGGCTTAAGGCTTTGGGTATGGACTTGGCTGCTTGCTCACGTCAGTCAATAAACTCGAGGGGGGTCGCTATTCTATCTAAGGAGGGGGCATTAACGGTCAGGAAATTTAAGGAGGATAATTGGGGGCGCTGGGTATTGGTAGAAGTTATTTTTAATAGCAAAATGTTTACAATCGGCACTATCTATGGTCCAAACTTAGATGATTCTGAATTCTTCGATAAGATTAACTTAGAACTGTCTACCTGGTCTCAACCGTTTATAATTTGTGGGGACTTAAACATACACTTGGATGGGGGGTTTGATGTAATTGGTGATCAGGCTTATCATGGCAGGAAGCCAAGAGTATATAAAAGTCTGCGCAGATTGTTCCTGGATCAAGGACTATTTGATGCTTGGAGTAGACTTAATGTTGATCAGCCAGGCTATACGTTTTTTTCAGCCCCCCATAAAAAATTGGTTCGTTTGGACTACTTTCTTGTTTCTTATTCCTTGCTGGGGAAGGCGAATATATTTACCCTGCCAAGGTTTATTTCTGACCATAACCCTTTAGTCTTAAAGATTGAGCTTGGTACAGTTACCCCACGGAATTGTGAGTGGACATTTGATAGAAAACTGTTGTTTGATTTGGAGTACTGCAATCGCATCAAGGACTAGATAACCTGCTTTTTTGAGATCAATAGGAATTCTGCCTCACGAGAGATGATATGGGACGCATTTAAGGCGGGACTTAGGGGCGAGACCCTTAGTTTTGCTGCCCAAAAATGCAAAAATATGAAGACAGTTCTGCAAATGCGCATCAGTGAGTTAAATAATAGTGAACGTGAGTTGGATAAAAAAATTAAAGAAGGAGTGGATCGGACCGAGACACTCAGAAAGCTTGCAATTAATAGATCTATACTATCCCAACAGTTTGCAGAGGAGGTTGCTGCTAAGTTTCAGCTTTATAAGAGGGAATGTTATGAGTACGGGGAGCAGACTGGAAAAGTCTTTGCCAATCGACTCCGTCAAAAAGAGGTGCAAAATAAAATTATTAAAATCAAAGATACTCAGGGAATACTTCAGTAAACGCCTCAAGGGGTGAGGAAAACCTTTCAGACCTTTTACGAGGATTTATATCTTAATGAGGAAACGGATAAGGCAGAGAGCTATTTAGCAGGGATTGAGTCTTCCTCCTCCTTAACAGAGGAACAGAAAGATATGTTATCAGAGACAATTACACTGGAGGAAGTGGAGACTGCCCTCCTCTCACTTCCGTGTGGCAAGGCAATGGGACCTGATAACATTCCACTGGAGTTTTATATTAAGTTTAGGGCGGAATTGGGGTTAGAGCTACTGGCTCTATTTCAAAATGCTTTTGAAGGGCTCTCGCCGGATTCATGGTCTAAAACGATAATCATGGTTTTTAAAAAGAAGGGAAAGGATGGGCTTCAGCTTGGCTCATACCGGCCCATCTCTTTAATAAATTCAGATAGTAAAATTTATTCAAAACTCCTTGCTAGGAGAATAGCTAAAGTCATCACCTAAATTGTTTCATTACGTCAACACGGCTTTATTGCCGGACAGGGCACTACTGATCATATAAGCCGTGTCATAGCCCTGCTGGACTGGGCACAGGCGACGGACTTCCAGATGGGGGTGGCCCTGTTGGATGCCGAAAAGGCATTTGACAGGGTCTCCTGGGATTACTTATGGTCAGTCCTTACTTGGAAGGGATTCCCCCCCGACTTTTTGAAGGCTGTACAGACTTTATAATAGGAAGCCGGCTGCTACTGTTAGGGTCTCAGGAGTGGAATCGGAGGACTTTAAAGTGCTAAGGGGCACCCGACAGGGATGTCCCTGCTCGCCTCTTCTCTTTGCTCTCTATATAGAACCGCTGATCATTAAATTGGAATATGACTCTTTAATTATCCCCGTTAAACCTCAGTTACATGATGTTAAAGTTTTAGCCTACGCCGACGACTTAGCAGTCCTCACAAGTGACGTGGTTAGTGCATTAAATAGAATCGAGATTTTGACGAATGAATTTGCAGTGTTATCAGGCTATAAGTTGAATTTAGCCAAGACTCAGATTTTACATTCGGAAAAGGGATGCCCAGCAGACCCCAAAATAGTTGATGAGGCAGTTTATCTGGCTATTAGAATTTTGGCGAAAGTACAGGATATTCCAGCCTTAAATGCCGATCCTATTCTTTGAGACTCTAATAAAACTTTGGAGAGATTAGATCATTTGCATCTGTCACTCTATGGAAGAAGCAATGTTATTAAAATGCTAATTTTTCCAAAATTTTTATATATATTTCGGGCAATTCCGCTACTGTTTCCTAATTCTTTATTTTTGAGGTTAGAAAGGATGTGCTCTCGGTTTCTATGGAGCTATAAAAGGGCGAGAAGAGCCATGAAGTGGCTCTACTTACCTAACAGTCGTGGGGGGTGGGCCATTCCTAATTTTCGTTTTTTATCATTATGTATCGATGCTCCAATATTTCGGAATTTTGATTTCTGGAGAAAGAGCTACTCAGGATCCGGCCATCTCTCCCTCTATTTACGAATTAGTTTTGGGCTCAGAAGCTCGGAATTTATTAGTTAGGATTATAGAGCCAAGTTATCATAAAAAAACTAGATTTAAAATTCTGTTAGCCGCATTTTTTGTTTGGAAAAAGATACGTACGCTGTTTAAGATAAAGGAATTCAATCAGTATACTCCGATCGGCCTGCCAGGGGCTCTCTCAACAGTCTTTATGGATTCTGTCGCCCGGAAGTGGCGCGCGGCAGGCATTGGGACTGTGGGGGATCTATGTGAGCATAGTCAAATAATGTCATATTCCTCAGTGAGAGAGAAATTTAATCTAGGCAAGGGTGACTTTTTAAAATATCTACAGCTGCGTAGTTTTTTAGACAAAGCTATATTGAAGGGCACCTGCACTCTTGAGGTAATACCCATACTTGAGGTTATAATCCGTAGGGGGAAGCTGACGCAATTGTACCAAGAAGTTACTCGTGGACAGCATGACGGTCTCCCAATGCAGGAACAAAAATGGGAAAGAGGGCTTGGGATCCTAAAAATAGATTTACAGAAGTCTTTGGAATTGGCAAGCTCTATTTTGTTGTCTGGGAGTCTAAAGAGTAAGTGTTATATGTAGATCTTTGACTTGTACTACACTCCAGCTAAGATTGCAAAACGGAAGACAGGAAGGGGGGATAAATGCACTCGGTGTGGTGAGATAGCAGCTGACGCTGCACATATGTTTTTTTTGTGCCCGTCCCTAGCCCCCTTCCTATTTGATTTGCAATTTTTTTTTAATTCCTCCTTAGAAATATCGGTAGTTCTTAATCCAGGCTTTGTTCTGTTTGGCATTGAATTTGACACAGCAATTAGCAAAAGGTTAGCACCACAAAGGGGTTTCTTAATTCTATGTATGGCGTTGTTGCGTCTTTGCATAACTTCGCAGTGGCTGAGCCCGGATCCACCCCTCTTCTCTGAATGGAGGGCTAGGATTCTTGCTCTATACCATATTGAAATGGCGCTTTACAAACTGAAGGGTCATAGAAGAAAGCAATTTGGTGAGCAATTATGGGCACCGATAACAGGCTGGTTGTGATAAGAGATGAATGTTAAAAGGTTTTATTTAAGGAATTTATGCTTGTTCTGTAATGTATAAAGATTGGCTACTATGTAAACTTTATGAAATCTGATACTGCTGAATAAAAGCAAAAAAAAAGAAAAAAAAAGAATTTGAAATTATGTCCACCCTCATTTCACAACATAAATTATTGAACTTTTGAGCTCAACAATTCTGTCTCCTGAAGAATCCTGTAATGTCTTCCAAATATGGGCAATTTCGCCCAGATGGCTGCTCTACAGATTTCTGTTAAGGAGGTATCTGTGTCTCTTCCAAAGATGTTGCCATGTATTAATTGATCCTCTCTCTACCCCAGACGGTGGGATATACACCAGCTTCTTTATATGCTGTAGGAATTGTATCTCAGAGCCATCTACTCAGAGTTTGGACCATAGGTTTAGCTCCTTCCCTTACTGGACCAAATTTGACAAATAAACTGTTGGAACCTGAGATTCTTATTTCTGCTACCTTTGAAGATAACTAAGCAGAGCTCACTTTAGATCTCGACTATGGAGCTCTGTCTCTTCCTTTATTTGAGGATCAGGGAAAAAACAGGTAAAATGATTTCCTGTTTAGCATGAAAGGGGAGTTAACTTTCGGTATGAAAGATGGCCCTGGACTAAGCACTACCATATCTTCAAACCCTTACGTATGGGTATCTAAAGGAAAGTGAAGTCTATTCACCTAATGTCAAGAAAATCTGTCTTTCTGTTTTGTAGATCTAAAGACTCTAGAGTTTCAAAAGAAGGAGACTTCAAGGATCTCAAAACTAAAACCAAATTCCATGCTGAAAACAAAGGTTAGACAGCAGGTTGTCGATTATAAAACTCCTTAAATAGTCTGTTCTCCAATTCTTTTTTTTCCAGATTTTCCAGAATATCTGAATGCCCCTTTTACAACCCACGGAATCCTCAGAGTTGGAAGTTTCAGACCGAGTTCAAAATCATTCTGTAGAAACTCCAGTATATAAACCAACTCAAAGGGGTCAGGAACAAACTGCTTCTTTGATCACCATTTGGCAAATGTGTCCCAGTGTCTCCTATAAGATGCTAATATGAAAAGTGTCCTAAAAGCCTTGACTGACCTGGCCAGCCTCTCTGTCAAACTCCAATTTATTAGTCCAGATCTTTCAATTTCCAAACTGTCAGCCTGAGTTCCACAGGCTGGCGGCCTGAACAGGGGACATGATAGGGGAGTAGGACTCAGACAGAGAAGCCATTCTCTGCTTGATTTCATTGTCATTATTAGACAGCACAAGGTTAAAAGTGGCCATGCGGGTCTAATCAAGATCAGTTCCAGTTTCTCTCCCATCAGTCTCAGTAGACATTTCAGGAGAAGCAGGAATGGGGGAAATACGTATAGGAGTCCTTTTGGCCATCAGCATGGGAGAGTGGCTGTCCCTCAGGTGTTGTCTTTTATCCATGTTGAAGAAAAGTCCAGAAATTCAACATTATGTTGTATAGCAAACAAATCATTCATTAGCAGAACTCTATATGGCATATTTGCTGAAACATGAGACGATTGAGGCAATACCCTAAGGAATGTGAATCTTCTTAGCCTGACTTGCCTGCTCTCATATTCTCATTGCCTCTGATGTACATTATGGACAATGACACCAATGCCCTCTATACCCACTGGAAAATGTCATTCGTTACCAGAGATGAAGCTCCCAGTCACCCTAGTTTGTTGATGTATACTTTTATGGTATAGTTTTCTATTCTGACAACAACATTCCTGTTCTTTAATTGAGGAGAAAGCACATTCAATGCCAGTAATACCTTTTGAAGTTCCTCCCATTTGTAAGATTTGAACTTTTAACCACCTGTGTTTAACTTGTCAGCTCTTGAACCAGGTTCCCCAACCTGATGTTGTTGAGTAGGTGTTTGAGTGGTTCTGTGAATGATATCAACAGTGATGTCATTTGAGATGTCATCATCAGTGATGTCACTGACCATGTCAGGAGTGAGGTAATATGTGAGGTCATAAGCAGCACATTGAGGGGGCGTAAGTCATAGTTAGCCCAGCTAAACATAAGTGCTTAATTTCACTGGTCTTGTACAAGTGAAATCTGAGTCTCACTATAACGTCCCTGTAACCTTTGTTTTTTTCACTGAGTTTCAAAGTTTTATTTGATTCTAATTCCTACACTCCTGTAACCTTTGTTTTTTTCAGTGACTTTCTAAATTCTATTTCCTAACTATATCGTCCCTGTAACCTTTGGTTTTATAAGTATACTTGTAAGGATTTTTTTAATGCTACTTCCTAACTGTATCCACTAACCTTTGACACTAAGGGGCCGATTACGATGTAGTTCGGAAGGGCTCCAAATGGGACTTGGTATTGCAGACTCCGATTTGGAACCCTAATTCCCAAACGAGCCGTACACATTTCCCAATGACCGATTACGATGCCCGGAAACCATACAGGCAGTCTGAATCGGTTCTGAAAAGCATGCGGACATCCTGAGTCTTTCGGAGCTAAATCATACAGCTCTATGGATACGGTTTCCGGACTAGCGATTACAATGACCGATTCGGACAGCCTTTCCAATTCAGTCTACCCAACACAAAATGGCTATCGGAGTCTGTCTTTGGGGGCCCGTTGCAGGCCCCTCTTCACCTGGAGGCGTCCATTTGGGCCCCATGGGAGTACCCAAAGGACCCCTCTTCCCAGCCATGTACAATGTGGCAGGAACCATGGGGTGCCCGCACAGAGTGCAACGTTTTCCCCAACCACCCCTTTTTTCAATGGGAGCCTGTGTTTTCCTTCAGAGCACAGACTCCCGTTTAAGTCAAAGCGAGTCTGACCAAACGATGTTGGGAAGCATTGTAATGGGTCATTCGTACTCGCAGGACCCGATTCGTACGGAAAGCGTCCTAATCGGCCCCAAGTGTATGAGTGAGTGTCTCAGTGGGTATACGAGTGTCTGAGTAGGTTTATAAGTGGGTGTGAGAGAGTATGAGTGGTGTTGTAAGTGGGTATATGAATGTTTGAGCAGGTCTGTGAGTGGGTTTGTGAGTCTCTGATAGGGGTGGATGTAAACTCTGCCCCACCAGTGGAGTTTTGCCACACTGCACTCTGCTTGGTACATGGAGTGTGGCAAAAATTCTTCCAACCGCTGGCATGTTCACCCCTAGAGTTCATCCCCCAACCAGTAGTTCATCAGGAGACTCCTTTCAAGAGTGGTTGAAAAATGGCGCAGGGCCTCCGATGAGGTCTGAGCAATCCCTCTGTGGGAGAATTACTTGTGGCAACAATAGGCATTCTTGGCCCCCAATCACCTCCAGCAGCCAAGAGGACTTCATCCCCAACCAGTAGTGTACTAGGAGGTCTCTTTACAGAGTGTTTGAGAAAGGGGACAGGACCTCCAACGAGGTCTCAGCCATCCCTTTTTGGTGGACTTACTTGTGGCAACAATAGGGGTTCTTGGCCCCAAACGACCCTCAGCAGCCAAAAGGACTTCATCCCCAACCAGTAGTGTGCTAGGAGGCCTCTTTGCAGAGTTGCAGAGAAAGGGGTAAGGGTCTCCGATGAGGTCTCAGCAATCCCGCTGTGGGGGACTTACGTGTGGCAACAATAGGGGTTCATGGCCCTCAGCAGCCAAGGGGACTACTTCCCCACCAGTAGGGAGCCAGAAGGCTCCTTTGCAGAGTGGTTGAGAAAGGGGCAGGGCCTTATATGAGGTCTGAGCAATCCCGCTGTGGGCAACAATAGAGGTTCTTGGGCCCCAATGACCCTCAGTAGCCAAGGGGACTTCATCCTCCAACCAGTAGTGTGCCAGGAGGCACCTATGCAGAGTAGCTGAGAAAGTGGCTCTGACTAGGTCTCAGCATTCCCCTGTGGAAAATTAACTTCTGCAAGAACAGAGGTTATTGGTCCGCAAAAACCCTCAGCAGCAAAGGAGACTTCATTCCCCAACCAATAGTGTACCAGGCGGCCCCTTTGTAGAGTGTTTGAGCAATGGGGCGGGACCTCCAACAAGGTCACAGCAATCCCGCTTTGGGGAACTTACTTACTTGTAGGTTTTATTTAGCCCTGGGGAGGTGGTGGTTTCTGTGGCTCGGGGAAGTCCACACAGCCACCCATTAAACATTTTCATCCCCAGGGAGCTGGTCTCTAGGGGTGAGGGTGGTCTGTGCAGCCCCCCATGAGTCCCTGGGGCTCAATGACACTCAGGAGGGTGGCCCTGTTAGCCCTCCTTTACATTTTCTATGATCCCTCATGACCCTGGGATTTGGCACACACAGGGGCTTAATTGTAGAGAAGCACAAGAGCCTGTGCTTCTTTTGTATTCTGGTGGGAGACATGGACCCTGAATGACCTCCTCTGAAAAATAGTCCCTGACTGCCAAGAGGCCTAGGGGGTCAGGGTATTCCTGCCCTGCCCCTTCTCTTTTTTGGGGGGACTTGGCTGAAGCCAGTTCTCAAGATGACTGCCAACACTTCCTAGTTGAAGTCTTTTCAGTTAATCACATTTCAGCACGGCGACTGTTGGATCATCAGAGGATTTGTGTCCCTATATGTACAGATGTGTTATGTTTAAAATTTCTCCATAATTACTATACAAATTTACATCAAATTACAAAAATGGTTCTTTCTGGACCAAAAGCTACCTCTCTGCCAAATTTGGTGTAATTCCCTTTTAGAAAATAAATTATATCAGTCCAGGGTAGGCCTTTAACGGCTCTGAAGGGGGGTCCCCTTATACTATTATTTTTTTTAAGTCTGACCCCCATGAGTAAATTGGCCCCAGGGAAAAAAGCTCCATGGCCATTCAGATAGCTCTATTGTTGAATTGGCGCTCCCACAAGCATCTCACAGGAGTCCCTCCAACTAGGGGTGGGCAGCAAACTCCACTCTGCTGATGGAGTTGGCCATTCCGTGAACTCCTCTGGAGTGCGGAGTTCACCAAAACATTTCGCCACCTGACGTCAGAGTGGAGTTTATCAGCCCAGCTGGTGCATCACTCACCATATGTGTTTTTCACACTCGGCTCGGATCTGTGTCTCGAGTCTCAATGTAGTAGTAGTTTGTTTGTTTTCCTCGCCCCCCTGTGCTCCAAAGTGAGCCAAAGCAGTGGCGAGGAGGGTGGCTGATAGACACAGTCAGGTGGCCGCAGACACAGTCAGGCAACCGCAGATGCAGTCAGGTGACCACCCATTGGGCCTCAGCTCATCCTGAAATTTGTTGTCCTGCTGCAGAGCAAAGCCAAGGCTGAGGAGGTAAGGAGACACCCTCTCACAACCAGTAGTGAGCCAGGAGGAGTGTTTGCAGAGTGATGGAGTAAGGAGGTGTGGCCTCCAAAGACCTCTACAGAGTCTCCCTGTGTGGGACTTACTGGAGGTAACAGGAGTGCATGTTGGCCCCCAAGCGCCCTCAGGATTCAAGGGGACTTTATCCCCAAACGGCACTGCACCAAGAGGCATGTTTGCAGAGTGGTGGGGAAAGGGGCGTAGACTTTGGCGACTTGTAGAGGCTTCATGGCCCCCCTGCCCCGGGTGGTTTTGGACCCCAGGAACATCATTCCCCAAGGCCAGGTTTTTTTTCAATAGGTGAGGGGGGCGTGCAGCCCTTTGGGCCCAGCCTTTTCTTTTTATTTACTTTTCTTATTTAAGGGGAGGGGGGGCAAGCCATCACCCCTTCCCGGGCCATTTCCGACCCTGGGGACCCTATCCTCCGGGGCCTATACATTTAAAAAAAATATTTTAAAGGTAGTGGGGCCTTGTGGCCCTTCTGGGCCTATTTCGGCCCTGGACACCCCATCACACCCGGGCTTTAAAGGTTGGGGACCACGGGGATTTCAAATTAAACACCCGGGAACATGGTGGCCTCTGCATCAATTTCCAATAAAACCACGGGGAGGAGGCAATCCCCAGGGGTTGGGGGGCTTAGAGACCCCCCACTTAAAACAAAATAGGTTCTGGGGAGGTGGCAGTCCCTAGGGCAATGGGGGAGTCAATACAGGCCTCCCCGTATTAAATTCATATTTTAAGAAGCCCCGGAGAGGTGGTGGTTAATTTTTGATCCAGCTAAACATTTAAAAATAAAGCTTTTTTTGGCCCTTGGAAACATTTTTTGTGGGGCTCGGTTCAACCAAGTCCCAAGATGGCTGTCAACATTTCCTGGTTGAAGTGTTGGCAGCCAAACAATTATCAGAAGGGTTTCAGTAGGATTTTGTGCTCCCAGATATCTCTATTTTTCAAACTTAAATATCTCTGATACTACTGAATGCATTTACACCAAATTACAAAAAGTACGCTTTCTTGACCAACATCAAACTATCAGCCACATTTTATGTAATTCCATTCAGTGGTTCAAGCTGTAGACGTGTTCAAAAAATGGAAAATCCCCATAAACACACCATGGGGAAAATGTGTTTTGAGACCCTCCTCTTTTCTCAGCCCACACTTGAAGAATCACCCTGAAACGTTCAACAGAGCAGCTAAACAATAAAAGGGAAGAGTGTTAGAAATTTCATGAAGATTTGTCAAGCGGTGCCAAAGTTATTGACAAAACAAAAACCGCTTTTCCTATGGAAACTTTGGTGTTAACTATAACTACATACTAGCAACCGAAACCCACCCTACGCTTATACATAGGGAGGGAGCAGCACAGCACCACTGTGAGGTGTGCTGACCTATATCTCTATTAAACTCCAACACCAAAAAGGTCCTAGCAAATAGACTAATGACCCGCATTTCACACCTGCCCCCCCCCCCTCAGGTAAATCAAGATTTGTGCCTCTGAGACAGGTGGCCGTCAGTATTCACAGAGTGCCACATTGTAGATAGAAGGCATCTTGATATGAGATTCCCCTCACCCTTTTGTCATTAGATGCTGACAAAGCATTGCACAGTGAGCTGGACGTTCCTTTTCCATGAAGAAATAGGCCTAGGTCCCTACATGATGACCTGGGAAGCAACAAAATATCGGTCACCAGTGGCCATAGTGCTCATCAATGGAACTGGCACAGCACTAATACCCCTTCATTAGGGGACTCACCAGGGTTACCCCTTATTCCCTTTGTTGTTCATATTGACCACTGAGTCACTGGCCGTTCACATCAGGAATCACCCAGAAATCCAAGGCATGATGCTTGAAGGAGAACAACACAAAATACATCTATTCACAGACAATCTTGTCTTAGTAGTGGAATCCCTGAAGTCTAATCTGCAGGCACTCAATAAGATCAAATGCTTTAGCAAAGTGCCAGGAATCAAGTTCAGTATTTATAATTCAGAGTTCCTGGATGACAGGCATCCACCCAACCTGAGAGTGCCACAGTTTTTAGGACTACTTCTTTTCTGTGGTCCAAATGCAAAAATCAGGTATCTCTGTATTTTCACAATTCCTGATCACAGATCCCTCTATAAAGCCAACAATTCCAGGCTATTTAATGCTATCAACACCGCCCTGCACATAAACCTGCTGTTGCTATGTACATCTCATGAATGGGCAAAATCCAGTGATTAAATTAACATACTGCCCAGCTTGATGTATGTTTTTCAAGCCCTCCTGGGTCGGGTCCCGGAAGCTGAATTGAAGACACTACAGGGAGCCATTAACTGCTTACAATGTGTGGGAAAGAAAGCTGGGATGTCACAGAGGGTCTTCCAGGCCCATAGGAAATCATGGGACTGAGACTTCCAAACATTCAACCAGTTCTACTAAGCATTGGAATTTTGCATATTCTTTAGTCTCTGTACGAAGCAGCGAGGCACTAGATTCACATGGATGAAGCTGTCATAGGCCTGGCACACAGAGTAAGTCTGTGGCTGGCCAAAAGTGATAAACTTCTGGTATTCAACTTTGCCAATGATTTGCATCCTACGATGGAAAATGGGGATAGAGTTACTAGACAGACGGCACTGATGTAGTTTCCTGCCCTGTACATGCTGCTGTGGAGAATTCCAGACTTCTCTCCGGGGCTTAACAAGGAGAGTGTTGAGGTGAGGGAGAGAGAGAGCTGTGGAGTCCTTAGGGAGCTCTTTGAAAAGGGAGACAGCAAGACATATGAACAGTGTCGGAAGAACGTCAGGGTGGGAGAATTAGACAGGATGAGATACTGACACCTCTGACGCTGGGTAATGTATTCAACAAACCAAGAGGTAGCCATGCAATCCCTTACTGACAGAGAAGCTCTTCCCCTTACACCTCCCCAAAGGGGCTAATCTCTATAATTTACACCATGTTATCACAGTGAGTACCGAGGTGCTCTGGCCATACATGCGTCGATGGCCTATGATTTTGAAGCACAAGATTGATGGAAAAAAATGGATGTTCTGTGCCTATGTAAAAAGCGTTCAATGCAGGGAATTCTTTTATAACTGCATCACATTATAACACATAATGCCCAGAAGATGGAAGGGGCTCTGTACAAATACTTATGGATTGTGGTGGAGAGGATGTGGTCAGAAGGGAGATGTGATCCATGTGTGGTGGTCCTGCCCCCATCTGAAAATCTTTTGGAAAGAAATTCTTACCCGTGAGTGGGCTATTAATTAAGATGCTTGCTATGCCAAGAACTGGCCACAATATTACTCCACCTGTGTCCCACAGACTGTAAGTGCCTCACAAAATCTGTCTAGAGGATCAACATGTACATGATCCTAGCGGCAAAGCAGTCAATAGGCCAAAATGAAACAGGAGGAAGTCCAGATTAATCACGTTTAGGCGTGGAGGCTGTGGTCTCTCCTGGTAATGGAGAACTGATTTGGGAACATAGTGAACTGGGTAAGCATTTTTGTCCATCTTCCCTCCCACCTTCCTTGCAGTCCACCTGCTCTATTACAGTGCTGGTGGTTTGATGGATTAAAGACCCTTGTGGTCCCGCTGACTCCACCAGTGAGGTTTGCCCACTCCGATGGCACAATGGGCCAAAATGGCTGTAGGGGGGCGGACCGCCACATTTCCCACCAGGCCAATCACAATGTACCTTCCCACAGACTTAAGAGTGGTCATCAAGCCGTAACACCTGACTTGCCAGTTTAGTACGGAAAAAAGGCACAAACTCATGTTTACTCTCCTTCACAACCATGAACCCGATCTACCAGTTGGTGCACCTGATCCTGCTGATCGAGAATGAAGAAAATCAACACCGTCACAGACAGAATTGATGGTAAGCAACACCTTTACCTGTTCAATTACCACAGAACCGAAGTGCTGTAATCTTGTTTCAGAAAATCGTACTTGCAAGCAATAGCATACCAATCTGCAATGCATACGGCTGAAATGTTGATAGTGAAGTAATTTAAAGAAACACCTAAATCAGCACATTGGATATAAATATTTGGTGCAAGCTGCCTTCAAACAACATGGCAAACCAAAATATTTTTAAAAATACATATAGGTGTGCTTAAAAAAGTAAGAAAACTGTAACATTAAAACATACAACACACATTGGAAGAACTGCAATGTTACATGACGTACAAATTGCACCACACAAGCTGGAACATTTACCTTATTCATTAGCACTAAAATCAATGTCAGTTTCAATTTGGAAGTATCCAACATACACATCAATGGAACTTTGCCCTTTGTCTACTGCACGACTTGTACCATATCCCAATTCAATAGTCATAATACTTGATAAGGTGTAATTAATATGTTCTCAGATTGAGCAGGAATCAAGGTCAAACACACACACCTACACTTTTTGGAGAAACAAATGTTCAACATCAATTAGTTGGTGCATGTGGCACTTACTAGGTTGAAAACCTGCACCTACATCAAATGGCCATCACATATTATGGTAACCAGTGTATGCACGTATCCAACTCCATATTAGGGGCAATATTTTTGAAGGTCTTGCAACACTTTTGCGCTGCCATTGCATCACTTTTTGTCGCGCAGCGGTGGTGTAAACACTGCACCATTTTGTGCCATATTTACAAAGTGACACATCTGGGCAGATGCCTCACCTTGATAAGACCTGAGCCACATTATACCTGCGTCAGGTATAATGTATGCAGGGTGGGCGTTTCCCTGCAAGAAAGCCTCAAAGTAGTGTTGCAGTGCCATCTATGAGATTTCACTGCAACACTTCTAGGACACCAATGAGTCAAAACCTTACGCTTGCCTTATGGCAGGCTTAAGTGTGATGCAAGGTGATGCAGTGCCCTGGAGTTGTGTCATGCTGACGACACAACTTCCGCAATGCGTGACTTTTGCACCAACAGATACGTCAAGATTCCTGACATATCTGTCTTTCCATGTGACATGGAGCACCGGGCATTTAATAAGGCGCATCCATCTTTTCACAAAGTGGGCGCAGTGAACACTGTTGCATCGCTGTGTTGTTGCGGTGAAGCAAAAGTTTTCATAAGTGAGGCCCTAACTAATCTAGCAAGAGTACATGCCACCATAATAAAGAAAAAGGAGTACTTTACATTTTAGTTAGAAGTATTGCTAGGAAGCAAACAATTGTGAATTACCATTATTGACATGACAAACTTGGTGACAATAAAACAATATATTTATTTTCAAAGCTGAGATGATTCTCTCAGAAATGATTTGGCAAACTGCCAGTCCAAATAAGTAAAATGTCTCTTGCACTCCTGTGCACTGGCACAACAACTTGCCTTCAAAGGGACTGCCATGGGACCCCCTCAGGAAGGGGCATCTATTTTGCAGAGCAGGCACCTCTAGATCCTACATGGGAGACGGTTAGCAGGGTTTGGCAGGGGAGGTTTTGGGCCTGGGAAGGGAAGCAGGGGTTGGGTTTTGTCAGGGGAGCCTTTTGCCTTTATTTCTCAAAATGCTGCCCTCGGGGGGGAAGGGTAGGCTTGGGGTTTGGCAGTGGAGTTTTCTGCCTTTTTCTTTTCTGATCGTTTGGGTTTGGAAGGGGAGCAGGTAGGTTTGGTTTTTTGAAGGGAGAGTTTCTGTTTTATGAGGACAGTCTCAGGAGGGGGAGACTTTAGTTTTAATTTGGGAGGGGGTTTGTGACGTGGAGGGCATTATGGAAAGGACAAAGAGGACATTCTCTCAGGTAATATGGGTGGGATGTTTGGGAGGGGTTGAGGTTTGGGAGGAGTGGATATGTCTGCTATGTGTGTAGAGGGTGCAGGGGCCTGTGGGTCTGGTATATGTGCTGAGTGTTTTGTAGTTTGTCATTTCCTAGGTGTGTGTTGTGTGAATGAGCATTGGCATTTGTGTGTCTGCGGCATGCTTTCTAGTGTGTGTGGATGTGTGTGGTGAGGAGGTGAAGGGTAATAGTGTGGTACATAAAGAGGGGGTGGTGCATGTGTGTGTTGTTTGCTGCAGTGATTGTGAGGGATGTGTCTGTGGTGGTGTGCGCACTGTCAGTGAGTTTGTCAGCCGAGGGGTTGGCGAGTGTGTCGGTGGTGGTGTGTTTGCTGTCGGTGGGTGTGTCAGTGGAGGGGGTGGTGAGTGTGTCTTTGGTGATGGGTGTGGTGGATGCATTTTTGTCAGTGTGCCTGTTTCTTTCGTTTTTTCCTGTGTGTGTGTATGCAGCTTGGGTCTGTTTAGGTGTCTGCATGTAAATGTTTGCATATGCTTTGGACAGGGCGGGGCATGAAAAAAGAGGATGGGGCAGGGATGAGAGGTGGGGCAGGAGGTTGGGCAGGTTCTAAGGTTGTGATCAGGGAGGAGTCCAGTGCCCAATGCAACTGCTGTAGTACAGTCATACCACTTTGAATGCCTTCCAGGAAAGCTGAATGTTGCTGCATCTGTTAGCTAAGCCCCCTGGGTCAGATTCAGCAGGCCTGTCTGCCCTACAACGATCGCCAACAGCCTCCTCACTGAGTGCAGCCAGGGTGACAGAGGCATGGGGTGTTGGCTGGGGCAAAGGAGAGTGCACTCTTTTTAGGAGTGCGGGGATGGCCAGATGGAGGAGCAGCATGAAGGGTGGAGATGGGAGTTGGGGTGGGAGACCAGGATGCAGGTGTAACACTTCCAGGCAGTTGCACAACCACTAGGGAATGCTCATAGGTGGAGGCCTCTAAAGAAGATGTGCTAGGGCTGCAGATATCCCCAGCACTCCCCTCACCCTCCATGAGACTAGATACCTCGCTGTCGTTGGTGTTGGCAAAAACAGAACCGCAGGAGTTAGCTGATACCCTGCCTTGTTGGCCAAGCTCTCCCTCACCTTCTGCCAAAGTAGCTGTAGCTCATTGTATCTGTGTAAATGGAACTAATCATGAACTTAGATCACAACATATTTAACAACATTTCAAATTACATCTGCTTCTGGCTCTCCAACAGTGTTTAGACATTATCATAACCACATGCATGTAGGCAACATTTCTTAAGTCTTAAGTGTGTATGAAAATGACTTTAAAAAGGTGACATCTGGAACATCCACTGTATCATGATTGCATTTTATGGTATGTCACCTGTATTAGGGCTAAGCATAGATAATTCACAATAGGAAAGCATCATCACACCTGACAAATGAAAAACAAGGGGCCTGTTTAAGTACAACTGTCCCTCTCACAACCAAACAAACACTCATAAGTTTAGGCAGGCATGTGTCTGCTGAAACCAGTCCATTGGTGGTGAATACAAAGCCGGTTGTATTCATTTCCATAATTCATGTAATAAACACTTTTTCGTACACCTTGTGCCAAACTTACACCTTCCAAAACTCTTCTGCATTTGACATGTGTCAACCTTCATGTAGATGTCAAAAATAGTTGCTGTAACCAAAAAATAGTTAGTTAAGATGTTCAACACTGCAACATTCCCCCTTGCTGCTGCCGTTGGGCTCCCAACTGCCCATAAAGTGCCGGATAGGCCACCACAAGAATGCAGGCCATTAGAGAGGTTAGCCTACAGTGCAAACACTTCCCCCTGAGGACTGGCTGAGCTGGACTTCTGTGGACTTTTAGGTCCTCCCACCTCTTCCTTGTCGTGATCACTCAGCAGGGGCTGGGGGTGAAGGAGTTAATCGCATCCACACATAGGGCTTCCCTCCCTTGTGTGTATAATGCTGTGTCTCGTAAGAATCTGACACCACCATTAGGCGGTTGGTGCCCGATAAACTACAAGTCCCAGATTCCCATGGCACGCATGGCAGGAATGAGGATTAGGTACCGACTGGAAGTCCGGTTCTATAAAGCCCCTCACCTTCCTGGGGTCGGGGCTTGACAATCTTGTTGTTTTTTAGAGTTCCTGGCCACAAAAGGGCATTCCCCGTTGGAGTATGTGCCCGTGTAAGAGATTTCCCCACTGGAAATCTGGCCCGTGGAAGAGTGTTCCCCGCTGGAGTTCGGAGACTTAGAATCTGCTGACGGTCTCTCCTGCTCCCGACGCTTACTGCAAAGCCTCTAAGGTGTTCCTCGTTTTTCGACGCCTTACGGACTATGATCATCAGGTATCGTAGCCCCGAAGCCGGGAGTGAAGCACAGGAGTGCTCCTCACGCATCCGTGATGTTTGTTTATTTAAGCCCTGCTCCGTAGCTCTCTACAGTCAGGAGAGCGTGGGCAGTTTCAAAGAACTCACAATGCTGTGCTCCTAACAGCGGATGGGTGCAGATACTGCTGTGCCATTAACAGCCTATATTTACACTAAGGGTGATCTTTACCTTACATTGTGAGGGAGCAGTGTCACGACTCATGGCTCTTGTAATTACCTTTATTTCTGGATTGTAACATTGTGACAAGTGTACACTACCTGTGCATTATCTATGTGACTCTATTCGTGACATTTGCTCTTATTTGTATAGTACCTTTAGAGATCGAGACTACTCTCAGATCCTGAGCTTCCAATGTCTGTCTAATGTTTGTGGTCTCTCAAAAAGGATTATTGTTTCATTATTCGCTCTGAGTATTGCTGCATAAGTGTTTGTGAGTATACAAAACAGTTGTGAATTCTGTCATATTGGTATGTGTTCTACTCCCTGTATTACCTCTCACACATCTCTCTTCTCTTTCGTATGCAGCACTTACCTGTGGGGTGGCTTCTGAAGACGTACCAAAATCTTAGACCAGACTTAGGTATAAGAAGACACCATCCTAGCAGCAGTGTTTGTTGTTTTATCCACTTCCCTTTTCCTGGAGTGTTCCCTCGCATAACAGTGTATCATTACTCTGTGTGGGGTTGCGCTCAGGGGAGTAGGGCGGCTTCTCTACACTCCTTCATCCCCGCTGGTAGCTTTAAAGGTTAGTGGCATTACTTGTTTTGCGCTGCTGACAGATCCTGACAGATTGTCAAGCCCAAGACTGTTGGCCAGCCTGGACGATGAATATCAACACGGTTTTGTCCTCTCTCTTAGAGAGCATTACGTCTCTTCAACTAGAAGTACAAACCTCCCAATCAGAAAACCAAGAGTTACGGAAAGAGATAGGCATGTTACGTCAAGAAGTAGCAGGCCTGTCCAGAAAAGGCAAACCCGGTAGCACAGGGACGGGAGCTTACATTAAGGATTGGACCCTACCTACTCCAGTACATACCATGCATACACCCTCTAATAGTAAGATGCAGGGAACAGGGTTCTTTTTTACGGCAGAAGCATCCCCTCATTCTTCTGAGCCTTCTCCCACTATGCAAGTAGTACAGAATATTGGAATCCCATTGTCGCCTCCTGAACGCTTTTTGGGGGATCCAAAGAAATGTGAAATCTTTCTGAGCCAATGCAGGTTGCACTTCCTGTGTAAGCCTGCGGTTTTCTAGGAGGAACAAGCTAAAACAGTTTTCGTGATGTCCTATATGGAGGTAATGCCGCAAGCTGAACTATCCCGCTGATTGAGCCAGATGACTCCGTCCTGCACAACTTCTCGAACTTTTGTCTAGAAATGAGAAAGTTGTTTGACCGCAAATCACATGTGATGACTCTGGATCGAGAATTGATAACCCTAAGACAAGGATCCAAAGATTTGTTCACTTATATGACAACGTTTAACCGACTCGTAGTAGAAACTGATTGGCCCCATGAGAAACGCACCACTGTTTTACCAGGGAATGCGCGGGGAATTAAAAGACGTCCTGTCTCAAGTGTTCCAGCTACCCCAGTCCTGCGAAGAGATGATCGATCTCAAAGTGCAACTGGACCACCGACTACAGGAATGAAAAGGGGACAGAACTCAGGGGGAGAATCTATTTTACCTACCCAGGCCTAAACCAGTAACCGAAGAACATGCCGAAGCAGCAGAAGCAACCAAAACCATGCAAATCAGTGGAATTCGGGGGTCCTCTTACAGCTGAAGAAAAAGCAAAGAGACGGAAATTAAAGTTCTGTCTTTATTGCGGAAAGAGTGAGCACTTCATCAAGGAATGCCGCGCCCGGGCTCAACTTCCGGAAAGACAGAGCACCCAACGGATGCAAGCAGTGATACTTCAACAATTGGAGAGGACAGAGGCGGCGGAAAACTGAAGAGCCCGAAGATCTCTGGCTCAGGTGGCTGACAAGAAGCGATATCTTCAGTAATAGCCAATACTATACAAACTTTCATAGCACATCTGAACGTATATGTCACACTATGGATTACAAAAGAAACACCCTTAAAAATGCCTGCCTTACAGGACTCTGGAGCAAATGGGAATTTTATAGACCAGAAGTACGCACAGAACATCGGTGATCCGTTTGAGAAAAAGGAGTCCCCCGAACCCGTGAAGGCAGTAGATGGGATGGCACTGACGTCAGGACCAGTGAGATACCATACCATTCCCATAGTGATGCAGTTTGGTGAAGACCACTTCGAGACCATTCAATTTGACCTAATAGATGCCCCACATTTCCGTCTTATCCTAGGCATACCATGGTTAACCCTGCATGATCCTACCATCCGGTGGGTAGCCCGTACCATTTCCTTGAACTCCAGTTTATGTAGAGAACATTGCGCCAAGCAACACGTACTCCAGGAAGGAACCCGCGGTACGCAGGCTGGTCTTTTGGCAACTGGGTGTGAGGAATTCCAGTACTGCTGTTCCACCACATTGCCTGGGATCTATGAAAAATACAAACCACTATTTGACAAACAGAAAACTACCCAGTTGCCGCCTCATCAGATATACATTTGTGGCATTGATTTGATGCCTGGAGCCGCTAACCTGTGTAGTAGGGTCTATGCCCTCACCAAGCCGGAGACACAGTAACTGAAGAACTACCTGGAAGAAAGTCTTGCATCCGGCTTCATCAGGCATTCCTCATCGCCTGCCTCTTCCCCTCTCTTCTTCATTCCCAAGAAGGATTGTGCTGATCTTCGGACCTGTATAGACTACAGAGCTATCAACAGGGTTACCATAAAAAAAACAACACCCTCTACTACTCATACCTGTACTTCTGGGCCAGCTTAAGGGTGCTCAGCTCTTCATGAGCGATGAGTGGAAGACAGCCCTTCCAAACTAAATTCGGAGTATACGAATACCAAGTGATGCCCTTCGGGCTGTGCAACACCCCTGCTGCTTTCCAATATTTTATCGACGAGGTACTTCGTAGTTTTCTGGAGAAATTCTGCATTGTCAATCTCAATGACTGTCTTATCTATTCATCGACCCCCCCCAAGAACATGTTACCCATGTGAAGGCAGTGCTGGACTGACTCCAATAACATTCATTATACGCTAAGCTGGAGAAATGCCTTTTCCATGTCGAAGAAGTCAGCTTCATGGGCTATGTAATAAACGCACAAGGATTTCAGATGGATACTGGCAATGTCAAAGCGATTACGCAATGGAAGGCTCCTCATAATGCTAAATCTGTAGAGAGCTTCCTGGGTTTTGCTAACTTCTACCAGCGCTTCATCAAAGATCATACATCCAATAACAAGCTTGTTGAGAAAGAATGCTCTCTTTGTATGGAGCAACGAAGCAGACCGATCGTTCCAAACCATGAAAGAACCATTCACTCAGGCTCCCATCATGTGACATCCTGACTCACAACCACCCTTTATCGCTGAGACGGATGCCTCTCAGTATGCCTTAGGGGGAGTTTTGTCGCAACGACATCCAGACACAGGACAGCTGCATCCCGTGGCTTATTACTCAAAGAAACTCACCCCCTGTGAAGTGAACTACTCCATCACCGACAAAGAGTTGCTAGCTATAAAAAGGGCCTGTGAAGAGTGGAGGCATTACTTACTAGGAGCGCATCATACCGTTGAGATATATACAGACCACCGCAATCTGTTATTTCTAAAAACTGCCAGATCCTTGACGACAACCTGATGGTGATGGTCCCTCTTTTTTTCTGATTTTGATTTCGTTATAAAGTATCGACCTTGTCCCCAAAATGGAAAGGCAGATGCCCTCTCCCATATCGAAGAACCCAAAGGAGAGACACAGGATAATATTTCTGAGCTGCCCCCAATCCTCCCCAAAACAGCATTCCAATGCAAGACCCTCGCATTGATTACATCAAAAGACTTCATAGAGGAAGTAAAAGTGTCCTTGGCAGAAGTGAACGTTCTGGCCTGGAAACAAGAAGACCCCGAACACAGAACAGAAAACGGGAATCTACTGTACCATTATCACGCATTATATATACCGGATACTGCCTTACAACTACAAGTACTGGCTTGGGCTTGTGGCGCTAGATGGTGCACATCCAAGATGGCCGCACACCTGTGAGGCTCCGGAAGCTTGGCGATATAATCCGGCGTTTCTCCTCATATCTACACAGCTATAATTGAGATTTAACACTGTTTACCTGCTTGTTAGACCGCCCAGTCACACTGGGGCAAACAACGCGGCTCTCGCACATTTCGGCGCTCACCAATGGGACTTTTCCATGCTGCGGGAGAAACTGCAGGCACCATAACTAGAGACTTGGTCGGCTGCTGCACCTACTCGAGCCCCGGGGATCCCACGTGGAGTTAGGCCTGACCCTCAATGGACCCATGCCGGAGATCCCCTCCCGCACACCAGCCTCCTCTACATTGATGTGCTCCCTGCCGCGCTATAGGCGCTTTCAATTCCAGGACGCCTGTGTTTTGTACTCGGCGGGGAGAAGGTGCGACAATCGCTGGCTGCTGGCATTCCTCCTCAGTGGAGGATGCACCATCTATCCACCTTACATGGCTGTGGCAGGTGCGAGAGCAGAGGTGTGTGGCGAACCCTCCTGCCACCAGGGATATTACCGCCTTACATCCCATGTTATCTCTCCTTCATTTGGGGCCTGCCGCGCAACGCACCAACCCAAGGGACAACTCGGCGAGGGTATGCCTGACATCTGTTGTCCTTGCACAGGCCCTTTATAATTGGCTTGAACAACCTTTGCCCTGCTTCGGAGATACTGCAGCAGCTGCCCTCCCTATCCATGCTCCTCCTGCGAAACCCTGCATGACAACTTCTTTGCGGCGGGGAACTGGCAGCACTGCTGTTTACATTGAGCCCACACCAAGGTCTGCCTGTCTCCAGACGTCGGTGAGCAGACACTTTACGCCTCACCAAGACTGCCTCACACCTCCTGCTTTTAGGTACTCGCTCATCACTCCTTATGGCGCACTTTTGTCTGGAGCATCTGTTATCTTGAGCGGTGACCATCCACGCTGTGGCTCATTCTGAACTGCGCTGACTGGGCGAGAGTCTGCACGATGTTACCTGCCTCCAGGCGGTGGATCCTTTTTTTTCCCGCCACTGAGCTCCTCTACGATACTCTAGATCCTGGTGATACCCCTCTCCCCTGTCCTGTTGTGCTGCTGCCCATGCCTGCAACGCTGACATTATGCCCAATTTGGAGATTGGGCGACAGCTACCCACTCATGACCTTTGATGCCAAAAAGGCCATAACCTGATCAGCCTCTGCGGACACTGAACCTGCTAATATGGATCAAGCGCAAGCACCCTCCCAATCTTCTGTAGATGACGGTAAGACGTTGCTTCTAGCTGTCCAGCATAGTCTAACAGATCTGTCTGGGAAGATGGATACAATGAATAATCGTCTGGACTTTCTAGTACAAAAAGTAGACAAGCACGATGGGCAATTGAAAGAGGCTGAACGCAGTATTTCTGAGAATGAAGATACCACTTCTCAGATGCAAGCCCAGGTAACGCAAATGGACCAGTTACTGAAAGTCATTGCGGCTAAGAATAAAGACATTGAAGCCAGGAGCCGCCGCAATAACGTTCGTATAATAGGGATACCGGAGAGTACGAATACAGGGCACATGGAGGACTACATTGAGCGTCTTCTAAAGGGCTCCTTTGATGCAAATGCTTACTCGCCCCATCTAGTGGTTGAACGCACACACCGCTCCCTGGGGCCAAGGCCTCCGCCGGGCGAAGCCCCGAGACCCATCATTGTCCGGCTTCTTAACTACCGGGACCGTGATGTTGCACTACAGAAGGCCCGTGAACTAAAACCACTGCAATTCGAAGGGAACACATTCACCATTTATCCAGATTTCACTATGGCGGATTAGGAGGCACGCCGGAAATTTCTCACTGTCAAGCAGAAACTTCGCAAGGCTCAAATAGAGTATGCTCTCCTTTATCCTGCGAGGCTTTGGATTGCACATGATGGCAAACATATCTGCTGCACGAATCCGAGACAACAGGATGATTTTCTAAAAACTGTCTCGAAGCGTTCGCCACACCGCGACTGCACCTCCAGATCTCCTTCACCATTCAAGGGCTGAGTGGGAACAGGATGACACATGCAGTGATCGCCCGTCGCAATCTCCACTCGCCCTTGCTGAACTGTGCCATAACGCAACGAGATGCTGGTACCCTACGCATCATTCACCTCTCTCTGATGGGACCCGCGTCAACCCCCTCCGGATGGTCCTGCACTCCTGCAGAATGGTCACGGACAGATAAGTGCCCCAGGGGCTTTGACCATTGATGGTGATATAAATGCATGCTCCCACTTGCCTTATTTTACTGTTGGTAGATCTAACTAATACATCGCCGAGCACCCCTTCCCCCGCATCGCTCTACTCTGCCAAATGGGTTGATACCCGGGGACTGCAATGCAGTTAGAGTTGGGACACAGGATGAGATTACTGCCCCCTTTGTGCCCCCACCCCATGGGAGATCCCCCATGCTATTTTTATCTTTGGGTTATTGTTGTGTTTTTCCTTTTCTCTGCTGGTCTTATCTGACCAAAGAAAGTAGGATGAGACCTTGGGAGTTATTGGGTGGGCAACACTATGCCGGCACACTTGGGGTGCCATTGTGGGTGGGGTGGAATGGATGTTAGCAGTCTGTTCTGATGCTAGCTCATTGTGGGGTTTTTTGGGGGAAGGGATGGGATGGGAATGTTCTTTATTGTCACATATCTGACAACTGCAGCTCAACATGCTAATTCTTATGTGAATGGACACATTACCTTTCGACAACAACATGCTCGCCATACAATCTCCTCACGTCTGCTATGACAGCACAAACTGACCACACTTGCATCAAATTAATCACATGGAATGTCAGGGGTCACTGTGACCCTCATAAACGGAGACAAATACTAGCGTATTTAAATAGGCACCACATACAAATCGCTATGCTCCAAGAAACACACATGGACCCTCAACGCCCTTCCTGCTACGGCAGTAAATGGGCCCCTCACGAGTGTTCTCCTCCTACTCAACATACTCACGTGGCATGCTTATATTAGTTAAGAGAAATACACCATTCATATTGGGTGGCACATACAGCGACCCCGCTGGCCACAGCTGCATACTCTGGGGTCCATTGGGCACACAATCGGTCACCTTAGCACGTAGCTATGGTCCTAACTTGGACGACCCCGATTATTTCACCACTCTCTGGGGACACAGACTTAAAATAGGCTCCACGCATTTCATATGGGGTGGACGTTTTAGCACAGCTATATGCCCGACCATGGACCATTCCAAACCCCTTCCTCATCATTTTACCAACACTCGAGAGGCCTTGTCAGGGCTGCTTGCGGAATACGGCCTGGTGGATGCGTGGCGTTATGTACACCCCACTGATAGGGAAGGCACTTTCTATACAACAGGGCACGCAACCTGGTCTCGGTTAGATTACTGGGTCTGCTCAAGTGGAGTGACCCCCTAGATTCAATCTGTTGAACACTTGGCTCGCATATACTCCGATCATGCACCGGTGTACCTAGAAATAACTCCCCCTAACTCAATCGCTACCCCACGTTGCTGGAGGCTAGTGCCGGAAGTGCTTCTGGATACTGTCTTTCAAACTGAACTAGGGGAAGAAATTTCTTTACCAGGAATAAGGGCTCTGTCGACCAGGTGGGCACGCTTTGGGAGGCTATTAAAGTCACTGTCAGGGACATATGCATGTCCAAAAGCTTTGGGGTGCCCCGTGACATCAGGAGAAACTTGTGCCGCCTAGAGACCGAGATCAAACAGCTTGAAACGGACATGTGCAATGCTAATTCGGGTGTCCAGCGAGCCACGCTCCGTGAAAAGCTCACAGACTACACTGCTACTTCAGACCGTGAGGTGAAGTTCAGAGGCAAATATTTCATTGCTCGTCGCTACGGAGAGGGCGAGAGACCTGGCCGAGCATTGGCGAATACTATTAGGCAACCTCGTTTTTTCAGCTATATCTTAGATGTGATAGATGGTGAGGGGATACGCCATAGGGATAGTCTTCTTGACATATTAAACACATTTGCTGCTTACTTACAGACCTATATAGTTTGCAACACACCTCCCCCCGACTTTACTCCCTACTTAGAAGACATAGCTCTTGGATGTCTAGGTGACTCACAGCGTGACTTTTTAGCAGCACCATTTGAAGATGATGAGCTGCGGGAAGCCATCATGCAAATGAATTCTGGGAAAGCGCCGGGATTTGATGGCCTTCCCATTGATTTTGATAAATCTTACATCGATCAGTTGCTCCCAGTCTTGAAAGAGGTCTTGTTTAGAGCACAGGAGACACAAATCCCACCTGCCTCGATGAGAGAGGTGCTAATTACATCATTATTAAAACTGGGCAAACCTGCAGACCGCTGTGAGTCTTACAGGCCACTCTCTCTCATAAACACAGATGCAAAAATACTTGCTAAATTGCTAGCGAACCATCTCAGCCTACTGATGGAAAAACTGGTCCTCTCAGACCAGGCCGGGTTTATTCCTGGAAGACCTACTTCTCATAATCTTAGGATACTATTCTCCATCTTGCAGGCAGTAGATCCCAAACTAGCACTGGTGGCTGTGTTTCTGGACGCCTCTAAAGCCTTTGATTCAGTGGAGTGGGACTATCTTTTTACCATTTTACAATGTATGGGACTCCCCATATGCTTTCTATCATGGGTCCGGCTCCGCTACACCTCACCAACGGTGAAAGTTTTGATCAATGGACACACCTCACCCTCGATCTCTCTATCCTGAGGCACTCGTCAGGGGTGCCCACACTCTCCCATTCTTTTTGTCTTAGTAATGGAACCATTGGCAGCCAAGATCAGGCAACACTATCATCACATAGGCCTCCCATGCTTCCTCCGTCCCATTCTCATCTCTCTTTATGCTGATGATGTCACCCTCTACATTAAGGACCCACGCCAAAATCTTAACCCGCTACTGCGCGAGTTCGTTAAATTCGGAGGCCAATCAGGTATCCACATTAACTGGTCCAAATCACAGATATTCCCATTCACCGGCTCTGCTACTCCTTTTGAAACAGATTTTCCCATTGAGTGGTGTGATGAGGATGCTAAATACTTGGGGATCCGTGTCGCGGCGGATCGAGATGAACTAATGCGGCTCAATTATGGATGTGCAATGGAGCATGTCACAGGCTGCATCAATCAATGGATTGCCCTTTCTTTAACGATGGCAGGTCGCATATCCCTCATCAAAGTGGTACTTCTCCACAAATTCTTGTATAAATTCCTTAATATTCCCTACGACCCCGGATGACATTTTTTCGCCTCCCTCCAAACGGAATTGATTACATTGGCATGGGGCGGTAAACAGCCACGCATTCAGTGGGACACGCTAATGCGGCCTTACGCACACGGAGGCTTCGACATACCTAACTTTGAATTATACTATATATGCTCTCAGGCACACTATGCCCATTTTTGGTTTCATCCACCCCGCTATACTCCGCATGTCGCCACTGAACATTGGCTTGCAGATCCAGACTCACTAGATGGCGACCTCCTTTCTAACGTCGAGCCCCGAGGGCGATGCCCCACTTCCGTAGACTGTACGGTAAAAGCCTGGTCTCGCATTCTAGACCGCACACACGAGCCCTGCCTATACTCCCCCTTCTACCACTTACCTATCCTCCAGAGGTGTCACTATTACAAGAAGGTTTATTTAAGAAAGTTGCGCGTACACAAAATATTCACTGATGGGGAGACCTATATGTTAATGGTACATTTCGTACTCTCCAACAACTATGCCCTGACCCCCCACCATCTACCATGGAAACCTTTTTATATGCCTGCCTTCATCATGGCATTCAAGCCTGTACCCCCACATACCCTCTGAGCCCGCAACGCTGGCCCCTCTGCACTACGTCCTACCCACGTCCAATGCCTCACACTTGGTGTCCACACTCTACCACACTCTGTATATAGATGCTGACTATCCCCCATGTGCAGCTTGTGCTAAATGGGCGGCGGAGCTGGGACCGGACCTCACTGACGCACAATGGTTATTCTGCTGCAAGCAGACGGAGCAGGTCTCCTCCAATAGCACACTCCGAATTATCCACTATAGATTCCTACATCGCAGCTACTATACTCCGGTTAGACTCTATAATTTTGGGTTGTGGGACACAAACAGATGCAATAGGTGTAAAGCAGAACATGCTGATTTCATGCACCTTGCTTGGGAATGTCCAGAAGTACTTACCTATTGGCATCAGGTCCTCACGGCTCTGGACTCTATGACTTCCATGCCTATCTCCCGATCACTACTTATAACTCTTCTAGGGTACACTGAACACATCCCTGCCAAGGATTGAAAATCTGTGTCCTTTTGTCTTGTACTGGCTAAGCGGCGAGTGGCCTGCAGATGGGGTCGGGGATGAGTGCCCAAATTTAAAGATTGGCTGGGA
Organism: Triturus cristatus; assembly: GCF_964204655.1. Lineage (NCBI taxonomy): Eukaryota > Metazoa > Chordata > Amphibia > Caudata > Salamandridae > Triturus > Triturus cristatus. Next base: position 873,589,769 of record NC_140590.1, read on the forward strand.
GACATGATTCTCTGGCAGGACCAACTCTGCACTTATGCTGAACTACTCCCTCGTTCCTCACATCATCACGACATTTGGGGCCACTACAGACATATTTGCTGGAACATCCTGTCAATGCCACAGACGGGCCATGAGGCCTGGTCTCATTACCCCTGGGTTTGCTCAAGCCAACATATGTTGTGGCCTCCTCTTGTGCTAACCCTGTAGGACATGCCAATTTTAGAGATCTACGATCATTCCCCCTGACATTCCGAATATGCTGTAATTTGCTACGGCGACTATGTGAATTTTCCCTTTTTTTAATTGATTTTTTCTTGTGTCTCTTTATTGTCCCCTGGTAATGTATACTTGTCCTCACTTATTGATCATATTTACTCCTGCTGATACATCTCATCTGATTTATGATATTTCATATCTGTTCATGTTATTGATGTATGTTCAATACATCTGCTGATATTTTGATTGTATGTCATTGACGGAAAGTTAAAAAAGTAAATCATTTTTTTTTTTTAAGTACTGGCTTGGGCTCATGATTCGGCAATAGGAGGGCATCTGGGGGAATATAAAACCATTTCCTGCATCGAGCGTTCTTTCTGGTGGCCCACGTTATGGAAAGATGCCAGGGAGTGCTTCAAGAACTGTGCTGTATGTGCACAAGGGAAATCCAGTCACACGAAACCTACAGGGTTGTTGCGTCCGTTACCCATTCCTCCTCGCCCTTGGCACACTGTGTCTATGGATTTCATTGTGGAAATGCCCCCAAGTGAAGGGTATACCACTATCCTGGTTGTAATAGACCACCTGACGAAGATGGGGCCCTTTATTCCATTGAAACACCTGTCCACCTCTTTGGAATTGGCTGTCGTTTTCTTCCAGCACATAGTGCGGGCTCACGGAATTCCCTGTGTTGTCATCACCGACAACGGAACTCAGTTTACCTCTCGCTTTTGGAGGGCTCTTTGCGAAACCATGAGGGTGGAAGCCAGATTGTATACCAGTTATCACCCTCAGACGGATGGAATAACAGAACGTCTCATCCAGACGTTGGAACAGTACCTACGCTGCTTTACCCTGAAGAACGCCACGGACTGGTACACGTTAATCTGGATAGCAGAGTTCGCCTACAATAATGCGGAACATTCTACGTTGGGCTGTTCTTGCCTGTATGGGCACCATCCAAATATGCTTCCTTTTGAATGGCCTATAGCTTCCAATCACCCTACCATACATGAACACCATGCCCATCTCAGAGCAGTGTTAATCGACGCCAAACATCATTTGACTACAGCACAGGAAGTGCAGAAACATTTCACTGATAGGAAGCGGGCTCAGGAACCCAACTACCTTGTGGGGGATAAGGTGTGTTTCGCCACCAAGAATCTACATCTCAAGGGGGTAGACAAACTGCAACCTAAGTATGTAGGCCCCTATAGTGTTGAGAAGGTCATTAATCCAGTTGAATGAAGTTATCCTTACCCCAGTCATGGCACATACACCCTGTCTTTCACGTGTCTCTACTCCGTCCCTGTCCAGTAAGTAAAAGATTACAGGCGAGACCCCAGCCCTTGGCAATGGCCCAGGACGATTATGAGGTGCAGGAGCTTCTGGACTCCCGACTAGTGAGAGGGCGGGTGCAGTATCTGGTGGATTGGAAAGGGTTTGGGGTTGAGGATAGAACCTCAGAACCAGTGCACAACCTCCAATGTCCCCTTCTGTTGGAACGCTTTCACACCCTACATTCAGGCAAGCCTGGGTGACCCATGAGTTGTCGGTCCTTGAGAGGGGGTTCTGTTGTGATTTCTTAGCGGGGGCTGGGGGTGAAGGGGTTAATCGCATCCACACATAGGGCTTCCCTCCCATTTGTGTATAATGCTGTGTCTGATAGGAATCTGGCACCAGCATTAGGTCGTTGGCGCACGATAAACTGAGAGTCCCAGAATCCCTTGGGATGCATGGCAGGAATGAGGATCTGGCGCCGACTCAAAGTCCGGTTCTATAAAGGCCCTCCCCTTCCTGGGGTCGGGGCTTGACAATCTTGCTGTTTTCCAGAGTTCCTGGCTGCAAATGGGCGTTTCCCGTTGGACAACATGCCAGTGTAAGAGATTTCCCCGCTGGAGTTCTAGCCCATGGAAGAGTGTTCCCCGCTGGAGTTCGGAGACCTTGAATCTGCTGACTGTCTCTCCTGCTCCTGACGGTTATTGCAAAGCCTCTAAGGGGTTCCTTGTTCTTCGACTCCTTACGGACTACCATCACCAGGTATCATAGCCTGAGGCCGGGAGTGAAGCGCAGGAACGCTCCTCCAGCATCCGTGGCATTTGTTTATTTAAGCCCTGCTGCGTAGCTTTCTACAATCAGGAGAGCATGGGCAGTTTCAGAGCACTCACTATGCCTTGTTCTTAACAGCGGATGGGTGCAGATACCGCTGTGCCCTTAACAGCCTATATTTACGCTAAGGGTGATCTTTGCCTTACACTGTGAGGGAGCAGTGTCACGACTCATGGTTCTTGTAAGGGATCAATTACCTTTGTTTGTGGATTGTAACATTGTGACAAGTGTACGCTACCTGTGCATTATCTATGTGACTCTATTCATGGGATTTGCTCTTATCTTCATAGTATCTTTGGAGTTCGAGATTACTCTCAGAACCTGAGCTTCCAATGTCTCTCTAATGTTTGTGGTCTCCCAAAAAGGATTATTGTTTTATGTTTTGCTCTGTGTATTGCTGCAGTTGTGTGTTCTGTCATATTGGCATGTGTCCTAATCCCTGTACTACCTCTCACACATTTCTCTACTCTTTTGAATGAAGCACTTACCTGTGGGGTAGCTTCTGAAGATGTACCGAAATCCTAGACCAGACTTAGGTATAAGAAGACACCATCCTAGTAGCAGTGTTTGTTGTTTTATCCACTTCCCTTTTCCCCAGAGTGATCCTTTGCATAGCAGTGTATCATTACTCTGTGTGTGGTTGCTCTCAAGGGAGTAGTGGGGCTTCTCTACACTCCTTCGTCTTCCCTGGTAGCTTTAAAGGTTAGTGGCATTACTTGTTTTGCATTGCTGACAGATCCAGACATTGCTGCAGTGAATGCTGCGCCGCTTGTATACCCCCAGGGTCTGCATCTTCCTAGCGATGGCCTTCCAGATTTCCCACTTCTAATAGGCGGAGCATGTATGGATACAAGAAAAGAAAGTAAAAAGAATGGGTTTGTAAGTTTTTGTTTGTCTAAAGTGATGCCACACAATTTCTCTACACTATCCCAAGCATGACTCATAAGTTATCATACCACATGTGCATCTTCACATGCTGACCAAAACAAATATCTAAATGCCCATTTTTGAAGTGACCTGTTGACTACCCTCATCCCTTATCACTTCCTACACGCACAAATCCAGCACAGTGACATTACGTAGGCCAGAGTCCCCTGCAATTTCATTGATGTGATCTAACTCATATCACTGAAACACATTGTGAGCTATTCAAAGGCAAGCAGCTTGCATTATGAAAGGACTGCCAACAATGTCAGTGAGCATGTGTTTTTTGGGATGTATGAACTAGGCCTGGGCGGTGAACTCTGCTCCGTTTGCGGAGTTTGTGGATTTTCTGCACTCCGTGCTCGTGAGTTTTTTCCCCTCTCATGCTCGCAAACAAAGTTAGCGAGCACGAGCTGCCGCTTGGGAAGAATTTCTACCCGAGCGGCAGGAAGACCAGCGCAAACAGCTGTTCGCACTACACTCTGCCACTTGCAGAACTTCAAGGAGTTTTTTTGTAACTTTGCAGAGTTCCACATAGCAAAACTCAGCGAACTACACCCAGGCTTAGTATGAACATATGTACCTGTGGATGAGCTAACATTGTATGGATGACAGTTAGTGTGACAAAATCTCATGGCACAGGACACACTTTTTCCCATTTGTGGTACTGTTACATGGGCGAACACATAAGCATACATTTGTATGTCTATTTGTTTTGGGGGAATGTGACGGAGCAGAAAATTATTCCATTTTAGGGAAGTGTTTGATATAATTTCTTCTGCACCATACATTTCCCCATATCAAATGGACCTACTGTTGTTAGTTTATGTCAATCATATAGCAGTAAAAAAAGGGCGAAGTGCTGCCGGTACCATGGAATCGGTGTGCACAGCATATGAATTTATCCAACAACATAAATTGAATTTTTCACTTTTTATAAAACTATTAGTAATACAAAGACCAATCCTGTCCTTGTAAACCTAAGACCATAGACTTAAAAAAATATAATAATGTACAATAGTGGATCCACTGGTGATTCCAATCAGAATTGTTATGCCCAATTCATTTAGAGACAAAAGTCCCTTCTTTAGGGGCCACTCTACACAAAGAAAACAATAGTACAAGTAGGATGTTACCACAGCATTACTATACAAGTTTACAATTTGTATTAAATATGCATGCAAAATACCTAATATGATATAATACCCAACATTCCCAAATTTACGACATGAAGCAATCTGAATAGTGGCCATTTGAGACAAACACATAGTAAGTAGAAATAATCCTGATAGATAGGCAGAAGTCCATGTGAAAAACAGGCTAGCCTTAATGATCAACTAAGGGTGGCAGACAAAACTAGGATGCAAAACATGCCAAATGCACTACCCACCTCGTGTGTGCATGCTAGATTGTAAACTTCATAAAACCCAAAACATTACTCACGAGTTCCAACTGCATTATTATTTCTTCTAGTTTCTGCGGCTGAAGACTACCAATGCAAGGTGTGTGAAAAAAGCAATTTGTGGAAAACATGGTCAGAACTGCTACTGCATGTGATCTAAACAATAAACGTAGCCCATGGCTAATGCCTACCTCTGAAAATAACTGCTGCCACTTGCCCGACCACTTGCCAGCTTTAATTGAGAGAAAAGAGCCAGTGCCTCTGACTCTCAAAGGCAGTCAAAAAAAAATAGTCACTGCTGACTTTGGGGAAAACACTTGCTGGGGAAGAGGAATTACCAACCAATACTACACAGCAGATAATTACACCTACACCCAGGGAGCTCCTAAATGTTCTATGCTCACACCTGCTATCATCTCTTAGCACCTGCTCTGAAGCTGCTCTTGACTGATCTTGCATAGATACTAACTCCATAAAGCCACAATTAAGAGGCCGGCTTGTGATGACAGCATCTTCCATGTTAGAAATAAAAATAGGACTGTAAACGGTCCGTTCCCAACTACTGCCAGCTCCGGCGCAATGACAGTACTCGGCTCAATCAGTCAGTGAATACGAAGGATTATGTGGCCCGCGAGCGAGTCTATGATACATGATAACTCATTTTAATAACCCGTGTGTTGCTACCCAACTTGATGTTAATAAAGTGAAAATGAAATTTAAAACTTGCAACTAGTGATATATCCCATTAGATGCACAAATAATTATTCATAAATAAAACACTAGTATTTTGCATAAACACATGACTCATTACACAAATTGTAATCATTCAAATACCTTTACTGGTGTACTTGAATAAATAGAGAACATAAGCAATTTGATAAAAGCAGTTCAACACAAAACAACACATCAAAAAGCAACATATCATAATCGTGAAAAATACAGTGTTTAGATAAATCTATTCAGTTAGATAGCTCATATGAATATTATGAAAGGTATATGAATGTGACCCAATAAATTTTAAAGGAAATAACTCATGTCAATTTTGTCAATCAGGCCTCTTGGTGACATGTGGCGCTTGTAGACCCCCAGGTTCCGCAGCTTCCTGCCAATGGCCTTCCCGATGTCCCGCTTCTAATGGGCTTTGACCTGTATGAATACAAGAAAAGAAAGTTAAAAGAATGGGTTTATTTGTCCTAAGTGATGTCACACAATTTCTCTACACTATCCCAAGCATGACTCATAAGTAGACATACCACATGTGCCTCTTCACAGGCTGACCAAAACAAATATCTAAATGCACACTTTTTAAGTGCCCGGTTGACTACCCTCATCCCTTGTCACTTCCTAAACTAACAAATCCAGCACAGTGACATCGTGTAGGCCAGAGTCACCCACATTTTCAATGATGTGAGCTACTTCAGATTATTGGAAAATATTGCGAGCTACTCACAGGCAAGCAACTTACTATGAAAGGTCTGCCATGAGTGTCAGTGAAAGTGTGCTCTTTGGGGATGTATGAACATGTGCACCTACGGATGCGCTAACATTATATAGATGACAGTCTGTGTGGTAAATCTGGAAGACACAAACATACATTGGTATTTCTATTTGATATAGGGAAATGCGAAGGTGCAGCAAATGGTTCCATGTTAAGAAGTGTTTGATATAATTTCCTCTGCACCACACCTTTCTCCTAATCACACAAACATACTATTGTTAGTTTGTTTCAATCATATAACAGTGTCACATATGGGAAAAAGTGTATCATGTGCCACAATATTTTACCACACTGACTCATTGTCTGCACTGTTCGACACAGCCCACCTCCTCCCAGTGTCCAGTATACACTGTGCCATCAATACTAATGCAAGACACACACCCTTATTAGATGTGACATGTTTGAAAGTGCAAAAAAATGTACTATGATAACCAGTGTTTGGCAGAACATTTCTCTGCACTTCAAAAATATAACTTCTAAAAAGGGGGCGTGTCTTGCATAAGTATGTATGACACATTAAATTCTAGCCACTGGGAGTAAGGGGCCTGCAGTTTGGAAAGGAAACACTTCTAAATGGGAGTCTAACTTAAATGACGTATTTCCTCAAGAAGTGAGGTAACTCTCCATTTCAAATGTCCTCCTTATCTAAGCATGCAGGGGCATTTTTTGGCACACACCTCCAAACTTCTGTTGTCAAGGAACCAATTTTAATGACACTAATCCTTTAGTGCATCCGGGCTTTGCGCTTGTGACTCAACCCCAGCCTGGTCCATGATTCTGACTGAGCACTACTCACTGTCAGTGCCTGATTTCTACAGCATGATGATCAGGATGTCACATGAATACAGCCTTCACTTTACTTTCATATGGAAGACTGACCTTCCGCCCATCAAATGACTTATGTCAAGGCTCTGTGCCACTCTTGAGGGGTCTGACAGGTACTAGTGACTCCTCAACTGCAGTTTTGGGACCCCTGATCTAGGCTGGGCATCTTGTAGTATTATACACGTAGCAAACATCTATTTAATATGGAAGCTACAGAACACATTTACATGTTCAGTCGTAATTACATTGGAATGTATTTTCAGATGTACATAATGTGAAATTAATGCCTTTCACATATATTTAAAAGAATTCAAGGATATATCTCTACAATGTACAGCCAAAAGTTTTACTTGGCCTTTGAACACATAACAAATAATACTTAGGGGCCTATTAGGATGGTGGGTGGATAGCCCCCTGCCGGGCTGGCGGTAGCCACCGCCGGCCCACCGCCGGCCCGGTGGGGGCGATCCGCCCGCCATCCACGCCTGAATGACACCCCGCCATATTAGGATGGCTGGGGGATCTGCGGCAGACGGGAAGACCGTCCGCCGTTTTTCCGCCCGTCGACGAGTCGACCGGGCAGAAAACATGTTTAATATGGTGGCGGTGTCTGCAAAACACTACCATCCATATTAGCATGCTGGCCGAGATCAACCTTTCCATGGCGGCATTGCCGGCATGAAAAGGCATGCAGTCTTTGCTATGGGGCCCCTAGGGGGTGCACATGGTGGGTACCTATGGTACCCCCTGCATGGCATGGACAAGGTGGCAGGCACCACGCGGTGCCCGTCACCTTGTGCATGCCAATGCACAACGTGCATTCCCAGCATTGTGGCGGGCGGTGCTGGGAGCTCCGCCCGCTACAATGCTGGGAATAGGGGATGCCACCGCCACGGTGGCGGTGGCATACTAATTGCAGGTGCGGGACCTCCACCCCCCACATTCCGTTACAGTGGCAGGCGGACTTTGTCCGCCCGTCATCGTAATAGACCCCTTAATAGGGTCTGTTGGTTTTTATGGGAAAGTTCTTACAAATCCCTAAAGTCCTTGTCCTATGTGAGGAAATGACTATATACCTCTTCATGTAACTCAGTACACTTCAGTCAGGAACTCAAAGTGACATTGCAGCCTGTGTTTCAGGAGTATTAAAAAAGTTAAACAGATTCACTTATGCATTTCAAACATGTATCTGTTCCTCTGGTGGGCCATAGATTTGGCCATACAGGGAAAGGACCTCCCCAGCCAGCTTCTCCAGCTCCAAAGACATGAAGGCAGGGGCCCTTTCCTTAGAAACTCATGCCATCATAGTCCCCAGAGGTCAGAAACAGTAGCAAAAGTAAAGGAGGTCTTGATGGCTTCAGTATTAGGAAGCAAGTTATTTTTTTTCCAAACCACCAAGTGATCGTCAGCAGCCACAGACATAGCCATCTGTTGTCTTCACACATGTTAGCCTATGGCTTTGTCTGTCGTGGAGTATACAACATCTACTAGGAGCTCAAGTACTGCCACAGACTTGTGGCGACAAATGTGCTGACAGCGAGGTCAGACAGTAGCCATTTTAGGACTTCAAATAATGCTTTGGTGACGGTTAAGTACATCACCACCACTCAATAAGGTGACTACCTTTATTCCACATTTAAAAAATAAGAGGACAGTCATGTTTGTTTTAAAAATACATTTATGTGTAGTGCGTCAGTGTTGTGACATGCAAGAGCAGTGCAGTGTTAACATCTCCGTTGGCGGTATTTAGGGATTTTTTTTGTTTTTTAAATAGATAGGTATATTATACATTACAAATTTACTGTTTTCAAAATTATATATTTAATTATTTTGAAAGACAAAAATGACATTGAAGTTAAGTGACAAACACAATTTTTACCTTAAAAAAATATGTAGTGAAAGCATATATATGATGTGCACGGTTCACTGACACATCGATATAAAAAGTATTGTTGTAAAAAATATCGAGTAAAAAATATAGACAACAAAAACATCGACTCCGATACTTAAACAGGTAAGTACAAAAATATTGAACCAAAAATATTGATGTAAAAAATATAGACGTAAAAAATATCAATTTAAATATATATATATAAAATAAACTAATAGATATTACATATATTAAATATTATACATTTTAACACAATAAATTACATCTAATATACATTTTTACAAAATATTACAAATAAAATTAATTTAAAAAAGAAACACACAAACATAATAATTTATACATATATATTTACTTTAAAATAATTAATAAACTAGTATTTGTAATTTATTTTAAAACTTTAAATTTATATAAAAGTGATACATATAAAAATAATTAAAAATATTAAAAAACATTCTAGAATAAATTAAAACATTAAACTATGAAAAAATATTTAAACCTAAATTGCCCAATACAATCAGTGCAACAGTAGGAAAAGTATTGGATAGCAAAATAATTGAATTTACTATTCCAACTGCAGTGAATGCAACAGTAGGGAAAGTGTTGGATAGCGGAGGGGTAAAAATTACTATTTCCACTCCAAACAGTGCAACAGTAGGGAAAGTGTTGGATAGCAGATGGGAAAAAATACTTTTCCCACTCCAGTGAGTGCAACAGTAGGGAAAGTGTTGGATAGGGGAGGGGTAAAAAATACTATTTCCACTCCAGTAGGAGCAACAGTAGGGAAAGTGTTGGATAGAGGAGGGGTCAAAATTACTGTTCCCACTCCAAACAGTGCGACCATAGGAAAAGTGTTGGATAGCGATGGGGTAAAAATTACTATTCCCACACCAGTGAGTGCAACAGTAAGGAAAGTATTGGCTAGTTGAGGGTTAAAAATCACTATTTCAACTCCAGTAAGAGCAACAGGAGGGAAAGAGTTGAATAGCGGAGGGATACAAATTACTGTTCCCACTCCAATGAGTGCAACAGTAGGATAAGTATTGGATAGCGGAGACGTAAAAAATTACTATTCCCACTCCAGTAACTACAACAGGAGGGAAAGTGCTGGATTGCGGAGGGATAAAAATTACTATTCTAACTCCAGTGAGTGCAACAGTAGGGAAAGTGTTGGATAGCAATCAATCAATGAATCAATCAGCAGGTTTATAGAGAGCGCTACTCACCCGTGAGGGTCTCAAGGTGCTGGGGGTGGGCAGCTCCAGCTCAGTCCAAGAGCAAGGTCTTGAGGTCCTTCCTGAAGGTGTGCAGGTTAGGGGAGCATCTGATGCTGACTGGGAACTTGTTCCAGGTCTTGGCTGCAATGTAGGAGAAGGCCCTTCCTCCTGCTCTGCTTCTGCAGATGCGGGGGGTCTCTGCTAGGGCGAGGTCGGTGGATCGGAGGTTTCTTTTGGGTACGTGGAAGCAGACTCTCTCGTTGAGGTATTTGGGTCCGATGTTGTGGAGGGATTTGTTGGTGTGGGTGAGAAGCTTGAAGGTTATTCTCTACTCAACGGGGAGCCAGTGTAGGTCTCGCAGGTGTTGACTCATTTGTTCGTGCCGAGGGGTTCCGAAGACGAGTCTGGCCACGGCGATCTGGATGGTTTGGAACTTGTGTAGAAGGGTCCTGTTGACACCGGCTTAGAGGGCGTTTCCGTAGTCCAGTCTTCTGGTTATGAGTGCGTGGGTGACAGTTTTTCTGTGTTCGGGGGATCCATTTGAAGGTCTTTCAGAGGATGCGGAGGCAGTTGAAGCTGGTGGAGGTGACGGCATTGATCTGGCGGGTCATGGTGAGGGAGGAGTCGAGGATGATGCTGAGGTTCCAAGCATGGTCTGTCGGAGTGGGAGGGCTGCCGAGGGCAGAGGGCCCCCATGTGTTGTCCCAAGCAGAGGTCGAGGGACCTAGGATGAGGGCTTCTGTCTTCTCTGTGTTGAGCTTCAGGCAGCTGTCCTTCATCCAGGCCGTGACGTCCTTCATTCTTTCTTGGAAGCTGAGCCTGGTTTCTTCGGGATCCTTCGTGAGGGAGAGGATGAGCTGGGTGTCATCGGCGTAAGATACCATGTTGAGCCCATTCTGTCTGACAATGGCGGCTAGGGGGGCCATGTAGATGTTGAAGAGCGTGGGGCTGAAAGACGATCCCTGTGGTACTCTGCAGTTGATCTTTGTAGGTTCGGAGAGGAAAGGGGGGAGTCTGATCCTCTGGGTTCTGCTGGAGAGAAAGAATCGGATCCAGTTGAGAGCAGTGACTTGTATCCTGGCGTCGTGCAGTCTGGCTGCAAGGGTGCGGTGTGAGACGGTGTCAAAAGCCGCAGAGAGGTCCACTAGGATGAGGGCTGTGGTGTGTCCCTGGACGAGTAGCATGGGGATGTCGTCGGTGGCAGGGAGGAGGGCGGTCTCTGTGCTGCGGTGCCTGCGGAATCCAGACTGGGAGGCATCTAGGATGGAGTTCTCTTCGGTGAATGTGGTCAGCTGGGTGTTTACGAGTCTTTCTGGGATTTTGGCAGTGAAAGGGAGCAGAGAGATGGGCCGGTAGTTCTTCAGGTCCCTTGGGCCGGCCATGGGCTTCTTAAAGAGGGGCTTGACTTCCGCCCACTTCCAGTCGTCAGGGAACATGCCGGATTGGAGGGAGGCGTTGATGGTCCGTCCTAGTTCGGGGGCGATGGCAGTGGCAGCCCTCTGGTAGATGTGCGGTGGGCAGGGGTCTGTGGGGGCTCCGGACCAGGTTTTCATCATAGTCGTGGTAATGAGATCCACTGTGGCGGCTGGTGATAGTCTGTTGGAGGTGGAAGGGGTGGTGATCGGCATCTGGTCACTGAAGTGGTTGTAGAGGGCCTTGATTTTCATATGGAAGTAGGAGCTGAGCTTGTTGCAGAGTTCCTGCAAAGGTGTGACGTCCGTGGCCTCGCTGTGGGGTTTGATGAATTGCTGTAGGACGTTGAAGAGTTCTTTGGCGTTGGTTGCATTGGTGTCGAGTTTGTTCTTGATGAAGGTCGGTTTGGTGTCTCTTATGAGCTGGTGATACTCCCTCACGGCGCTCCTGAAGTTGTTTAGGTCTTCTGTGGTTTTCCGGCTTCGCTTTTTTTTCTCAATGCGTCTGCAGGTGCGCATGGCAACTTGGAGTTTAGTGGTGAACCAGGCGGCCTTCAGGGGGCGTCGTTTGGCTGGGTGGCAGATGGGGGTGATCTTGTTGGCGCATCTGGAGATCCATCGGTGGTGTTCTCTGGCTGCGGCGTTGGCGTCAGACATGGTGATGGGGGGGTCCAAGAGAAGGGTGGAGTTGAGGTGTTACTCTGTGATTTTGCTCCAGTTCCTTCATGGCAGCATGGGGCCGGTTTGGGTGCGGTGGTGGTGTTGAAGGTGAAATGTATGCTGTGGTGGTTGGTTCAGGGGGGGCTGCGTGGTGTGCCTGCACCCTCCTGCGAAGATGGGTTCAAGGGTGTGTCCTGCTCTGTGCGTAGAGGTGTTGACGAGCTGCTTCAATCCAAGGTTGGAAAGGTTGTCGAGGAGGGTGGTTGAGTCGGGGTTGCTGCGGTTGTCGAGGTGGAAATTCAGGTCAACGAGTAGGATGTAGTCCATGGAAGTGATGGCGTGGGACTCGATGAGATCGGTGATTGCTGTAGTGTCCAGGGAGTGGGTCCCGGGGGTCTGTAGGTGAAGGTGCCATGCAGAGTGGTCCTGGGGAAGGTATGGATCTGGAAGTGGAGGTGTTCTGTGTTGCAGTGGGGGTCACTCGTGCTGGAGGTGGTGAGTCGGAGGGAGGTCTTGTGTGAGATGGTGAGTCCTCCTCCTGGGTGGTGTGGGCGTTCCTCTCTCTGGATCTTTTAGCCATCGGGGATTGCGTTTGGAGATGTCGGGACCGGAGGTGGCGTTGGTCCAGGTTTCAGTGAAGAAGGCGACATTGGACGCGAGGGTGTCGATCAGGTCCCAGATCTCTACGGCATGTCTGTGGAGGGAGCGCACATTAAGGAGGATGCACGTCAGGGCTGCGGTGGCGCATGCATCCCGTGGGCCTGTGGTGGACGTGGGGGCACTGTAGATGGTGCAGAAATGTTGGCAGTGTCTGCACGAGAAAGGTCAGTGGGTGCTGTTCGGTGAGGAGTTCTAGCAGTCTGGGTGTCTTCCGGGGTTGAGAGCGAGGAGGGTGGTGGCGTCATATCAGTGTGGCCGCGGTCGGGTCACGGATGGGTGCAGACGGGCTTGCCTTAGGCGTGCCTTTGGCGCGGCAGTAGCACGCCTGCTGCGCATCTGCTGCAGACCGCGGGAGGGGAGGAACGCTCAGCTGGGAGGTAGGAAATGGGCAAGGGCAGGGGGGAGGGGCCGCGGGTCAGCAGCGGTCGGGATCAGGGAGAAGGGAATGGCGTGGGGAGAGAGAGGGGTAGTTGAACAACAATAGACAATAAGTGGGGGAAAAAAAGAGAAACACAGTGACCGGGACAGCAAAAGCAACAGTGAGGGAAAAGGATGCTAACAGTACACTCAGAGGTCAACAGATACTGTGATGCAGCAGGCAGGCAAACAGCAGCCTTGTATCCATGCTGGGGGCTCAGCAGTGGCGAAAGAGCGAGAGGAGCTGCCGGGGAGAGTGCAGGCCTGTGACCGAGGCCAAGGTCTTACAAGTGCTCCCCCGCAGCGGTCTGCATTATGTAGGGGAGGGACGCTCAGCTTGGAGGTGGGAAATGGGCGAGGGCGGGGGGCCGCGGGTCAGCAGAAGCGGGGATCGGGGAGAAGGGAACAGGGTGGGGAGAGAGAGGGACAGTCGGGACAACAATGCACAATAAGGTGCCGATTCGGATCCTGGAAAAATTTCCCCTGTCCGATTTGAATCTGGACTTTTTTCCGTCCGAATCGTACAAGTAGCATACAAACTGCCAAGTACGATTCGCATGGGAAAAACTCCATACGAATGACATCCGGAATATTTCCCCACACGTCCTCGGGTCGGAAATTGTGTCCGACACATCTCCGGACGATTTACCGTACGAGTCGGAAAAATGAAGTCCGACCGCGCAAGTACGATCACTCCCGTCCTTTCGATTTCACAACTGTATGCAAAAAACACCGTACGGACCGAACTCCCACAGCAAGCATGGAGACCCGTGCCCGCATACGCGCAGAACACCCCACCACAGACCCCGCATGTACGCGCAAAATGCCCCCCGGCCGTGGATGTACGCGCCGAACCCCCACCCGTGTATGTACGGACCGTACCCCCACCCCACCCGTGTATGTACGGACCGTACCCCCACCCGTGTATGAATGGAGCGTACCAACACCCCACCCGTGTATGTACGGACCGTACCCACACCCCACCCGTGTATGTACGGACCGTACCCCCACCCGTGTATGAATGGAGCGTACCCCCACCCATGTATGTATGGACCGTACCCCCACCCCACCCGTGTATGTACGGACCGTACCCCCACCCGTGTATGAATGGAGCGTACCCCCACCCGTGTATGTACGGACAGTACCCCCACCCCACCCGTGTATGTACGGACCGTACCCCCACCCCACCCGTGTATGTACGGACCGTACCCCCACCTGTGTATGAATTGAGTGTACCAACACCCCATCCGTGTATGTACGGACCGTACCCCCACCCCACCAGTGTAAGTACGGACCGTACCCCCACCCCAACCGTGTATGTACGGACCGAACCCCCACCCGTGTATGTACGGACCGTACCCCCACCCCACCAGTGTATGTACGGACCGTACCCCCACCCGTGTATGAATGTAGCGTACCAACACCCCACCCGTGTATGTACGGACCGTACCCCCACCCCACCAGTGTATGTACGGACCGGACCCCCACCCCACGGTGTATGTACGGACCGTACCCCCACCCGTGTATGAATGGAGCGTACCCCCACCCGTGTATGTATGGACCGTACCCCCACCCCACCCGTGTATGTACGGATCATACCCCCACCCGTGTATGAATGGAGCATACCCCCACCCATGTATGTACGGACCGTACCCCCACCCCACCTGTGTATGTATGGACCGTACCCCCACCCATGTATGAATGGAGCGTACCCCCACCCGTGTATGTACGGACTATACCCCCACCCCACCAGTGTATGTACGGACCGTACCCCCACCCCACCAGTGTATATACGGACCGTACCCCCACCCGTGTATGAATGGAGCGTACCAACACCCCACCCGTGTATGTACGGACCATACCCCCACCCCACCAGTGTATGTACGGACCGTACCCCCACCCCACCCATGTATGTACGGACCGTACCCCCACCCCACCCGTGTATGTACGGACCGAACCCCCACCCATGTGTGAATGGAGCGTACCAACACCCCACCCGTGTATGTACGGACCGTACCCCCACCCCACCAGTGTATGTACGGACCGTACCCCCACCCCACCCGTGTATGTACGGACCGAACCCCCACCCGTGTATGAATGGAGCGTACCCCCACCCGTGTATGTACGGACCGTACCCCCACCCGTGTATGAATGGAGCGTACCCCCACCCGTGTATGTACGGACCGTACCCCCACCCCACCCATGTATGTACGGACCGTACCCCCACCCCACCAGTGTATGTACGGACCGTACCCCCACCCCACCAGTGTATGTACGGACTGTACCCCCACCCGTGTATGTACGGACCCTACACCCAGCCCCCCTTGTATGTACCGTGCGAAACACCACCACCGATGGACGGTGCGGACCAACACCCTGCCCGTGTTCGTACGCACCCTACCGCAGGCCCACACACCAGCACCCTCACCCAACATCGGGCATGTACGAGTCGTACTAAGCCATAGCAAAGGACAGCACTGTACAACAACATGGCCCATGTACGCACCGTACAGACGCTAAAAACACTCCTACTGAACCAGAACTAACCAAAAAAACACAAGGACAGTCAATCCGAGGCACACAACACCACAAAACATAACCAACAAGGCCAAATACATCCTATATACTGACCTGCAACTGACAAACAGATAAACATAGGCCCAAACCACTACCACTCCTTATAACACACCCACCCAAAGTTCAAACACAGCCACACCCACAAATGGACCAATAAAAAGGCCCAACACACACAAACCATGATCCTTTGCAACAGATCCACTGCTGCCAGACCCCAGAGACAACGCACTGCACCATACTTCAATCATCAATACACCTTACACTTGCACTCCTTCACACAACCACCATCACAAACACACCCTCATCACATTCACACACACACACCTGCACACCCACAACCATCCACACCCACACCCATCCACACCCCCACCCCCACAACCATCCACACCCACACCATGCCCACCAACAAGAATCCAAAGTTCACAAAGGACAAGCTGGAGTCCCTTGTCGACGAAATCATCAGAGTCGAGCCACAGCTCTTTGGAACATTGGTCAGACGGACCAGCATATCAGAAAAAACTGCCATGTGGGAGAGGATAGTCAATTCCGTGAATGCTGTTGGGGCCACCAGAAGGACCAGGCATGAGTGCCAAGCCAGGTGGTACGATCTGCATAGGACGGTCTGCCGCAAAATGACGGACGAGCACAACCAGGCCAACATCACTGGAGGAGGGCCGGCCCGCAGACCGGTACACTACCATCCCTGGGAGGAGAAGGTGATGGCCACGCTGGCGCCGTTGGCAGTAGACGGACTAGAAGGAGTCCGAGAGCCTGGTGAGTACACAAACAACTCACCTCACATGGGGGGAACGCCATATACAACCCAAATACCAATCCTGCACGCAACCCCCCCAAAGCCAGCACTGGACACAACCACACTCCAAAAACACACACATGCCACTAGCGCCTCCATGCCCCATGCCCCAAGCAAGGCCATGCCAAGTCACAGGCCACACAAAACACCAACACAAGACAGGATGTCCCCGATGCCGGGAGGGTGGGCCTCAAAACTAACATAGAGCAACTCTGAAGCACACAACAATGCCCTCAGCCCATATGGCTTAGGGCACAGCCATACCAACAGTGTGTCCCCACACAGTACTGTTTTGCCTGCTAATGGTGGCCGCGTTGCAGGACGACATGGGTATGAAGGCACAATTTGCACATAACAGCAGCCAATGAAGACGCAGCACACTGAAAAAATGTCAGCACACACCGCCACAGCAGCAGCGCAGACTCAGACACTCCGCCCAATGGGTGCCCGCAGAGAAGAAACAAACCCACATGAACAAGCCAATGGCCTTTGCAAGACCTGCAAACTGTGTGTGCCCAGGAAGCTGGGCTGAGGTGACAGAGGGTAACACAGAGAGGGAGGAAGAAGGACAGAGAGAGGGACAGAGACAGAGGTGGACACAGGGAGACAGACAGAGGGAGGGAGAAGGCTGACAGAGGGAGGGAGAAGGGGAGAGGGACAGAGGGAGGAGGCTGACAGAGGGAGGGAGAAAGGGAGACGGACAAAGGGAGGAGGCTGATAGAGGGAGGGAGAAAGGGAGATGGACAGAGGGAGGAGGCTGATAGAGGGAGGGAGAAAGGGAGATAGAGGGAGACGGACAGTGGGAGGAGGCTGACAGAGGGAGGGAGAAAGGGAGACAGAGGGAGACCAAATCACCCTTGGGTGGTGTGGCCATGTCCACCCGTCAGCAGGTGGACTGTGTGCATGTAGACAAGGTTTGGCAGTGCCTTAACCCCCCCTTCAACCTTTGATAAACACTAGGCCATGTGTCAATCTGTGCACGAGTACATCCGTGCTGCAGGCACAAACAGAACCGTACACCCAGTATACCTACCCACTGTGTTCGTCAGAACCCTGTCACAAATTGTTAAGTTACCTACCTGCATTCTCAAATAGCATGGAAAAAACACAATTTGGCCAAGTACAGTGCAACACGTAAGGCGGCTCTGCATGGCTTGCTACGCCCGCTCACTACACTGCTGACTGCGTTCCCAAAATATGCATCAACTAAGATTGTGTCACACATAGGTAAAGTGTTGAAAGCTGTGGCCAAGGGACATACCCATGCACAAGTGCACTGTGTGAGAAATGCTAGCCAAATCCAACCACCCAGAGGAAATGTGCCAAATCAAAAAAGAATGAAACATGGATGTCGCATGTAACACAATTAACACTGTCTCTCTCACACACAGGTCAACGTCATCGATCTCCCCCCAACACTGGGGGGGAAGACTCACAGGACCAGGCTCTGCGTGAAGAGGACCCCACCGGCAGCGACGACTCTCACCACTCCGTGGATGACCCAGACCAACCTGGCCCCTCTGGTGTCCAACCACCTGCAGCACCTGCGTCAGGTACAACTGTGCCAACCACCACCCCCATTCCTGCCACATCCCAGGAGACACCCAGGACCCCTGCCCGCACACAACAACACAGCCAGTCTGTCCAGGAGGGACAAGGTTCTCCGGGCACCCAGGAGGAGGCAGGCGACACCGCAAATGCCATCCCTCAGGGGTCCCGGAGACCCAATGTGCCCACAACGGCAGGCCAGGCGCAAGTGAACAGGGGTGGTGGGAGTGGAGGACGGCGGAGGCCCGAACCTGCCCTGTTGGCTCAGGACCCGGCTATGGCACACGTCAGAACCATCCTGGACGCATACCGGCGTGACTCCAGAGGCATCGCCCAGGTAGTGGAGACCCTCAATGAGATGAAGGCCCTGCAGGTTGAGCATCATGCCAGGATGGAGGCAAGACATGCAGAGCACTTGGCGGTGCACAGGGACGTGAGCCAATCCCTCCGTCAGATCGCCCAAAGCCTGGCAAACCCTCCCTGTGCCACCAGGCGTAGAGCAGCACCACACACAGGGAGGGAGGAGGAGGAGGATTCATCTGACGGAGCGTCCCTTGCATTGTCAAGGCAGGCGTCTGAGGGTCCCCGCAGGAAGGTGGGTCGTCCACGAAAAAGACCACGAGAGTCAGCGGAACATCACCATCTCTCAGGTCACCTGGCCTGGCACCTGGCCCTCTGGCCCAACAGCAGCACAGCAGCAAAGGACATTCTCTGCCACATGGCCTTGCTGGTCACTGTCTGACCAATGTTGACAAAGACTGTGGCACAGACTCTGATGACTGTCAATGGCAAGGAAACCAACTCCCCCTGTGAACTTTGGATTCTACACTCCCGCCAAGCACCTCTTGTCACCCCCTCAAACACGTACCCCAGCACTAATAAAATTCATCACAATCACAAGATGATGCCGTCATTTTGCATTATTCCACTACATGTGTGTGTTGTAAAGTCAAACCATGCCTGATTTCTGAATTAACTCCGAACCACCATACCCTGGGGTCTGAGTCTGGCACAGGACACACATGGGTCACAACGTACCATCCAAGACAGACATGGAGCACCATACTCACCCGTGATGGGCCCAACCAGCTGAGGGGGTGCCCGCACAACTGTGCCCACAGACCTATTTAGAAGAGCAACAGTCATGCGCAGAGGTCAGGGATCATGTGGAGTGTCCTGGGGTGGGAGCCCCAGGTATGTGTAGACACGTGGCAGAACCATGTCCTGCATACTTGAGTCAGGTGGATGTGGAGAATGAGGGGCCAGCCAAGGTTGGATGCATGGAGATGGCACTATTGGGTGTTGGATCACAGTGCCACAAGGTTGTGTTGTGGGTGTGGGCTGCATCCTGAGGGTGTGCGTGGATTGAGAAGGTCATCCTGCAGCTGGCAGTGATCCACTCCCCCCATCTCTGTTGGACGTTGATGTGGCCTGGTCGCCGGATGTAGTAGCAGAGCTGTGCAGATGCACCCTGGATGTGGACAAGTATCATGGGATTTCTAACGCACATGTCCGTAGAGTGCAGGGTAGGAGTAGACACGGATGTCATAGTTGACCTGGGGGATGGTCTCCCTCTTGCCTTGAGGTGGATGGAACTGGGGATCTTGTGCATAATGCAGAGTGTGCTGCCGCATGAGGCACAGATGCTGCTGATCAGCATAGCACATGTCAGCAAGCAATCCATGATGGACACCAGCTCGTTTGCGTGGACACTGGGTGCCCTTGCAGCAGGGCCTGCAGCAGCATGCACCATGTCAAGGAAACAATGCCACAAGTAGCACACAAAGACAAGGATCTCAGGAAGGAACCATGCAAAAGGTGTATGTCAAGGAAGGAATGTCTGGTTCAACATGGCACACACACACACAATGGATTCACATGCGGCACAGTGGCCGTCGTGGAGACTGACATGCCACAAAACCTACACAGCCATGGACATCATGCACAATACAGAATCTAATCCCTGACAAACAGCTTGCATCTTGCTACTCTACACATAGACTCATATGCACCATCTCTGAGAACAATGCCAGACATGCCGCATTCACAGTGGCAACAGACCACCATTGACAGAGATGAGGCACCTTGGAGGCAGAGGGACACCTTTATTACCCATGTGTGTCGGAATGCTAATGCAACTCTGTCAACACATACACAGGTCATGTGGATGAACACGTGGGACCAACACTGGCAACCCCCTTACCACCACAGATGCTGGAAATCCATGGCACTGGCACACAAGTGACGGGTTACAGCTAAACACCCCCTGCTGCTCACGGAGAGCCAACTATACACCATTGAGCCCCTAATGGGGAATTCACACACCATGTCAACCCGGTGCAACCCGTATGTTTCCGAGGCCAGTGTTACACACATTGATGGCTCCATCACAATCCCATTACAGATGACTGTCACCAAGTCTGACCATCAATTCAGGTGAATTCTGCTCCAGGTCATGTGTCCCATGGTGAATCTACATGTATGCAAAGTAACCAAACATGAACAGGAGTAGTGCACACACATTCAAAACAAATACCACTCCCAAAAAGCCGTGCTGCATCCCTTACCCGAAGGAGATTTTCAAACTTGTCCGTGCATGTAACGCTGATTCAGCACATGTTGCTGTGTTCATGAGGAATAGCAGGAACACAACAATGCCACCAGCAGACAGCATGCGCAAGTACCTGTGGATGGGAGACACACCAGAAGTCAGCCAAAAGAAGTACATCCGCATGCATGTGCATGTACTCGACACGTATTAGGTTGTCAACATGAAAGGTGACAATGATGACTCTGGAAAAACATTCTTCTATTGCACCATCACTCGTGTGACACATCCAAACACACCTCAGACTCACTTGGAAGACATGCAGATGGACACACACATTGCATACACATGCCACACACAGCCCAATGCGTGCACACTCAGACACTGGAACTCACCACTAAGCAAAGAAGTCGCGTGTGAGCCGACTCCGCATGTCCTCTACCGCCTCCTCCTCCTCCACATCACTTGCCTCGTGCCCAAGCCCTTCATCCTCCACGGGTGGATGGTCCTGCTCATCTGGATTCAGGATGAGTGGCACAGCTTTCTCCACTGCCATGTTGTGCAGCATGCAGCACACGAGGAATATCTTGCAGACCTTCACCGGTGCATATGGGAGTACGCCACCGGTCTTGTGGAGGCAACGGAATCGGCTCTTCGGGAGGCCAAACGTCCTCTCTATCACTCGCCTGGTCCGCCCATGGGCGTTGTTGTAGCGGTGATCGGCAGCCGTGCTGGGGTTGCGGAGAGGCATGATCAGCCATGGCATGTTGGGATAGCCAGCGTCCCCTACATGGAAACATCATGGACAAGAGTGGGTCAGGAGAAGCAGTAAGACAGGAAGATGACGTTAAATACAGGACTGGCAGAGTATACCCACCAACAATACATGCTCATTCGTTGCGCAGCTGCAGCATCATTTCAGGCACCCTGCTACGCCTCATGATGTACGCATCGTGTGCTGATCCTGGAAAACGAGCACAGACATGTGAAATCACCATGTTGGCAAGACACACCGCAAGGGCATTAATGGAGTGGTAATGCTTGCGGTTACAGAAGGCTACCTCCTGTGCCTGTGGTGGTACCAAAGCCACATGTGTTCCATCTATGGACCCAATGACATGGGGCATCCCTCTCAGGGCATAGAACTCACGCTTGACAGCTGTCAACTGCTCAGGAGTTGGGAATTGTATGAACTCATCAAGGTGCTCCAACATGGCCTCTAAAAAATCATGCAGAACACGGCTTAACATGGTTTGGGACATCCCACCGACATGGGCAATGGTATGTTGAAAGGTACCCGTGGCCAAGAAATGTAGGGCTGCCATCACCTTTATCTTGGGTGTCAGTGCACCAGGATACCTGTGTAGCGGTTGGAGGTGTGCTGCCAGCCGTGTCGTCAAGTCCTCAATCAAACGTTGGGGAAGCAGTATCGGCATATACAGTCATTTTCCCGCATGTCAGCCAAGTCCGGAATTGCTCGAGGGAGAGGCGGAGCCCTGCAGTGAATTAGAAGGGACAACGAAGAGTGAGTGCAGTATGTCAATGTACTGAGCACATGGTCAACAGGCAATACACATATGCTACATACAGAGTCAGGTCTGTGCAATATGCCCTGGACACGTATGCCAGCCATGTGACACTCCTACCAAGAGACAGCTCCAAACGTTTATTCTCAACCTCATAATGCCATGCCATGAAACTAGCTGTGGGCCAGTGTAAGTGAGCAGGCAGACGCATTACAGGAGTTACAGACAACCAAATATGTGCAGAGGAAGGATGTTTATTGTCCAGACAGGTTGCGGAACACTAGAGGCACAGGTCACATATAATAGAAAAAGGACAGACCACACACCTTGCCATGAAGGATTACATTTCAAGAATGATCCCACATACATTGAGAGTATGCAGATATGTCCTTGTTTTGAAACTCCGTGTCGATGCATACACACACACCTTACGTCGGATTCCACATGTGGCCTGGTATGCGTAACACTGTGCCATGGCCATCTACACACAGACACATGTTGGTTGCAGCAACTGCAGATGCATTTGACCAAACACCTACAGCAAGCTAATGGGAACACACGACACATACATGACATAGTCACATCGTGCAATGCGGGTAGTCACATGTCAGGTGTGAAAACCCCTGTAGCTGGCATCAGGGGACAGTTGCGTGTGTTGTTGACTGTGCCATGGCAGTGACGCTTTTCACAAGTGTTCTGTACTACATGCACACATGTCAAAGGAGTGAAGGGGATGTCTGGCACATAGTCCACCATCACACATGACATCTGTACACATCTCATCATACATCTATTGCCTTCACAACTCAGGAGTAATGTGCCACATTCCAGCCTGACACACCTGTGCCCCACACATGTAGTACTGCACAGACAATGCCTTCATGTCCAGCCTTGGACAAGTATATCAGCTCTATTCCTTTCTGTGTGCTGCCTGTCACCACTGTCAGGTGTGAAATGCACCGTACATGCACCGTACATGCGCTCTGAGGGCGTGTGTACGTTCCCCATCACTATGGGAGTGCTGCCGTAGGCCTACCCATAGTGAAACGGCCCGTACACGCGCGTGTACAGGGCGTATCACTATGGGTACGCATACGCGAACAAAGCCATAGTGAAACGGCCCGTACACGCGTGTGTACGGGGCGTATCACTATGGGTACGCATACGCGAGCAAAGCCATAGTGAAACGGCTCGTACATGCGCGTGTACGGGGCGTATCACTATGGGTACGCATACGCGAGCAAAGCCATAGTGAAACGGCCCGTACACGCGCGTGTACGGGCCGTTTCACTATGGCTTTGCTCGCGTATGCGTACCCATAGTGATACGCCCCGTACACACGCATGTACGGGCCATTTCACTATGGCTTTGCTCGCGTATGCGTACCCATAGTGATACGCCCCATACACGCGTGTGTACGGGCCGTTTCTATGCATTTGGGGTGCCCTAGGGCCCTGGAACTCACCATACCTGTGTGTGAATGTCCAAATTACATAGGGGACACATGAGGGACAAGTATAAAGCCCTACATGCATGCTGGTTGTCATGGAGACCGAGTTTAAAGTTTGAATTTTTTTCATCAGGTGCCCAGCTAAAGTCGGTTTGAAAGAATCTACTTTGTTGCAAAGTGGTTGTTGAGTTGACATCATGCTCAATTAAAAAAAAAGCAAAGCCACTGACTGTGGTAGGTTTAAAGGGATTGGAGGAAACATAGGATGCAAATGTGAGTGACCAATCACTCTGTACTCCTGTGAATGAAACAGGACAGCAAGGTAGATATAAGGCAGCCAGGTCCCATGAGAGAGCACTTGCCTGCACATCCTTTGATTCAACTACACTGCTGCTGCTCGTGAATCCTCTGGCACCATGTCCAGGTCTGTGGATAGGGCCCAGCCTTTCACCCAGGAGGAGAACCAAGCCTTGCTGGATGTGATCCTCCCACAGTACCCCATGCTGTAAGGTCAACCAGGGGTTCAGGTGAGTGCTGAGTCCACTTGCAAAGACTGTGCCCCTTTTTTGTGACTGTGACGTCTGCCATTGTGTCCAGGTGTAACACACATGCAATGTACTGTAGGGTGGGTCCCGGGTGGGGGAATGCCTAATGTCTCCCAGCCAGAGCATGCTGTGATGCATGTCTGCTCTCCTCACTTGCATTGTGTGTACTGTGACAATCACTGCATGTGGCATTACACATTCTGCCTGTCTAATTCTCCTGGGAATGTTGTTACTACAGTCCTTATGTGAATCTGTGGTCCCCCCAGTGTGACAGGTGGCAGTACCCACAGATGTGTGTTTGTTTAGTGTACATGTGCTGAGAGTGTACAAATTATGTGTTTGTCCCCTGGACATTGGTGTGTGTGTGTAAGTCCCCTGTCATGTGGGTGAGTGCATATGTGGAGTGTAGCACCCCAGCTGCATGAGGGATGGATATACCCTGCCCATCTGATGTGAGCAGGGAGCAGTGCTGTGTGTCTGCGGTGATGGGCCAGCCCCACACCTGTGACACCCCCCAGTCTAGTGGCACATGTGCAGAGTGAGGTGTGTAGCTGCAGTTGGCAATGGCAGGTGATTGTCCTGTGGCTGTGTGTGTCTGTGTACTCTGCTGAGGGCGCCTCAGTGGCCTGTGGCATGTGACTGCATTGAGTTGCTGCACATAATCCTGGTGTCGCTTGTGATGCACAGTGTGAGCCTGGATGATTGATTGTGTCGTACCCCTCATGCCACCTGTGTACTCTACAATGCCACCTAGTGCTTTTTGCCTTCCACAGAGGAAAGTGTCCCTATGACACAGGTGTAATGAGCTTGATGCATTCTATGCCCTGTTAAAACCAGCCAAATTGTTCTAATGTGTGTCTCTGTGACATGTCGCAGGTGTATTGATGTTGTCTCACTTTTTCATCCTCACAGGTAGGCGCCTGTGCCAAGGAGCAGATCTGGAAGGACGCCGTCAGTGCCGTGAGGCAGACGGATGGTCGGAAGCGCCGCCTAGCCCAGGTGAGGAAACGCTGGCAGGATATCCGGTGCTGGACGCGGAGGATCGCACGGGTCCTGCTGGGGGACTCACCTGTGAGCCAAAAGAACCATGGGCGCCGCCGTCTGACCCACATCCACAAGCGTGTGCTGGCGGTCGTCTTCCCTGACATGGACAGGCGCTTACGGGAAAAGCAGCAGCAGGAAGGGGGTAGGTACATGTGTGTTTGTTGTGTGTCACGAGCATTTGTAAGTGCACAGTTGCATGGATACACTGCCAGGGTTTACATGTGCAGTGCAGTTCCTGGTCCCCAAAGTGTAGCGGTGCTGTCCTTCCTCCCTTCCCCTCCTTGGCATGTGTACCCTGGTCTGTGTGTAGTCACACTTGCACAAGGTTATCTAGGCTGCCAGTTTATCGATGTGCCCAATGCTTGCAGCTTCATGTGTGGGGGTGGTGTGTAACAGGTTTTGGGACCTTGCCTGTGCCCTGTCCAGTTCAGTACTTGTGGGGTCCATGTCAGTTGTCACTGACGCTGAGTCCAGACATAGGAGTGTGTCTCTAAAGTGTATTGCTTTACAGCATGCATGTCCTATTTTGTGGCCTGTGACATGATGTGCATGAGTGTGAGATATGCAGAGTGCAGGGATGGTGGCTTGTGTTGCAGTCATTACCATTCAGGACCATGGAGTAGTGTGGCCACTACTGTCTCCTGGGGCATCTTTTCCTAGGTATCATGTGTGTAATCCAAAAATGTCGACAATCTCTGTGTCTACAGCATAGGTTGTGCTCTGTGCCATTGTACCCTGGCATCATTTGTGTTTACGTAAACTCTGCTACATGTGTCCACTGTACAGGCTGACCAAATGTCCCTTGTTCATACTCACGGGGGCCAGTGCCTGTGTGTCTTGGTAAAATGATCTGATGATGGCCATTTGTAGATGATATATTTGTACCGGCGCACCAGGGATATTTTGTGTCCAATCAGGATTTCTTGCAGGCCATGTGTTTTTATTCCAGACTAAGAGATGTAAGTGCTTCCTGTGTCTCAAAAAATGGTCTCATGTAGGGGGTGGTTGGTGCGGGCAAGGCCTACATGTCTAGACCTGAAGTCTCCTTGCTAGGTGTGGCCAGTGTGTGATGTTTGTCTGGACATACACTCAAGGTGCAGTGACCCATTAATGTTGGGCATGTTTTTAAGTATTGCCTTTGCATCATGTGCCTACAGTTAATAGACATGGTTCCTGCTCATCCCTTTTTACGCCAACGCTGTGTGCTGCAGATGCTGTGCTGGATTGTCCCCAGTGCCTAGCTCCTCTGTCCAAATCCATATCATGTTATTTGCTTTTGTGTCATGCTCTCCATAGTTGGTCAGTGGCATGGTGGGTCAACCAACTGTGTGTTGCAGGGCCTACATATGTACCTTGTAATGTAGATGTTACTCATGTTGCTTTTCAGGCTATGCACTGTGACCTATGTGGATTTGACTCATGTGACATATGTATACAGCTGTCTGATTATTTCCTGTCTCTTCGCCTTGCCCACAGCATCGTCGGGGGACACCGAGGGAGACACTGGCACGGACCGTTAGGAGGGAGCGAGCACCAGTGCCAGAAGTGCAGAGTTGTCTGGCACATCGAGTGGCACGGAGGCCGACGGGAGTGCAGCGGAGGACCTGTCCAGTCAAACCACCACCGACTATGACGCAGACGGGTCCGAGCCTGAGCACTCCGAGGGGGCGGTTACTGGTCCCACAGCTGTCACCAGCACTCCATCACTACCCGCCCCCTCCATTCCGATCACCAGCCTCCCACTTGCTCGTGTCCCTTCAGCACGTGTCTCCTTCTTGCCAGGCACAGCACCCCCTGCCCCTGTCTCCACTGCTGCCACCAATGCCGAGTCTGTGGACATCCTGCGGCAGTTGCGGGTTGGTCAGACTGCGACGCTTAATGTCCTCCATGGCCACAGCCAAGTGCTCAACCAGATGGAGGCATACTTGGAGGGCATTTCAGCCGCGCAGTCTGACCAACGCAACTTGCTGAGGTCCATAGACTCGACACTGACTGCAGCAGTGGGTCTCCTGCAGCGCTACGTCCCACCCCCTACCCCTGCCCCATCCACACTTCCCACTCCCATGCCTGTCCCACGTACACCCAGATGTCAGCATCCACGCACCCCACCAGACACAGGCACCACACCAGCAGGGCAGGGCAAGCGCACACCTCCTGGCACGCACGCACAGGGTGAGGTAGGCACACCCACTGGGTCGATGGGCAAACGTAAGTCACGCAGCCAGAGTGGGAGTCTGCTTTCCGCAAAATCCACTCCCTCCAAATCCACTCCCCTCAGCTCTCCTGGCCACGAATCCAGCAAAGATTCCTTCATGGCCGCTCTGTCCCTGAGCCCAACAGTGACACCACCCCGCAAGCGGGCAAAGGAGTCCCCGGTCAGGGTAGTTGAGTGCCCCCCCTGTCCACACCCTCCCCCAGTGGCGCTGCGACCCATTCCTCCGCCCCCCCCCTCCTTGGGGCCTGTGGTTCCTTCGGGTGCAGGGGATATGCTGGGGGACCTTGCTGACGTGTGCAGCGCCATCCTCACCACCTCCTTTGGCGCTGCCCCACCCCCTGTGGTGGTGTCCTCCATCCCTGCACCCACAACGCCTGCCCTTGCCCCTCATGTCCCTGCGGTGCCTGGTCCTTCCCCCCCACATGATTCCCCCCCGTGGAAGACAGGGTGGTCTGAACTGTGCAGGCAAGCTAGTGGACACGCGTCCCACTGTGTCCCCCATCCAGCTGTGACTTATGGACTGCCCTATGGGCTTTGTAAATATTGAATTTTATCCACACAAACATTTTTTGATAATGCTGAATAAAGCCATTTTTTTTTTCCTTAGAACACTACTGCTTTTGTGGTATTGCTGTTGGTGGGGCTGCTACATGATTTTGGGTGGTGATCATGTGTTGTGTGTTTGGGAAATGTAGTAGTGTGCTGGTCATAGGGGGGACCCTGGTATCTGTGTGCCATCACAAGGTGTTAGCTAAGTTTCTTTGTTCATGTAAGCAGTTACTTCATGGTGAAATTGTCCCAAGGTGTGTTCCTTCCTCTGTGTACCCTGGCATCTTCCCTGCAGGGTGTTTCCAATATGTTGTGCTGAGCTGTGTCTACATTAGCTGGGTGTGTGACGGACCCCTTCAACTTTGGCCATGCATGCAGAGCGATGTCTCCACCTGCATCATTCGTGGCATCCTTGGTGATCACTGTACTTGTGTATGTAGTCTGTTGACATGACTTCATGTGGACATGTTCCCTTTTAGGCAGCATGCATGTGTGTACTCCCAGCCTCGCACACATGTTTTACATGTACTGCAGGGTCTTTGTGCACCTGACTGACAATTGTGGCCATTGGATCTGTGGGTACTCCACCATTTTTCTTTCCATGGGCATGCTGGGGCCCTCTGCACCCACCCCTCCTATGTCTGGGCACTGCTGGGAGTGATAGGCACCCACCCCTCCTGTGTCTGGGCACTGCTGGGGGGACTCTACACCCACCCCTCCTGCATCTGGGCACTGCTGGGAGTGATAGGCACCCACCCCTCCTGTGTCTGGGCACTGCTGGGAGGACTCTGCACACACCCCTCCTGTGTCTGGGCACTGCTGGGAGGACTCTGCACACACCCCTACTGTGTCTGTGCACTGCTGGGAGTGATAGGCACCCACCCCTCCTGTGTCTGGGCACTGCTGGGAGTGATAGGCACCCACCCCTCCTGTGTCTGGGCACTGCTGGGGGGACTCTACACCCACCCCTCCTGCGTCTGGGCACTGCTGGGAGGACTCTGCACACACCCCTCCTGTGTCTGGGCACTGCTGGGAGGACTCGGCACACACCCCTCCTGTGTTTGTGCACTGCTCGGAGTGATAGGCACCCACCCCTCCTGTGTCTGGGCACTGCTGGGAGTGATAGGCACCCACCCCTCCTGTGTCTGGGCACTGCTGGGGGGACTCTACACCCACCCCTCCTGCGTCTTGGCACTGCTGGGAGGACTCTGCACCCACCCCTCCTGCGTCTGGGCACTGCTGGGAGGACTCTGCTCCCACCCCTCCTGTGTCTGGGCACTGCTGGGAGTGATAGGCACCCACCCCTCCTGTGTCTGGGCACTGCTAGGGGGACTCTACACCCACCCCTCCTGCGTCTGGGCACTGCTGGGATGACTCTGCACCCACCCCTCCTACGTCTGGGCACTTCTGGGAGGACTCTGCACACACCCCTCCTGTGTCTGGGCACTGCTGGGAGGACTCTGCACCCACCCCTCCTGTGTCTGTGCACTGCTTGGGGGACTCTGCACCCACCCCTCCTGTGTCTGGCCATGTACGCTCCATACATACATGGGTGGGGGTACGGTCCGTACATACACTGTTGGGGTGGGGGTACGCTCCATACATACACTGTTGGGGTGTTCGTATGCTCCATACATACACTGTTGGGGTGGGGGTACGCTCCATACATACACTGTTGGGGTGGGGGTACGCTTCATACATACATTGTTGGGGTGGGGGTACGCTCCATACGTACGCGGGTGTGGGTACGGTCCGTACATACATGGGTGGGGGTACGCTCCGAACATACGCGGGTCTGGGTACGCTCCATGCATACACGGGTGGGGGTACGGTCTGTACATACACTGTTGGGGTGGGGGTACGCTCCATACGTATGCGGGTGTGGGTACGGTCCGTACATACACGGGTGGGGGTACGCTCCGAACATACGCGGTCTGGGTATGCTCCATGCATACACGGGTGGGGGACGGTCCGTACATACACTGTTGGGGTGGGGGTACGCTCCATAAATACACTGTTGGGGTGGGGGTACTGTTGGAAGGGCTAGCCCCAGGGGAGGACAGAATATGTGCTTGACCACCCTGCGCCCACCTTTCCGGGAGAAATAGCCGAGCACTGGTCGGAGACCCCTTCAGGACTGGGTCTCACACTTAGGATCGTACACGCTGCTTCAGTACCAGGCAACACAGAGACACCACACCGCAGATTCTGGAATACGTATGCTTTATCTAGTAATATCAGGATCTTTATGATTTGCAGGAGTATGTACAAGAAGAGCCAGGGCTCACAAAGTCTCGGTTGGGATAGGGGTAGCGGGACAGTCTTAGGATCTGGGTCAATGCGGAAGCGTATCCGGCGCACGGCTCTCAATCCTCGAGCCGGGGGATACAAGATGATCTTTGGGGTCCAGCCGGACCGGAATGTCTCTTGAGCGGGTGTCCACTCTGCAGGACTCGAGTCCGGGTGTCGGAGGTCGGACAATCTTCCAGGAGCCGCGAGTCACTCAGCAGGGCTCAGAGTTCTCTTAGGGTGCAAGGTAAGCCATGACCACGTCAGCAGGGCTCGGATGTCGTTAGGCAGAAGTCCGTCTCTGCCAGGTAGAGCCGGGACGCTGTCTGCAGGGCTCACCAAGGTTCCAAGAGTTCCGTAGGATATTGTGGGGATGTTCTTCAGCCGCGACCATGTCAGCAGGGCTTGTTCGTTCCAGGATTCAACTACTGAGGGTCCCAGGGCGCCCCTTGTTATAGGTCGACTCCTCTTTGATGTCCGGATTCCTCACGGGCAGGGGTCTTAGCGCCTGGGGGTCGGTTGTTGGGGGTTCCTGCCACGCGGCCCTTTGATCCTTTCAAAGCGGGGTCGGGAGGGATCCCAGACACGCAGCAGGCGTGGAGCCAGCCCTCAGGGTGGCCCGAGGGCGATCAAAACCATCTCTGGGGAGGAGGCCAGGTGTGAATGAAACTACTCCTCCCTCTCCTGCTCACCAGGAGCTCTCTCTCCCCCCAGCCGGCATGGAGCGACTAGGCCGGGGTTGCGCTTGGGTCGAGGCGGCCATCGGGGGTGCGGGGCCGGGTACTGGAGGCCGCGAGGCCGGGGGAATGGGACGGGTGCCCGGTGTCGGGAAGATGGAGGCGAGGACAGGGGTAACCCCGGGTTCTGGGTCGGGGAGGCTACGCTAGTCAGTGTAGTGTGGGGTGTAGGGGGTAGCCTGGTGTCGCTACGGGTCTGAATGGGCCATGCCTCGAGGCCGGGTCCAACAGGTACGCTCCATACATACACTGTTGGGGTGGGGGTACGCTCCATACGTACGCGGGTGTGGGTACGGTCCGTACATCCACGGGTGGGGTGTTGGTACGCGTCGTACATACATGGGTGGGGGTACGGCCCGTACCCAGGCCTTTGGAACGTGGGTACGGGCCGTACCGCCATTATTGGGGTGACGTAGGGGTGGGAGTGGTACGACTCGTACCCACGCTCTTAAGGCGTGGGTACGGTACGTACCGGACTTGTTGTGTTGCCGGTTCGCGTGTACATCCACTTCCATTGCTGGACACACCCCCACCCCCTCGAAGTGACCAGGCCCTGAAGGTCAGGTATGTCCAGGGCATGTATGATTTGTGACTTGGGTGGGGGTTTTGTGTCCTGCCCCTGCCCCCCCCTTTGCCCCTGGGTGTTGTTCTGACCTTCTGCGGTGTCTGCTTCGGTTCCTGTAGAGCAGGTGGACTGCTATGAGGGCTGGGATGACATGTAGGTTCGGGTCCATGGCTGTCCGTCGCGTACAGGTGCTCCTTCCCCTCGTCGTCCTGATTTCCCGGCAGTTTTTGGCAGGCGGAGAATTTTATCCGTGCGGGGTGACGTCGGTGTGGATCGTACTTCCTGGTTCGTGAAACGCAGCCTGCATGCGTCCCGACGTCACGTCGGCGCTTTCCCGGATAACATTTGTATGTATATTTTCGTCGGTCGGTGTTTTTTACGATTCGTACGGAAATGGTGTTTCCGTGCGAATCGTACTTGCATGTTTGTAATGTTTTTTTCCCGGGTACGAGTCGGACGGAGAAAACGCTCCGACCGACGGTTTGTACCCGGTTTTTCCAGGATCGGAATCGGCACCTAAGTGGGGAAAAAAAGAGAAACACAGTGACCGGACAACAAAAGCAACAATGAGGGAAAACGTTGCAAACAGTACACTCAGAGGTCAACAGATACCGTGATGTGGCAGGCGGGCAAACAGCAGCCTCGAACCCAGGCTGGAGTCTCAGCGGCGGCTACGGAGCGAGGGGAGCTGCTGGGGAGAGTGCAGGCCTGTGACCGAGGTCAAGGTCTTACAAGCGCTCCCCCGCAGCAGTCTGCATTATGTAGGGGAGGGGAGGGATGCTCAGCTGGGAGGTGGGAAACGGGCAGGGGGAGGGGCCGCGGGTCAGCAGCGGTGGGGATCAGGGAGAAGAGAACAGGGTGGGGAGAGAGAGGGGCAGTGGGGACAGCAATGCACAATAAGTGGGGAAGAAAAGAGAAACACAGTGACCGGGACAACAAAAGCAACAATGAGAAAAAAGATGCAAACTGTACACTCTGAGGTCAACAGATACCGTGATGTGGCAGGCGAACAAACACCAGCCTCAAACCCAGGCTGGGGCTCAGCGGCAGTGACGGAGCAAGAGGAGCTGTCAGGGAGAGTGTAGGCCTGTGGCCGAGGTCAAGGTCTTACAACCAACTTAAGCAGAGGGGTAACATTTACTATTCCCACTCCAGTGAGAGCAACAGTAGGGAAAGTGTTGGATAGCGGAGGGGCCAAAATTACTATTCCCACCCCAAAGAGTGCAACAGTAGGGAAAATGTTGGATAGCGAAAGGGTAAAAATTTGTATTCCCACTCCACTGAATGCAACAGTAGAATAAGTTTTGGATAGCGGAGGGTTAAAAATGTGTATTCCCACTCCAATGAGTGCAACAGAAGAGGAAGTGTTGGATAGTGGTGGAGTGAAAATTACTATTCCCACTCTAGTGAGTGCAGCAGTAGGGAAAGTGCACGATAGCAGATGGGGAAAAATTATTATTCCCACTCAAACACTTAGAAAAACATATATATATTTTTTTTTAAATGAACAAACAAAATTTAAAAAATAAAAAATATAAAAAATATTAAAATAACACATATTATAATACTAATTACTTATTACAAAAACCTACACATTTTTTATAAAATAAAATAATAAATAGATTTACGAAAACATTATTATTTTAAACTAGAAAATATTTAGAAACAAAAAAATCAATCAAAACATAAATGTATTTCCTTTATTTCCTACCCTATAACACCACACCAATAATAAAACACTTCAACATTTTTTATTAAATTCATTTACTTAATTAACATAATTAATAATTAATTAAAAACATATTATTAATAAACATAAGAAAAAACATTAATGGACTACACAAACTTTAACACTATAATATCCTTAACACACACCTAAATTAAACTTTAAAATAATAAAACACAATTAAAATTTATTTTAAAATTAAAAACTATTTCTAATAACAACTAATAATTAAAATGTAGTTAAAACCCACACTTTACCCCTTTAAAAGTAAAAACAACTCACACACAAAAAACAATTACCAATAATAACTAGCAAATAATTAACATTAATTAACAACTATATATAAATAATTAAACACAAATTACTTCCCAATCTTTCCTCCTCTAAACACCACAACACACACCAAAAATTAATTACACAATTACCATAATTAATTACCAATACATTTATTAAAATTAACAACCAATTATTAATTCATCATTAAAAAATAAATTACTTCCCACCCTTAACATCTAAAAAAACCACAATACACACTTAAAATAAATTAAACAATTACCAAAA
Organism: Triturus cristatus; assembly: GCF_964204655.1. Classification (NCBI taxonomy): domain Eukaryota; kingdom Metazoa; phylum Chordata; class Amphibia; order Caudata; family Salamandridae; genus Triturus; species Triturus cristatus. Next base: position 873,623,691 of record NC_140590.1, read on the forward strand.
CTAATTATAAATTAATTAATTGACAACCAATCATTGATTCATTAATTAAAAATAAATTACTTCCTACCCTTTACACCTATAAGCACCACAACACACACCTAAAATAATTATAAAATTAATAACATTAATAAACAATTAATTAATTAAAATTCATTAACAACCAATTATTAATTCATAATTTAAAAACAAATTACTTCCCACCCATTACACCTATAAACACCACAACACACACCTAAAATTAATTACAAAATTACCATAATTAATTAGCAATTAATTAATTAAAATAATTAACAACCAATCATTAATTAATTATTATTAAATTATTTTACACATTTAACACTAAAGCAGCTCAAGTAAACAAATATTAAGAAATAAAAATTAATCAATAAATTTGAAATAATTTAATTACTTCCCAACCTATTCCCCTATAAACCCACAACCCACTATGGAAATAAAAATGCAAAATTCAAATAAATAAAATTTAAGAATTAATATAATTAAATTACTTCCCACCCTATTCCCCTATAAACCCACAAACCGCTACAGAACTAAAAGTATAAAATTCAAATTAAATAAAAATAATAACCACTAAAAATTTGACACATATATTAAAAATACAAACAATTCTTATACAAAATAATATGCATCACATACAAATAAAATATATACTAAAATACATAACAACGATATATTTAACACCTTTTTTTTTGCCAACGATATTAAACACTTCGATATTTTTCAAATCGATATTACTTACCTTAGGACGATATTATTGACCACAATATTCTTGCTGTCGATATTTCTGACCCATAATATTAACAACTCAATATTTGTGCAACTCGATATTTTGTACTTGGTATTCTGTCTCTGCACCGTTGTGCACACCATGACATTTATGTGAATTAGCATAAATGCATATGTGGAAAATCTTCTGAAAATGTCATTACTTTTTTCAATTGCAAACATTTGAACCCTACGAGATTTAGGAGGAGATGACAGCCTCAAGTGTACCGCCCATTTCCAGACCTGGCCACCATGGAGGAAAGGTACATTATAAAAATCTGATATGCCATCCACAGAAATGCCACAGCAATTACACCAACTGTCAAAGTCATGACAGTACTACATTTTGTGGCCTCAGGACCATCTCAATACACTGTGGCAGTATCTGGTGGGATGTCACAACCGACTTTCAGTGGTGCGCTCCATGAAGTTCTTTCGTCAATGATGAGATACATCAGCAGCTTCATTCAGTTCTCATGATGAGAGGATTTGGCTAATGTGAAGGGAGACTACTATGCTTTGGATTGCCTGCCACATGTGGTTGGAGCAAATGATGGCACACTTATTGCCTTAGTGCCACCAAGAGCCAGGGAACGAGTATACCACAATCCGAAGCACTTCCATTAAATCAATGTGCAAGTTGTCTGCTTACCTGATTTGTACATCTCAAGTGTCTGTGCCTGTTTCCCTGGATCTGCCGACAATTCCTTTGTAATACAAAATAGCAGCATACCTGAGCCAACGTCCCAACTTGGCCCTGAGAGGGCCTGGATTGTTGATAAGTACAATCAGACATGACATTGTTTGGGTAATCACAAGGTGAATCATCTGCAATTGTGTTATTTATCTTGCCTAATTCGAACATTTTCATTTAGGTGACTCAGTTTATGCAAGTGGCCAAGATTGTTGGCACTGCTGATAAATCCAACGCCAGGGGAAGTTTTCTTTAATGAGGCCCATGGAAGAACACTGAGGCCAGTTGAGTGGGATTTTTGGCTCCTGAATGGGCAGATTTCGCTGTCTGGACAACACTGGTGGAGCCCTTCCCTACTCACCAGATAATGGGGCCGATTCCGATCCTGTAAAAATATTCCCCGTACGACTCGTATCTGGATTTTTTACCGTCCGAATCGTACAAGTCCCGGACAAACTGGCAAGTACGATTCGCATGTTAAAAAGTCCATACGAATCGCATTGGGTAAATTCCCCGACACGTCCTCGGGTCGGAAAAGGTGTCCGAAACGTCCCTGGACATTTTTACGTCCGAATCTGAAAACTGAAGTCCGAGCGCGCAAGTACGATCCTTCCCGTCCGTCCGAATGCACAACCGCATGGAAAAAACACCGTACGGAGCGAACTCCTATAGCAACCATGGAGACATGTGCCCGCATACGCGCCGAACACCCCACCCCAGACCCCGTATGTACGCGCAGAACACCCCCCCCAGCCCTCATATGTACACGCCGAACACCCACCCCAGCCCCCGTATGTACGCGCCAAATGCCCCCCCCCCGTCTGAGGATGTACGCGCCGAACCCCCACCAGTGTATGTACGGAGCGTACCAACACCCCACCAGTGTATGTTCGGAGCATACCCCCACCCGTGTATGTTCGGAGCGTACCACCACCCGTGTATGTATGGAGCGTACCCCCACCCGTGTATGTTTGGAGCGTACCCCCACCCGTGTATGTTCGGAGCATACCCCCACCCGTGTATGTATGGAGCGTACCCACACCCGTATATGTACGCGCCGAACCCCCACCAGTGTATGTTTGGAGCGTACCCCCACCCCACCAGTGTATGTTCGGAGCGTACCCCACCCGTGTATGTTCGGAGCGTACCCACACGCGTGTATGTTCGGAGCGTACCCCCACCCGTGTATGTACGGAGCGTACCCCCACCCATGTATGTACAGAGCGTACCCCCACCTGTGTATGTACGGAGCGTACCAACACCCCACCAGTGTATGTACGGAGCGTACCCCCACCCGTGTATGAATGGAGCGTACCAACACCCCACCAGTGTATGTACGGAGCGTACCACCACCCGTGTATGAATGGAGCGTACCCACACCCCACCAGTGTATGTACGGAGCGTACCCCCACCCGTGTATGTACGGAGCATACCAACACCCCACCAGTGTATGTACGGAGCGTACCCCCACCCGTGTATGAATGGAGCATACCAACACCCCACTAGTGTATGTACGGAGCGTACCCCCACCCGTGTATGTACGGAGCATACCCCCAACCATGTATGAATGGAGCGTACCCCCACCCGTGTATGGATGGAGCGTACCCACACCCATGTAGGATTGGAGCGTACCCACACCCCACCAGTGTATGTACGGAGCGTACCCCCACCCGTGTATGCACGGAGCGTACCTCCACCCGTGTATGTATGGACCGTACCCCCACCCGTGTATGTACGGAGCGTACACCCAGCCCCCCCCTGTATGTATGGTGCGAAACACCACCACCGATGGACGGTGCGGATCAACACCCTGCCCGTGTCCCTACGCACCCTACCCCAGGCCCCTACACCAGCACCCTCACCCAACATCACGCATGTACGAGTCGTACTAAGCCATAGCAAAGGACAGCACTGTACAACAACATGGCCCATGTACGCACCGTACAGACGCCAAAAACACTCGTACTGAACCAGGACAAACCAAAACGACACAAGGAGAGTCAATTTGATGCACACAACACCACAAAACATGTCCAACAAGCCCAAATACATCCTATACACTGACCTGCAACTGCCAAACAGCTAAACAGAGGCCCAAAACACAACCACTCCTTATACCACACCCACCCAAAGTTCAAACACAGCCACACCCACAAATGAACCAATAAAAAGGCCCAACAAACACAAACCATGATCCTTTGCAACAGATCCACTACTGCCAGTCCACAGAGACAACACACTGCACCATACTACATCCATCAATACACCTTACACTTGCACTCCTTCACACAACCACCATCACAAACCCCCCCTCATCACATTCACACACACACACCTTCACAACCACACTCACACACCCACAACCATCCACACCAACAACCCCACTACCATCCACACCCACACCCCACACCATGCCCACTAACAAGAATCCAAAGTTCACAAAGGAGGAGCTGGAGGTCCTTGTCGATGAAATCGTCAGAATCGAGCCACAGCTCTTTGGAACATTGGTCAGACGGACCAGCATATCCGAAAAATCAGCCATGTGGCAGAGGATTGTCAATTCAATTCAATTCAATTCAAATCAATTCAATTCTGTGAATGCTGTTGGGGCCACCAGAAGGACCAGGCATGAGTGCCAAGCAAGGTGGTACGATCTGCGGAGGACGGTCCGCTGCAAAATGACGGACGATCACAACCAGGGGAACATCACTGGAGGAGGGCTGCCCCGCAGACCAGTACACTACCATCCCTGGGAGGAGAAGGTGATGGCCACGCTGCCGCCGGTGGGAGTAGACGGAGTAGAAGGAGTCCGAGAGCATGGTGAGTACACAAACAACTCACCTCACAAGGGGGGAACGCCATACACAACCAAAATACCAATCATGCACGCAACCCCCCCAAAGCCAGCACCGGACACAACCACACAAGACAGGATGTCCCCGATGCCGGGAGGGTGGGCCTTAAAACTAACATAGAGCAACTCTGAAGCACACAACAATGCCCTCAGTCCATATGGCCTAGGGCACAGCCATACAAACAGTGTGTCCCCACACAGTACTGTGTAGCCTGCAAATGGTGGCCGCGTTGCAGGATGACATGGGTATGAAGGCACAATTTGCACATAACAGCAGCTAATGAAGACGCATCACTCTGAAAGAGTGTCAGCACACACCGCCACAGCAGCAGCGCAGACTCAGACACTCTGCCCAATTGGTGCCCGGAGATAAGAGACAAACCCACATGAACAAGCCAATGGGCTTTGAAAGACCTGCAAACTGTGTGTGCCTAGGAAGCTGGGCTGAGGTGACAGAGGGTGATACACAGAGGGAGGGAGAGGGGGAGAGAGAGGGAGGGAGACAGAGGTGGACTCAGGGAGACAGACAGAGGGAGGGAGGAGGGTGACAGAGGGAGGGAGAAAGGGAGACAGAGGGAGATGGACAGAGGGAGGAGGGTGACAGAGTGAGGGAGAAAGGGAGACAGAGGGAGACGGACAGAGGGAGGAGGCTGACAGAGGGAGGGAGAAAGGGAGACAGAGGGAGACGGACAGAGGGAGGAGGCTGACAGAGGGAGGGAGAAAGGGAGACAGAGGGAGACCAAATCACCCTTGGGTGGTGTGGCCATGTCCGCTCGTCAGCAGGTGGACTGTGTGCATGTAGACAAGGTTTGGCAGTGCGTGACCCCCCCCCTTTAACCTTTGATAAACACTGGGCCATGTGTCAATCTGTGCACGAGTACATCCGTGCTGCAGGCACAAACCTAACCTTACACCCAGTATACCCACCCACTGTGTTTGTCAGAACCCTGTCACAAATGCTTAAGTTACCTACCTGCATTCTCAAATTGCATTGAAAAAACACAATTTGGCAACGTACAGTGCAACACGTAAGGCAGCTCTGCATGGCTTGCTACGCCCGCTCACTACACTGCTGACTGCGTTCCAAAAAGATGCATCAACTAAGATTGTGTCACACATAGGTAAAGTGTCGAAAGCTGTGGCCAAGGGACATACCCATACACAAGTGCACTGTGAGAGGAATGCAAGCCAAATCCAACCACCCAGAGGAACTGTGCCAACTCAAAAATGAATGAAACATGGATGTCGCATGTAACACAATTAACATTGTCTCTCTCACACACAGGTCAACGTTGTCGATCTCCCCCCAACACTGGGGGGGAAGACTCACAGGACCAGGCTCTGTGTGAAGAGGACCCCACCGGCAGCGACGACTCTCACCACTCCGTGGATGACCCAGAACAACCTGGCCCCTCTGGTGTCCAACCACCTGCAGCACCTGCGTCAGGTACAACTGTGCCAATAACGACCCCCATTCCTGCCACATCCCAGGAGACACCCAGGAGCCCTGCCCGCACACAACAACACAGCCAGTCTGTCCAGGAGGGACAAGGTTCTCCGGGCACCCAGGAGGAGGCAGGCGACACCGCAAATGCCATCCCTCAGGGGTCCCGGAGACCCGATGTGCCCACAATGGCAGGCCAGGCGCAAGTGGGCAGGGGTGGTGGGAGTGGAGGACGGCGGAGGCGCAAACCTGACCAGTTGGCTCAGGAACCGGTAATGTCACACGTCAGCAACATCCTGGACACATACCGACGTGACACCAGGGGCATGGTCCAGATTGCGTCCACCCTCACAGACATCAAGGGGACCCTCGAGGAGGTGAAGACCCTGCAGGCCGAGCAACATGCCTGTCAACAGCGACACCAAGGACGGATGGAGGCAAGACAGGCTGAGCTCGTGGCGGTGCAAACGGACATGACCAGTGTACTCCGTCGGATTGCCGAAAACATGGGCAACCCTCCCTGTGCCACCAGGCGAAGAACATCACCACCCACAGGGAGGGATCAGGAGGAGGAGGATTCATCCGACGGAGCATCACAAGCATCGTCACGGCCTGCTTCTGAGGGTCCCCGCAGGAAGGTGGGTCGTCCACGCAAAAGACCGTGAGAGTCGGCGGAACATCACCATCTCCCAGGTCACCTGGCCTGGCACCTGGCCCTCTGGCCCAACAGCAGCACATCATCACATGACATTCTCTGGCACATGGACTTGCTCGTCACTGTCTGACCAATGTTGACAAAGACTGTGGCATAGACTATGATGACTTCCAATGGCAAGGATACCAACTCCCCCTGTGAACTTTGGATTCTACACTCCCGCCAAGCACCTCTTGTCATCCCCCCAAACACGTACCCCACCAAAATTAAAAATCATCACAATCACGAGATGATGCCCTCATTTTGCATTATTCCACTACATGTGTGTGTTGTAAAGTCAAACCATGCCTGATTTCAGAAGTAACTCCAACCATCCATACCCTGGTGTCTGAGTCTGGCACAGGACACACATGGGTCACAATGTATCATCCAATACAGACATGGAGCACCATACTCACCCGTGATGGGCCCAACCAGCTGAGGGGGTGCCCGCACAACTGTGCCTACAGACCTATTTAGAAGAGCAACAGTCATGCGCAGAGGTCAGGGATCATGTGGAGTGTCCTGGGGTGCTACTCCCAGGTATGTGTAGACACGTGGCAGAACCATGTCCTGCACTCTTGAGTCAGGTGGATGTGGAGAATGGTGGGCCGGCCAAGGTTGGATGCATGGAGATGGCACAATGGAGTGTTGGATCGCAGTGCCACAAGGTTGTGTTGTGGTTGTGGGCTGCATCCTGAGTGTGTGCGTGGATTGAGAAGGTCATCCTGCAGCTGGCAGTGATCCATTCCCCCCATCTCTGTTGGACGTTGATGTGGCTTGGTTGCCGGATGTAGAAGCAGAGCTGTGCAGATGCACCCTGGATGTGGACAAGTATCATGGGAGTTGTAAGGCACATGTCCGTAGAGTGCATGGTAGGATTAGACACGGCTGTTGTAGTTGACCTGGGGGATGGTCTCTCTTGCCTTAAGGTGGATGGAACTGGGGATCTTGTGCATAATGCAGAGTGTGCTGCAGCATGAGGCACAGATGCTGCTGATCAGCATAGCACATGTCAGCAAGCAATCCATGATGAACACCAGCTTGTTTGCGTGGACACTGGGTGCCCTTGCTGCAGGGCCTGCAGCAGCATGCGCCATGTCAAGAAAACAATGCCACAAGTTGCACACAAAGACAAGGATCTCAGGAAGGAACTATGCAAAAGGTGTATGTCAAGGAAGGAATCTCTGGTTCAACATGGCACACACACTCACAATGGATGCACATGCAGCACAGTTGCCGTCGTGGAGACTTACATGCCACAATACCTACACAGCCATGGACATCATGCACAATACAGATTCTAATCCCTGACAAACATCTTGCATCTTGCTACTCTACACATAGACTCATATGCACTATCTCTGATGACTATGCCAGACATGCCGCATGCACAGTGGCAACAGACCACCATTGACAGAGATGAGGCACCTTGGAGGCAGAGGGACACCTTTATTAGTCATGTGTGTCGGAATGCTAATGCAACTCTGTCAACACATACACAGGTCATGTGGATGAACATGTGGGACCGACACTGGCACTCCCCTTTGCACCACAGATGGTGGAAATCCATAGAACTGGCACACAAGTGACGGGTTACAGCTAAACACCCCCTGCTGCTCACGGAGAGGCTGCTATACACCATTGAGCCTCTAATGGGGAATTCACACACCATGTCAACCCGGTGCAACCCGTATGTTTCCGATGGCAGTGTTACACACATTGATGGCTTCATCACAATCCAGTATCCCATTACAGATGACTGTCACCAAGTCTGACCATCAATTCAGGTGAATTGAGCTCCATGTCATGTGCCCCATGGTGATTCTACATGTATGCAAAGTAACCAAACATGAACAGGAGCAGTGCACACACATTCCAAACAAATACCACACCCAAAAAGCCGTGCTGCATCCCTTACCCTAAGGAGATTTTCAAACTTGTCCGTGCATGTAACGCTGATTCAGCACATGTTGCTGTGTTCATGAGGAATAGCAGGAGCACAACAATGCCACCAGCAGACAGCATGCGCAAGTACCTGTGGATGAGAGACACACAAGGAGTCAGCCAAAAGAAGCACATCCGCATGCATGTGCATGTACTCGACACGTATAAGGTTGTCAACATGCTAGGTGACAATGATGACTCTGGAAAAACATTCTTCTATTGCACCATCACTCGAGTGACACATCCAAACACACCTCTGACTCACTTGGAAGACATGCAGATGGACACACACATTGCAACACATGCCACACACGGCCCAATGCGTGCACACTCAGACACTGGAACTCACCACTAAGCAAAGAAGTCGCGTATGAGCCGACTACGGATGTCCTCCACCGCCTCCTCCTCCTCCACATCACTTGCCTCGTCACCAAGCCCTTCATCCTCCATGGGTGGATGGTCCTGCTCATCCGGATCCAGGATGAGTGGCACACCTTTCACCACTGCCATGTTGTGCAGCATGCAGCACACGAGGAAGATCTTGCAGACCTTCACCGGTGCATACGGGAGTACGCTGCCGGTTTTGTGGAGGCAACGGAATCGGCTCTTCAGGAGACCAAACGTCCTCTCTATCACTCGCCTGGTCCGCCCATGGGCGTTGTTGTAGCGGTGATCGGCAGCCGTGCTGGGGTTGCGGAGAGGCGTGATCAGCCATGGCATGTTGGGATAGCCAGCGTCCCCTACATGGAAACATCATGGACAAAAGTGGGTCAGGAGAAGCAGTAAGACAGCAAGATGATGCTAAATACAGGACTGCCAGAGAATTCCCACCAACAATACATGCTCGTTAGTTGCGCAGCTGCTGCATCATTTCAGGCACCCTGCTACGCCTCATGATGTAGGCATCGTGTGCTGATCCTGGAAAACGAGCACAGACATGTGATATCACCATGTTGGCAAGACACACCACAAGGGCATTAATGGAGTGGTAATGCTTGCAGTTCCTATACGCTACCTCCTGTGCCTGTGGTGGTACCAAAGCCACATGTGTTTCATCTATGGACCCAATGACATGGGGCATCCCTCCCAGGGCATAGAACTCACGCTTGACACCTGTCAACTGCTCAGGATTTGGGAATTTAATGAACTCATCCAGGTGATCCAACATGGCCTCTAAAAAATCATGCAGAACACGGCTGAACATGGTTTGGGACATGCCACCAACATGAGCAATGGTATATTGAAAGGTACCCGTGGCAAAGAAATGTAGGGCTGCCATCACCTTCATCTTGGGTGTCAGTGCAGTAGGATACCTGTGTAGCGGTTGGAGGTGTGTTTCCAGCCGGGCGGTCAAGTCCTCAATAAACGGTTGGCTGAAGCGGTAGCAGCGTATACAGTCACGTTACCTCAGGGCAGCCAAGTCTGGCATTGGTCGGGGGAGAGGCGGAGCCCTGCAGTAAATTTGAAGGGACAACGAAGAGTGAGTACAGTACACCACCAATGTCAATGTACTGAGCACATGTTCAACAGGCAATACACATATGCTACATACAGAGTCAGGTCTGTGCAACATATCCTGGACACGTATGCCAGGCAGGTGACACTCTTACCAAGAGCCAGCCACAAACGTGGATTCTCAAGCTCAACATGACATGGCATGAAACTAGCTGTGGGCCAGTGTGAGTGAACAGGCAGACGCATCACAGGAGTGCCAGACATCCGCATATGTGCAGAATAAGTATGTTAATCATACAGACAGGTTGCGGAACACTAGAGGCACAGGTCACATGTCATATAAAAAGGACAGACCACACACCTTGCCATGAAGGAGTACATGTCAAGACTGATCACACATACATTGAGAGTATGCAGATATGTCCTTGTTTTGAAACTCCGTGTTGATGCATACATACACACCTTACGTCGGATTACACATGTGGGCTGGTTTGCGTAACAGTGTGCCATGCCCATCTACACACAGACACATGTTGGTTGCAGCAACTGCCGATGCATTTGACCAAACACCTACAGCAAACCTATGGGAACACATGACACACACATGACATAGTTACAGCGTGCAACGTGGGCATTCACATCTCAGGTGTAATATTCCGTGTACCTGGCATCAGGGGACAGTTGCAGGTGTCGGTGACTGTGCCATGCCAGTGACGCATGGCTCAACAAGTCTGTACTACATGCACACATGTCAAATATCTGAAGGGGATTTGTGGCACATAGTGCACCATCACACATGACATGTGTACACAGCTCATCATACATTTATTTGCTTCACACCTCAGGAGTGATGTGCCACATCACAGCCTGACACACCTGTGCCCGACACATGTAGTACTGCACAGACAATACCTTGATGTCCAGCCTTGGCCAAGTATGACAGCTCTATTCCTGTCTGTGTGCCGCCTGTCACCACTGTCAGGTGTGAAACGCACCGTACATACGCTCTGAGGGCGTGTGTAGGGTCCCTATCACAATGGGAGTGCTGGCGTATGCGTACACCATAGTAATACGGACCGTACAGGCGTGTGTACGGTCCCTATCACTATGGGAGTGCTCGCGTATGCGTATGCCATAGTAAGATGGACCGTACAGGCGTGTGTACGGTCCCTATCACTATGGGAGTGCTGGCGTATGCGTACGCCATAGTAAGACGGACCGTACAGGCGTGTGTACGGTCCCTATCACTATGGGAGTGCTGGCGTATGCGTACGCCATAGTAAGACGGACCGTACAGGCGTGTGTACGGCCCCTATCACTATGGGAGTGCTGGCGTATGCGTACGCCATAGTAAGACGGACCGTACAGGCGTGTGTACGGTCCCTATCACTATGGGAGTGCTGGCGTATGCGTACGCCATAGTAAGACGGACCGTACAGGCGTGTGTACGGTCCCTATCACTATGGGAGTGCTCGCGTATGCGTACGCCATAGTAATACGGACCGTACAGGCGTGTGTACGGTCCCCCTCACTAGGGGGGTGCTGGTGTATGCGTACGCCATAGTAAGACGGACCGTACACGCGTGTGTTCCCCAGCCTTCCCCAGAGGATAATGTCCCTATGACAAAGGTGCAATGAGTTGCCTGCATACCATGGCCTGTTCAAACAAGAAAAAATATTAATATGTGTGTCTCTGTGTCATTGCTCAGGTGTATTAAAGTATTATCACTTTTGCATCCTCACAGGTAGGCGACCATGCCAAGGGGGAGATATGGAAGCAAGCCGTCAGTGCCGTGAGGATTACGGAGGGTCGGAAGTGGCGCCTAGCCCAGGTGAGGAAACGCTGGCTGGATATCCAGTGCTTGGCGAGGAGGATCGCACGGGTCCTGGTGGGGGACTCACCTGAGAGCCACAAGAACCGTGGGCGCCGGCATCTGACCCACATCCATAAGCGTGTGCTGGCGGTGGTCTTCCCCGACTTGGATAGGCGCTTACGGGAGAAGCAGCAGCAGGAAGGGGGTAGGTACATGTGTGTTTGTTGTGTGTCACCAGCTTTTGGAAGTGCGCAGTTGCATGGATGCACTGCCAGGGTTTAAATGTGCAGTGCATAACCTGTTCCCCTAAGTAAACCGGTGCTGTTCTCCCTCGCTTCCCCTCCTTGCCATGTGTTCCCTGGTCTGTGTGTAGTCACTCTTGCACAAGGTTATGTAGGCTGGCAGTTAATCCAAGTGCCCAATGCTTGCAGCATCATGTGTGGGGGTGGTGTGTAATAGATTTTGGGACCTTGCCTGTGCCCTGGCCAGTTCAGTCATTGTGGGGTCCATGTCAGTTGGCACTGATGGTGAGTCCCGACATAGGAGTGTGTCTTAAAAGTGTACTGCCTTACAGCATGCATGTCCAATGTTGTGCCCTCTGACATGATGTGCATGAGTGGGAGTAATGCATAGTGCAGGGACGGTTGCTTCAGTTGCAGTCATATCCATCCAGGACCATGGAGGAGTGTGGCCACTACCGTGCCCTGGGGCACCTTTCCCTAGGTATCATGTGTGTCATCCAACAATGTGGACATTCTCTGTGTCTTCGACATAGGTTGGGCTCTGTGGCATTGTACCCTGGCCTCATCTGTATTTACATAAACTGTGCTACATGTGTCCACTGTACAGTGTGACCTAATTTTGCTTGTGCATACTCACAGTGGGCAGTGCCTGTGTGTATTGGTACGACAATCTGATGATGGTTGATTGTCAATGATATATGTGGACAGGCGCACCAGGGGTAGTTTGTGTACAATCAGGATTTAGTGCAGGCCATGTGTTTTCATCCCAGAGTAAGAGGTGTAAGTACTTCCTCTGTCTCAATCACATTGTCTCAGGTAGGGGGTGGTTTGTGCGGGCAAGGCCTACATGTCAAAATATGGAGTCTCCTTGCTAGGTCTGGCCTGTGTGTGATGTTTGTCTGCACATACGCTCAAGGTGCAGTGACCCAGTCATGTTGGGCATGGTTTAATGTATTAGCTTTGCAGCATGTGCAAAAAGTTAATATACATGGTTCCTGCTCATCCCTTTTTTGGCAACGCTGTGTGGTGCAGATGCTGTGCACGATTGTCCCCAGAGCCTAGCTCCTCTGTCCAATTTAATATCAAGTAATTTGCTGTTGTGTCATGCTCTCCATTGTTTCTCAGTGGCATGGTGGGTCAACTGTGTGTTGCAGGGCCTACATATGTACCTTGTATTGTAGATGTTACTCATGTTGCTTTTCAGGCTATGCACTGTGACCTATGTAGATTTGACTCATGTGACAAATGTATACAGGTGTCTGATTATTTCCTGTCTCTTCACCTTGCCCACAGCATCGTCGGGGGACTCCGAGGGAGACACGGGCACGGACCGTGAGGAGGGAGCGAGCACCAGTGCCAGCAGTGCTGTCTTGTCTGGCGCATCGAGTGGCACGGAGGCCGAGGGGAGTGAGGCGGAGGACCTGTCCAGTCCCACCACCGACTATGACGCTGACAGGTCCAAGGCTGAGCTCCCAGAGGGGGCGGAGGCAGCTCCCACAGCTGAAAGCAGCACTCCATCTCAACCCGCCCCCTCCACTACCATCACCGGCCTCCCACTTGCTCGGGTCCCTTCCCGCCATGCTAGGTCACCACGTGTCTCCTTCTTGCCAGGCACCGCACCCCCTGCCCCTGTCTCCACTGCTGCCGTGAATGCCGAGTCTGTGGACATCCTGCGCCAGTTGCAGGTTGGTCAGACTGCGATGTTTAATGTCCTCCATGCCCACACCCGAGTGCTCACCCAGATGGAGGCATACATGGAGGGCATCTCAGCTGCGCAGTCTGACCAACGCCAGTTGCTGAGGTCCATAGACTCGATACTGACTGCAGCAGTGGATCTCCTGCAGCACTGCGTCCCCCCCTACCCCTGCACCATCCACACTTCCCACTCCCATGCCTGTCCCATGCACACCCAGACGTCCCGATGCACGCACCCCACCAGACACAGGCACCACACCACCAGGGAAGGCCAAGCGCACACCTCCTCTCACGCACACACAGGGTGAAGTAGGCACACCCACTGGGTCGGGAGGCAAATGGAAGACACGCAGCCACAGTGGGAGTCCACATTCCTCACAACCCACTCCCTCCGAATCCACTCCCCTCAGCTCTCCTGGCCATGATTCCAACAAAGATTACTTCATGGCCGCTCTGTCCCTGAGCCCCAAAGTGACACCACCTGAAGGAGTCCCCGGTCAGGGTAGTTGAGTCCCCACCTGTCCACACCCTACCCCAGTAGCGCTGCTACCCATCCCTCCGACCCCCCCCCTCCTTGGGGCCTGTGGTTCCTTCGGGTGCAGGGGAGACGCTGGGGGACCTTGCAACTGTGTGCAGCGCCATTCTCACCACCACCTTTGGTGCTGCCCCACCCCCTGTGGTGGAGTCCTCCGTCCCTGCACCCACAACACCTGCCCTTGCCCTCCTGTCCCTGCGGTGCCTGGTCCTTCCCCCCCACATGATGCCCCCCCCTGTGGAAGCAAAGGAAATATGAACTGTGCAGGCAAGCTAGGGGACACGCGTCCCTATGTGTCCCCCACCAGGAATTGGACTATGGACTGCCCTATGGGCCTTGTACATATTGCACTTTTATTGACAATTTTATTTTTTTCATGCTGAATAAAGCAATGTTTTTTTTTTCCTTTGTACACTACTGCTTTTCTGGTATTGCTGTTGGTGGTGCTGCTCCATGATTTGGGGTGGTGATAATGTGTTAGGTGTCTGGGAAATGTTGTGGTGTGCTGCTCATGGGGTGGACCCTGGTATCTGTGTGCTATCACAAGGGCTCTGCAAATAATCTTTGCTCATGTGTGTTCTTACTGTATGGTGAAATTGTCCCAAGGTGTGTTCCTCCCTCTGTGGACCCTGACATCTTCCCTGCAGGGTGTTTCCATAATGTTGTGCTGAGCTGTGTCTACATTTCCTTGGTGTGTGACGGATCCGTTCAACTTTGGCCATGCATGCTGGGCAATGTCTCCACCTGCATCATTAGTGGCATCCTTGGTGGTCACTATACTTGTGTATGGAGTTTATTGACATTACTTCATGTGGACATGTTCCCTTTTACACACTATGCATGTGTGTACTCCCAGCCTCGCACACATGTGTTACGTGTTCTGCAGGGTCTTTGGGCACCTGACTGACATTTGTGGCCATTGTATCTGTGGGTACTCCACCCTTTTCTTTCCATGGGCACTGCTGGGAGGACTCTGCACCCACCCCTCCTATGTCTGGGCACTGCTGGGAGGACTCTGCACCCAACCCTCCTGTGTCTGGGCACTGCTGGGAGTGATAGGCACCCACCCCTCCTATGTCTGGGCACTGCTGGGAGGACTCTGCACCCACCCCTCCTGTGTCTGGGCACTGCTGGGAGGACTCTGCGCCCACCCCTCCTATGTCTGGGCACTGCTGGGAGGACTCTGCGCGCCACCCCTCCTGTATCTGGGCACTGCTGGGAGTGATAGGCACCCACCCCTCCTATGTCTGGGCACTGCTGGGAGTGATAGGCACCCACCCCTCCTATGTCTGGGCACTGCTGGGAGGACTCTGCACCCACCCCTCCTGTGTCTGGGCACTGCTGGGAGGACTCTGCGCCCACCCCTCCTATGTCTGGGCACTGCTGGGAGGACTCTGCACCCACCCCTCCTGTGTCTGGGCACTGCTGGGAGTGATAGGCACCCACCCCTCCTATGTCTGGGCACTACTGGGAGTGATAGGCACCCACCCCTCCTATGTCTGGACACTGCTGGGAGGACTCTGCACCCACCCCTCCTGTGTCTGGGCACTGCTGGGAGAACTCTGCGCCCACCCCATCTATGTCTGGGCACTGCTGGGAGGACTCTGCACCCACCCCTCCTGTGTCTGGGCACTGCTGGGAGTGATAGGCACCCACGCCTCCAATGTCGGGGCACTGCTGGGAGTGATAGACACCCACCCCTCCTATGTCTGTTCACTGCTGGGAGGACTCTGCAACCACCCCTCCTGTGTCTGGGCACTGCTGGGAGGACTCTGCACCCACCCCTCCTGTGTCTGGGCACTGCTGGGAGGACTCTGCGCCCACCCCTCCTATGTCTGGGCACTGCTGGGAGGACTCTGCGCCAACCCCTCCTATGTCTGGGCACTGCTGGGAGGACTCTGCACCCACCCCTCCTGTGTCTGGGCACTGCTGGGAGTGATAGGCACCCACCCCTCCTATGTCTGGGCACTGCTGGGAGTGATAGGCACCCACCCCTCCTATGTCTGGGCACTGCTGGGAGGACTCTGCACCCACCCCTCCTTTGTCTGGGCACTGCTGGGAGGACTCTGCGCCCACCCCTCCTATGTCTGGGCACTGCTGGGAGGACTCTGCGCCCACCCCTCCTGTGTCTGGGCACTGCTGGGAGTGATAGGCACCCACCCCTCCTATGTCTGGGCACTGCTGGGAGTGATAGGCACCCACCCCTCCTATGTCTTGGCACTGCTGGGAGGACTCTGCACCCACCCCTCCTGTGTCTGGGCACTGCTGGGAGGACTCTGCACCCACCCCTCCTATGTCTGGGCACTGCTGGGAGGACTCTGCACCCACCCCTCCTGTGTCTGGGCACTGCTGGGAGGACTCTGCACCCACCCCTCCTATGTCTGGCCCTGTACGCTTGGGACATACACGGGTGGGGGTACGCTCTGTACATGCATGGGTGGGGTGTGGGTACGCTCCATTCATACACGGGTGGGGGTACGCTCCGTACATACACTGGTGGGGTGTGGGTACGCTCCATTCATACACGGGTGGGGGTACGCTCCATACATACACTGGTGGGGTGTGGGTACGCTCCGTTCATACACGGGTGGGGATACGCTCCATACATACATGGGTGGGGGTACGCTCCGTACATTCCCGTACCCACGCTCTGCAGGCCTGGGTACGGCCCATACCCATGCCTTTGGAACGTGGGTACGGTGCGTACCACCATTGTTGGGGTGCCATAGGGGTACGCATCGTACCCAGGTCTTAAGAGCGTGTGTAAGGGTCGTACCACGCGTACCCCTACGTCACTCCAACAATGGCGGTACAGCCCGTACCCACGCTCTTCAGGCCTGGGTACGGTGCGTACCCCTACGGCACCCCATTGGGGGTCCGCACCGTACCCAGGCCTGAAGGGCGTGGGTACGGGCCGTACCGCCATTGTTGGAGTGACATAGGGGTACGTGTGGTACGACCCGTACCCATGCTCTTAAGGCCTGGGTACGGTGCAGACCCCCAAAGGGGTGCCGTAGGGGTACGCACCGTACCCAGGCCTGAAGAGCGTGGGTACGGGTCGTACCACGCGTACCCCTACATCACCCCAACAATGCTGGTATGGCCCATACCCAGGCCTTTAGAACGTGGGTACGGGCCGTACCGCCATTGTTGGGGTGACGTAGGGGTGGGCGTGGTACGACCTGTACCCACGCTCTTAAGGCGTGGGTACGGTACGTACCGGAGTTGTTGTGTTGCCGTTTCGCATCAACATCCACTTCCGTTGTGGCGGACGCTTGCGTTGCTGGACACGCCCCCACCCCTTCGAGGTGACCTGGTCCTGCAGGTCAGGTATGTCCAGGGCATGTCTGATTTGGGACTTGGGTGGGGGTTATGTGTCCTGCCCCTGCCCCCCCCTTTGCCCCTGGGTGTTGTTCTGACCTTCTGCGGCGTCTGCGTCGGTTCCTGTAGAGCAGGTGGACTGCTATGAGGGCTGGGATGACACGTAGGTTCGGGTCCATGGCTGTCCGTCGCGTACAGGTGCTCCTTGTGCATGTCGTCCTGTTTTCCCGGCAGTTTTTGGCAGCCGGAGAATATAATCCGTGCGGGGTGACGTCGGTGCGGATCGTACTTCCTGGTTCATGAAACGAAGCCTGAATGCGTCCCGACGTCACGTCGGCGCTTTCCCGGATCACATTTGTATGTATATTTTCGTCGGTCGGTGTTTTGTACGATTCGTACGGAAATAGTGTTTCCATGCGAATCGTACTTGCATTTTTGTAATGTTTTTTGGCCGGGTACGAGTCGGACGGAGAAAATGCTCCGTCCGACAGTTCGTACCCGGTTTCTCCAGGATCGGAATCGGCACCAAGGTGTCCATATCACCATGGCCTGCTGCATGTCACACAACATCGCCTTTCAACGCACCATCCCATACATCGCAGAGGATGGAGAGCATGCAGAGGCACCAGGTGAGGATGTTGAAATTGCAAATAAAGATGATAGTGGTGAAGAGGAAGAGGTTGATTAACATCAAGCTGTTACTGCCAACTCCTTCAACTGACTGTAAGTATGTATCAACATTTCATGGCATTAAGCTTAAACCAACTTTTAATCTCATGAGGAGTACAGTCTGTGCTGAGTATTTTTCAGAGAGGGCACGTTTATTAAGTCCAGGCCCAAGACGTTTGCGCCTCAAAGTATTGACACACTGACTACTGGGTTCATTTCAAAATGTTTCTCTTTGATTGTTCTTAGAAAATGCGACCTCAAAAGTAATCATTTGTAATGTGTCTAATGTGTTATGTAACTTAAAATGATTTTTTTTTTGTTTTTTAGTATCCTCACCATGTCTTCTTCTTTTGGACATTTCAAAGTTGGGACATTTGCAGTTCTACGCACCTGCTGTGAAGTGAGAAGGAGACAAGGGTTGAACCTGTGGGAGACACACACAGACTTTGGGTGGACATATCTTATACTTAGACAACTTGCACAATCATTGAATGGAAGTTTTGAAGATTGCATTCGACTTGTTTTCTGTTGACTGGTGGCACCAAGCCAATATGTGTCAGATGTGGTAGTCAACCAAATGCATAACAATGTCCCTTCAGATTGGCAAAATGCTCATTTTGGTGCTGATTCCGATCCGGTAAAAAAAATCACCGTACGACTCGTATCCGTATTTTTTTATGTACGAGTCATACAAGTCCCGTTCAAACGGCGAAGTACGATTCGTACGGTAAAAATACATACGAATTGTATCGGGAAAAGTCTACGAGACGTCCCCGGACAGTTTTACGTATGAGTCGTAAAACTGAAGTCCGAGCACACAAGTCCGATCCGTACCGGCGTCCCGAATACACAAGTGTATGGAAAACGTCCCATACGGAGCGAACTTTGTACGACCCCTACCCCGGGTACACTTGGGCCCGGGGTACGAGTTGTATGGCCCCCCCACCCCACCCGTGCATGTCTGCGCTGTACCCCCCACCCCAGCACCCGCGTATGTACGTGCCGTACCCCAGCACCCCAGTATGTACCGCCGTACCCCCCACCCCAGCACCAGCGTATGTACATGCTGTACCCCAGCACCCGCATATGTACGCGCCGTACCCCCCACCCCAGGACCCACGCATGTTCACGCCGTACCCCCTACCCCAGCACCCGCATATGTACGCGCCGAACCCCAGCATCCGCGTATGTACGCGCCGTACCCCCCACCCCAGCACCCACGTATGTACACCCCGTACCCCCCAGCCCCATACTTGGATGCACCGTACCCCAACACCATACCCCAGCATTGCGTATGTACGAATCGTACAACACCATTGCATATGTGATCGCTGTACAACAACATAGCGTATGTACGCACCTTACATACGCGAAAGCGACTCATACTGAACCAGGACATTGTAAAACAGCACATGGAGGGTTGATTCGACTCGCACAACACCACAAAACACGTCTACAGGACAAAAAACGTCTAAAAGACTGACCTGGCACATCCAAACAGGCAAACAGAGGCCCAAACTCACAACCACCTCTGATAACTCAAACACCAAAAGTTCAAACCCATCCACACCCACAAATGGACCAATAAAAAGGGCCCACACTCACAAACCATGAGCCTTTGCAACAGACCCACTGCTGACAGACATCACACACAAACAACTGCACCCATACACCTTAACTTACACACCTTCACACAACCTCCTTCACGCAGACCCCCTCTACACATACACACACACCTACACATTCACACCCACACACCCACAACCATCCACACCCACACCCCACACCATGCCCACAGACAAGAATCCAAAGTTCACAAGGGCGGAGCTGGACATCCTTGTCAACGAAGTCATCAGAGTCGAGCCACAGCTCTTTGGAACATTGGTCAGACAGACCAGCAAATCCGAAAAAACACGCCTGTGGCACAGGATCGTCGATCGGGTGAATGCTGTTGCGCCCATCAGAAGGACCAGGAATGAATGCCAAGCCAGGTGGTATAATCTGCGGAGGGCAGTCAAGCGCAAAATGAACGAGGACTACGCCCAGAGTAACATCTCAGGAGGTGGGCTGCCCTGCAGACCGGTACATTACCATCCCTGGGAGGAGAAGGTGATGGCCCTGCTTCCGCCGGTGGGAGTACACGGAATCGAAGGAGTTCGAGAGCCTGGTGAGTACACAAACAACGTACGTAACATGGGGGGAATGGCATCCACACCCCAACTACAACAAATGCACTCACCTACCCCCAAGCCCTCACCGGACACAACCACACTCAAACACAATGCTCATGCCACTAACATGAGTATGCCCCATTCACAAAGCAAGGCCATGCCATGTCCCAGCCTACACAAACCACAAACACAAGACAGGATGTCCGGGATGCTGGGAGGGTGGGGATCACTAAACATATTGTACAACTCAGAAACAGACACCATTGCCCTCAGCCCATATGGCCCAGGTACATACCCATGCACCATGCGCAATGCACAGGGCCTGGCAAAGTACTGACAAGGTAGCTGACACTTGGCCCTGTTGTAGGCAGCACAAGGCCCTCCTGTGACAACTGCAGACTCGAACACAAACACAACAAGCTCAGATATCTAGGACAGGAACTCACACTCACTGACATGGCAGCATGCGCCATGGGGGGACAGATACATCACCTGGGACACCCACTGCCAAATCACACCACACCCACCAGCAGGCACCGTCAATCAATCAACAATTGATCAGGGTACTTGTAAGGCGCGCTACTTACCTGTCAGGGTCTCAAGGCGCTGAGGGGGGGGGGTTCCACCACTGCTCGAAGAGCCAGGTCTTGAGGAGTCTTCTGAAGGCAAGTAGGTCTTGGGTCAGTCGTAGGTGGGTTGGGAGGGTGTTCCAGGTCTTTCCCGCGAGGTAGGAGAAGGATCTGCTGCAGGCGGGCATACGTTGGATGTGGGGGACAGCTGCGAGGGCGAGGATGCCGGAGCGGAGTTGGCGGGTGGGGGTGTAGAAGCTGAGTCTGATGTGCAGGTAGGCTTGTCCGGCGGTGTGGAGTGCCTTGTGTGCGTGGGTGAGGAGCTTAAAGGTGATCCTCTTGTCGATGGGGAGCCAGTGCAGGTCACTCAGGAGGGGGGTGATGTGGCTGTGGTGGGGGGCATTGACGATCAGTTGTGCGGAGGCATTTCGGAAGTGTTGTAGCCGCCGTTGGTGTTTGGATGGGAGTCCAGCGTAGAGTGCATTGGCGTAGTCCAGTCAGCTGCTGACGAGGACCTGTGTCACTGTACTACTTGTTTAGGTCGGGATCCACCAGTAGATCCGGCGAAGCATGCATAGGGTGTCGTAGCAGGAGGAGGAGACGGCGTTGACCTGCTTGGACATGGAGAGGGAGGATGCGAGGATCAATCCTAAGTTGCGTGCGTTTTTGGTGGGTGTCTGTGATGTCCCCAGAGCGATCGGCCACCAGGAGTCGTCCCAGGCTGAGGGTGTGGGTCCGAGGATGAGGACCTCCGTCTTGTCCGAGTTCTGTTTCAGATGGCCGCTCTGCATCCAGTTGGCGATGGCCCTCAGATGCTCGTGGATGTTGGTTTTGGCGGTGTGAGGGTCCTTGGTGAGGGAGAGGATGAGCTGGGTGTCGTCGGCGTAGGAGATGTTTTTGAGGTTGTGGTGGCGGCCCACTTGTGTGAGGGGGGCCATGTGGATGTTGAACAGCGTCGGGCTGAGGGATGATCACTCACCCCTTACACAAGCACACACCTCCGGGGCAGCCAATGGAGTCACCCACTCTCACAATGGACATGTGACACAACAAGATCAAGCCACAGCCAAAAAAGCATCCAAGCCCAAATTCGACATGTCAAACACCCTGGAGAACATTTCAATCAGTCCCCTGCAACATACCCATCCACAAGTTAACATTGATGTGAATGCTAGGCACATGCAACTACCTGGAGAAACTGTGGCAACTAGAATATTTATGAAACATGGATGCCGCATGAAACAGCATTAACATTGTCTCTCTCTCACACACAGGGCAACATCACGGATCGCCCCCCAACAATGGGGGGGGGAGTACCACAGTCCCAGGCTCAGGAGGAACCTGATCCCACCGGCAGCGACACCTCACAACACTCCGCAGATGACCCCAACCCAACTGGCCCCTCTGGTGTCTAAACCCCTGCAGCACCTGCTTCAGGTAAATCTGTGCCAACCACCACCCCCATTACTGCCACATCCCAGGAGACACCCAGGAGCCCTGCCCACACTGAACAACTGAGCCAGTCTGACCTGGAGGGACAAGGTTCGCCGAGCACCCAGGAGGAGGCAGCCAACACCGACACTGCCATCCCTCAGGGGTCCCATAGACCCGATGTGCCCACAACGGCAGGCCAGGCTCGTGTGGGCAGGGGTGGTGGGAGTGGAGGCAGGCGGAGGCGAGAACCTGACCAGACAGCTGAAGGGACCTATGTCACACGTACGCAACATCATGGAGGCATACCGGCGTGACACCAGGGCCATCAGTCAGGTAGTGGCGACCCTCACAGACATTAAGAATCAGCAGGCCGAGCAACACGCCAGTCAACAACAACACCAAGGACAGATGGAGGCAAGACTGGCTGAGCTCCTGGCGGTGCAAAGGGACATGAGCCATTCACTCCGTCGGATCGCTGACAACATGGGCAACCCTCCCTGTGACACCAGGCGCAGACCAGCACCATTCACAGGGAGGGAGGAGGAGGAGGAGGATTCGTCCGACGGTACCTCCCAAACATCGTTAAGGCCTGCATCTGAGGGTCCCCGGAGGAAGGTGGGTCATCCACGGAAAAGACTGTGAGAGGCAGCGGACCATCCACATCTCCCTGGTCACCTGGCCTAGCACCTGGCCTTCATGCGCAACAGCAGCACATCATTGACTGACATTCTCTGCCACATGGACTTGCTGGTCACAGTCTGACCAATGATGACCAACACTGTGGTCTGGACTCTGATGACTTCAAAAGCCAAGGATCCCATCTCCCCCTGTGAACTTTGGATTCTATGCACCCGGTAGAGCACCTTATTTTTTCTACCAAAAC
The DNA here is from genome assembly GCF_964204655.1 of Triturus cristatus. NCBI lineage: Eukaryota > Metazoa > Chordata > Amphibia > Caudata > Salamandridae > Triturus > Triturus cristatus. The sequence continues at coordinate 873,646,895 of NC_140590.1, forward strand.
ACGCACCCCACCGACAATAAAACTATTTATTTGTCATGAGATGTTGCTGTCATTCTGCATTAGTCCACAACATACGTGTGTGTAAATGTCAAACTATGCCTGAGTGTTGAACTAACTCCAGCCATCCATACCCTCGGATCTGAGTCCGGTACAGGACACACATGGGTCACAATGTATCATCCGATACAGCCTGGGATCCCAATACTTACCCGTGATGGCCTCAAGCTGCTGAGGGGGGGCTTGAAATACTGTGCGGACACACCAATCAGGAAGAGGATGATGAAGGCCTAGAGGTCATGGCTCATGTGGAGGTTCACGGGGAGGGAGTCCCAGGTATGTTTGTCCAGGCGGGAGAACCATCTCCTTCATGCTGGAGTGTTGTGGATGTGAAGAATGTTGTCCAGGCCAAGTTCGGATGCATAGAGTTGGGCCAACGGGGTCTTGGATGACAGACGTACTAGGTTGATTTTGGGGTTGTTGACTGCCTCCTGAGTGTGTGTGAGGAGTGTGAAGGTCATCCTGCAGCACACAGTGATCCCTTGCAGCTATCTCAGGTGGACGGTGATGTTGATGGTGTGCGGGATGTTGAAGCTGAGTTGTGCAGATGCAACCTGGATGTGGACAAGTTTCCGGTGAGTTTCGATGTGCTTGCTCCGTAGAGGGCGGGGCAGTAGTTGACCCGGCTGGTGTCGTGGACGTGGGGGATGGTCTGTCTTTCCTTGGAGTGGATCTATCTGAGGATCATGTGAATCATGCAGAGGATGTTGCAGCATGAGGTACAGATGCTGGTGATTTGCATGGCAAATGTGAGTGACAAATCCATGATGCACATCATCTTGTGTGTGTGGCCACTGGGTGCTTGTGTAGGGCCCCTGCGGGTGGGACACAAGGAGTTGAGCCTGCTGTAAGGGGACAATCCTCAGATGATTACCTCAGTCCTGTACAAGTCCAGCCTCAGGTGGCTGATGTTCAGCCATTCATCAACGGACCTCATGCCTTCTTGAATGTTGGAACTGGCAATGGCTGCGTCTTTGGTGAGGCTGAGGAGCACCTGGGTGTCAATGGCATACGACATGATGTGGAGGTTGTGTGCGCATGTGACGGTGGAGAGGGGGGTCCTGGACACATTGAAGATTAACACGCTGAGAGATGATCCCTGGGCCATGTGCCAGATGACACCACTATACCACATGCTGAAGGCTTGAGTCCCACTCCCATGGCCTTGCTGGTGGAGGGAGCCTGTGTGGAGCAGGAGGGACATGATCTGGTTGGTGTGACAGGGCCTGGAAGGCGGGGCAGCGCTGTGTAGGCAGTTGGAGTTGCACACTCAGCATGCAAAGGTGTTGTGTGTGTGGTTAGGGTATGCCTGAGAGCAGGCGGGTGAGTTTTGGATAGACATTGCTTGGAGGGTGGCTACAACATCAGACTGTAGTGTGATGTGGGTCATGCAAGGACATGAGGGTCGTGCAATGTGCACGTTGCATGTGCTGACGGTCCTGCCTTTGGCGCCGCGAGGCCTCAACAGTGGCACAGACAAGATGATGCCAGCCAAATGAATGGGTGGAGGGAGGCAGGGAGGAGCATCTTTGAGGCGTGTGTGTTGCCGAATCCCGCTACTTTGTGGGCCCCTGCTGCAGGGGCTGCAGCAGCAGGGGCCATGCCCTGGAAAGTATGCCAAGAGTTGCACACAAAGACAAGGATGTCAGAAAGGACAACTGCAACAGGCGTATGTAAAGGAAGGAGTGTCCGGTCACCCATGGCACACCCCGAGAAAATGGATGCACAATCACCAAAGGTGACTGACACAGGATCAGGAAACAGAAGGCAGAGCTGCGCACAGGAGACACACCCTCAGCAGGTGTTGACGGCCCATTGTGGGGACCAACATGCCCAAATACATACACAACCATGGACTTCATGCACAATACAGATTTGAATCCGTGAAGAACTGCATGCATGTTGCGAAACTACACATAGACTCATATGCACTATCTTTGACAACTATGCCAGAGATGCCGCATGCAAAGTGGTAAGAGACCTGCATTGACAGAGATGAGGCACCTTGGAGTGTGAGGAACACCTTTATTACTCAGGCTCACACTAAGGGAAATGCATCAATATGAACAGACTCACAGGTCATTTGGCTGAACATGTGGGACCTACACTGGACACCCCCTTCACAACACAGATGTTGTAAATCCAAATGAACTGGCACACAAGTGAAGGAGGTGGGCCAAACACCCCCTGCTGCACACGGCGAGGCTGCAATTCCCCAGTGAGCCTCCTATGGGGATGTCCAACACTATGTCCACCCGTAGCATCCTGTATCTGTCTGAGTGAAGTTTTACACACATTGTTGCCTTCCTCAGAATCCACAAACCATTACAGATGACTGTCACGAAGGGTGACTATCAATTCATGGGAGTCATGCTACATGTCATGTGCCCCATGGTGAGTCGACATGTATGCATGGTAACACAACATGCACAGGAGCAGTCCCCACACATTCAAAACACGTAACACCCCCAAAATGCCTTGCTGCAATCCTTACCCAAAATGTCTTTTCAACATGTCCGTGCATGGAACGCTGATTCAGCACAGGTTGCAATACTCATGAGGAATATCAGGAGGCCAACGATGAAACGAGCAGACAACATGCACAAGACCCTGGGGATGACAGACACACAAGGAGACAGCGAAAATATTGTTATCCGCATGCATGGTCATTTACTCTACATGAATAATGTTGTCACCATGCTAATTCAAAATTTAGTGTCTCAGCTAAAATGTGTGGAATTACATCATCACTCGAGTGACACATCAGAACACACCTCTAAGTCACTTAGCATACAGTCAGCTAGACATACACATTGCAACACCTGCCACACAAGGCTCCAAGCGTGCACACTCAGACCCAGTGACTCACCATCATGAGAAGAAGTTGCGTATGAGCTGATTTCGGATGTCCTCCTCCTCCTCCTCTTCCTCACTTGCCTCGTGACCAAGCCCTTCATCCTCCACGGGTGGATGTTCCAGCTCATCCGGATCCAGGATGAGTGGCACTGCCTTCTCCACTTAATGTTAAGTGTATGAAAGGCACTCTATTTAAGAAAAATTTTTTTTAGGAATAATTTTTGGGGTGCTTCCGTGAAGGGCCTGACTGTCTGGGCAGACCTTGAAGTGAATATGTGATAGTGCAAGGAAAAGACTCTTGCTACGGAGCAACTTTCCCAGAATGCAAATGCTTATTTTTAGGTCTACTTCGCTTAAATAATCAACCTGGTTTTTTATATCTGATAGTTTTCATAAACAATTATATTTCACAAACGTTGTCGTTCACAATTGAATGAGTTTTACAAAACAACATTTAATTATTGTTCAAATCACAATAATGCTTCGTTCATTACAATTTATACATAATTTATACATAGGTCAAGACTTTAATCATTTCCGTGCTCGCCCAATGCATTTCGGGCCGTATGATGGCCCTTCTTCAGGGGCAGATCTACAAAATGAAATCATAAACAATAAATCCAACAATATTTATTTTTCCATTGGTGCAGACAACAACTCTAATATATCAAGTAAAAACATACTATATGCAGCTGTACCATATTGTCTCATCATCACGTTACGTACTTGAAACTATTAAACGATAATAAGTTATTGCAATCAGAACGACCTACTAGGAAAGATACCATTATGAAACCCAGTCACCCTGAGTGATAAAATAACATACTCAAACGTTCGTGTATGTGGGAAAAGAACTGAGGCTTAGCGTACCTGTTGACCATGTATGAATGACTCTCTGTAAGCAAAGAGAAAAATGAAAAATGCCAATGCTTAAAAAAGACTCTTGAAGTTTTGATGTAGCCAGACTCAAAATGGACAATAATCCTCGTGCACTAACCTGAAATTACTGACCACCTTTATAGACAAATGTCCCCACTAGGTCGATCAGGCTCAAAACAGAGTGCTGAAAGAATCGAAATGAACCGATTAGTATCCGAGACTCTCACATCTATACCTCTATATATTCTCCAGATCGCCCAACGAGCTCTCGCTCACCTGTTCCACAACTTCTTGAACGTAAACACAACCAAAACCGCACAGGAACCCAGCTCGTCTGTTGAATCAATGCATATCATCCGCGTCTACCATATATGGAGCAACGGTCACTGACACAGAAAGGGGACTAAACTTGTCAACTAAGAAGGTTTAAACACGCGCCATCTTGGAATGGCGTTTCACCTCAGGAGCTATAGGTACCGATGATAACCTCGCGTAATTCTACCAATGTCAATAAAAGACAAACCATCTGGTTTCAATCTTGAAAAAAATCATTCGAAAGCTGAAAACTTTGTAAATAACCTAAATGACAAGTTGAAAAAAACGAAAAAAGTGAATTATAGAACAAGAAAGAAAAGATAAGAAAGACGTTCTGATTTAACAACAATTTATGGACATGAAAGTCAGACTGCATGACTCCATGATGTGCAATACATGCATTTTAAAGGAAACATCCTAGATCCACTTTTTCATTGATCCCGTGGGGATCTTGAGTATTCAACTTTTTTATCCAAAAGATTTCCCTTTGTAATAGTGTTTTTGTGAGATTTCTACCTGGGGTTGGGACCATTCTCTCTATCACTTGAAATTTGAGTTGTGAAATGGAATGTTTACATGAATTCCAGTGAATTGCGAGACTGCTTTTGGGGTTGACATTTCTGATCGTACTTTTGTGTTCTGAGATTCTTGTTTTAATTTTTCTCTCAGTTTTACCAATATACAGTAGTCCGCAAGGACATTTTATGGCATAGATCAGGTTCATCGAGTCGCAAGTAGAATTGTGTCGTAATTTGATGGTTTCCCCTGTGGAGGGATGATGTACCTCATCTCCTATGATAACATTATTGCAATGCACACAATTTAAACATCGCTGCGTTCCTTTGTATTCGGTTGCATCAATATTGGTTGCCGTCGAAAGAATTTCTTTGATGTTTTTTGACCTCCTAAAGGCACATAGAGGTTTCTCCTGAAAGAGATCTTTAAAATCCTCCTCATTTTGTAACATGTCCCAACGCTTCATCAAGATTTTCTTGATTTTTCTGGAAACTGTAGAATATGTGGACACGAAAACTTGTCGAGTTAGATGCACTTTGGGCTTTGTCTGTAATAAGTTTTCTCTGGTTGTGTGCTCAGTTTTAGTTATGGCCTCTTGTAGGATGTTCTCCGGGTACCCTTTAGATGAATACCTAGTCTTCATGCATTCAATGTTTTTTTGCAATGTAGATTCAGTAGAGCAGATCCTTTTAGCTCTTAGGAATTGTGAGTAGGGGAGATTATTCATCAAATTTTGTGGATGAAAACTCGAGTATAGCAGCGCATTGTTTTTATCCGTTGGTTTGTGAAAGATTTCGGTCTGGATGACGTCCTCTGTTATTCTAACCAATACGTCCAGAAATGGGAGTGAATTCTTGCTGATGTTGCTGGTGAATTGTATATTTTCATCCTTAGTGTTCAATTGCAATATCTTTGTCTCCAATTGTACACTGTTGTTTTTCCATATGATGAAAATATCATCTATGTATCTTGTATACAGCAAAAGATTGTCCGTCCATTCCAAATCACTGTAAATGTATTGATCTTCGAAATAGGCCATGTAGGTATTAGCATATGCAGGAGCTCCTGCAAAACCCATAGATGTGCCTTTGAGTTGTAAGTAGTACTGGTTGTTCCACTCAAAATAACTATGGTGTAAACAAAAATGTAACATTTCCAGTAAAAAAACTTTGTCCGTCTTCAAAGTTGCCTGTCTCAACAAGGCCCATTCCACTGCTTGCATCCCCCCTGAATGGGGGATGGAGGTGTATAAAGATTTTACATCCAGCGTGCAGAGTGTGATGTTATTGGTAATCTGTACATTCCGTAATTTCTGCAAGAAATGAGTTGTATCTTTTGTATATGATCTCCATTCCTGGACGATGGGTTGCAAAAAATGATCGATGTACTTTCCAATCGGTTCGAAAATGGTTCCACACCCCGTAACAATGGGTCTGAAGGGTGGATCCAAAAGATCTTTATGGATCTTGGGTAGCATGTATAGTCCGGGTTTATTGGGATTTTCTTTAGTTAGAAACAAACTGGTGTTTTCAGTAATCCATCCCATGTCTATGGCTTTGGTCAAAATAGTGTTCAAAGTAGCTGTCAATTCGTTGATGGGGTCACTCTCAAGATGAAGATAAGTCGAGGTGTCAGAGACATGTTCTGATACTTTTTTACTGTAAAATGATTGGTCCATGATAACAATGGCTCCTCCCCTTATCAGCTTTTTTTAAAATCCCAATAAACCCGGACTATACATGCTACCCAAGATCCATAAAGATCTTTTGGATCCACCCTTCAGACCCATTGTTACGGGGTGTGGAACCATTTTCGAACCGATTGGAAAGTACATCGATCATTTTTTGCAACCCATCGTCCAGGAATGGAGATCATATACAAAAGATACAACTCATTTCTTGCAGAAATTACGGAATGTACAGATTACCAATAACATCACACTCTGCACGCTGGATGTAAAATCTTTATACACCTCCATCCCCCATTCAGGGGGGATGCAAGCAGTGGAATGGGCCTTGTTGAGACAGGCAACTTTGAAGACGGACAAAGTTTTTTTACTGGAAATGTTACATTTTTGTTTACACCATAGTTATTTTGAGTGGAACAACCAGTACTACTTACAACTCAAAGGCACATCTATGGGTTTTGCAGGAGCTCCTGCATATGCTAATACCTACATGGCCTATTTCGAAGATCAATACATTTACAGTGATTTGGAATGGACGGACAATCTTTTGCTGTATACAAGATACATAGATGATATTTTCATCATATGGAAAAACAACAGTGTACAATTGGAGACAAAGATATTGCAATTGAACACTAAGGATGAAAATATACAATTCACCAGCAACATCAGCAAGAATTCACTCCCATTTCTGGACGTATTGGTTAGAATAACAGAGGACGTCATCCAGACCGAAATCTTTCACAAACCAACGGATAAAAACAATGCGCTGCTATACTCGAGTTTTCATCCACAAAATTTGATGAATAATCTCCCCTACTCACAATTCCTAAGAGCTAAAAGGATCTGCTCTACTGAATCTACATTGCAAAAAAACATTGAATGCATGAAGACTAGGTATTCATCTAAAGGGTACCCGGAGAACATCCTACAAGAGGCCATAACTAAAACTGAGCACACAACCAGAGAAAACTTATTACAGACAAAGCCCAAAGTGCATCTAACTCGACAAGTTTTCGTGTCCACATATTCTACAGTTTCCAGAAAAATCAAGAAAATCTTGATGAAGCGTTGGGACATGTTACAAAATGAGGAGGATTTTAAAGATCTCTTTCAGGAGAAACCTCTATGTGCCTTTAGGAGGTCAAAAAACATCAAAGAAATTCTTTCGACGGCAACCAATATTGATGCAACCGAATACAAAGGAACGCAGCGATGTTTAAATTGTGTGCATTGCAATAATGTTATCATAGGAGATGAGGTACATCATCCCTCCACAGGGGAAACCATCAAATTACGACACAATTCTACTTGCGACTCGATGAACCTGATCTATGCCATAAAATGTCCTTGCGGACTACTGTATATTGGTAAAACTGAGAGAAAAATTAAAACAAGAATCTCAGAACACAAAAGTACGATCAGAAATGTCAACCCCAAAAGCAGTCTCGCAATTCACTGGAATTCATGTAAACATTCCATTTCACAACTCAAATTTCAAGTGATAGAGAGAATGGTCCCAACCCCAGGTAGAAATCTCACAAAAACACTATTACAAAGGGAAATCTTTTGGATAAAAAAGTTGAATACTCAAGATCCCCACGGGATCAATGAAAAAGTGGATCTAGGATGTTTCCTTTAAAATGCATGTATTGCACATCATGGAGTCATGCAGTCTGACTTTCATGTCCATAAATTGTTGTTAAATCAGAACGTCTTTCTTATCTTTTCTTTCTTGTTCTATAATTCACTTTTTTCGTTTTTTTCAACTTGTCATTTAGGTTATTTACAAAGTTTTCAGCTTTCGAATGATTTTTTTCAAGATTGAAACCAGATGGTTTGTCTTTTATTGACATTGGTAGAATTACGCGAGGTTATCATCGGTACCTATAGCTCCTGAGGTGAAACGCCATTCCAAGATGGCGCGTGTTTAAACCTTCTTAGTTGACAAGTTTAGTCCCCTTTCTGTGTCAGTGACCGTTGCTCCATATATGGTAGACGCGGATGATATGCATTGATTCAACAGACGAGCTGGGTTCCTGTGCGGTTTTGGTTGTGTTTACGTTCAAGAAGTTGTGGAACAGGTGAGCGAGAGCTCGTTGGGCGATCTGGAGAATATATAGAGGTATAGATGTGAGAGTCTCGGATACTAATCGGTTCATTTCGATTCTTTCAGCACTCTGTTTTGAGCCTGATCGACCTAGTGGGGACATTTGTCTATAAAGGTGGTCAGTAATTTCAGGTTAGTGCACGAGGATTATTGTCCATTTTGAGTCTGGCTACATCAAAACTTCAAGAGTCTTTTTTAAGCATTGGCATTTTTCATTTTTCTCTTTGCTTACAGAGAGTCATTCATACATGGTCAACAGGTACGCTAAGCCTCAGTTCTTTTCCCACATACACGAACGTTTGAGTATGTTATTTTATCACTCAGGGTGACTGGGTTTCATAATGGTATCTTTCCTAGTAGGTCGTTCTGATTGCAATAACTTATTATCGTTATTAGTTTCAAGTACGTAACGTGATGATGAGACAATATGGTACAGCTGCATATAGTATGTTTTTACTTGATATATTAGAGTTGTTGTCTGCACCAATGGAAAAATAAATATTGTTGGATTTATTGTTTATGATTTCATTTTGTAGATCTGCCCCTGAAGAAGGGCCATCATACGGCCCGAAATGCATTGGGCGAGCACGGAAATGATTAAAGTCTTGACCTATGTATAAATTATGTATAAATTGTAATGAACGAAGCATTATTGTGATTTGAACAATAATTAAATGTTGTTTTGTAAAACTCATTCAATTGTGAACGACAACGTTTGTGAAATATAATTGTTTATGAAAACTATCAGATATAAAAAACCAGGTTGATTATTTAAGCGAAGTAGACCTAAAAATAAGCATTTGCATTCTGGGAAAGTTGCTCCGTAGCAAGAGTCTTTTCCTTGCACTATCACATATTCACTGCCTTCTCCACTGCCATGTTGTGCAGCATGCAGCACACGAGGAAGCTGTTGCAGACCTTTGCCGGTGCATATGGGAGGGACCCGCCTGTCTTGTGAAGGCACCGGAATCGGCTCTTCAGGAGGCCAAACGTCCTCTCAATCACTCGCCTGGTCTGCCCGTGTGCATTATTATAACGGTGATATGCAGCTGATCGTGGTTTGCGGAGAGGCGTCATCAGCCATGGCATGTTGGGATAGCCAGAGTCCCCTACATGGAAACATCATGTGAAGAAGTGGGTCAGGAGATGCCGTAAGATACAAAGATACTGCAACACACAGGACAAACAGAGTATACCCACCAACAAGACATGCTCGTTCGTTGTGCAGCCGCAGCATCATTTGTGGCACCCTGCTACGCCTCATGATGTAGGCATCATGTGCTGACCCTGGAAAATGTGCACAGACATGGGAAATCAGCATGTTAGCAAGACACACCACAAGGGCATTAATAGAGTGGTAATGTTTATGGTTGCAATAGGCTACCTCCTGTGCCTGTGGTGGTACCAAAGCCACATGTGTCCCATCAACGGACCCAATTACATGGGGCATCCCTCCCAGGGCATAGAAATCACCCTTGACACCTGTCAGCTGCTCAGGAGTCGGAAAATGGATGAATTCATCCAGGTGCTCCAACATGGCTTCTAAAACATCACATGCAGGACACGGCTGAACATCGTCTGAGACATGCCGCTGACATCAACTATGGTGAATTGAAACGTACCGGTGGCAAAAAAATGTAGGGCTTCCATCACCTTCATGTTGGGGGTCAGCGCTGTAGGATACCTGTGTCGCGGTTGGAGGTGTGGTGCCAGCTTGGCGGTCAAGTCCTCAATCAACTGTTGAGAGAATCGGTAACGTCTTATGCAGTCACGTTCCCTCATGGCAGCCAAGTCTGGCATTGGTCGGGGGAGAGGCGGTGCCCTGCAGAAAATTGGAATGAATAACGAAGAGTGAGAACATAACAACATCAATGTCAATGAAGTGAGCACATGCTCAACTGCTAATACACATCTGCTTAATACAGAGTCTGGTCTGTGCAATACATCCAGGACACGTATGCCAGCCAGGTGATACTCCTACGAAAAGCCAGATACAACCGTTGATTGGCAAGTCTACATGACATGCCCTGAAACGAGCTGTGGGCCAGTGTAAGTGAACAGCCATAGACATCACAGGAGTGACATACATCCACATATCTGCATTTGAAGGATGTCATCTCATACAGACAGCTGACGGCAAGCTGGACGCACAGGTCACATGGAAGGTCAAATGTACAGATCACACACATTGCGATGAAGGGGTACACGGGAAAACTGAAAACACAGACATTGAGACAACGCAGATATGTCCTCATGTCAAAATCCCATGTTCAATGCATACAGACACACGTTTCGTGGGATTCCACATGTGGCATGGTGTGTGTAGATGTGTGCCATGCCCATCTACACACCGTCACATGTTGGATGCAGCAACAGCAGATGCAGTTGACGGGACACCAACTGCCAGCTCATGGGAACACATGACACACACATGACATAGTCACATCGTGGCATGCTGGTCGTTCTATGTCAGTTATTAGTGTCCCTATCCCTGGCATCAGGCGACAGTTGTGGGTGTTGGTGACTGTGCCATACCAGTGATGCTGTGCTTGACACGTTTGGACTACAAAGAGAGCTACTTGGCTGTGCTCGGCCTCAGCCCCACTGGCTCACCAGCCCGCAAACGGGCAAGGCACTCCATGGGTAGGGGAGTTGAGTCCCCCCCTGCCCACCCCCTCCCCCAGTAGTGCTGCACCCCATCCCTCTGACCCCCCCTCCTTTGTGCCTGTGGTTTCTTCGGGTGCAGGGGATACTCTGGACGCCCTGGCAGAAGTGTGCAGCGCCGAGCTCACCTCCAACTTTGGCGCTGCCCCTACCCTGTGGTGGAGGCGTCCAGCCCTGCACCCACCACACCTACCCTTACACCTCCTGTCCCTGTTGTGCCTGGTCCTTCCCCACATGATGCCCCCCCCCAGTCGACGAACCTGAGGGTTCTAATGTGCAGGCAAGCTAGGGGAGACGCGTGGCCATGTTTCTCCCCCAAGGACTTCTGATCTGGACTGGCCATTGGCCTTTGTAAATAGTGTCCTTTAATTATTTTTCATTTAATGCTGAATAAAGCATTTTATTTTTACTTTGAACACTATTGCATTTCAGGTATTGATGTTGGTGCTGATGCTCCAGGAGTTGGGGTTGTGGTAATGTGTTTTGTTTCGGGAAATGTTGTAGTCTGATGCTCATGGGGTGGACCATGGTATCTGCGTGCCATCACAAGGTCTCCTCAAAGAATCTTTGGTTGTATGTGCTATTTGTGTTTGGAGACATTGTCCCAAGGAGTGTTCCTTCCTCTGTGGCACCTGAAATCTTCCCTGCATGGAGTTGCACAATTGTGCTGACCTGTGTCAACATTTCCTTTGTTAGTGACGGATCCCTTCAACTATGGCCATGCCTGCTCAGCAATGTCTCCAGTTGCATCGTCTGTGCCATCCTTGCTAGTCACTGTACTTGTGTATTGAGTATGTTGCCATGCCTTCATGGAGAAATTCTCCCTTTTCCGCACTATGCATGTGTGTAATCCCAGCCTAGCACACATATGGTACTTGTTCTGCAGGGTATTTGGGCACCTGACTCACAATTGTGGGCATTGTATCTGTGGGAACTCCACCCTATTCCTTCCATGAGAGAAAACATATTGGTGGCTGTCCCAGCACCTGTAGATTCCTATCAGTCCTGGGATGTGCGTGACAGTGTGTGTTCCCTTTGGCTCTGTTAGTTTAGTAGGCATTGACATGACTATACAGTCTTGTGGCATGATCTCTGTGTGTGTATTGTGCTGCATCCCCAGGGGTGGGTATGCATGTGTCATTTGTCCTCACACCCACATGTGGTGTGTCATGCAGTGGGGGAAAGACATCCATCCTCATGGGAGTGGGACACTGCTGTCAGTGATGTGTTGTTATGGCACTATCAACATAGTCGAAAATTAGGAATGCGTACATACACCCATGGAGTTGTGGTCATCTGCTAATGATGTACACACCCCCATGTCTCTGTCCACTGCTGGGAGTGATAGGCACCCACCCCTCACATGTCTCTGTCCACTGCTGGGAGTCCTCTGCACCCACCCCTCACATATCTCAGTCCACTGCTGGGAGTGATAGGCACCCACCCCTCACATGTCTCTGTCCACTGCTGGGAGTGATAGGCACCCACCCCTCACATGTCTCTGTCCACTGCTGGTATTCCTCTGCACCCACACCTCACATGTCTTTGTCCACTGCTGGGAATCCTAGGCAGACACCCACCCACCCACCCGCACCCTTGGTGCAGTACACTGCTGTCCTGGCCATGAACACACCCCAATATACTGGTTATATGCTGCAAAAGGCCCTAAGCCAACATTCGTTGCGTGTTTACGCCTTGTATCACAAATGTACTGGTGCCCTAGGGGTACGGGTGATGCGGTCCGTACCCATGCATTAATAGGTTGGGTACGGTCCGTACCACGCATACCCCTACAACACCACCACAATGGTGGTACGGACCGTACCCACGCCCTCAGAGCGTGGGTATGGTCCGTACCACGCGTACCCCTACATCACCACTACAATGGTGGTACGGGCCGTACCCACGTCCTCAGAGCGTGGGTATGTCCCGTACCACGCGTACCCCTACATCACCACTACAATGGTGGTACGGGCCGTACCCACGCCCTTAGAGCGTGGGTACGGCCCGTACCACCATTGTAGTGGTGATGTAGGGGTACGCGCCGTACCCACGCCCTCAGAGCGTGGGTACGGCCCATACCACCATTGTATTGGTGATGTAGGGGTATGCGTGGTACGGGCTGTACCCACGCCCTCAGAGCGTGGGTACGGCCCGTACCATCATTGTAGTATTGATGTAGGGGTACGTGCCGTACCCACGCCCTCAGAGCGTGGGTACGGCCCGTACCACCATTGTAGTGGTGATGAAGGGGTATGCGTGGTACGGGCCGTACCCACGCTCTGAGGGCGTGGGTACGGCCCGTACCACCATTGTAGTGGTGACGGGTATGCGTACACGCCCACTGCTGTTGTAGCGGGACGCAGGGATTGGTGGACACGCCCCCCGAAGTGACCAGACCCTGGAGGTAATGTATGTACAGAATATGGTATTTTTTAAATTAGGTAGAGGTTATGTTTCCTGCCCCTCGCCCCCCCTTTGCCCCTGGGTGTTGTTCTGACCTTCTGTGGCGTGCGCAGCAGTTTCGGTGCACCAGGTCGTAGGCTAGGAGGGCCGGGATGACACGTAGGATGGGGTCCATGGCTGTCCGTCGTATACCGGTGCTCCTTCTTCGCGTCGTCCTCAATTTCCCCGGGAGTTTTTGGCTACCATAAAAAATGAGCTGTTCGGAGTGACGTAGGCACGAATCGTACTTGCTGGTTCGTAAAACGCAGCCTGACTCCGTCCGGACGTCACGTACGCGATGTCCCGGATCAGAATTGTGGGTATTTTTTAGCCGCACGTAGTTTTTTACGAATCGTACGGAAATGGTATTTCTGTACGATTCGTACTTGCTGGTTTGTAAGGAGGATTTCCCGGGTACGAGTCGTAGTGAGAATACGCTCCGTACGACCATTCGTACCCGGGTTTTACAGGATCGGAATCGGCACATTTGTGTTAAGTCTATGAATATGTGAGTCATCATTGTAGAAAGAACTTCTTGTAACATACCACTTAAAGTTGGTGTTGACATTTCCACAGATACTGCAACAGTGTATTGGACTGATCCTGTGGCCACAACATTCAGTACTGCCAGGATTTATGACTATTGGTGTTATTGTTGTGCTAATCCTGTTGTAAGGCAGAAGATCTGGCTCCAGCTGATGTCATAATACAACACTATTTTACCTATTGGATCTGTATCTTTTGATTAAATTCCCTTTGCAAAGTGTTGAACTGGAAATACAAAAATTATACTATTTGTGTTATGTATGGTTTATTATGTTTAATACACATTTCACAGTCCACAGGAACTCCCCGGAATCCGGGCGATGCCTATATGGGTCCACCTCTTGATATCCCCAACTCTGACCCCAAAAAGCACAGAGTATTAAGGCGATCAAGTGAGGGAAAGGAATTAGGGTAGGAACAGCAGGAAATGGGATAACTGCAAACAGAAAACACAGAGATTAGTACAGTTATACCTCACTGACTACTCTCACAGAGTCTCACTTATGTGATCAGTACCTGCAACACAAGTTCCACCTGCCGCGGTGTTCCTCTCTCCCTCTCTCTCTACCCAGTAGTGATACAGCTCTCAAACTGGAGGAGAATATAAATATAATAATAAAGCAAACCGTTTAACACCACACTCACCCCAACACCTTTTCTGGTAAGAAAACTTTCCTTACACATACATACCCTTTCTTTCACATTCTCATAAAAACTCCATAAAAAGCATAAGTATTGAAATAAAGGGAAGTGGCACTTCACTAATTCCTTGATCCTTTGTGTTATATACAATGCATAGCCCAGGGATATCTTTAAGCAGTGAACAACAGAAATGCAGCCTCAAAGAGTCAATGTAGAATTCTTTACTCTTCAACTACAGTCAGCAGAAAAACCAATAATCTCCTTGATTTAAATATATGATAACAGAACTCACAGGTGTCCTTTGATTCAAACACGGTATGCCAGGACACATTGAATTCGGCTACAAGCGCCCGCGAACAGAAGAAAGTACCTTGACAGGCCACTTTTTGCGGATGAGCCTGTTCCCAAAGCCGATCCTTTAAATGAGACCACTCGAGCCTGAGCAGCACCTGGACCCCAGCAGCCACTGCATACTCCTATTTTGCCGTGTAGAGTACGGCCACGAAAACCAAAAAGACTCCCACACGCGAGAGCGTTTCCCTCATCAGCAGCCGCCGAGAATTCTCTGACTCCGGTCAGACCACCAGCCACGGGCCGGCACGTAAACAGCAACGGCTCTCCCTGCGTGAACCAGCTGGCAGCCATCTGCTCTCTCAGATCCACTTCAAACTCTCCGCGTTCCAAACGGACAATCCGATACCATGCAGCCGCATAGTGAAACGGTCTTCAAGAGCAAGAATTACGCACGCTGTTCAACGTGCATAATCAACTAATATACCACGTAGCCCCTCCCGCTAAAAAGCCTTCTAGAACTTGTAGTTCAGGCAGTGTCCATCTCCCTAAACAGAATGTAAGGAACGCGCAATGAATTCAGACCCTGACAGCCTAGGCACAGTGTAGCCCATTCCACTGGTTCCTGGCTGGACTGGAGGTGATATTGGTGAGGATGTTGTCTCACCACCAGGCAGGACTGGAGAGCACAAGAAGGTGCTTCCTGCACTTTGTCCACAGGACATGGAAGGATCTGTTAGCTGTGGTGTTGTTACAGCTGGGGTGGGAGGTGTAGTTGTGGGCCAAGTGAGACTCACTGGAGCGGTCTGCCCAGGTTGATGGGACGGACCAGGTGTGTCGTGTTCATCTGAAATTTCTGCATTGGAGACATCCCTGAAAGTTTGCTTGTGGGATGGAGGGGAATCATCTGGAGTGGCAGATGTCTGGCCTTATGTTTACACCTATCAGTAATGTAAGAGAAAATGTGTTATTAAAAGTGTGGGCTACACATCCAATGAGTTTTGAGCAACTATAATGTAGACACCTAAAAGGGAAAAGGACTTGCATGTCATGAATGACTCTTTCAGTGTAACATTTCTTTGGGACACAAACAGTTTATGTTTCATACAAAAATACTTGTATTGAACAGGTAAGAAGATGTACTGAAATGAAGAAAAGAAGCAGTAGTAAGTATATCTGAAATGTAACAAACATTCAATGCAACACAGTAGAGAGGAGAAATTTGACATTTAGCATTCCAAGACATAGCAGGCTAAGAGACCAACATTTACACAGCTCAGAGAGCTGTTTAGCATTTGAATCGTTCATAGTTCAGTTTTAAGATATGCCAATTGAATCCGACATAAATGTTTAGATGGCATATATTGTTACGGCCAACAAACGTTGTTTTGAGCAACTAATGACCTCAATTCACTTACATGAAAAGAAGATGACATGATCCTAAAAACACCACAAACTATTTTCAGTAGAGAGAATTAAATAGAGATTGATGAATGAAGGACACTTTGGCATATGGAAACATTTATTTTGAAAGGGGAGAATGAGCTAAATAAAATGTCAATGTATTTTCCTACATAACAAAGCCTCAGTGTAGTTGTAGTTTTTTAAAATCAAAATTCACAACACGTGCTAAATTGTAACTTGAACATACCTTGTATAATTCTACAGTAGTAAGATAACAGATTTACTATGGGAAGCATTTATCTGTTATTTGTAGTATAAACAACTACAAGCACCATAACATCATGTGTAATGTGATGGCTACTGAAAGCTGCTATCTTAAATTCAACTCAATACATTAAAAAAACAAGTGAAAGAAGATGTTACTGATATATTTAGGTTTCTCTGTCAAAACAATTGTGCATGACACATTAGAAACAACTAACGTCAAAGTATATGGGAGATTTTTATTTGGTGACACATTGAAAGATATAACTTACCAGTCTCCACTCCACCAGGGATTCCTGCCATACCTTCAGGATGTAGGATCTACAAGATTGTCTCCTCACAGGGCAGGGATTTTAATGTATGGCTGGAAGAACTATCACCAGCAATGCTAGTTGGAGGCCAAGGAAAACACTCTCCCCGCATGTCGTTCCACCGCTTCCTAATCTCATTTTGTGTGCACAAATTGTTAGCTACAGCATTCACTGTGTCAACTATTCTGGTCCACATTATTCATTTCTGAGGCAGGGGTGTATTATGGACTTGTGCTCCAAACAATTGTGGCTCTACTTTTATGATTTCATTCCGCATGACTGACAATTCTCTCTCTGTAAAATCTGATTTTTTGGGGCCAGGCATTATGGAGAAAATGAAATACTTAAATCATTTTAAATGAACACAAGGAAACAAATGAAATTTTAAAAAGAGGGAGAAGAAACAAGGAGAACATAAAAAAACCTGCCTGACTTCTGGGAATCAGCTTCAGAGTAATAGTGCTGTGGAATTGCAATGGATCATTGTTGGACCCAGCCTCGTGGCGTGGTCCCGAACCCTCCTACCAGACCAAACGGGGCAACCCCAACCCTTCGGGCCCCCCGAGCTTGTACCCCGCTACCCGCACCAGCCTTCGCGACGCGGCCTGCCCGGGCCTCGGTCCCTGCGAAGCCCCGACATCAAGGGGCCAAGACCCGACCCAAGGGGGTCGAGTGGCCACTCCACAGATCCCGGAGGAGGGGAGTTTCGATGGGGCCTCCCGCCGGCCCCCGACACCTGGGCCCGAACGCCCTCCGGCCTTCCTGGGCGATGGCTCCACCCCCCGCTGGGTGTCTGGACTCTCTCATCCCGGCCCCTCCTGCCCCCCAGGCGCGAGGGTCCGGACATCAAAGGGCTCCAGCCATATATCTGGGGCAGCCCACAACCAGGACGGCAGTTGTATCCTGGAGTCCAGAGCCCTGCTGATCGGATCACGGCTGACCCTACGGAGAGAGACTCATTGCCTAAAACTGAGAACTCGAGCCCTGCTGACTGCGTCGCGGCTCTCCCTTGCTGAGAAGAAGACCCTCACGGAACATCGAAGCCCTGCTGACCTCGTCGCGGCTCGACCTCGCTGAAGCAACCACCGGAGCCCTGCTGAACTCGTCGCGGCTCGACCTCACCGAAGCGACCCCTCGAACCCTGCGGACGACGTCCCGGGCTGATACTGAGACTGTCCCGCTACCCCCGTTCCTAACCAAACCCTGGGACTCTTTTGGATCCCTTGATCCGCCTGTAAATATTGCCACGGAGATCTACCCTTAATTCTGATAAACGACTTGTGAGCATTGATACCCTGGTTGTGTCCCTTTGTGGTGGGAGGGGATTACTTTGCTGTACGATCCTAGGAGAAGGACCTCACCCAGGAGGCTTCTCAGCGGCGCTCGGCTACTTCCTTACGGAACGGTGCCTCTCGGGGTGGTCAGTCCGACACCATCTCACTCCCCGGAGGTCGCCCTTCTAACATTGGTGGCCAGCGGTGCGATCCGAGCCCGACGCAAATCGTACAGCAAGTAACTCACCCACTACCTACCCAGACACAAAGTAACTATGAGCAACCAAAAGACCACCCCAACCGCGGAGTTCCAACAAGAACGGTTGGAGGAATATACCCATAAGGAACTAAAACAGTTTTGTAAAGACAAAGGCATCGCGACCACCGGATTAAACACAAAAGAAGACCTGCAGAAAGCCCTAAGGGCCTGGGTAGAGGCCGAAGCGGCTTCCCCCCAAACCGAAGAAAACCCGGTGCCAAGCGTGCACCAGCAACCAGCCGCAGCCCCAGCAGATGGGAGAAGAACTAGCATGGAGACCGGCCTCTCCCCGGAAGAGATGCGAGAACGGGAGAGTGTCCGGACCCACGAGTTAGAGCTCGCCCGACTCCGCCTGGATGGCGAACTCCTACTAGCAGAAAGGAAATTGGCCCTAGAGCAACTACGGTTGCAAGAAGAAATAGAGGAGAAAAAACGGCACCGAGAACTGGAAGAGAGGAGGCTAACCCTCGAGCATGAGCGGGGCCTTAAAGAACTTGAAATTAAGTCTAAAATTGGAGAGACCTGTGCCCCCGGAAACAGGGACAACCCTCCGCCGGCCGAGGCGAAGGTACATAACCCCAAGGATGTAGTCAAAGAGTACTACAAGAACTACGACATCCAACAATGGTTCAAGGCCTACGAGGTAGCCATGACCGCCCATCGGGTACCCCGGAAAGATTGGGGTGCCGGCCTATGGGGACGGTTCCTCAGCGAAGGCAGAGACACCCTGCTACAGCTTCCAGACGCAGTGATGACCTCTTATGACCATATGAAGGAGGCCCTGCTCACCCGCTATGGTCTCACCTCAGAGATGTACTGCCAGCGCTTCCGGGACTGCAGGAAGCTCCCCGGTACCACCTGGGTGGAAAACGTAGACTTCTTCAGCAGAGCCCTGGAAGGGTGGATCAAGGGCAGCAAAGTCACCTCCTACGGACAGCTGTTCGACCTCATTGTATGGGAGCACCTCTCCAACAACTGCTTCATCGAGCTGAGACAGCACCTCCTCGACAGCAAGCTGACCGAGCCGCGGAAACTCGCTGCCGAGGCCGATCGATGGGTGAACACCCGGGTCCCTCGGAACTCAATGGGGGAGTACCAGCGGAACAACCCGGGGCCCCCCCGCCAGCACGGCGGAGGAGGGGGATCGAACCGAAACAGAGACTTTCCAGCAGGGTCGCCCCGGAGTCCTCCCCGGGGACTGCCCCCGAACCGCACGTCCCCATCCCTAGCCCGACCAGGGCCTCGACCGACGGTAACGTGCTACAACTGCCAACAGCCAGGGCATTATGCCAGTGACCCGACCTGCCCCGTGAACCGACGAGCCGGGACCACCGGGCCACCCCCCCCGCCAGTTGGCGGCCGCGGCCCTGGGAAAAGGGGGAGAAGATGAAGAGAACGACGACGCAGAGCCAACCGAATGGGAACCCGCCGCCATGACCTTGGTATGCCTGGGCAGCCGGGAAATGGTGCCCCGGGCTCCCATCCCGAGCAACACCCAGAAGTACCAACAGTGGGTCACCATTAATGGACGCCAGGCCGAAGCCCTCCGCGACACCGGAGCCAGCATGACAGCCGTCCGCTGCCACTTGGTGACCCCCGAACAGATCATGCCTAATGTACTGTGCCCCGTCCGGTCGGTAGACAACACCGAGAGCTTGTGCCAGATGGCCCGGATTCCCTTCGAGTGGGGGGGAGTGTCGGGCATGCTGAAGGTGACCGTCCGCGACGACGCCCCCGTAGACTGCCTCCTGGGGAACGACCTGGAAAGTTCCCCCTGGGCCCACGTCGAGCGCCGAGAGCATCTGGGAATGCTGGGACTGCCCGAGTGGGTTTGCGCAACCACCCGGTCCATGAGCGCCCGGGCCATCCAGCCGAGCATACCTGCTCCGCCCGAAGAGCCGGAGTGGCCCGAACCGCCACCCCCCTCCGTCGAAGAAGAAGCCGACGCTCAGTCCGGGCCGCCAGAAATCCCCCCGGACGAGGTCGCCGCGCTCGGCGACCTACCCGAACTCGCCCAATGGCGCCAAGAAGGTGGCCCCACCAGGGAGCAGTTCCGCCAAGAACAGAAAACCTGCCCCTCCCTCGAAGGGACCCGACAGCAAGCAGCCGCCCAGGCCAACGGAGAACAAACGGGGACCCACTGGGTCTATTGGGACAATGACCTCCTCTACAGCGAGCAGAAGACCGCAGAACTGGGGGCTCGCCGAGTGCTGGTGGTCCCCCTCCGATTCCGAGACTTCCTCCTCAATCTGGCGCATGATGTGCCCCTCGCCGGACACCTGGGGCAAGACAAAACCTACAGCCGCCTGGTGACCCACTTCTACTGGCCCCGAAGGCGGAAGGACGTGGACAATCATTGCCGCACCTGCCCGAGCTGCCAAGCCAGCGGGAAGAGTGGGGGAAAAGTCAAAGCCCCCCTCCAACCCTTTCCAATAGTAAACACCCCGTTCGAGCAGGTGGGGATCGACATCGTGGGGCCTGTGGACCCCCGAACCTCCCAAGGACATCGCTTCATCCTCGTCCTGGTCGATCATGCCACCCGATACCCTGAGGCCATCCCTCTCCGAACAGTGACGGCCCCCGTAGTGGGCCGGGCCTTAATGGGAATATTCTCGAGAGTGGGTTTCCCCCGGGAGGTCGTGAGCGACCGAGGCACGAACTTCATCTCAAAATATATGCGGTCCCTGTGGCAACAATGCGGGGTCACCTACAAGTTCACCACCCCGTACCACCCCCAGGGGAACAGACTAGTCGAACGATTTAACAGGACATTGAAAGGAATGATCAAGGGCCTGGAGGAGCCCCTAAGACGCAAATGGGACGTCCTGCTGCCCTGCCTCCTGTTTGCCTATCGGGAGGTCCCGCAGAAGTCTCTGGGGTTCAGCCCCTTCGAACTCTTGTACGGACACCCTGTCCGGGGCCCCCTCAGCCTGGTCAAAGAAGGCTGGGAGACTACCGTCCAGGATGCTCTGCCCGACGTCTACCGGTATCTCCTGACCCTGCGGAATCAAACCCGGAAATTCAGGGAACTGGCCGAAGCCAACCTCGAGGCCAGCCAGGAGGAAATGAAACGCTGGTATGACCAGAACGCCTCCTCCATCGAGTTCGAGCCAGGCCAGCAGGTCTGGGTCATGTCGCCCGTTGACCCTTGTGCTCTCCAGGACAAATGGACCGGGCCCTTCAAGGTGGTAGAGAAAAAGAGCCCCGTCACCTACCTGGTCGACATGGAGTCCCCCAGGAACCCCCTCCGGGTTCTCCACGCCAACAGGCTCAAACCCCACTTTGCCCGAACGGAACTTAGCCTGCTGATGGCTACGGACGATGGGGACGAGGATGACTCCGAGCCCCTACCCGACCTCCTGAGAACCTCCGAAAAGGACGGCTCCGTAGAGGGAGTCATCCTCTCCGCCACCCTGACTGAGGAGCAGCGCCAAGAGTGTCAAGGACTGCTGCATCACTTCGCTGCTCTCTTCTCCCTCACTCCCAGAGTCACCCGATGGTGCGTCCACGACGTCGACACCGGGGACAGTCCCCCGTGCGACACCGAGCCTACCGAGTCCCCGACCGGGTGCGGGCCTGCATCCACACCGAGGTCTCCAAGATGTTGGCCCTGGGGGTCATCGAGCCTCCGACAGTCCCTGGGCCAGCCCCGTGGTCCTGGTGCCGAAAGCTGCCGCCCCGGGCACCACCCCGGAGCTCCGGTTTTGCATGGACTATCGGGGATTAAATGCCGTCACCAAAACCGATGCCCATCCCATTCCTCGGGCAGATGAACTGATCTACCGCCTAGGAGCAGCCCGCTACCTTAGCACCTTTGACCTCACCGCCGGATACTGGCAGATCAGGCTCACCCCGGGTGCCCAAGAGCGTTCTGCTTTCTCCACCCCCGATGGCCACTACCACTTCCGAGTGATGCCCTTCGGCATGAAGAATGCCCCGGCGACCTTCCAAAGACTAGTGAACAAGGTATTGGCCGGCCTAGAAGCGTTCAGCGCCGCCTACCTGGACGATATTGCGGTGTTCAGCAGCCACTGGGCCGAACACCTGAGGCACCTCTGGGAGGTTCTGACCGCCCTCCAAAGGGCCGGGCTCACAATAAAAGCCAGCAAATGTCAGATAGGCCAAGGATCCGTAACCTATCTGGGACATCAAGTGGGGAGAGGCCATGTGGCTCCCCTCCAGCCAAAGATCGACGCCATCATGGCCTGGGAGCCCCCAGCCACCCAAACCGCTGTGAGGGCCTTCCTGGGACTCATGGGCTATTACAGGTGGTTCATTAAGAACTACGGAAGCATTGTGGGCCCCCTCACGGAGCTCACCTCAAAGAAGCAACCAAAGAAGGTGCACTGGACGCCCCTCTGTCAGGCGGCCTTCGAGACCCTCAAGACAGCGATGTGTACCGCCCCCGTGCTACAAGCTCCCGACTACAGCAAAGAGTTCGTGGTACAGACTGATGCCTCGGAATACGGAGTCGGGGCTGTCTTGTCCCAAGTGAACTCTGAGGGGATTGACCAGCCGGTGGCCTTCATCAGCCGGCGCCTGCTGCCCCGGGAGCAAAGATGGAGCACCATTGAACGAGAGGCCTTCGCCGTGGTGTGGGCCCTCAAGAAGCTCCGGCCCTACCTCTTCAGCACCCACTTCTGGGTCCAAACCGACCACCGGCCCTTGCGGTGGTTAATGCAGATGAGAGGCGAGAACCCGAAGTTGTTGCGATGGTCCATCTCTCTGCAGGGGATGGACTTCACTGTAGACCATCGGCCCGGCAACGACCACGCCAACGCCGACGGCCTATCCCGCTTCTTCCGCCTCGGCGAGGAGAACACCCAAGAAGTTGGGTGACTCTCTCTGCCTTCCGCTGGGGGGGACGCCTGTTGGACCCGGCCTCGTGGCGTGGTCCCGAACCCTCCTACCAGACCCAAACGGGGGCAACCCCAACCCTTCGGGCCACCGAGCTTGTACCCCGCTACCCGCACCAGCCTTCGCGACGCGGCCTGCCCGGGCCTCGGTCCCTGCAAAGCCCCGACATCAAGGCGCCAAGACCCGACCCAAGGGGGTCGAGTGGCCACTCCACAGATCCCGGAGAAGGGGAGTTTCGATGGGGCCTCCCGCCGGCCCCCGACACCTGGGCCCGAACGCCCTCCGGCCTCCCTGGGCGATGGCTCCACCCCCCGCTGGGTGTCTGGACTCTCTCATCCTGGCCCATCCGGCCCCCCAGGCGCGAGGGTCCGGACATCAAAGGGCTCCAGCCATATATCTGGGGCAGCCCACAACCAGGACGGCAGTTGTATCCTGGAGTCCAGAGCCCTGCTGATCGGATCGCGGCTGACCCTACGGAGAGAGACTCATTGCCTGGAACTGAGAACTCGAGCCCTGCTGACTGCGTCGCGGCTCCCCCTTGCTGAGAAGAAGACCTTCACAGAACATCGGAGCCCTGCTGACCTCGTCGTGGCTCGACCTTGCTGAAGCAACCACCGGAGCCCTGCTGACCTCGTCGCGGCTCGACCTCACCGAAGCGACCCCTCGAACCCTGCGGACGACGTCCCGGGCTGATACTGAGACTGTCCCGCTACCCCCGTTCCTAACCAAACCCTGAGACTCTTTTGGATCCCTTGATCCGCCTGTAAATATTGCCAAGGAGACCTACCCTTAATTCTGATAAACGACTTGTGAGCATTGATACCCTGGTTGTGTCCCTTTGTGGTGGGAGGGGATTACTTGGCTGTACGATCCTAGGAGAAGGACCTCGCCCAGGAGGCTTCTCAGCGGCGCTCGGCTACTTCCTTACGGAACGGTGCCTCTCGGGGTGGTCAGTCCGACACCATCTGACTCCCCGGAGGTCGCCCTTCTAACAATCATGATCTGAAATTGGGTGTGTTTTGTAATGTAGAAGCCACGGGTTCACAATTGTGCAATTGACATTAGGTGTGTGATGCTAGCATCACCACTACAACAACAGAAGCAGTGCAATGCTCACCGCATCCAGCGACGGGCTAACTCAGTCGGCAGACCGCCGCTAATAGACCTCAAAACCAACAGTTTTATCTAAAGAGGCTTGGCGCAACACCCTCACCATGACAGCAATGGAGTACTATTCGCCAACATTAGAGTCTGCCTCATCACCTGTGATGAGACGTGGCTGGGACAGGAACTAATCCGTTGACCACGGCTGCGAGTCAGCCCACACACATCTAAATCTTGCTGGTGAACCCCCATCAACTTAATGGAGTACTCGGGACCGCCGCAGGGACAGTGGTACTACCATCAGGATTTAAAACAGACCCTATGTTTTGCAGTTTGTGACTTGGTTTATAAGAGCATCCAGTGATTGGTTGTAGTCCGTATTCACTCTCTTTCTTAATGTTGGTCGTCTGGTGGCATGTTGAGTTATGGGACTATATGGATGTTTGTTGTTCTTCCATTCTCCACCTGTCAAGAACTAAGGGGTCGAATGAATAGCTTAGGCATTCTCTCCTGGAATGTTAATGGCCTGCGCACTAATTCAAGGAGGCATCGGATTTTCCAATATTTACGGGATAGCAGTGCGCGGGTCATTATACTGCAGGAGACGCATTTAACTGAGTCAGAACTATCTACTTTAGTTAAGAGGTTGGGTTGGTTGGATTTTGTAGTTTGTACCACTCAATCTGTTAATACCAGGGGAGTAGCTATACTGGTTAAAAAATCAGCCCAAGCAACACTCCTTTCTAAAGTCGTGGATTCAGGGGGGAGATGGGCCATAGCAGAGTGTCAAGTAAAGGATGTAAGATTAACAATTGCTGGCTACTATGGTCCAAATCAGGACGACCCTCTTTCCTTCAATGGCATGGCATCTGCTTTAATAGCGTTTTCTAGCCCGGTTATTTTGGCAGGTGATTTTAACCTGATCTTGAACCCCCTGTTAGACAAGACCTCCCAGTACAGGCCACTTGCATCTCACAAAACTAGAACATGCCTAACCGACTTTATGAAACAATTGGGTTTCCTAGATATATGGAGGATAAAAGCAGGGTCTAAAAGAGAGTACTCTTTTTGCAACTACAAATATGGGCATAAGTCTAGGATTGACTTTATTTTAGTGAGTCAATCAATAAAAAGCTGGGTAGAGGATATTTTCTATCTTCCGTCTCACCTCTCTGACCACTCTGCGATCAGCCTAGTCATCAATAAACCGGCGCCCCCAGTGGAGAGGACATGGTCAATGGACCGCACTCTACTTATGCAGGAAGAGGTATTAGTGGGCCTCCAGTCGGAAACTAAATTATTTTTAGCTAGAAATGCCCTAACTGCTTCAGCCACTATTGTATGGGAAGCTTTTAAGGCCTATTTGAGGGGGCATATAACAAGTATCTCCTCCTATAGGTCAAAAAGGTATAAGGCAGACATCGCGGATATCGAAAATAAAATCAAAGCAACCCAAGCAGTCATTGATCTGGGCAATCGAGAGAGTATAGAGGGTGCACAAGAGACTCTACGGACCCTGAAGGGGGGCCTGGAGTCTGTCCTTAATTCCAGATTATTACAAAGATGGGAAGCTAGCAAGATCGCCCATTTTGAGTATGGGGAGGGCGCCGGGAAACTTCTTGCCTGGAAAATTAGATCAGACCGGGCAAGGAATTATATTAGTTCAGTGTCTAAATCTGGGATATTGTATACCTCTGATGAGGACATCAAAACACAATTCTATTCTTTTTTTTCAGACTTATATAAGGAAGAGGGTCACCATGACTCCGCTAAAGTTCTGTCCTTGTTAAACAATATAAACCTTCCTGGGTTAAATCCAGATCAACAAACGAAAATAGATGCACCTATTACATATGATGAGGTATATAGGGCTGTGATGAGCTCAAAGAAAGGGAAAGCAGTTGGGCCGGATGGTTTACCCTCGGAAATATATATATGCTTGGCAAAAGAGATCACCCCTTTCCTAACTACCTTGTTTAATGAAATCTTACAAGAAGGCACTCCTCTTCCTCCCTCGTGGAATAAAGCGACAATATCACTAATATTGAAGCCTGGGAAATCAGCTTCAAATTGCGAATCTTACAGGCCAATCTCAATTTTGAACACCGACTACAAGATCTTTGTTTCCATCATGGCCAATAGATTGGGAGGAGTCGTAGGTGCTCTATTACATCTAGACCAAAAGGGTTTTGTCAAGGGCCGTCACCTGTCTGATTTAACCTATGATTTCATTGGAGCCATTGATATGGCTTCAGCATGGTCCCTTCCTTTGGCGGGAATGACATTGGACGCGGAGAAGGCCTTCGACAGGGTCAATTGGCTGTTCATGTCGGAGGTCTTGGCCAAATTTAAGCTAGGTGATAAATTTAGACGAGTTATCTCTCTTATATACTGCAATCCATCGGCGAATATCATGGTTAACGGCTCCCTCACAAAATCCCTTGCGATAACAAGGGGTACGCGTCAGGGATGCCCTCTTTCCCCTTTATTATTTAATTTATATATTGAACCTTTTGCACAGATGTTGCGAGATGACATTAGGGTGTCTCCATTCAAATGCGGGGAGTGGGAAAGGAAAGTGGCATTATATGCCGATGACATCCTTATTCTGACAGACAACCTGAATATGGCATTCCCAGCTGTTATCGAACTAGCCCAGAAATTTGGATCTGTCTCAGGCTATAAGATAAACACCTCGAAGACGGAAATTATGGCCTGGAATATGTATGTAGACTCTCATCTTCCTTCCTTAAAAACCGATATAAGATATCTAGGTGTCCATATCCTACATGAAATTGATAAGATCCCCTCTCACAATTTATCATTAATTACAAAAGAAATCAGAAAACTATTGAAAAATTGGGCCAACTTACCTCTGTCAATGTTGGGTCGGGTTAATTTGATCAAAATGTCAATTTTACCAAGGTTTACTTTTCTTTTTGATTGTATCCCCTTATTTTTTGAGAGTGCTTCGCTAGCAAAAATACAGAGTGAGCTTAACACCTTCATTTGGGCTTCTAGAGGGTCCAGGATCGCTTGGAAGAAAATAAGAAGACGTAGAGAGAAGGGCGGCCTGGCAGCCCCAGACCTGCAAATATATGCTTGGGCCTTCCAATTCACCCATTCACGGATGCTATTAAAGGTTCCAACAAGTAGTGGTATGGGTTTGATGTTCCTGTCCATGCTAAGAGTGAGTGGCTTTTCCGAAGATGGCTTCCTATTTAAATATGGAGATCCCAAGTTTTTAAAAAAAGTTAGATTAAAGGTTTTATGGGGTTTGTTAAAAACTTGGGTTAAAATGCGAGCTGCAATGAAGATGGGGTATTTTTCTAACCTAGCCCCAATCTGGGACTCGCCTGGGACACCTGAGTTCCTAAAGGATAGTTTGTCCTTACCACTAAGGGTAGCCGGTATAGCGAGGTGGGGTGAACTTTTCGTGGAGGGCTCACTGATCCCTTGGGAGGCCCTCCGAGAAAATACTGGCTTTTCTATCTCCAGATTCAAATTTCTCCAGCTTTCCAGCTGGGCCACCACAAATTATGCTATTAGAAGCAATTACACTCTAGGTAGGGTTACACAGTTGGAGACACAGGCTACACAGAAACCTCCATTTAGAAAAGAGGTTGGTTTTTGGTATCGCACTATTCTTGAAGAGATCGATGGTGACTTTAAACTCCCAACTTCATTGTGGAATAGCTGCATTCCACAGGTTGATCTTGAGCTGTTGTGGCTTAATTCGTGTAAGACTCTATGGGATATTGTAAAGCCTGCCTGGTTAAGAAGGAATCATATCTTCACGATTCATAGAGCCTATTTTTCACCACAGAGGCTAACTAAATTTGCAAAAGATCTTCCTGTGTGCTGTGCTAGATGCGGTGAAGAAGCGGCGTCTGATGCTCACATGTTCCTGACTTGCCCTCTCCTATCGAGCTTTTGGTACCAAGTGGGTAAGGCTCTGTCTACCTCTTTGGGGATACCTATTACCCTTGACTTTTCCCTGATTTTCTTTGGATTAATACCCAATTTGACTGGTTCACCCAAACATCTGCTATTTTATGCCATCTTAATAGCAAGAAGAGAGATTTGTATTAAATGGAAAGATCCCAAGCCTCCGGAATTTTTAGACTGGCAGACTTCTCTCTTAAGGATATCCAAGATGGACCTTATAAGACCAGGAAGTAAGAAGAAGCAGGAATTTTGGAAACTTATGAAGTGGTGACGGGGGTTTTTTTTTTTTTTTTTTTTTTCCCCCCTGTCCAATGATTTCATTGCCCTTCCTGCCTTGCTACTGCCTTCCGGGCCTAGCAATTGGGTCCCTAGTGTATGTCGCCGCTGGCTAGTGTTTGAGAAGGAGATACACCGGTAAGCTTGTCTGTTGATAAAGTTTACAAATCCAGTGCACTGAGGCGGTGTCACTCTTTTCTTCTGGCTCCAATGCCTGGGTGGCTTCAAATGGGCTGAATATGAGGACAAAATAAAAAAAAGAAAAAAAAAAAAAAAAAAAAAAAAGAACTAAGGGGTCGATTAGGATGGCAGTTGGAAAACCATTCCGACTGCAGTGATAGTGGAAATTAACCGTCCACATGTACGGTGGGAAAACCGGCGGTCAGTTTAGGATGAACCGCCAGAAAAATCTGACCGCGGTGGGTGGATTTCACCAAAGTCTGCCGGGAGCGTGCAGAGCAGGTGGAACTCAGTCCGCTGCGGTCGGATTTGCTGTGGAAAGGCCCAAAACTGCCCCACAGCCAGCGGATTGACCGCACGTGAAATTAGGATACGATTGCGGTGACAGTGGAACGATCAGCTGTTTCTGACCGCCGCGATCTCAATTATTGATGAATGGGAGAGCCAGCAGAAGGGCTGTTGAATATCGACCGCCGCGGTCGCTCCAGAAGAGTAATGGCGGTCGAAAGCAAACACACAACAAGGCTACCAAGTGTGGCCATTAATCTGGTTCAGCCTCAAAAACACCTAACACACCCCAATGACACATTGCCATGGCAACTAAAAAATACAAATCCCAGGTCAACCCACACAACACACCTGACATCAATACTCCATTTTGACCCACACACATAGCTGAGTATAAAACAAGCCCCTTCCCTGACCAGAATCCTTTGGCCTACTCCACAACTGAAGGGCCCACCCCCACAGCACAAAGGAGAGGCAAATCTGCACACATCTCACCATCACAACACACACACGCCACACACACCACACACATCACCACCACCACCTTCACACCCGCACCGTTAACCCATTTGCACATCACACACCATGTCACAGAAGAAAATGCCCAAATTCACTGACAATGAGTTGTCAGTGATGGTAGATGAGGTCATCAGAGTAGAACCCCATTTGTTTGGAAACCTGGTCCAACAGACACCCTTAGACACCAAGAATCAAATATTGGCAAGGATAATCAACAAGGTCAATGCAGTAGGGAACATCCCGCGCTCCCAGAAGGAGACCAGGAAGAGGTGGAATGACTTCAAGACCAAGGTGAAAGAGCGTAACAACAAGAACCATAAGCTGGCTCAGAAGACTGGCGGTGAGCCTCCCATTCTACTACGAACATTCACCAAATGGGAGGAGAAGGTGCTTGCCATACTGCATCCACAGAATCTCTCAGGAACATCCGGGGGAGTGGAGGCTGGTAAGTACCAACAAATGTCTACCATCACACTGCTATGTACTGTCTTGCACAACTACAAAGCGACACCTCCTAGGCCCAAATGCACTCATGTGCACCACACTCTCCCCTACACGTCTCACAGATCCAACATTTACTCCCACTGATTCACCCAAAAGGTAGCTAGCAACATTTCCTTGGGGGCATGTGTACAGGCAGTCAGCACTACAACTCCCACAAGGCACCCTAGTCCCAAAGCTGAGCAGTATGTAACACTCCACCCCGCACCAACAACCATGTGTCAGCCATTGCATTGTTCTCCACACACTTACAGGTAGGTAGCCATCTTAACAGGGAGGGGTGTTTGTGGGTGGGAAGAATGCACTAAAACTCCCACCAAGCCCACTTGTCCCAAACCTCAGCAGGATGGAGCACCCCCCCCTCCCCCCGGAAACATGTGTCAGCCATTGCATTGCTCACCTTCACCTAACAGGTAGGTAGCCACATTATGCTCTCTTGTCCCACCCCTGAGCAGGATGGAACACTCTCCCATCCAAGAGCCATGTGTAGCCTATTCCCTTCCTCTGCTCCACTCCACAGGTAGGGAGGCATCTCTCAACAGGGGGTTATGGGTGGGAAGCCAGCACTACAACTCCCACCAGGCACCCTAGTCCCAAAGCTGAGCAGGATGTAACACTCCACCCCACACCCACAACCATGTGTCAGCCATTGCATTGCTCTCCACAAACTTACAGGTAGGTAGCCATCTTAACAGGCATACCCGTCCCACTCGGGGTGACAAATGCGAAAACAACAGTTGATGGACAGAGTGCAGAACAATGTCATACATTCACCCCAGTACAGCGATCTGGGCCTAAATCCATAGTTTTTTGCTCACCATGACATTACAGTTTGGACCCAGCCA
Organism: Triturus cristatus; assembly: GCF_964204655.1. Taxonomy (NCBI): domain Eukaryota; kingdom Metazoa; phylum Chordata; class Amphibia; order Caudata; family Salamandridae; genus Triturus; species Triturus cristatus. The sequence continues at coordinate 873,677,933 of NC_140590.1, forward strand.
TATGCAAATCAGCCTTGACCCTGTGCCTCATGGGAACAGTCCAGCCCGTACTGCCAAGCCAGGTCCTCCCTGGACTGGAAACAAGCATCCTAGGACCGGTTTCGGTGTTTCACCCCTCTTCAGCCAGGATAGCTTGATTCCAGTGGCATGGAGAGCACGGGACCCACGTCTGGGCATGCCCATCCTACTACGGGTGACAAATGCAAAAACAACAGTTGATGGACAGAATGCAGAACAATGTCATACATTCACCCCAGTACAGCGATCTGGGCCTAAATCCATTGTTTTTTGCTCAACATGCCATTCCAGTTTGGACCCATCCATATGCAAATCAGTCTTGACCCTGTGCCTCCTGGGAAGAGTCCAGCCCGAACTGCCAAGCCAGGTCCTCCCTGGACTGGAAACAAACATCCTAGGACCGGTTTCAGGGTTTCACCCCTCTTCATCCAGGATAGCTTGATTTCAGTGGCATGGAGAGCACGGAACCCACGTCTGGGCATACCGGTCCCACTCGGGGTGACAAATGCAAAAACAACAGTTGATGGACAGAATGCAGAACAATGTCATACATTCACCCCAGTACAGCGATCTGGGCCTAAATCCATAGTTTTTTTGTTCACCATGCCATTCCAGTTTGAACCCAGCCATATGCAAATCAGTCTTGACCCTGTGCCTCATGGGAACAGTCCAGGCTGAACTGCCAACCCAGGTCCTCCCTGGACTGGAAACAAGCATCCTAGGACCGGTTTCACCCCTCTTCAGCAAAGACAGCTTGATTCCAGTGGCATGAAGAGCACAGGACACACGTCTGGGCATACCCGTTCCACTCAGAGTGACAAATGCAAAGACAACAGTTGATGGACAGAATGCAGAACAATGTCATACATTCACCCTAGTACAGCGATCTGGCCTAAATCCATCGTTTTTTTGCTCACCATGCCATTCCAGTTTGAACCCAGCCACATGCAAATCAGTCTTGACCCTGTGCCTCATGGGAACAGTCCAACCCGAACTGCCAAGCCAGGTCCTCCCTGGACTGGAAACAAGCATCCTAGGACCGGTTTTGGGGTTTCACCCCTCTTCAGCAAAGACAGCTTGATTCCAGTGGCATGAAGAGCACAGGACCCACGTCTGGGCATACCCGTCCCACTCGGGGTGACAAATGCAAAAGCAACAGTTGATGGACAGAATGCAGAACAATATCATACATTCACCCTAGTACAGCGATCTGGGCCTAAATCCATCGTTTTTTTGCTCACCATGCCATTCCAGTTTGAACCCAGCCACATGCAAATCAGTCTTGACCCTGTGCCTCATGGGAACAGTCCAGCCGGAACTGCCAAGCCAGGTACTCCCTAGACTGGAAACAAGCATCCTGGGACCGGTTTCGGGGTTTCACCCTTCTTTAGCCAGGATAGCTTGATTCCAGTGGCATGGAGAGCACGGGACCCACGTCTGGGCATACCCGTCCCACTCGGGGTGGCAAATGCATAAACAACAGTTGATGGACAGAATGGAGACCAATGTCATACATTCACCCCAGTACAGCAATCTGGGCCTAAATCCATCGTTTGTTTGCTCACCATGCCATTCCAGTTTGGACCCAGCCATATGCAAATCAGTCTTGACCCTGTGCCTCATGGGAACAGCCCAGCCCGAACTGTCAAGCCAGGTCCTCCCTGGACTGGAAACAAGCATCCTAGGATCGGTTTCAGGGTTTCACCCCTCTTCATCCATCGTTTGTTGCTCACTATGCCATTCCAGTTTGGACCCAGCCATATGCAAATCCTGGAAATCTGGCACAAACATGTGAGATTATCATATCTGCTTGGCATACCACTTGGACATTAATGGAATGTAAATGCTTACTGTTCCTGTATATGTGCTCACGTGCCTGTGGTGGAACCAGGCCAACATGTGTGCAGTCAATGGCACCAACAACATTAGGGATGTGGGCTAGGTCATAAAAATCACCTTTCACAGCTGCCAATTCATGTCTCCTGGGAAAATGGATGTAGCTCCCCTTGTATGTCATCATAGCGGACACGAAATCCCGTAGCACCATGCTGAACATTGGTTGCGACATCCCCCCTGCGCTGGCCACCGTGTACTGGAACGGACCAGTTGCACAGAAATTTAGGGCCCGATTCACAGAACTAACTTAAGACAAAATCCTAAACTTACTACCATTTTCGTATTCACAGAAGGCACTTACTCATTTTGGTATTCACAGAAGACACTTACTCACTTCGGTATTCACAGAAGTTAGAAGTCCTAACTTTAGGACTCCTAAATGCCTTCTGTGAATACCGAAAGCCTTAAAATTAGGATTTTTCTCAGATTAGTAGTAGTATAGTTAGGACTCCTAACTTTAGGACTCCTAAATGCCTTCTGTGAATACCGAAAGTCTTAAAATAAGGATTTTTCTCAATTTAATAGTAGTAGTAAAGTTACGACTCCTAACTTTAGGTCTTCTAAATGCCTTCTGTGAATACCGAAAGCCTTAAAATTAGGATTTTTCTCAGTTTAGTAGTAATAAAGTTAGGAGTCCTATCTTTAGGACCCCTAAACTGAGAAAAATCCTAATTTTAAGACTTTCGGTATTCACAGAAGGCATTTAGGAGTCCTAAAGTTAGGACTCCTAACTTCTGTGAATACCGAAGTGAATGAGTGTCTTCTGTGAATACCAAAATGAGTAAGTGCCTTCTGTGAATACGAAAATGGTAGTACGTTTAGGATTTTGTCTTAAGTTAGTTCTGTGAATCGGGCCCTTAGGGTCGCCATCACCTCCCTTACATGTTGATGTCAAAGCAGTCAGATAGGTTCTGTGAGCCTCAGATGGGGTTCCAACTGACCACATAGATCTTGAAGGGTAGGTCGATCCAAACGGAATTTACGTATGATGGCCTCATCCTCCATGTCCGCAAGCAATGTGAATGGACCGTGCACATTTGGTCGCCTCCTACATAAGATAAAAGTGGACACATGTCAATTCAATTCCCCTATGAGATGTGTCCAACATCTTACGTTTTGACTTACACAGCGCCAACAATGACTGGCCTGAAACAACAGCTTACAGCACAAGTCACATGCAGAGACACCCTGATCTAAAGTAGTTGTACACGGGTTCAGTATGTACATAGTGAGTACTCCCAAAACAGATTCAGACTGTGTGAATGTAAAATGGTACATTCCGACATCGTGTGTCACCAGCCCAGAGAGTAGTTGACAGAGCACATGTCTGAAACAGCAACACTGCTGGCTTCTACATAGCTGATGTACCTGCCACACCTTCTTGCGTGTGTCAGACAGGGCACACATTAACACCACAATGAGCACAGTGTGTGCATAGAGATCAAGTATCAACATGAGTTCAGTAATCTGCACAGTGAAATAGGCAAATTATGTAGTCAGTACATCATTACTGTGGGTTGCTTAGCCATCTCACACTTTGACATGTTTACATATTTGTGAGTCCATCACACAACAGATCTGTGTACATGCACAACAACATCATAAGTGACGTGAGGGAGTTCATGCCAATGCATGTAATCCTGTGCACTGACATGGCATGTGTAGTCATCAGTGAGTTCAATGACACACTAGCATTGAATTTAACTATCTGGTGGCATGATTCATAGTATGGGTCTACTGTTCAATGATGAGAACTGGCCATTGCCATTGCTACAGCATGATGTGTCCATAGGTGCAAAAGCGTGCACCACCACCGCAATCATGGTCATTGGCACCAATTTACAAATGCCAATTTGCAGTAGCGACCGCCTGGGCCCCGTGGTGTCACACCACCAATGCCCATGCCCCTTCAGCCAATGGGAACTGCAATCAGGGTAGTGAAATACACTTTTGAAGATAGCGGTAGGGGTGCTCCGCTACCGTGGGGCCGTTCATTGGGTACAATGGAAAGATGCACGATTGCGGTAGCAACCGCCTGGGTGCTGCAGTTGGACACCGCCAATGCCCATGCCTTTTCAGCCAATGGGAACCGCAACTGCGGTAGTGAATACACTTTTGAAAATCGTGGTAGTCGTGCACTGCCAACGCGCTGCTGGTCATTGGTTACATTTGAAAAAAGCTGACCTGGAACAACAATTGCAGCAGCTGAGTACAGAAACAACCCCAGGGGACTATATATGGGAGAGAGCCACACATTTCCACTGCATCCAGATACAGCTGCCTGCCATTCTTCACCACCAACTGCTGCTGTTCCAGTCTCCTGGACCCAGTGATGGCGAGAATAGAGAACATCAGGGCCCGTACCTTCACCACAGAGGAGCTGGAGGTCCTGGTGGATGAGGTGCTGTCACAGTATGGGAGACTATATGGTGCTCCTGATGTAATGGTAAGTGTTTCAGAGTAAAAGTTGGAGAGTGCAAAGAGTGCTCACATGATGTTGCTCTGCTGTAGTATGTGCCTGTGAGTGCAAGTTTGTGTGATACACTGCCTAGCATGCTGACTTCAGGTAAATGGGGTGTGTAGCCTTATTTCCACAGATCCATGGCTACATTAAATATGGAAGGGACATGCAGTGTTTTTGCAGCCATACAGTAACACTGCTGGTTTAGACAGTGGAAGTCAGAAAAAACATTGCCTGTGCTAATGGATGTCAGAGTCCATGAGGTTTTCACATGCTCATTTGTGACATTACAAATGTGTTTTGTCCAGAGGGTACTGAAGAATGTGTGTACAATTTTCATATTGCCACCATGGATATGTATGCATTATGCAAAGATGGAAATGCCTGAGGGTGACACTCTTGGTGGAAATTCACCTATGACACATCAGATTAATGTACTTCAGAAACATCATCCTTCCATTGTTTTCATTATGTGTACTGACTCGCATGTGTAGGCACTGTTTGCCCTCTCATATTGTACGTGAATTTGAATGTTCTGATGGCCCACATTTAACCTCAGTATGAGTCCCCCTGGCCTGCACAGAAACTGCCCAATTTGACAAGGACCCATCAGTAAATGGACAGAGTGAAACATATGTGTTATCTGCCACCCTATTTCTCAATGAGCTATCTTAGGCTTGAGGATTGCACAAGACTGACCTTGTGAGAAGGGTGTGAAAATGTAAGATCACGTCCCTAAATGTGACCTTCATGACACAGTGAGCCATTCACAGGCCGAGGACATTGAGGGGTGTGTAGTGTTGAACACAGTGAGTCTGCCACGACACATCATTTCAAGTGTATTGTATGTCTTGCTCACTCACATACTGCATCACAGATGAGGGCCTTCTTCACATTGCTTTCTGTGCTGGCATTCTGCATATGTATGAGATGGCCATGTACTGTGTCCATCCTCATACATGCATACATTTCTATGCGATTATCTGATGCAAATGTACTATGTGTCATGCTGTATGGCCTCTGCTCAACATTTCTGTATAGGTGGGCTATGTTTTTGCAAACTTCCACTTCTTGTCTCCCATTCCTGCAGCTTACAGTCCGCAAGCGTAAGGCATTATGGAGGGCCATTGCACGCAAGGTGCGGGCTCTGGGTGTCTCCAACCGACGGCACACACACTGTCACAAGAGGTGGGATGACATCTGCCGGCTGAGCAAAAACGTGGCAGAGATGACGCTTGGGATGCTCCCTCGCACTGGAAGGTTGGCGCACAGGAGCATGACACCACTAATGGCCCGCATCTTGGCAGTGACAGCCAGAGCTGGATGGACGTTTGAGGGCCTATCAGCAGCAAGTTGGGGGTGAGTATTCTGCGAAGGGTGACTTTGGGTTTGAGTGACTGCGTGTATCCCAACCCTGAGCCAGTGCGGAGCTCTGTGATGTTTTTAGTGTGATGCAATGGCTTCTAAGTGGCCTCTGTGTTGAGTGCAGCTGTCATGCATTTTCGCTACATGTACTTTCTCATGTGTTTAATACAATGGCCCTTGACAATGCAAGATGAGATGTGGCCTTATGCCATCTGCTGCATTATAGGTGTCATAGACATCACCAGGCAGTGAACAGCATTGTGCATCATCTTAGTGTGCTTTCGTCGATGTGTGCAGTGCCTGACTTGGAAATTGTGAGAACTACACATCTGACACCAATGTGCAAGGGTCGTTGTGCTTCAAAGCACAACATGGTGGATATCAGTAGCTCATGGCCATTGTAAAAGGACATTTTGGAGTCAGTATCTGTGTTGTTCCCTTAAAGTGATTCCATATGTGATTGAGACAACATGTTGAGATGTATATCTATCTCACCTACAGGTACGTAGGTATGCTTATAGAGACAAGTATGTTAGTTTACAAGGAGGCACTGGCCAGCTATTTGGCTGTGTGAACGTCACATGGGTCATTAATGTCAACTATGCATGTTTCCATGCATCCTCTGAGTGTTGCATTAAGGTTGCACATGCAGACTGCACAGGGTGGTGGGCAACATGGGGGTATCATATTCTAGTTTTGTGCTTTGCTTGCATATGATGTTTGCGAGTATGGCACTATACTGAACCTATGTCTCTGTCTATTTCAGCATCTATCGAGGGCACGGAAGGACAGGGGACGGACACCAGTAGTGAAGCTTCTGGCACGACTGCTACACATGAGCTCACTGACACTGATGTGACCAGTGCCTCGAAGAGGAGAGGGACAGGAGTGCCCTGGAAGAATAATGCCCAGAAACACCAATCTCAACATCATCTGACTCCAGCGGTGACTCCTCGATGTTGCCGGGCACGGAAGCGAGAAATCTGCCTCTTCTTCCAGCACACATTGTCCAGTGCCCACCCTCCGGGCTACTACCACTAGTGCTGTCCGTGCCCGCAGCCCTAGGAAGGATAGAGTGTCCTTCCCCCAGGCACTGCTGCCCCTGCCCCAGTCTCCCCCACTGCCCTCAGTGTGGAGCGGTGGACCTTTTGCACCAGCTGTGTATGGGTCAGACTCCTCTCCTGAATGCCTTCCAGGATCAAGACAAGAAGCTGGCACAGGTAGTTGCCTTCATGGAGGACATTCATTCTGATGTGGATGAGCTACACAGAACTGTCCAGTCTTTTTTTTTCCACAGTGACGGCAGCCATTCAGCTATCACAGGCTAAAGTCCAGCTCCAGTCCCTTCAGCAACCACCCTGCTAGTGGCGCCACCTGACGAGAGTGACCACATACCACAGCCCTCAGGCACCAAGTACTCCACATGCAGCACACAACAGCAGCACTCCAAGTAGCCTAGAGCACAGACACCATCCCCAAAACAAAAAACAGATACACAGGAGCGCAAAGGCACGTGACACTCAGGGGCATCAGACAGAGAAGCAGGCCTCAAGCTCACATTCATCCAAATCACCCCCATCCAAGGACACTCCCGTCCCCACACCTGCTCCCAAAGACAAACAAACAGTTGCCCTGCCTGCTGTGAAGCTGGTGCCTGCAAAGAGTCAGCACAAACAGCTCTCTAAGGCAGATTCACCAACCACATCAACACCCACCCACACCCCTGTGAAGCAGGGACAAGAGAGCAATATGGGGGGTTCACCTGGACAACAGGGGATGGAGTGGAAAAGTCAAGGCCACCCCAAGCGTACCACCAGATCCAGCAAATCCCCATAGGAAGAGCCACCTGCACCTGATACTAGGCCTGAGCGGTAAATTCTGTTCCGCTGGCGGAATTTGGGTAATTTGGGTAATTTCGCGTTCCGCGGAGAACACAGAATTGCCCAAAATTCTGCGTTCTGTGGCTTTGCGGAATATTTTGCTTGTTCGCGTTTTCAAAATGCGTGTTCATGAGATATTTCCCCCCGAGCATGCAAACAGCATTCGCGAACAGAAAAAAAGCATCGCGAACAAGCAATTCCGCATGTTCGAGGAACTTCTGCGTGCTCGTGGAGATTTTTACCATTTTGCGGACCTTTGCATAGCGTGACTACGCAAATTCCGCCCACCCCTACCTGATACACCCTTGGTGGAAAGTGAGGCTGTTGTGCCCGCCCCACTTCCCACTCATACCGCGACAATTCTTGCCTATCAAATCCCCAAGAAGTGGAGACACAGCCCTCCACATTCACCCTCACACAGTGTGTCTCACAGCAGCATGTCTCCGCCTCCCCGTGCCACCATGCCACCCGGTCCAAGCAGCCCTCAGGCTCCCACAGCCACTGATGCCTCTACCTCAGCTGGTCCTCTCTCTACCAGGTCCAGTTCTCCAACTGTCCCCGACAATCAGCCACCTCCCGCTTCAACTGACAGCCAAGTCTGAGGCAAAGTCTCCCTCCCAAACCCATCACAGCAGTGCCTGGACTGCCCATTTGTATCCCCTGAGATGTGGTGATTCCCATGGCAGTGTACGGTGTTACCCATTCCCTGTGCAGGTTCTCATGCACACATGTACATACTTTGAATTTGGACTGGCCAATGGCCTTGCTGTTTGTCACTTTGGATGCCCATCCCCTGTGCAGTTTCTCATGCACACATGTACATACTTTGAATGTGGACTGGCCAACGGCCTTGCTGTTTTCTACTTTTGAAGCCTATCTGTGTACTTTATAATAAAGACAGTTACTCCTGTTGTCTGCTTTGTCAATGTCCTTGCTAAATAACATGTTTTATGTATGGGTATGGTTTCATGTGACACATGCTCTGTATGCCACTTTAACATTGCCAATTGCTTGTTTAACTTTTTCAAAGTTTGCCAGAGGTGACAGGCACTTTAGTTCTTGTTGACTCTGAGGCTTGAGGGTGCAATGATGGTTGTTTGTAATGATCCACTCTTATCTTAATGATTCCATGGTCAGGTTTGCTAAATTGTACACATGTCATGTTAGGGTGCAATACCACAACAGAGGTGAATTCTATCCACAGGATTACTTGCTGGGTGGCCAGAGTCCATCATATCTGTGTGATCTTTCTTGACGTGTGAACAGCAGTTTTATTGTGTGGCCATCTTGTGAAGACCTGTCTTCCTAGTCACATGGGTACATTTGAATATGTGAACTTAAGTGGTCATACAATGTGATGGGGCTGTCATTGTCAGTAGTGTTGATGTGTGTGTGCTCCTGTAATGCCAACTGCACACATGTATGATCCAGGAAATGAGTGCCTGCTTGTTTATATTGTCAACTATGTGCTTCAGATTGTGGGCACATGTAGGAGTTGTAGGCTGGGCACTGTGCAGTGTGTTGGTGTGTCCTCGCACTCCTGGGGGACACCTACTTGTTGTTGCTGCCAGTTGTGAATATGCAGAGGGTGTGACTGTCAATTCTGTGTTGTGTTTTGTTGAACAGCCATGTGTCTTGTTACTGTTTGGGCTCACTGTGCAGACCTGCTCAGCTACACTGACATTATTTGTGAGTTTTCTCATGCTTTGCTGTTACTTGACCAATTTTTGGCTTCAGTATGGTATGTGGTATGTGTAGTCATGCCATCCCCTAAATGTGCTTCTGATGCTTATACATTGTGAGTAACTCCTCTATGTGTTTGTGTACTGCACCTGTCGACTACTGAAGTACACACCACCTCAATCTCATGTCTTTCCACCCCATGGCTTGCCAGTGTGCGAGCCTCCCCACCACTTCATAGCGTGACACTATACTGTGGGAGGCTGATCTGTGTACAGGACCAATGTGCCACTCAGGACAGTTTCACAATTGGTTATGTACTATTTTTTTCTACTATTTCACAGTCATGGATGCTCAAGTGCAGTGCATATGTTTGAGCAGCACAGTCCTCTAGTCATATTGTTTGCATATGGGTTTCCCTGAGTTGTGCATCTGTGGGTGATGGGTAAGCGGTATGTGTGTTTGCTGAGGTACTGCTACCCTTCCTGAGTGTGATGTTATCTGTGTACTGTGATGATTTGTGTTGTGGGAGTTCATGGTGTGGCACTCCGATATGTGTGCTACTGGTTTGGTTGGTGTGCACACACTGCTTGGTGTGCATGCAGTGCTGTCAGTGTATGTTGCCTTGTACTTGCCTGTTGTGCATCCCCCTGATGTCCAGCTAAGTTTGCAAAGTGATGGATTGGTATGTGTATCTGTTGTGTTTTTGTTGTGGATGTATGCAGTGTTTGGCCTGGGTTGGCTCTTTCTACTGACAGATGCTATGTGTGTGTGATATTCTATTTGCATGACATTGTGTGTGAGTAGTTTGTGCATTGTGATATATTCAGATATGTGTTGCAAGTGTAGTGTGCATTACTTGTGTGTCTGTCACATGCAGCTAGGTGGATTATTGTTCATGAGCTTGTTTTGAGTGCACAATGGTGCTTTGTCCTCCTATTTTTGACCTGTCACTTGTCAGGTTTGTGCATGTCCATGCTTGTGGTACACTATGACACCATGTTCACTTGATGACTGGTGTGGTGTCTCTGTCTGTGTTAGCTGATTTGTCCCATTGATCCCAGTTAGTGTTCATGATTGGCATTAGATGATGCAATTCTTGTTTGTGTTGGGGTATGGTGTCTGTGCATTGCTCCTGAGTGACAATGTTGTGTATTCCTGTTCTGTCTAGGGTCACATTGCCTTTCCACTCTTTGACTGCACATGTCTGGAGTTGTTGGACTTCTGTGGATGTTGTTTGTGAGCTTTGTGTTCTTGTGTTTGTGTCAGCATTGGTTCAGGCATTCCTGAGTGTGAGTCTGATATTTGTGGATGCACCACAGGGAGTGTGATTGGTTGTCGGTGAACTCACAGGACATCATTTTAACCATTATGAGTGTTTCTCACAGGTGTTGAGTGTTGCAGGTGTGAGGTGGGTTGAGGAGGGGTATGTGTGAAGGTTGTACTTGTGTTTGACAGTCAGGGAATGTGACAATAAGCCTTGTGTGTTGTTCTGATGACATACACATGTCAAGTAAGTTGACATAGATGTGTGGCTGGTCACTGTATGACTTTAGACACTTCTTATCATTCCTGTGCCTATGCATGGCTTGCCTTGATGTATCCCTGAGTTGTTACACAAAGGTCCCTTTGGCTTAATTCCACTCACAGTGCCACCCATGTCTGATTTGATGGCCTAAGGGTGGTGTGATATGTTCCTTCTCTTGCATGTGATGTACACATGCTATGTGGCTTGCTCCATGGTTTTCCAGCACTGTCCACTTTACTTTTGGCTGGCCCATTATTGTCCTCCTTTGCGGCTGACCTATGGTATGAGTATGAGGCTGGGTGTCAGAGTGGGGTGTTTGTGAGTGACTTGACATGCAGTGTGAACAGTTCAGTGGATGTTCATATGCAGTGTGAGTCTTCATTTTGTAATTATACTCAGTTTGCGTCACATGAGTGAAAGGTAGGTGTCCAGCCCCTGAGTTTCTGTACAGGGTATTCCTCTTCACACCCTCCTTTCTAGCCAATCTCCCTTGTCCTTTGATGTGTGAGGTCCAAGGTCTGGCTACACCTGGCTGATTAATTGTGCAGGGGGGCACAGGAGGAGCACACAGCGGATGTATGTCGTTACAACGCACACTTTTACAACGCATGCACTTACAACGCATTTTTTACAACGCACGATCCATTACAACGCATGACATTACAACGCATGACACTACAATGCATTTTTAAAAACTACCTTTACAACGCATTCCATTACAACGCATACTACCATTACAACGCATACCATTACAACGCATAATATTAAATTGCATTTAAGGTAAGTATTAGATAGTATAGGGGTAAAAATTACTTTTCTAACTCCAGGGGGTGCAACAGCAGGGTAAGTGTTGGATAGTATAGGGGTAAAAATTACTATTCTAACTCCAGGGGGTGCAACAGTAGGGAAAGTGTTGGATAGTATAGGGGTTAAAATTACTATTCTAACTCCAGGGGGTGCAACAGTAGGGTAAGTGTTGGATAGTATAGGGGTAAAAATTACTATTCTAACTCCAGGGGGTGCAACAGTAGGGTAAGTGTTGGATAGTATAGGGGTAAAAATTACTATTCTAACTCCAGGGGGTGCAACAGTAGGGTAAGTGTTGGATAGTATAGGGGTAAAAATTACTATTCTAACTCCAGGGGGTGCAACAGTAGGGTAAGTGTTGGATAGTATAGGGGTAAAAATTACTATTCTAACTCCAGGGGGTGCAACAGTAGGGTAAGTGTTGGATAGTATAGGGGTCAAAATTACTATTCTAACTTCAGGGGGTGCAACAGTAGGGTAAGTGTTGGATAGTATAGGGGTAAAAATTACTATATTATGCGTTGTAATGGTATGCGTTGTAATGGTAGTATGCGTTGTAATGGAATGCGTTGTAAAGGTAGTTTTTAAAAATGCGTTGTAGTGTCATGCGTTGTAATGTCATGCGTTGTAATGGATTGTGCGTTGTAAAAAATGCGTTGTAAGTGTAGTGCGTTGTAAAAGTTGCGTTGTAAAGGTTGTTCCCCGCACACAGCATGTGCCCAAATGGGTGTGTGATGCATAGTGTGGGTAGGGTGAAGGTGGAGCCATGTGAATCTGGCCGAACTGCCCATGCCTGGTGCAGACCCTGCCTAGTACATTGTGCGCAGTTTTTCCCGCGTCTTCACCACTGGGGTGACTTTCCCGGGACATTGCAGTGATTTCATGGTTGATCGGTGACCCGGATGCGGAGTGGTGAGTTTCTGCCAGGTAGGACATGTGTGGGTACACTGGGGGATATGTTCCTGCCCCCACCAGAGTGTCTCATGTAGACAGAAACCGTATTTCAGCACAGGTGTTGTGTGTTGTGGTTGTGTGTGGAGTTGTGTATTTGTGTATCTGCGGCGTTGTCCGCGACGGTGTATTATTTGCTGGTAGTGGATGAGGTACAGCAGCGGAATGGCTCGAAGAGCTGGATCGATAGGGGTCAGGACCGGGTGGAGGGGACCGGGAGTCGGGTTTTGCTCTCCGCTATCGTGCTTCCGATGTCTCTGGGTGGGTGGATTCTCCGCTGTGGTGTGATGGGCTGTTTGCCGCAGCTTGATTTGTTTGGCGAATGAACGTCATTCCGCACGGCGGTGTGTCTCTATTGGCTACCTCCGTCGCGGTGGCGGGCACAAATTTCTGGCAGATCACGTAACTCTGCAGCAGACAGAAATTGGGCTATGTTTGCCCATCGTAATATGGCAAGCGTGTGGACCGCCGCTGGATTGCGGAAAAGGACACCGCCATCATCATGGATTCGCCTCCGTCCGCCATCTTAATAAGACCCTTAGTTATGGAACAGGTAAATTTAAGGAGGTTAGTACACCATCCATTCAGCAATGGCTTGGAAGCAGTGGTCAAAGCCTTGTGTGTCTAGCTTATTTGGGTTTTTTGGAATTAGAAGGATATGTGTGTTGTTAGCGTACCTATAGTAGGTTAAGTTGAAGAACTTCATGGGGGTTAGTAGTGGTGGTAGCGGAGCAGTAGTGGTGAAATGGTCAAAGTTCTGTTTTTACAACTGAGGTGACCCAGGCCCTCCCAATGCCCTCCCTCCAGACCTGTCACAGAGTGAAGGTTTTACCATAGGAATTTTTGACCTATAGGATCAATTTTAAGGGAAAAGTCTAAGAATAAAAACATTGCAGGGTACAGGTTTGGAAGTCTCAGTACTATGGCCTAAAATGAACCCAAAGTCTCTTGCATGCAAGAATCCAAATGATATTATTTGACTATCACTGTCTCAATACATTTATCCAGCACTGAGAGGCCTCCTCTAGGTCTATAACTGTTAAAGTCTTTGGCACTTGTGTTTAGGCTTTTAAGTAGAGCGGTGGAGATTGGGTTGTACAAAGTTGTGAGGTTCAGTGCTACTGAACATTACATAATCAATTCATCTGTCGCCTGCTTGGGAGTCCAATCACCGACTGCGAAAGCACCCATTTTAACATAGAACTCTCACCGAGCTTATCATTTTCGGGTATCCTTATTTATCGCCCCCCTGCAGCTCTGGGCTCATTCCACCACTAGCTGCGCGAGGACGCAGCTAACCTAGCAAGTTCAGCACCCAACTTCACTCTCCTGGGAGACTATAACCTCCACTTTGACGATATCTCGGCTGGTAACGCTAATGAGCTGACTAGGGACCTCTCTGCACTACATTTGATGGAAAAGATTCTACAAGCCACCCATGTCAAAGGCCACCTATTAGACCAGGTTTTCTCAAATCTAGTGGACCTCAAAGGAGTTGACCCTATTCCCCTCCCATGGACTGATCATTTCTTGATAAACCTTTCCTGGAGCCTCCAACCAACCTGGACTTTTGACCGTCCTTGGTCCAAACTTCCTCTGGAGAAATGGATCCAAACCCTAGAAAGAACCCAACCCAAAGCAAACCCCTGTCCAACAATTGCCAACAAAAATTTTTCAGATTGGATAAATCAATCACTGGACTCCGTCCTCCCCAAAGTCAGAATAAAAAAGTCTGAAAGGTCCTACAATGCCCCTTGGTTCTCCCCTGAGTTACGAGCTTTTACACAGCAATGCAAAACCAAGGAAAGGCAATGGAGAAAAGACTACCTTCCCACAAAAAACCATCAGAATACAGAGCGGCTATCCAAACGTATAAATCTCAAATAAAAAAGGCCCAATCATCCTACTATGAAGAAAAGATCCTCTTAGCCCAGAACTCGCCCAGAGAAACGTTCACCATTATTAAAAAACTACTTAAAACACCCGCCCCTCTTATTGCCCCCGACCCCTCTGACCAACGGTGCAATAAATTAGCTAGCTTCTTCAACCACAAGGCACAAACCATCCTCGAATCCCTTCCTCAGAGGAACGAAGCTCTGGAAACACCGATCAACCCAGACCCTCACACCACCAAACCCACTCTGGAGACCTTTCCCCCTATGCCCCTGGAAACTCTTCTAACTTTGCTATCCACCATTAAAAGCAGATCACCAAAAGACCCAGCTCCACTCTCCATCCTGAAGAAAGCAATAGCCACCTTAGCCCCCAATATACTGAACCTGATTAACGCCTCACTCAACACAGGATCGGTACCTTCCAGCTGGAAACAGGCCATGGTTAAGGCTTTACTTAAGAAACCTAACCTAGATCCAGCTGAAATGGGAAACTACCGCCCAATTTCTCTTTTACCAGGAATAAGCAAAGTTACTGAAAAGTTTGTCAACCAGACCCTTTCAGGTTTCCTTGAAACTCACAATCTGCTTCACTCCTCCCAGACAGGATTCCGGCCTCGTCAGAGCACGGAAACAGCCCTGCTAGCAGTAGTAGAGGAATGCAGAAAAATCCTCGACTCAGGAGGTTTCACGGCCATCATCCTCCTCGACCTAAGCGCAGCATTCGACACAGTGAACCATGAGACCCTAATCAACCGTCTGAGGAATTTAGGAGTCACAGGCACTGTGCTTCAATGGATGCGGTCCTTCCTAGAAGGAAGAACCTTTCACGTCATTGAGGAGAAAGTAACTTCTGAACCGGCCAATTTAACGAGTGGGGTCCCACAGGGCTCCTCTCTTAGCCCGCCCCTTTTTAACGTTTACATGTCCCCCCTAGCAACCATAGTTGCCCCCCATGGAATCCGCATAGTGACCTACGCGAACGACACGCAACTGGTGGTAGCACTCAATCAGGCAGAAAACAATACCAACAGCCTCCATTCCTGTCTAGAAGACATCTCAGATTGGATGGATTACTCCCAACTCAAGCTCAACGGTGGAAAGACCGAGATTATGGTCTTAGGCAACCACAGCAGCTTTCACCCCAACTCAATGTGGCCTCTAAGCATGGGACCCCCCCCTACCCATAAGACCGAAATCAAAAGTCTGGGCATCTGGCTGGACCAAGATTTGAACCTTAGAACACAGGCCAGGAAGACAACAGCTACCTGTTTCGGCATGCTCAGAATGGCCCGGAAAGTCCTCCATCTGCTCCCCACTCCAGCAAAAAAGATACTGATACAATCCCTTATACTCTCTAGGCTTGACTATGGGACCGCATTATACCTAGGCTCACCCTCCTCAGTAATTACAAAACTCCAGTTAGTTCAAAACAGCGCAGCCAGAATTCTGACGGGCACTTCAAACAGACAATTAGCTAAACCAGCTATACACTCCCTCCACTGGCTTCCCGTGCTTGAACGCATTAAATTTAAATCATTGTGCATTGCCCACAAAACACTGTCAGGAACAGGCCCAGCCATTAACTCAGCCTTGATTCTCCCCTACAAAGCTAAGAGAAAACGCCGATCAGATGACCTGCGTCTGGCCGAGGTGCCGAGAATAAAAAGAGCCAGAAGTGGCGGACGACTCTTTTCTTACAATGCCTCCAAACTCTGGAACTCCCTGCCGCTCCATCTACGCCTGATTTCCAATCACTTGACCTTCAGAAAACAACTTAAGACCTTGCTGTTTCCCTAGTCTGGTCTCCGTTCTGGTTTGGTTCCTCAGCGCTGGGACACTCCTGGGTAGCCATGCGCTTTATAAATATTGTTTTCATTTCATTTCATAACATTTCCAAAATGTAGTTATCTTTGCTAAGTACAAATCTGTAAAATATGTTGGAGAGAAAGGAGTCCTGTTTGTCAGCTGGGAAATGTTCTAAATGCCATTTATGACTGCAAGCATGCAGCCACCACTCTGCAGACATTCACATGAGAATCCCTATGCCTGGAAATCTCAATGTAAGCGCTGGGCTGTATAGCAGTAATGAATTTTTCTATGTAAGTACAGTGGAAACAAATGTGCTGAGGAAGAAAAAAATCCCAAGCTAATAGGGTAACCAACTGCTCATTTTCTTTTTTACTGACATGGTTGATATTTTAAATCCCCGGCCGGTACAAAAATTATGAAACTCATCTAAAGCCAGTATTTCTTCCTCTTCTCAGTACCTACTTAAAAAAGCAAATGCAACACAAAAGCAATTAAAATGTGTTCCAGAGCTGTCTAAATGATCCATCATAAGCCATGTTAAAGTGAATATTGATGTTCGATAAAGATAAGATGCTGGGCCGCTGCAGAATCCCAAAACATGGTAGGTATTTTTAGCTGGAAATGGTGCCAACCCTTCTTGGGAAGGACTAGAGATGTAGGAAAGCAGAGACTAACTAAAGATAAGTAAACATGAGCAAAGCTACATCTTAATCAACCTGGGATCTACAATTATAATTAAAAAACAGAAAGTGATGAGCTAAAACATACACAACAAACAGACAGGACAACTGTCATTAAGTTAAGCACTCTATATGATAAGACAGTGTGCTCTTTATAAAGGATAATGGTTAGAAGAGTTAATCTAAACACCATTTAACTTCTGGAAAATCTAAATAGATGACGACAACCCAGTGTCCTCTATGTCACCCAAACAAAGATTGTGGCACTTCCCATGCAATCCTGTGGAAGGACTTATGATACATATACCATGAAGCGCCTCAGTAGAACTCAACAGAAGTGAAGAAAGCACAAAAAGGTCAGAATCAGTTGTGCTCGTTATGTAACAGGCATACATGAGTTCTCTGGTAGAGGCATCAATTCCTTACCCAAAACTCCATCTGTTTAAGAGGAGTTTCACTTGACGGTCTTCCAATAAAAAGTATAAAAATCATGTGGCTGTCTCCAAAGGCCATTAACCTTGCCTCCAAATATTGGCGTCCTGTAGCCATGGAGACAAAGTCCCAAGATGATGTGACCTTGGATAAACCCATTGGTCGTCCCAGCTTATTCTTCTAATAATAATAATACAAATAATTATAATAATACCAATAATAATAGTACTAATAATAATACTGATAAAAATAATACCAATAACAATAAAAATAATAACAGTAGATTACTTCACCTGACAACTTAAGTGGTGCATAAAGTATGTTCAAATTCACGGAATTAAATTGTATGCTACTTGATTAACGAATTTCAATGATTCATACTTTTGGCCTACTAATGACTGTCCTGAGGTAGATGGGATAACTATTTGTCAGGACTTACTCCATAGCAGCTCTTAGGGGGTTGCAGCTCCACTGGAGAGTCAGGAGCCAAAAGGTAACATGGCACTTGTGGATTCCAGGGAGATGGAGGTGAGGGAATCATGAATGCAGGTTTTGACATCCTACCCATTCCAAGATGGAAGAGGTTCCTAGTGTAGGAAACAGGGGTTGGACAAAGGAAAACTGACATCCATGGTTCCCTGCTTGGTCACAATAGGCAGACCAGTAGTTAAGGGCTGATTTTCCAGTCTTCACCGGGCAACTGTTTGTGTTGGCGGGCTTATGTCCCCATTCATCTAATTTCTTTCTGGCATCTCCTGCCTGCTGGCAAAGTTCTACCATAGCCTCCACTGTGAGTGGAATACCATTAACTGTATGTTTTTAACTTGCTAATTTTCTTGTTGTAGAATATGTTCAAATCATGGCTGATTACACCTTTTATTAACAGGTGGTGAAAGAGGCTGCATAGATTGGCACTCCAGGGGGGCGTGGCCGAGATGGCGGCTAGAGCAGTCGTGGAGCCTTGAGCTCCGCTCTACGCCCGCTGCAATGATCCTGTTTTCCACTTACCAGGCCGTTCATTCTTCGGTGTTCTCGGCGCGGACGGCGACCAACATCAGGATCCTGCGAAATCCGGACCTCCACGGGGTCCTGTATGTCTCCAGTGACCTCCGGTCTCCGTCACCGTGACAGAGTGTGCTCCCCGGCCTGGAGCATCTCCACGGTGCTGGGGTGCTTCAGTGCGGGCAGACAATCGGCGGCGCGGTGTGCGCACCCGATCCCCGCTGCGCTTGGGCACTTGAGACACTGTGCCCTGAGCGCTTCCTCGGAGCTACCCACACCCATCGACCGCGGTGGGTGTCACACCCGGACTCGCCAATTTGGATTGGGCGGCCATAGTGATATCTCTTTAATAGATTCTTGTGTGCAGAGTGTTCTGTGTTCTTTATTCTCTGCTTGCTTGTTAGAACACTGAGGAATCAGTTAGAGTGTAGCTGGAGGACTTGTCATGATCATCTTGCCTGTGCTGTCCCGAGGCTGCCAATAAAGGATTTGAATACTTCTACAGTGTATTCTCTTTACTACAAAATTGGCGATGATTTGGCAACCTCGAAGAATCCACGTTAAAGTAATTTCTTTTGGATTGACTACACTCAAGAGGTCGAGGAAAGCGTTACTGTTGAGGAATCCAAGACATCGCATTTTTGGCACTCAGCAGCGTTCAACAGCTTCCAGCCACTCCTTTCGTAAGCGGACGATTGTGGACTCAAAAGGTATATTTAAAGAAAAAAAAAAAAGTACCTGTGTGATTCATCCCATCGTCGAACGCTTGATCGACGGCAGTTCAGAGAGCTCGCGCATTGTTTACTTTCAATGCTGCGGAGCCTCGAGCTGCTTTCCCTGCGCGCTGCCATCTCACCGGAGTTCCGCCTTTCGCGTAACTAGGGTACGTGACCTAGCGCCGTAACGTCATTGCACTGGTCATGACCCCGACGTGACGCCATTTTGGAAAATAAACTCCTCGTATACTTTTAAGCCTTCGAAAGTGAGGAACTTCGCCGGAAAGGCAGCGTCTTTCATCTCAAGGCAGGAAAAACAGGTAAAAAGAGTAATTTGGAAGCGTTTTTTTTTTCTCTCACAAAAGAAGGAATAGGAATCAGGCTACTTCATTCAGAGTATTCAGTGAGTATTTATTTTCTTTAAAAAAAAACAGTTCTACCTTGCTATTAATCCTATTCTACATTAGGAATGACCACCCCAATAGCATCCTCTCAAAGAGAGGTAGTCCCACACAGTGAATCTGCCCTACATCTTTCCACACCTAAGGAATTTCTGTCTTCTCCTGGTGAACCTATCATTCAGTGGAATGAATGGAAAGTACAATTTTTAAATTATATTGCTAATCTCGAAGATTGTAGCGGAACTTATTCACCTGAAAGGAAAAAAAAGACTTTTAATGTACTGTTTGGGTCCAGAAGGTCTCCGTGTTTTTGGGGAATTACAACAAAAATAAAGATCCGGTGATATTGACGTATTCAAAGCTGCTTTATTGGATTTAGATGAACACTACTCACCCGCAGTGTGTGTTGCTGTCATGCGTCACGCCTTCTTCCAAAGGAAACAAGAAAAACATGAATCCGTCGACGATTATGTATCCGCCCTACGCAAACTTTCAATAACATGTAAATTTGGCAATTTCAATGAAGAACTCATAAGAGACCAAATAGTTATGTATGCAAAAAACAAGGCTATACAAGATAGATTGTGGGTAGAGGGTGATTCAAGTTTAAAGGAAATTATCTCTATTGTCAAAAAAGCAGAATTATCAGAACGTTCTGCGAAAGCCACACTCTCTTCTGAAAAAAAGATAGTAACAATTCTGTTAACAAAATTTCAGAAAGTCATAACAAATCTTATCAAACACACAAAAAGAAGGTTGATAAGGTTGATTTAAAAAAGAATGAAAATTCTTTTAGAAATAAGCAGCAGCAGTATTTTTGTTACTGTTGTGGTAGCACTTCACATTCTGCACAGTATTACAAGTGCCCTGCACGTACTGCCAAATGTCTAGAGTGCGGACTAATTGGTCATTTTGCAAAAGCCTGTAGGCGTAAATTGTATAAAAAGAACAAGAAAGTTGCATGTGTGAGAGAGAGTGATACGGAGGAGTCTTCCTCTGATGATGGTGACAATGATGTCAAACTCAAGTGTGATAAAAAAATAGAAAGTAGTACTGAAAATATTGGGTGAGACAGGAGACAGTACACCTTTGTGTTGGGTGTTCTTTGGAGGTGTTTCCTTACAGGCTGCAGCGGATTCTGGCTCACCTTACACAATTATTGCCGAGAATGTATGGGTACACCATTTTTTGTTCCGCCATCGGAAGTCACTTAGAATCTCCCAATATTAATCCAGAAAGCTATACTGGTGAGAAAATTGACATTATTGGGTTCAGAGAGTTAGTGTTCAGATTCAAAGGCAGATCTGCCTTGTGTAAATTATATGTAGCTAAGGATCAACGTAAATTAGACATCATCTTAAATCCAAATAGTCCGGAACAAGTCCTGGTGGCTTGTTACTCTGAAGATACTAAAAAATGGGTACTTGAAAAATTTCCATCTGTCTTTAGCAATAAAGTAAGGAAGTTAAAAGGCTTTTCACATTACATAAAACGGAAACAAGGTGACATTCCCAAAATTCATAAAACACGGACCATCCCATTTATCGTGCGAGACGAAGTAAAACAGGAATTAGATAAACTCTTGAGTGCTCATATCATCGAACCCATAGAATCATCCGAATGGATTTCTCCGTTGGTTGTCGCGAGACGAGCCAATGGCAAGGTTCGATTATGTGTGGACTTAAGAGGACTGAATAACAACATTATTGTGGATCAGTTTCCGTTGCCTCGCATAGATGAAATGTTGTCTCTAACCAGGGATGCAAAATGGTTTTTGTTATATCCTGAGTTTTACTTAATTGTAATTAGCCTAGGTCTTCCTAGCTGCTCAGCCAGAGTGAGAGATGGTAACGGAATGTTGGTGTGACTGTGATGAATGGAATGCCTGGATGCCTGTGTGGGTGAGTGATGACAGTTGGAGATGGGCTGAGCAGCTAGGCAGGCTGCTCCTGGTGGGGCTGTTACATGGGCTGACATAGAGTCTGTAACAAGGGCCTAAGATAGGCTAATGATGAAGCTGGTACGTGGCTGAACCTTGTCTGAAGTGATCTGGAACTGGAACTAATAAAGAAGGCTTTGAAATCTACAACATGGCTACAAGTGTCATCCTGTACAGATTACAACATATTAATTTTGGCGACGAGGATGGGATTTTACTTTTGGTTGCATCCTTGAGTTATGGACATTACGGTTTATTTTGTGTATAGTTCTTTGCTGTAGTAATGTAAACTTTGTTTTCATTTTAAAAGGAAAGGGATAATGTTATATCCTGAGTTTTACTTAATTGTAATTAGCCTAGGTCTTCCTAGCTGCTCAGCCAGAGTGAGAGATGGTAACGGAATGTTGGTGTGACTGTGATGAATGGAATGCCTGGATGCCTGTGTGGGTGAGTGATGACAGTTGGAGATGGGCTGAGCAGCTAGGCAGGCTGCTCCTGGTGGGGCTGTTACATGGGCTGACATAGAGTCTGTAACAAGGGCCTAAGATAGGCTAATGATGAAGCTGGTACGTGGCTGAACCTTGTCTGAAGTGATCTGGAACTGGAACTAATAAAGAAGGCTTTGAAATCTACAACATGGCTACAAGTGTCATCCTGTACAGATTACAACAGTTTTCCACACTAGATCTGTCATCAGCATACCATCAAATCACGTTAGATCCTAAGTGCAAGCATTTGACAGCATTCTGTACCCCTTTTGGATGCTTCCAATTCCGCCGAATGCCATTTGTATTGGCATCAGCAGCGGCGGTGTTTCAAAGACTCATGACACATTTGTTAGGTCACATTCAAAATGTAGTATTCTTTCAGGATGATATATTAATCCTGGGGAAGTCCAAAAAGCACCATGATGAAATCTTGAGGAATGTCCTTCAGGTACTTGAGGAAAAGGGACTAACAGGCGAGATTAGTAAGTGCAAATTTGCTAAATCTAGTGTAACCTATCTTGGCCATGTTATATGTCGAGATGGCATTTAACCTAAAAGCAAACTCGTTGAAGCTATATCCAAAGCTCCTCCACCGTCTAACAAAGATGAACTCCGTTCCTTCTAATGCTTAGCGGAGTATTACTCCAAGTTTGTAGAAAAGTTTGCAGACAAAATACATGAGATGCGTGCTTTACTTAAGAATAAGAGCAAATTTGAGTGGTCAGACAAATGTCAGCTTTCCTTTTTGAATATCAAGTCCGCTATAGTTAAAGCTCCCATATTAAAAGGATTTAACCCTTCTGCTCCGACCTTTATAACTACTGATGCCAGCGGCAAAGGATTAGGAGCAGTTCTCTCCCAAAGCAATGAGAAGGGTGGTGAGGATGTTATAGCTTTTGCTTCTAGATCTTTATCGCCCACAGAGGAGAAATACTCAGTCATAGAAAGGGAAACCTTGGCGTGTGTATGGGCTTTAGAGCACTTTAGGAAGTTTATTTTGGGGAAGAGAGTTCACTGTTAAAACAGATAATAAACCGTTAACAAAAGTAATGACAACAGAAGGATTGTCAAGAGCTTCAGCCAGGATAGCAAGACTTTCCATGCAATTGCAAGACTTTATTTATAAGGTGCAGTATGTCCCTGGCAGAATGAATATTACTGCTGATTTTTTAAGTAGATTGTCTTTACCTCTCACAGAAATTGATTCCAGTTCCTGGAATGATGTTTGTGTCGCTGGGATTTTCACGGATGAAAAATGCCAAGGTTTACAAGAAAAAGAATGCATCGAGGCGCAAGCGAAGGATGTTGTTTTGGAAAAAGTGAAACATTGTGTAGAACATGGTTGGCTAGGGTGCAACAAACCTGACCTTCTTGGTGAACTTAAAGCATTCTGGGAAGTGAGAAATGAGCTTGGCATTGAAGGGTTATTTTTAGTTAGAGGAGAAAAAATTATTCCACCATCTATTATAAGAAATAAAATACTGGCTCTTTGTCACGAGGGTCATCCAGGTATTGCACGTACCAAACAGAATGTTAAATCACTGTATTGGTGGCCTAAAGTTGACCTTGAAACTGAGCGTTTTGCTAGGTCTTGTGTAGAGTGTATTTCAGCTGACAAGTCCCAGAAAACCTTGAACCCTCCATCAAGTCCCTTAATTTGTCCTAGTTCACCATGGGAAGATTTAGCTCTAGATTTAATGGGACCTGTATTATGGAATGATGGTTCACAGAAATACATCATTGTTTTGATGGATTTATTTTCGAAGTGGCTTGAACTTGAAATTGTCACAAAGATAGACACTTGCTCAGTCATCAAATTTCTCGAAAACATCTCTTTAAGAGAGGGTTTTCCTAAGTCATTGCTCACGGACAATGGTGTTCAATTTAAGTTCCTGGAAATGAAAAAATGTATGGAATATGCTGGAATTGAACAAAGGTTCACTGCCTTATACCATCCAAGGGGTAATGCTGTAGTTGAGAGGATTAATAGAGTTATTAAAGGTATTGTACAGCTTTCAGTGAACAATAAGAAAGATTTACACACAGAACTTATGAAAATGTTGTGGAGCCATAGAGTCACTGTACATGATTCAATTGGCAATAGTCCCTTTGTCATGATGAGAGGCAGAATTCCCCATTCCAAGGTTAATCCAGGTTGGATGAACAAAGTTGGGAAAATTGATTGGGACATCAGTGAAATTCGACATTTTATGAGTAAAACTCAACAGAAGAACAAATTTTATTTTGATAACAAATACGTTAAGGATGTAAACATTCATGTGGGGCAATGGGTAAGAATGGTAATCCAGTAGAAAGGTTGTGAAAGGTGAAAATAGATTCAGTGAACCAAAAACAATTGTTAAAGTTAATAGAAACACAGATCAACTGGAAGATGGATCCATCTACCACATTAGTAAACTTGCCATTGCCAAAACGCATGATGGAAAAGAAAATAATTGCTCTACTAATACTGACTCAAGGTATGACAAGTATTGGTGGATCAACATTGATAATGATGACACTGTCAATGTACCTATTCCAAATGGTGAAACATTATCCAATTGCATTGAATCTAATCATACCCATGAGTCTGTTGACGATAATACCATTACCACTTTTCCTACAAACCAAAATTGCTTAGAAAAAACTAGCGGTTTTGGAAGGAAAATTATTAAACCTAAAAAACTTGAAGATTATGTTTGTACTACTTATATTTAGTTATTTATTTATTTTTTCTGTTTATTTATATAGAGGGGATAAGGGTATTGTTTAAACAAAGAAGGGGGATGTGTAGTGATATCTCTTTAATAGATTCTTGTGTGCAGAGTGTTCTGCTTTCTTTATTTTCTGTGTGCTTGTGAGAACACTGAGGAATCAGTTAGAGTGTAGCTGGAGGACTTGTCATGATCATCTTGCCTGTGCTGTCCCGAGGTTGCCAATAAAGGATTTGAATACTTCTATACTGTATTCTCTTTACTACAGCGGCCTATGACGGCTAGGCCCGCCACGACGACGTCCAATGCATGGGGTGCCTAGCAGATTAACGGCGATTGCGCCCTGACCGCAGTGAGCTGGCACCCCTTGGCTGCACTACACCTGGTGAGCTCGGACTGGGCTGTGACCGAGCCGCCTGACCTACGCATGTTGGCCTGCGTGTAGTGGGAATGCTTTGAAGGAAATATCTGCCTGGTGTTGCTTCCTGGGGTGGCTGGGGCCGGCTGGCTGTGCTTTGCTCCTGGGGCGGCTGGACTGTGCCTGTGATCCTGTGTCTCCACCGTGAACTCGCGGTGAAATACATGCTCATTGTGGCGCGCACTGGAGCCGGGCCTGCGTGCGATCTGTGGTGCGCCCATCGCTGGACAGTGCCTCGCGGCTAACATTTGGAGTGCCTCTTTGCGGGCTGCAGATAGGTGAGAGAGGTACTCGGAGGGAACTGTTGCCAGCTTTTGCACGTGCCGCTCGAGGGGGCTGGTGGGGCCCTGGTGCTCAGGGGACATCGCTACTGCCACAGTGAGTGGGACTGTTTTAACAATGGGCAATTGAGAGGTATTGGACATAGGAGACTGACACTGGAGACTCCTCGGTCTCAGACGGTGCAGTACACACGCCTTGCTTTACGCCTCTGCCTTCTGTTATTCAAGACCCCCCGGGGATATCTCGACACTAACACCCGGCCTGTGGTCTCTAATGGGTAGCAGAATGGACAAGCCAGGGCAGACAGGCTACAGCCGCGGCCACTGGAGCCGATGTCTGCGGACCACGGGGATGGGAACCCCATGCGACCTCCCGCCCAGGGCAGCCACAGTGATCAATCCCATTGCTTTGATGAACTGTTAGCGGCAATACTAGACATCAAAACCACCCTGGGGGCGGAGATTGACTCCCTCAGTATTGACATGGGGTTTCTGTGTGAGGATCACAAGAAACGTAAGGGACGAGTCGATGAAACTGAATCAATCTTGGCGTCCATGATACCTATGGTGATCACGGCGACCACCCAACTGCAGGCCCTCTAGCAGGAGGTAAATTATCTCACGGCACGTGTGGAAGATCAGGAAGGGTGCTCACGCCGCAATAATGTGCGCCTAGTGGGCCTTCCCAAACGGGCGGAGGGGCCCAGTATGGAGCTTTTCTTGGAGGACTGGTTCTCAAGAGAAGTCCTGCAGGGCAAGGTGTCGTACTTCTTTTCAATAGTGTGAGCACATAGGGTCCCAGGGGGCCCTCCACAACCGGGTGTGTTCCCTCGACCAGTGGAGGCCAGATTCTTTGAATTATCATGACCGAGACCACGTGCTGCAGGTCACCAGGGCTAGGGGCTCTTGGAAAATCAACAATGCTACGGTCCATATTTACTCAGACTATACTCTGGCTGTACAGCGCCGTCACTCCTCATGATGTCCAATAGTCTCTACAATACCCAGCACGCCTATGTATCCGACACAAAGAGGGCATGATCTTCTGCAATACCCCCGAAGAGGCATTGGCTTGGATCAACCAACAGGATATGGCACACGACCCCACCACGCCACAGGTGGATTTTGCGTAACCATGGACCCAGGTGGTCGCTCGCACGGGCCGGGTGTGGACCACGCCATCCTACGAAGGCACTGGTTGCACAGGAGCGAGCACGGGCCGTCCAGTCGGTGGAACAATTGGGATCTCCTGGCTCATCTCCTCGATGAGAATCAGACTCCGAGGCCCAGATAGACTGCACGCTGCGACTCACAGACTCACAGATTGAGGCATTGATTGGGGGCGGCCCAGCCCTCACCCCGCAGATGGTGGATGCACTAGGTTGAAGACACCGTGGAAGGGTCAGTTCTTTGAAGTGGGGACGGACGCCCAGCACACACCCACTGCATTTCAGACTGACTTATGGGAGGCGGAATAGACGCTGAACGCTGCTCACGGACTTTGCAGTACCCCCCCAATGAGCGATAAGTAGTTGATACAGCAACTCATTTGGTTCTTCTTTTATTATTTGTTTTGAATTGTGTGTTCTTGAAATTGCAGTTTGTGCGAACGGCCCATTGCCCGTTGGCAATCAGGTCTGGTGTGGGAAGTTGGGATATTCTCGATGGTTACTTTGTTTTTTTCTTTCTATGTTCCACATACACGAGATCTGGTGATGAGACATGTATAAGTACGGTAGTTTGGGACTGTAAGTGTGTCGATGGGAGTGTGGGCTGTCGTGTAATGGGTGGATCTTTGCACAGTTTTTGTACACACCTATATAGATGGCTCTTGGGGATTACTCCTTATTGACCTGGAATGTGAGGGAGTTGGCTGGATGCGCCAAAGATCACAAGGTGTACCAATACCTACGCAGTCACAAGATCACGATCGTGCTGCTGCAGGAGATGCACCTCACGACACAGACACTAACGTCGCTCCGCAAGCGTTGACGGGGCATTATCCTGGGGTCGACATATTCGAGCTACCCTAGGGGGCGCTTATTTGGGTGGCTCCTGGGACCACTCTTCAAATCACACATTCCAGGGTGGTCCCACAGGGCTGATATGTTACCATGGAGGGCGTGTTGAATGGCTCCCCTCTGGCACTGGTCACCCTGTATGCCCCGAACTCGGGTCAATCCAACTTTTTGCAACTACTCATGGTGTGGTACATGCTGAGTTTTTGGTTTGCCTGGGGCAGCACTCGCTTATTCCTCCTATCGGGCCACCCTCCTGGAGTCCATCACCTCCTACTTTGAGGAGAATGAGGGGACTGCCTTGTTGGTGGGGGTGGAGTGGGATGCCTTCAAGTCTATTCTTAGAGACCATGCCTGCAAGACCACGTGTGGGGCTCGTAAAGCCTTGACTACGGCACTGGCCACACACAGAGTTATGAGCAGCGTATTCCGAACGATTCCCTACTTGCCCCCTCCCTCGCTCAGGCTCGGTTGGCATATAAGAATGAGGTGGATGACCTGTGTGCCTTGGATTACAGAACATATCTGGTGCGCAGGCACAGAGAGGGTGACCAGGCCGGGAAGCTCCTGGTGTGGCTCCTCGATCTGACGCTACCCAGCCTCCCATTACTACCATATACACGGGTGCTGGGGCCCTCGTGAATACACAGGTGGCTATTAATTCCTCTTTTCATGAGTACTACACCACGTTGTATGCAACCCCAGCCCCACATGACCCTGTCCGCATCCGGGAATTCTTAGAGGGAGTTCAGCTCCCACAGATCACCCCGGCCCACCGAGATGCCCTGGAACAGCCCATTGTGATCGATGAGATCACAGATGCCATCTGGCAGCTGGCAGCTGGCAGCGATCAAGACGCCGAGGACAGATGGGTGGCCGGCTGAATTTTATCGTACCTTCTCTCCACAGCTAGCACCTCGGCTGGCCAAGGTGTATGCTTCGGCCTTTGAGACGGGTGAATTACCGCCCACTATGAGAGTGGCGAAGCTGGTTGTCTTACCTAAACCAGGCCAAGATCCCCTTCTGATGGCCTCTTATCAGCCCCTGTCGATGCTGAATGTCGATTATAAGATCCTGGGGAAATGACTAGCTAATCGACTACTTGCTACGGTCCCTCTGCTAGTCCATGAGGACCAGAATGGCTTCATTCCAGGCCGCAGTACGGGGCTGAATCTGTGGCTGTTATTCACGCTCTTGGAGTGGGGAGGAGCAGCCTTGGATAGCCTCGCTTGATATAGAAAAGACGTTTGACATCTTAAGTTGGGCTTACCTTGAGGCGACCCTGGCAAAGTTCATCATTGGGCCTCCATTTCCTACAGTGGATACGAATATTGTACCGTGGGCCACAGGCCAGGGTAAAAACGGGTCGCACTTACTCACCGCTTCTGTCCATAGCGAGGGGGACACGTCACGGCTTCCCCCTATCGCCGATCCTCTTTGCTCTGGCTATTGAGCCGTTGTCTTGCAGGTTACGGTTGCGGGTGAGGGACTGGGGTATACGGCTCGATCAACAATGGCACATTGTCTCATTGTACGCCGATGATGCGCTGATTTATCTTGGCGGTGAGGCTGGGATCTTCCAGTCCATCATGGCTCTTTTAAATGATCATGCAAGCATATCTGACCTCCAGGTTAACTGGGCAAAATCGGTGGTGCTTCCATTGACACCAATGACACCAGCGCAAAGACAGCTGGCACCGCTTACTCCGCTGAAGTGGGCTTTCGACACCTTTAAATACTTGGGGGTACAGATTTACCACTTGGGGTCAGATACGGTTGATGGGAACCTAGGCCGAGCTATCATGCGAGCGCGCACAACCCTCCCATTTTGGACAGTCCTCCCTCTGTCTCCAATGGGCTGGGTAGCGATATCCAAGATGCTAGTACTTTCCCGTCTCTTGTATTTTTTCTGCGCACTCCCGTATCTCCTACCCCGGAAACTCTTCCGAGACCTAGAATCATTGCTGGCATCACTGATATGGGGTGCTTAGCGGGCTCAGGTGGCCCTTCATAAATTATACTTGCCACTGTCGGATGGTGGCCTGGGCACACCGAATTACGAACAGTACTACACAGTGGCACAGCTGCAGTGGCTGATGCGGTGGCTTGCCAAAAGCTACCTCGCTGAGCTGATCACTGGGGCTGTAGCCTGGGATATCCCAACATTCCTGGAATGGCTCTCGGGAACTGCTACGCCGACCTAGAGATGACTAGGCAACCTGTTGATGACTGCCCCTCGGCGACACTGGGCTCGGTACTCCTAGACCACCCTTGAAGTTGCTCCCCAGCATGTACTCATGCCATGGGTGTCTGGAGCTGGGAGCATGGAGGGAGAGCAGTTTGGACACATGGGGAGACATGTTTACTGACTCGCAGCTGTTGACGTTTGAGGGCCTGGTGGAAACATTTGGAATGCCACAGGGCTCCTTTATACTACATGCCCTATTGACTCGCCTGTCCTTGCAGTCCTGGGATGCTGCCGAGGCGGAACCTGATACTTCGCACTTACTGCACACCCTGCTCACTCATGCCCGCAGGTGTCACGCCATGACGGCCATATATACCTCCATTAGAGTGGACGATCCTCCTGCATTGCTTTCGCTGCAAGCGTATTGGGACGGCGAACTGTCCATTACCCTGTCGGATAAACAATGGCAACAATGTCTTACCCACCCCAAAATTATCTCGACTAACGCCAGGGTGAAATATACTCAATTTAACTACCTTCACCATACGTATCTCACTCCTCATCAACTGGCACACATGTACCCTGCTGCCACGGATGTCTGCCTTAGATGCAGAAATCAGGAAGCTACTTTTACCCACATGGTCTGGACTTGCGCCACCATACCCGTATTTTGGCTGGAGGTGGCTGCTGTGCTCACCGCGGCGACAAATGTGTGGGTGGAGGTGGAACCCCTCCACTTCCTGTTGGGAGTTACAAGATGTAACTCGACTCGCAAGAGTGTGAATGAATTCCTGGATCTTACTCTAGGTTTGGCTAAGCAACGGATTGCCATGGCCTGGAAGGCGCAGGTGGGCCCCGGGGTCATGGTGTGGCTGCTGGATCTACGAAGGGCACTGGTGTCAGGATGCATAAATCAGCATGAGGCTGGGGCGTGGGCGCCTCTACCCCCGCGGCACACCCCTGCGCAATGGCAGAGTGTTTTAACGGCGATCGAGGCTAGGGCAGCTATGGACATTCCTCCCCCCTGACTCCCCCCCCCTCACTACCGGGGACACAAAGTTGCTCACCCCCCATTTACCTTACTGCCTCCTCCCCAGCGTGCCCTCTTTCTCCTCCCCTGCCCCTCGCCCATTTATTCGATTATTCCATTTCTCCCTACGTCTACTCTCGAGGTGAACGGCACGACACGACAGCACACATCCCAACATGTCCCTTATATCTACGTCACTTTCTATCACACCAGACCTGCTATTGTGGTTGCACTGAAGTTTTATATATATAAGGGACCGGTTTATTGTTCTCTTATTTAGGTCACATGTTGATTTTCTTTTTTCTTTCTTTTTTTCCTTATTTCGTTGTTTGTGTTATATGTATCCAAATTCATATTGTCTCTTTCAGTGGTATGCGATATGTCACGGGACTGGATTTGCGGAGCAATGCTCAAGTCTCCATTTGATAATTTTGTTGTACTTTGCCTATGTTCGGCTGTGCGGCGCTGCGGAGTGAAGCAGTGAGCCACCCTGCCCAGTAGTCATGGAAGTGATTGATTGATTGAGTTTCCTTCTCCCTCTACCTATGCCATTCGATTTTCTTGCTAAATTTGCACTGTCAAAAGTATGCCCTGATTACTATGCCAATGCTCTGGATATTCCCTTGTTAAAATCAATAAAAATCATTAAAAAAAATTAAAAAAAGATTGGCCCTCCAGTGCTTCTCCCTTACTGTTCCCCTCTCCCCCTTTTTTCCAGGGTCTGATTCTAATTGCTTGTGGTTATTAAGTATGATGAACTTTAGGCTTCAGGGAGACTTTGCCTACCTTGTTGGATTTCAGATATGAACTCGCCATGACAGTTTGCCAGGCCCAAAAGATGGATTCAACAGGTAGTGCTGAAGTTGGTCCGATGCAAGTAATGGAGCACATACGGAGAGAAGTTAGAACTGCTAAGGGAGAAAGGATTATTCTTTACGACAGAATTAATCAGTTACAAAGTTGCACTGCCCCAGCTCCTTCTACTATAGTGAGCAATCAAAGTGCTACTTTGATGACTTTCTCCTCTCGAAATAATGATTTTGGAACCTTGAATAATCCACCACTGATGTCCTATGTTCCTTGAAAACAAATGGCATCTCCTGATAAGTATGGAGGAGACCCCAGAACAATTGTCGCCCTTCAAAGGTCAATGTTAATTGCATTTTATGCAAAGTCTGCTGCAATTTACTATTGGTGGAATGAAATATCCATTATGTTGCCTTATGCATCCAAAAAATGCTCAAATGGGGCAACCCCAGTGATACTAAGGAATGATTCATGCTTAGCAAAGTATGAGTTTTTTTTAAATCAATTTCATGCGGTCTCTGAAAGGCAGCAGACTAAACAAGAGACCCATTTAGGGCTACTACTATTACGGCAGGGCTCTCAAGAGCTGATGTTAAACATTACTCAGTTTCAGAGATATTTATTTGAGGCTTTGTGGGTGGGTGGAGCAGCTACGATAAGCTTTTCATCACGGTCTAAGAGAAGACTTCAAATATGTTGTATCTATTGTTTAGAACTGATCCACATCAACTGCATCTTTTATTGATATAATCCAACAAATTATTTAGCAGTTAGGTAATCGCAGAAAAGAAGACACGAAACACGACTTTCCAATGCATTCTTCCGGTCTTCAACCCTTACTAGTTCTCTGTCCCCTTCAATTACTGCTGCTTCAGTGGAAGAGCTAAAGCAGATGAAAACTAACCTCTATAACAATGAACATCAAAGAACAAATGAACTTTGCTTTTATTGTTGTCATTCTGGACATTTTGATAGATGCTTCCCCAGCGGCCAGAAAACATCAACACTCACCCTGACGGCAAGTTAGGAAAGGACTGCTGCAACATCAAAAACTTTTTTTAATAGAAACTATATTTTCATTTTCTCAAGGACCACTCGTAGGCTCCTCTGTCCTGAATTCAGGGGCTTTGGGTAATTTCATGGACTACTCATTTGTAGTACATCATGAATTAAGTTACACAAGAAAAAAGCAGGATAAACTATCACGAGAGATTGCTCAGACCATCATGGTTTCTTAACCAGGGCATCAATCAAAAGTCTATCTACTTAGATGTCATATTGATTGGCACATTCATTCAATATCATTTTAGATCTGGTTTTGAAGACATAATCCGGTGATTGATTGGCTGGAAGAAACTCAGATGGTACTCTCCCCTAGATTTCTCCAATATTGTTTTCCTAAATTTAAAACAATGACTAGTACGGGGATGCCGTAATTACAGAGGGGACTCCATTCCCCACAACACTGCCCGCTGAGCCCAAGAGGAGGGGCCTTTGCTGCCGCCATACCACTTAAAAGTGACAGGAGACCTGCAACATGTAGGACGATGTCTTTACAGATGGGACTCCATTCCGCACAACACTCTGCCCGCTGAGCCCAGAAGAAGGAGCATGTAGCTGTTGTTGTCGCCATAGCTCTTAAAAGGACCAGGAGACCCGTAGTGTGCAGTACGCCAAAATTGCAGAGGGGACTCCATTCCCTACAACATTCTGCCAGCTGAGCCTAGAAGGAGGGGCTTGTTGATGTTGCTGCCTCCATCGCCCTTAAAAGCACCAGGAGACCCGCGGCGTGAAGGACGTGTGCAGGATGTGCCCGACCAAAGAGCAGGCTCGTCTGTGCCCATCAGAGCCTAGAAAAGGCTGGGATGGGCCACCCCTCTGTCTTTCAGTGAGACCCTTGGCCAAGCTGGTGAGTGTGTTCACTTGGAGATACTTGTTGTTCCCTTTTGCTAATTGTTGTGCTCTGTGGTACCGATTCACAAAGGTAAAATGAGACGAAAGTCTAACTTTACGACTTTTGGTATTCACAAAGCGCGTTTACTAATCGTAAATACCCTTTGTGAATAACTAAAGTCGTAAAGTTCAACTTTTGGTATTCACAAATGGCATTTACAAGTATTAAATGCCCTTTGTTAATACCAAAAGTCGTAAAGTTAGACTTTCGTCTCAGTTACTTCTGTTAATCGAGCCTATGACCGTAGGGCTATAACGTTATTATCATCCAAGCTGAGGTGGTGATAAGGAAAAGGAAAGTGGATTCCACCAACGTGTCTGACAAGAGTCAAAGGAAAAGTAAACCTATACAGTTTTTCCTTAATAATGCAGTGTGCAGTGGGTTGCTTACCGAAGATATTACATGTGTTGAAGACCAGCTGGCCTTGAGCTGTTGTGCTATCACTTCACTTAGAGGTGCTTCCCTTAGTTTTGGTTTGGCCACGGTGTTGCCCAGTGCTATATCTTTTGAGGTTCCAACTAGCTGCTGTTGTTCACCCCATTGACCTGGAAATCTGGTGGCACACCCAAAGGCCCCTAAGCTCCTT
The DNA here is from genome assembly GCF_964204655.1 of Triturus cristatus. Classification (NCBI taxonomy): domain Eukaryota; kingdom Metazoa; phylum Chordata; class Amphibia; order Caudata; family Salamandridae; genus Triturus; species Triturus cristatus. The sequence continues at coordinate 873,711,877 of NC_140590.1, forward strand.
ACACCTGCTGGCATGGGTAGAGCTCATAGGGAAGGTGCTAGGGCTTTAAAAAGAAACCCAGCACAGTTAAACCTCTCTAAGCCTGGCAGTAAATCCGAAAGGGGAACTCATAAGGTCTTGTGTAACCTTCAAGACTTGTTCTTCAATTTGGATTTAAAGATCTCATCAGCTTTTGATTCCTTTGGTTCATGAATTGCTGTCTTGGAGGAGACGGAGGAAAGCTGAATGTATCCTTGGACCTTATTAATGCACAGTAGAGAAACCTGAGCAATTTAGCTCCTAATCTCCACTTTTCCACTGGTAATGATAATGTTTCTACGCAGGTTTTGTCTATCTGTACCCAGCCCTCTGATCGTCCTAGTGAAATTGGCTTCGGAGTCTTTGGATGTCAGCCCAGGCTATCCAAACCCGAATGCCTCACTTCAACTTCAATAGCTAGACCCCCAGATGTGCCCCAGGCATGATCGGGTGGTTAGTATTGCACACTCTAATGGCCCTAAAGAGTTAGTCCCTGATGACAAAACTGTTGTTTCCCAACTTTCTCATGTGGTCATCCTTGAAGAGTATCCTTGTACTAATGTTATCCAGCTGGCTCCGGCTGCCACCCCATATGTTGTAATCATGGCGAATTTGGCCCCCTCTTAAGAGTAAGTACCTGCTGAGTTTTCTGCAGCTCAAAAACAAAGTTGCTCTTTGGTTGCCATCAAGGGCTAACCCGGTTTAGCACCTGTACAATCAGAGATTATCATAGCCCATTGAGTTTGTTGGATCGGACCCTCTAAGAAACTGTTTGCGAGTGGCTGCATTAGAATAAACTTCCGCAGTACCTTGTGAATGGGTCATATCCTCCATACTCTTAGGTCAAATGGTGTGTGTCATGACAGAATTTCATTACTCCCACTGGGATTCTTTTACCAACCCCACTTTGTCAGGACTATGAGAAAGGGGGGATTGCATGCTGGGCCACACGGGCAACTTGATGGCCCTGTTACTTTTTTCAAATCCAAGCAAACCCTCGAACATGCCAATCAGTAATCGCTTTGAGCCCCTGACCCTGCTCGATAACATGACTGACTAACCCCAGCTCTCGATGTGGTGTACACGGTGATGAAGTGGTGTGTAGTCAGTCTCCTGATCTAAGGGTGTTAAGTTGGACTATAGGTGGGGTTCGGATAAGGTCTCAGATGACAGTCTCTCCAAGATGTTGTCCACCTTTGACATCAATGTTTACAGGAGACCTGGGACATTCAGTGCTGTTCATATATGGATAGATATGTCACATAGACTGTCACAGCTATTCCCTCCACTAGATGGTGTTCCAGAGTGGGTCTTGCAAGGCTCATTAATTAGGTCCTCAATTGTAAGGCTAAGCTGATCATGTCCAAATCGGCTGACATCCTTTTTGTTCCTTTGAGTTTCCCAATTAAGTACATAATGTTTGTTATTAATTTTTATAATTCTGTCACAGCCAGGAATGAACACTATGCTGTTTCCAGCCTAAGAGTGTTTATAGATGATTACTTTCACTCAGTGTCTGCGTTACAATGATTTTGTTATTGGGGGATTTTAATTTGCACCCTTGTCTAGCTTGCTATGGCAAGGTGGACTCTGAGAATAAATCACCATGTGTTGACCAGGTCCATCTTAAGGATGCAAGCAAAGGGATTGTCGTATGACTTACACTTTTCCAAGTAAAACTGTACATTTGTTGAACAACAAAAACTTCAAAAATGAGCAAGACTGATTCTGAGCAGAACATCAGGATATGCTGGCCTAAGACCTGCTAGTTAACAGTGCATCATCTGTACCCATAACTTGATAAGAAAAAAATTGGATTGTACAACCTCAGAACAGAACATCCCTAACTCCCCAAGGAAATCATGGTAACAGATCTAGAGCCTTTTAATTTGGTAATTAATGCATGCCCGAAGAGATTCACAAGAAAAACACAACATGCAGCTTCAATATTTATTGAAGCACTGTGATTCTAGAGTAAAATATGTGCACTACAATAAACAATAGAAAGAAACAGAATAACGTAATTAGCATTATAAGAATGGTGAAAAAGATAAACAGTTCAACGTTTTTGTGGTTACAGAATATATGCTCGCATATAAATACTGTAATCTAGTGTAACTCTACATAGCACTTCCTAACCTAATATGCCTAGGGTTCTTGACTCTGCCAAAATCCCAGTAGGGTTACCTCACTCCCCATTTTCTGTGGGTAAGTGTAATCAGGGTACACGTCTTGGGGGAGAGCTAGGCAGCATCCCTCGCATGAGATAAACAGGAATTAGCTGGACTGGAACTCTGGCATGGGTGACCTCTCAGTGTCAGTGAAATGCTTGTCTGTCTAAACAAAGGAGTGATGTTGTTTATCCCTGTTGCCATGCAGAAGCCACATTCAGTTGGCTATTGTTTATTTTATTATGAGAGCTCTGTCGTCGAACGGGCAATAACAAATAACTACATTTTCCGTAATGAACCTAGCCCTTGTACAGGATGTTTAAGGTATTTGATAATGTGCCTACAAAGTGGAGATCTAAGCAAAGCTCTGTTCAGAGAATATTATCCTGCACATGTACGCAAATGTATGTGTGTCAGATGTCATTGTGTTTAAGAAAAACAGGCAGCTTACAAACGTGAGCATGTAAAAATTGTGTGTTTGCAAAGGCTTAAAATGTAATAAATTATCCTGCTACCCTATCTAAAAATGCCATGAGAAATCTCCAACATAAAATCCTCAACCTTAAGAAAGGGAGGTGAGATGTTGGCCTGGTATATGCTGTCCACTATTTATAGGGAGCACCCTGTACAAGTCCAAACAACCCCTTATTAGTTATAGGTTAAAGACAACATTTATTGAAAGCTATCCTAGTGGCAGCTATGGAGAGCAGCCTTCAGGGTAAGTCTTTAAGGACTATAAAGCAGCTTGTTTTACCAGTCTATAATCTCTTGAGTGCCTAAATGAAAGACAACCACACCAGGTATATATATATAAAATATATGTATTTATTACTAAACACACCCTCCTAGGCTCTTTATGAGACTAGAGGTCAAAACACATAAGTTACACTTCAAATATGACAGTAAAATAGCACAAATACACGTCAGGCCCTAGGGGCTAGCCAAACCATATACTAAAATAGTGGTATAAGAACCACAACTTAACTAGACACAAGGCCTAGAGCCTGTAGAATCGCTGGGACCTCAAGGAACCACCCAAGGTAGTGACACAGGGGACCCATGGGGGCCGTGTGCAGTGTGAGAACACAGCCGCGAGCTCCTATTAGCTTCAATGAGGAAAGTCGCGGTTAGATTTTTAAAGATTAGGGACACTTAGAACTGAGTCAGGACAAAACCCTTTTGGACTTAGGAAGTTCTATGGCCAACACCCACGGGAGCACCGGAGTACCCATGTTACCTCACCCAGGGAAGTCGGGTGCATAGGTGTCAAATGATGTCGGGTTGCGTCATCGATTTCAATAGGACCTGGCAAAGAAATGCTGCTGTCGGGAAGATGCGAAGTGCCCGAAGAGATCCAAGCCTGGATAGAAGTTGAGAAGAACCTGAAAGCAGATGGGTCAGAGTCTGGGTCACTAGCCAGTGACCAAGAAGGCGATAGGCAGATGCCCACCGATGTCGGGTGATTTCACGTGAAGAAGGTGAATGTTGACTCTTCAGCCACGAGGACCAGGAGGCGTCGAGGACAACCAGGAGCTGGATTGCAGCTGTCCAACAAAGGATGTCGAGTGCTGCAGCATCGGTGCCTGGATTAGACACAACAAGCCTTGGCAACAGCAACTCACGCAGAAACAAGAAAGATGCTTCGGTGCAGACCAGCAAGGTCTTTGGGACACACCACTTGGTAGGGAGTCGGGGCACGTCTGGAGCAACCAGAGAAGCCAAAGGAAATTCAAAGTTACCCCCTCACGGACCCACCAGTCGACGGACCAGGGATCGCAAAGGGACCTCAAGACGAAACACAAAATGGCGGCCCACGGGTCACTCGGAGTGACTAGGCCAACAATCTTCAGTGGATTTTGTGCTTGAGGTGGGGGCTACAAGTAAGCCCAAGCATGACGTCGAGAAGTTAATGCACTTGCAAAAGTGCACGGTGACCAGGATATCTGGTTCCACTCTACTCACGAGGGCTGCGGGTCACAGTTTTGCTGGGGACTTGGGTTGGCCTCTGAAATGTCTAGAAATCCTCTTCCTTGGCTGCAAATACTTCAGAGTCCGGCGGGAGCTTTGGAAATGCAGACTGGCAAAATGCTTCATTGGTGCCTGCCAAGCAGGGGAGTTACTCCTTGACTCCAAGGGAGATTTCTTCAGTCCTCTAGTCTTTAGCAGAGCATCGAAGTTCCAGGATTCAGCTTCATGGGATATCTAAAGTTCTGGTTACAGAGGTTCCTTACTTATACCTAAGGAAGGGGTTAGATTAAATCTGGGGACCCACCTATGGGAGGGTTTGGAAAGAGGGGTGGCTACACCCATTTCCTTTGTCCAGTTTTGCGCCAGAGCAGGGGCTGCTGGAAACCCCTGAGCAGGTTTGACCTGGACTTTGCACAGGGACACCAAATGTGCCACCAGTGCAGGACTTCAAAGCACCCAGAGAGTGCTCCTACCCAGCCCCAATACTCTTAAGCCTGTCTGGGAGGTGGTTACACCTCCTTGTGACAGGAAACCTATTGTCCAGGCCTCCACTGACGGAGTTTCAGTCAGCAGCAGGAGGCCAGACCCGTGTCTGTGGCTGCAGCATCCATTTTGTGATGCTAGGGCTCTGTTAAGTTTCTACCGGGTAGACCAGTACTGCCATGTCTCTCCCTCTAGATGGTTGGGATCATACTCCCACTTCAGTTACTGGTGCAGGGGTATGATTCCAAGGTGTTTGACACCAAACACAACATGTTTCCGTGTAGCCAGTCCAAAGTTAGCATTAACCGTTTAAGATATAATGCACTTAAGAGTATATGGTCAGGCAGCACCACTGACAACCCAGGAGAGGAGATTCCGTAGGCTGCAGAGGGGCTCAGCTCATGCCTGGGCACCCTCTCACATATAACCAAGTACTCTGCCTTCAGGATTGTTAAGGCCTGCAATAGGAGTGACTGATTGGTGAGGTATAGTGAACCTATACCTCAGTAAGGGGTGCATGCACCACCTTACCCAGGCTGCAGTAGCAGACCTGTGGTGTCATTTTGGGTGGCTTTCCAGGGGTGGCATAATACATGCTTCAGCACCTGGTAGGCCTCTGGGGTACCTATGCCCTGGGTACATAGTATACCATATACTAGGGACTCACAAGGGTACCCCAGAATCCAATCTGGAATGTACCCAAAGTGCATGCAATCAATTTAGAGAGGAATCAGCTAGGCTGGGGCCCTGAATAGCAGGGTCCCAGCTAGACTAAAGTAAAAAAAAACAGTGAAACACCAGCAAAAAGTGGGGGTAAAAATGTGAAGCAGATCCTACTTTCCTACAAGGGACTCTTATCACTGAACCCTACTTTTGACACACCAAGGGTGCCCTACTGAATGACCTCATCTTCTCAACCAATCGGCGTGCCAAGTGGAGGAAAGTCCTCTCTTCCTCTCTCAGCACCACAATCACCAAGAAAATCCTACATGGCCACAAACTTACTATTGCACCCTTCATGCCATACACTGGTAATGCCACCATTTTCATCTATTACAACAGCACTGTACTTATTCAATCTTCAGACTACAATCTGAAACTCTTCAGCAATCTCTTCTACCTCAAGAACAAACTTGACACAGGACTCCCCTTCATGCACCTCGCTACTACCCTCTGACTCCTCTCCTTATGATATACTCCTTATGGCACCCAACTTTCTCACCATTCCCACTGGTCTACCAAGGTGGTCACCCACCTATCCATTGACACTACTGTTGTCCAATACCCCCCCTTACCCAGTAATAACACCAACACTCCCCCACTTCTAAACCAATCTGACAGCACCACCTCCCATCCCTTTAGGGCCCCCCACTCCCATCAACAGGACAAACTCATCCCCCACCCCTTCTCAACAAACCACTACCAAGCCTTCTACGATGATTCTTACCAATGCTAGCTACCCGAATTGCCCTGCTATTCCTCTACACTCCAATGCCTCTCTCAACTAAGAATCCCTTAGAAACCTCTTCTCTAACTCAAAACTTTAAAGTCTGAACTGCAATCGATGTGAGTTGACATTCTCAAACTTGTTTGTATCACATCCAACCTTGAGCACAACTGGTCCAACCTTGAGCACACCTTACTCACCTTCAAACTAACAATTCCCTAATGTCCAACTACCAGTCTGTCCCTATCCTTGCCTACACAAAGATCTAATTCCTTCTTTGGAGACCCACACCCAACTTTAACCACTCCTCCTGATCTATTAGGTTAGTAAGGCACCTATCAAGCAAAGATATACTCTCCCTCCTTGACACCAACAACCTTGCTCTGGTCGTTCACACTCTTCCTGATTCAAAAATAGAGACTATTATCACTCACCCTATCAGGACATCCCAAGCCAGCACTATGCCTATTACTAAAATGAACCTCACACAGGTTCCCATCTCACATACTCCTTCAAAATAACCCTGAAATGTGAATTACTAAACTGCCATTCAGCCATTACACATGCGGCTGACATAGCTGATCTTATACTTAATCAGGATCTGGACATTCTCATGCTCACTAAAACTTGGTTAAATGAATCCTCCACACCTATTCTGGTCACTCTTGTCCCCCCAGTCATGACATCATTAGACTAGACCGTTCAGGACACTCAGTAGGTGGTCTAAGCTGTATATAAAGATCCTAACTCCCTATGAATCAACCACACACCATGTCTCTGCCTTCCTGCGAATACCTCAGAATCAAAATCACTACCACCAACAATTCAAGGTGCTCCCTCAACATGCTTTATCATCCGCTTAAAGAAAATCACATGTTCATCAAACAAATCATGGAGATCATCTCTTCTAATAAAGAAGAGCATAACAATCAAATCTTCCTTAGCGATTTCAATATTCACTGGAACAATTCCAATGACCATCTTGTGAACAGCTGCAAATCTTTCCTCCTGGACCTCAACCATTTCTAAGCCTGCAAAAGCCTGACCCAAAACAAAGGAGACAGCACCATACAAATTGAATCTATTCTCACCATGCGATTAGATTGAAACAGGATACATCACCTTCTTCCTAAAAATCTTTTTGAAAAATGCAATTGCTTCTAAGGGCCTACCAATGAAAGCCAAACACTTAGTCCGAGACGCCTGCAACATTAACTCACACCCTCTATCGACTCTTAGTATTGACATCATGCTCCTGCCCTCCTCCATGAACAATGTCCATGAACTCACTGAACACTAATTCAACTCCATGGCCAATATTTTGAAAACCCTTGCTCCCAAACAACTTAAAATAATTCCACCCAAAAAATCCAACTCCTGGTTCAACTCTAACCTCAACGTTTAATGCCAACACCTCAGACTTGCAGAAAGATCTAAGGGGCAGATGTACGACCAATTTGCATGCGCTAAATTGGTCGCAAAATGATTTGCGCATGCTAAAATTGCTGCTTACTATGTACAAAAGCCACTCGCAATTGCCTTAAACAATTTGCGAGTAAATACTGAAACGCAAAAATAGCTCATGCAATTTGTGACTTACAAATTGTGTATCGCAGATTGCGAGTTGCAAAAGTGCACTAAAGAACAGTTGCAAATTGCAAACACGCGCAAAAAGCCATTTTGCACATGCAATTTACCATGAAGCTGCAACAGTTGGTAATTAGGTCCAACCTATAAAAAGACACCCAGAATGCATCACAAGTCCTTTCCAAAATGGCTACCTTGTATTTGTTAGCAAGTAGGAGGTGGATAATGGCGGCATGGCAGAGGAGAAGAAGACAGGAGAGGATATTCAGAGTCAGGCTGACATTGTTGGATAAGACTGAAGAGGAGATTTATGATCAGTACAGGCTAAGTAGCAGGGTCATACTAGAGCTCATTGACATCTTGAAGCCACAGCTTGAGAGTAGAACCATGTGCAGCAATGCTATTCCCACACATGTGCAGGTTTTGTGCTCCCTCCACCTCTTGGCCACTGGTACTTACCAGGATGCCATAGCAGTGGCTGGTGGGGTATCTCAAAGTGCGCTTTCGTGTTTATTCCATGACTTCCTGGATGCAATGCTAAACCACATACATCAACACATATACTTGCCCCGTGACAATCAGGAATTGGACCAGACAAAAATGGATTTCTACAGGTTAGCAAGATAGGTAATAAGGTGAATACATGGGACACATGTGCCCATATGTCCACCATCCTGCATCAAATATATTTTTCGTAATAGAAAAAGTACACATTCCCTCAATATACAAGTAGTGTGTAATGCAAAGAACATCATAACAGATATTGTAGCCAAATACCCAGGAAGCACCCATGATGCATTCATTTTCCAGCACAGTGGTCTATATCAAAGGTTAAAAAGAGGTGACTTTGATGATGGATACCTCCTGGGTAATGTAATCACCTGTTCCCAAACTTTTGTTAATGTCATAGCATGTCTGTAATTCAACTTCAACATCATATGTCTCACAACAGGTGACAGTGCGTATGCTCTGCGTTTGTGGATCCTCAGACAGTACCTGTTGCCCAACAACATCCATGAAAAGTGGTACAACACTGCACACAGGCGCACAAGGACAGTGATTGAGCGTACTTTTGGAATACTGAACTCGCACTTCAGATGCCTACATAAGAGTGGTGGAGCTCTTCAGTATGCGCCAGAGACATTCTGTAAAATTGTGGCAACATGTGCCATGCTGCACAACATGGCCTGCAGGGGTGGACTGCCCATGGATGTGTCTGACACAGATATTGAGGATGATGGTCCGGGAACACCTGCCCAACAATTAAGGGATGGTAGTGTGGCAGCAGAGGGGAGAAGGCTCAGGGAGCAGATTGCAAACACCTATTTCGGAAAGGTACGTACACACCAGCTAGACACTCAGCTGTACAAAAGACATGGGTAAATATGAATGCCAACAGGTGTTTTAATTTCCACACATACATTTTTAAAGTAGGACAACATGTCCATCAGTAACCTTAGTATAATGACACCTATGTGAAAATAAATGGGTTTTGTCACCAATAGTAAATAACTCAAATGTACATGAAAGATGTTTGGGTAACAGTAAATTGTCATTTCCTGCCCCTGCATGTGGCCTGGCCAGAGGTGCCACTAGCCATCCCAAGGTTGCAGCTTCTGCTTCTGCGCAACATAGGTGCTTCTGTGACAGAAATGCTGCTCCTTCTAGATAACTCACTATCAGTGCCACCAAGCCCAACATCCCCAAGTAACTGGTTTGTCTGCAGTGTTTCAACTGCAGCTGTGATTTTTTTCCAAACCATGAGCACCAGCCTGTTGATTGCCCTGGTGAGACTGTCCATTTTCTGTCCCCTGCTGCGCTTAAGGCGACTCTGGTTCTCTCTTTCTGCCGCAAACTTCTTGGCCATGTCTGCCACGGTGCTGGTGAGGGCATCCAGTTTTGCCTCTATTCTGGACTGGTTTTGTGCCAGTTTTGTTGTCACCATGTTTCTGTTTTTGTATTTGGTTGTGCAGGTACTGTAGCTGCCGCATTTCTCTGTCAGTGGGAGCAGACATTGCCTGACTGAATGCCCCAGTTGTGGACATACCTTGGGACCGACGCTGCGACTGTTGGGTTCTCTGTGCAAGACGCTCACGGGTGGACTGAGGGCCTGGTGGTGTGATGTCGTGCTGTGCTTTAGAGGTGGCAGTCGGTGTTGACAAGGGAGTGGTTGCAGCCGCAGTGGATGGGGTGCGAGTGGGCCTGTCCCCACTCGTTTCCCCAGCATCCTGCCCTTCCTCAATTTCCTCTGGCTAGTGGCTACCCGATGTGTCCCCATCAGTGTCCTCTGCTTCAAATGGTGTGTGTATGTGACAAAAGAGATGACAGATGATATTTAAAGATATGTTTCACTGTATCAGTGTTTTAACGATGTTCATCAGCTCAATCATTCCCTCACTACACTTATTTTGACAGACAACATCTCCCATGATGCAACATGAGTGTTGTTAGTTGTTTGTCCATGGATGTATGCTTGTGTTTGATTAGTGTGCATGCACAGTACAGGCGTTACTGGGTATGCACACATCACATGCACAGTTTTCAATTACCAGGAGTAATGGATGGCTGGGATGTATCCAGGGACTAAAAGCCTGCTACAGCTGCCCTGTCCATGGTGGCTTCCACCATTGCCTCTGCTGGTGTTGGGTCTGCTGATGTGGTTGGTCCACCTCCTGTCTGTCTTGCTTCTTCCAGGCGCTCTGCCACCCTCTCTTTTGCCCTGGAGCGAAGGTCATACCATCTTTTCTTTATGTCATCGATGGTGCGGTAATGTCAAGTTTTTTTTCTGAAAACTTCAGCTTTCCCTGCCTCTGCGTGGTTCCCTTAGTGGTATCCTAGCTGCCCATCTTTGCTCTCTCAGCCATGTCCCACAATGCTGCTGCACCAACACATGTGTTTGTTTTTGATTAGTAGTTGATTTGGGCACCGCTTCCTGTTTGGGGGTTCCTTCAACACAACCAGGAAGTGTAACTTTTTTTAAATTCCATTTTAGCTATTTGTGAGTGCTTTATTATGATTTCCACGCACACTCGCTAGCAGCGCATGCAAACGTGAGGTTTGTATGGGTCTCACTATTTGCGAGACAATTGCGACTCGCTATTAGCGAGTGTCCCAAATAGCGTTGAGAGTCAATAGCGACTCGCAATCTGGTAGACGGAGGTGTTGGTAGGTAGCGAATAGCGACTCTCTATTAGCGATTCGCTATTTTTCTCAATTAGCGAGTCGCTATTTTTGGTGGTCGTACATCTGGGCCTTAGAGACATACCACCACAGCCAACCTCAAACTCTTATGTCAAATACGCAGTACCTACAATAAGTAATACAAAGCAGCTTTCTTTCAAAATCAACTAGACTCTGCAACCAATCGACCTAAAAAAATGTTCAAAATTATCAAAAAACAATCGACCCACAAAAGCAATCCCATTTCTGCATACAACAAAACATTATCTAACTGAGAAACATTTGCCTCCTGTTTTCCTGAAAAAAAACATGCAACTCACTAATGTTATTAAACTACTTTCACACAAACCTCCTTGTTCTCCTCCCATTCTGAACATGATGCATGCCTGAGAAATCCCCCATTACACCTAAAAACAACACCACCATTAACTTTGAACCCTAAATCTATTGTCCTGCAGGAAATGCTCCAACCACTTCAATGATCCCCTCTCCTCCAAACTCCTAAATGAGTCCATGTACTTCCTACTCCCACTGTGGACTATGATAATCAATGCTTCACTCACACAAGGCTTCTTGCCTGACTGCCTCAAGTTGGCCAGGTTACCCCTATCCTAAACAAAAAACAACTCTGACCAATCCAACCCCAACAATTATGCCCTTTCTCAAACATCCCTACTTTGGCCAAACTCTTAAAAAAGTATGTGCACCTACAGCTTGCACAATCACATCGAGCAATTCCAGCTCCTAGACCTATGTCAGTCTGGCCTCTGATTGATTCATTGCACCAAAACTGCCATCGTCCACATCATCGATGATGCTCTACGCTCATTCGACCAGAATCAATCTTACTTCCCAATCCTACGGGGCCTGTCAGCAGCCTTTGACACTATCAAAAATTCTATCTTTCTAAATCTTCTTGAACACAGGAATCTCTCCAGCACCATGCTGAAATTGTTTCCTCTTTTCTACATAATCTCAATTGAGATTGGTCAGAGAGTGTGATTGCCCTTTTGCTGAGCTAACCCCAAGGCGCTAATCTCTCACCAATATTGTTTAACCTACATATGAAGCCCCTTAATGCAATCCTCAAACTCTCCCAACTCTACATGAAAATCACCGCCACAAAGGACATCTTTATCCTCAACAACACCTTGCCTAAAACATAACATTGGCTGACCCATAACCACCTCAAAATTAGAGCCCTTAAAACTGAATTCCTACTGATTGCACCACCACCTCTAATATCAAAGACTGGCTCCCTTTTCTCACTGCCCTGAATTGTACCCCACACATCATTGACTCTACCAATCCCTAGGGATAACCTTGGTCAAAGACCTCTACATGCGAAAGGCACATCAGTGCCATCACTAGCGGGGCTAACCATCAGTTGCACATTCTGAGGAAACTGAAACCTATTCTGCCCATGGCCGGTATCACAACAGTAGTTCAAGCACTTGCGCTATCAAAATTAGACTACAGCAGTACTACCTTGGTGGGCCTCCTAATAAGCTCACTTGCACCGTAAAAAGCTACACTGAACACTGAATGCAGCAGAAAAAAAGTGATCATATCACCTGAACCTTCAATCATTAAAATGGCTACTCTTCCAGGCCAGGAGTCCTCTCAAAATTGCTTGTGTGATCCACTAAGTGCTTCATTGCAATACCCCCTAGTACTTGACCCAGAAACTGACCCTATCAAGTGGAAGTAGCTCCTCACTACTTAAGCCACACAAATTCAAGAAAAGGAAAACATACAACGATCATTCTCCAGAATTGCCCCAAATATCTGGAAATTTCTACCTACCAACTTCAGATGCAAACCATCCACATCCATCTTCAGGAAGTTAGTAAACATTTTACTTTCCAACAAATTCCTCTCACATTGGTAACTCTATCTCCCCTTTATCGATTCCTCACACCTATCTGTTCATTGTACTCCTATCTCTCTGTTTATCAGATGTGCAAGTTTATTTCTGTCTACTCTTATTCTTCAATTTTTTGTATATAGTGTATTTGTCATATATTGTATTTATATTTCTTCCTTTTATATCCCATAATTTTGTACACTTCTGCAATGCGCACTGTCACCCAAAAGGGTCTTGTTCGTGCTATATAAAACTTCAAATAAATAAAGTACTATGCAAGTCTTGAGATAGTACTCGTTATCCTGACAATGCAAGAATCAAAATGCAACACATTATAACATCAGTCCATGTAATGGCACTTTAGGTTACGGAAGAAGAGAACATGCCAATCACCATCTATAGACAAATTATGAATAATTAGCATTTAAGAATATCAAAGCTGTGCTTTTAAAAGATGTATGAGCATGTGGAAAGTATAAGGAGCAAAACAGTGTCAGACAGCAGGTGTGCTTCTTTTATGTTTCTAAGGGTCCCACTGTGGGATTTGCGAGCAATGCGGCCACCACGGTGCACAATGCTGCACAGTCGTTCGGATCTATCGGGACGGATCGCAGTCAAGCCATCAAAGAACTGTTATACCATGCCACGGTAAGCCGTTGCAAGGTCAGAACCCTCCAGTATCTGGTGAACTGGAAAATTACCTTGAGTATTCAGGTGCTGGCTTCACTCACAGACTCAGGCCAACTGCGGCAGGCTCAGGATGCAGCCACAGTGTCCATGTTGTCGAACTTGAGGTTGCCAGCGGGAGCAGCCACTGACATCAGAAACAGCATCGGGCTTGGACTCTCTGGGCTAATGATTGCTGTTCGGTGCTGGTTTCACTGACGTCGCACTAGCAACCTCGCTGGTGTGAGGTGCCATAATAAAGGGGGTTCCCTCTAAAATGGCACCAATGAAAGGAGCCAACAAGTGGTGCCCTCATGCAGTATTTCACTGGTCATCATGTCTCCCCTTTCAGAAGTGGAGGAAGCGCAGGGGAGGGATTTGGCAGGATAGCGAAGTCCTCGCCAGGTACGCACAACGCTCTGGTTTACCCCACAAGGCTCTTAGCTCTCTCAGAACAGAGTGCTGGTTCTGACAGGGAAGCTTCTGTAAGGGTGGAAATACTTGCAAAGTGAATAGTGAGGTCTTTGATATCCCTGAGACCACATGAACAACGGAGGCAAGTCAGCAAGCCCTTGGAGAACACTTGGGAGAGCACACAGGGAGCAGCAGGCAGGCAGGCCAGCACATAAAGTGTAATTGCAGAGTGTCAGCCCATCCAGCAGCACAGCAGGCAGCAGATCAGCACAATCAAAGCAAGTAGTCCAAATGGTGGTTTCTCCTGGCAGCACAGCAGTACTCTGGCAATGAAAAAATGGGGTGAGAGCCCCTCTACTTACACTCACAATTGTCTTTGTTCGAGGGGTGACTTCAAAGGAACCCTTTCAAGTGCACAAAAATCCTTTGCAACCCAGCCCTGGCTCAAGTTGTCAGTAAAAAAAACTCCCAGCATTCCCCACCCATGTGAGAGTTCCCTCTACTGTGAATCAATTTGAGAATATGGGCTTTTGCTCTGGTCCATGTCAACAGTGCACTGAGCCACCACATGAGCTCGGGAGAGGCAGGGGCCTTCCATGTCATGGCTAGTTGAAAGTTAAACACATATGCCAGATCAATCAAGTGATATAGGTGTTTGTCCTCCTTGGCAAAGAGCGTAGTCCCAAGAGGCAAGAGTCAGGGGTTGGCGTCAGGGAATGTGAAGACAGCTCAGACACCATGGTTATCACCTCCTGTCATACTGGGTGTAGCACCTCAAAGGACCACACCATATGAAAAAAAATCAACATTCGGTTGTTTACAGTGGGCATATTCAGGGGAGAGAGACGGAAACATTTGTTGTATTCTGTAAGGCAATATGTAGGTTTGGTGCACATAGTTAATTTGGATGAAATGGAACCTAGGATTAAGGGAGATCCCTTCACTAAATGAAGGGCCTGAGACGATGCCACATCCATCAGAGGATGCTGGATCTCAGCATTCCATTTGTGCATGCTTCAGCTGTGCGAGCAGGTGGGGGCATATTAAGAGCGATATGAAGGGATGTGATGGCATGCCGTGTGCCCACTGCGTATAATATCGTGTGCAGTACCTCTGAGGTCGTTGGGTCTGGACCCCTGGCATTCCAGGTTTCTCACAACACATGGTGAGTAGCTTGATAAGTCAGGAATTGACCAGCTCCCAGGACATAAGTGTCCATCATGGCCTGGAAGGGCATTACAGTACACTCATTATAGAGGTCCCCTGCATTTCCAATCTCAGCAGCCTTCCAAGGAGCAATGTCAATCTGCTGGATCATGGCCTGAATGCGCTGAAACTCCCAGATAGCAATTAAAGGAGAGTAAGGAAGGTGGGGGCCTATGGGATGCACATATATCTGTGCCAGCAGGCATGGGCTACTATCATCTGTCACATCTCTCCTTGAGGGCGGATAGCAAAGTCAGAAAGCCAGGTATAGGTGCCAACACCTCACAGCACATTCCAAATGAGCAGTGATTCATGACTATCTGGTACACGTAGTCATGCTAGGGGCCATTGCAGCTCCACTGCAGTGTAGTATAGCTCAAAATTGCGTGCCCCAAGACAACCCTCCTCTAGTGGACGGTGGAGTGTGGCAAGTGAAATTCAGCGCCTGCCCACACCCCATATTAACTTGAGTAATAATCCATTTAGTGTGTGAAAGAAAGGCTTTGGTAGTAAAGTGGGAGGGCAGCAAAGAAGTAGAGCAGTCAGGGTAGTACTAACATCTTTAAATGGCAATGCGTCCCAACAGAGATAGGGGCAACGAGTGCCAAAAGGGCAAGGATTGACGGATTGAGCTAACCGCTTTATCAAGGTTGCCACCTTGGAGATCACTTTTGGTGTGATATATCCACACTCGCAGGTATTTTAAGGTGTCATAAAACCATTGTAAGCGGCTTCTCGTGGGCTCCACTCGTTGTGTGGTCGGTCTGGTGGGTACTAAGCGAAATAGGGAGGAATTGGGCCAGTTCCCACTTAAGTCAGAGATGTCCCCGAAACCGTCAAGTAGACGCAGTAGGTCAGGCAGCTAAGACCTCACGTCATGGAGACAAACTTGTGCATCGTCCGCATACAGTGAAATCACATGGTGTATACCGCTCTCCAGGATGCCCCATTGCAGTGCTCGCTGACAAAGATTACAAGGCAGTTGTTACATAGCCAGTGCGAAGATGAGTGGGGATAGCCCTATCTAATGCCCCTTCCAATATTGAAACTGTCACAGATCATCTTGCAAGTTTTCACCCTCACAAATGTATCAGCATAAAGTGTGTGGACCCAGCGGAGGAATCCTGGACCTAAACCCGTGTGGCTACGAGTCAGGATAAGGTCACCCCAGCTCCGGGTGTCAAACATCTTCTGTATGTCCAGTGAGGCTGTCACATATGCAAAGGCATTTGCCGGAGTAGTGCGGAGAAGCCGGCGGATGTTCACAAATATGTTGCGACCCGTTATGAACCCAGATTCATCAGAAAAAAACAGCGAGTGGATTACAGAGAGCAGGCAATTGGCAAGCACTCTGCCCACGATCTTGCAATACTGATTAAGCAGGGAGAGGGGGCAATAGGAGCGAAAGTCCAGCAGGTTGTCAAGAATTCCTGTCATGCGAGGGGAGGAAAACGGTAACCAGCGAAAACGGACTACATCTCCCAGGATGCTTAGCGGTTGAGAGGTTATGTAAACAGGAGAGCTGTTACATAACTCAAGGAAAACACGCCCTTATGTAAAACAGGAGAGCTGTTACATAACTCAAGGAAAACACGCCCTTATGTAAACAGGAGAGCTGTTACATAACTCAAGGAAAACACGCCCTTATGTAAACAGGAGAGCTGTTACATAACACAAGGAAAACACGCCCTTATGTAAACAGGAGAGCTGTTACATAACTCAAGGAAAACAACGCCCTATAAAGGGAGGAACCGGGAGGTACAACGCTGTCGGATATTGTGTTTACACCGACGTACCTGCTTAGTGAAGAGCAGTGTTCCGGAGTGGTGCTCCAGTAAGGCAAGAACGGAGGTAGGTCGAGTCGTTACTCCCTGGGCCGTGTCTTGCCCCATCGTCACCTGTGAAGGACCCGGAAGCTCTACCGGATAACCATTGAGCTTCGCTTTTTGACTCGGCTGAGTCAAAGCGCCGTGGCGCTTTTGCTGGTTGGAGTTGTAACTCCCAGCCCGACCAGAGATACAGGGACTGCCAGCTGCAACGCACACCAGGAGGTGTTTGCCGCGTTACAGACTCGGAAGTCCACAGGATCGATCGAGCGGCTGCTCTCGGTTCAGTCTTCTTTGCTTGGGATTGGGGTATCGGTGACGCATCACCAGGAGGTGACTCCGCGTCCCGGTGCAGTCTGAGGAAGAGGTTGAGCGGCTGCTCCCTTCAGGTAGAGACCCCGGCTGGGTGTTTCCCTGACTCCTCGATTCTCCCCAACACTATTCGTGCCCCTCACAGCCTACCGATTGGCATTGTCGGCCATTTCATTTCTGCCCTCTGTTGGCATACGCCGGGATCGGCGTATATGCAGCGGACGGTTAGGACCATCCGTGCTGTGGGCTGGTAACGTACTTAGCCTGGAGGATTCCAGTGAATATAACCTTTGTTTATTCCTTGTATTATTTTTGCCTTCATTAAAATAACTAAACCTTCACAAGTGGTTGCGTTCTCATTATCGTGTCTGTTAAACGATCCTGAGATGTTCAGGGCGTTACAAAATATCCGACCTTAATAACACTAACTGTCTCCCGGTCGATAACAGACATGGCAACACTTGATGATGTGCTGGCTGCTTTAGCGACCGTGCAAATTGAATTGGCTGCCTCCAGGCAAGAAACAGCCGATGTAAAAGCCAGACTGGATGCTATCCAATTGGACCCGCTCACGCCCAGCACCTCCCTCACGAACCAGACCCCTGCGGTAGTAGTGGAAATGCCGGTAGCCGTCCCCTTGGCAACACCAGAGGGGTACAGTGGGGATCCTAACACAGTGCAGGTATTCCTCACACAAGTGGCGCTACATTTATCATGCAAACCAAGGGCGTTCCCCACGAGTCAGGCTCGTGTGGCTTTCCTTATATCCTATTTGGCGGGAAACGCGGCACAATGGGCCGTACCTCTGGTGAGCAGGGACGACCCCATCTTATGTGATTGGGGTGCTTTTCGCGAGGAATTCCTGAAGGTCTTCGACAGAAGGGCTGACTCGTACACGGCGGACCGTGAAATGCTTGAGTTGAGACAGGGATCCAACGACCTGGTGCAGTATCTCAACGCGTTCCGAAGGCTGGTTGCGGAAACCAAGTGGCCTGTTGCTAAACAGACGGCGCTCTTCCATCACGGGCTGTGCGATGAGCTCAAGGACGCCGTGGCTCATATTGACCCACAACCCAAGACATGTGAGGGCATTATCAACCTGGTATTACGGCTGGAACATAGGCTAAGTGAAAGAAAGGGGGATCATGGGAGAAAAGGAAAATCCCTTCCATCCTATGTGACAGTGGGAAGTCCTGAAACTTCCACCGCATCCAAGGGAGAACCCATGGACATCGGCGCAATACGAGCGAGCCTCACAGCCACGGAGAAAGAGTCACGCCGTAAACAAGGATTGTGCCTATATTGTGGCAAAAAAGGCCACTACGTACGTGAATGCCCTGCCAAACCGAAGACGTCACGTTATCGGGCCAACCGGTCGGTAACAGCTGTGGTGGACGTACCGGCGGAAAACTAGAGGACTCCCAGACCAAAGAAGGGGCATCTCGGAGTCACTCATCCATCCCTTCACTTTCCAACTCGGTCACTAAGGGACAACGACACCTGTTTCTCATGGTGCACGTGGGAGTGCATGACCAGTGGATACCCGTTGTGGCCATGGTGGATTCAGGGGCCACTGGCATGTTTATGGACCACAACGAGGCATGCAGGCTAGGGCTAGTGCTTCTTCCCAAAGCTGTACCCGAAGACGTCTATGCTGTAGACGGAAGGCGATTGGTGACGGGGCCCATCGGGCAGCACACGGGGGTCCTTCCGATGAGATGTGGGAGGAACCATTTGGAACAAATCGATTTTAACATCATCCGAGCGCCCCAAGATGGCGTCATATTGGGATTGCCGTGGCTACAGAAACACAACCCCTCTGTGGATTGGCCAACACATCGCATCGAACTGACGTCACCGTATTGCATCCTGCATTGTGGAATAGGAACGGAATCCCTTGACGCAGATGAGAGCGGGAGTCAGACGGTGGCTACAGCGGCAGAAAAAGATGTGGCTCTCCCCCAGGCTTATCACAGTTTTGAGGATGTATTTGATGAGGTGAAGGCGGAAGTGCTACCACCGCATAGACAGTTTGACTGCCAGATCGACCTGGTGCCAGGGGCCAGCGTTCCCAGCGGCAGGCTGTATGCCCTGACGGAGCCTGAACACGTGCATCTCCGGGGGCACCTGGATAAACTCCTCAAGCTAGGATTCATCCGCCCGTCCAAGTCTCCGGCCGCCTCGCCACTCTTCTTCATCCCGAAGGCTAATGGGGAGCTGAGAGCCTGTGTGGACTTTAGGGCATTGAATGCGATAACCGTAAAGAATCGGTACCCCTTGCCTCTCATCAGTGTACTCCTGGAACAGGTCAAGAAAGCTCGTATCTACACCAAGTTGGATTTGAAAGGGGCATACCATCTGGTGCGCATGAGGGACGGAGACGAGTGGAAGACCGCCTTTAAGACCAGGTTCGGCCTTTTTGAGTACCTCGGCATGCCGTTCGGTCTGTGCAACGCCCCGGCAGCCTTTCAGTACTTTTTGAATGAGGTATTCAGAGAGGAGTTGGATATCTACGTGGTCGTATATATCGACGACATCCTCATCTATTCGTCCAGTGTGGAGGAGCACGTACACCACGTCAAAGCTGTGCTCCAAAAGCTGAGGGAAAACATGCTGTTTTGTAAACTCAGCAAGTGTGACTTCCACGTCACATCCGTGGAATTCCTCGGAGTGATGCTGAGTCCAGAGGGACAGGGGATGGCAGAACGAAAGATCAAGGCGGTGAAAGAATGGCCGGTGCCCCAAAGCGTGAAGGACGTCCAAAGTTTCATTGGCTTCGCCAACTTTTACAGGCGGTTTATAGATGGATTTTCAGGATTGGTGGCCCCAATCACACAGCTACTGAGGAAGTCCAAGGAGTTTGTCTGGTCCCCTGAAGCGAACAAAGCCTTTGAGGCCCTGAAAAGCGCCTTTGGTAAGGCACCGGTGTTGGCTCACCCCGATCCGGATCTCCCCTACGTGGTGGAAGCGGACGCATCGGATGTGGCGCTGGGGGCTATCTTGTCCCAACGCAACCACGACACAGGGGTGCTTCATCCCGTTGCGTATATGTCCCGCAAACTCAACGACGCCGAACGCAACTACCATATTGCGGAGAAGGAGCTTCTCGCAATCAAGGACGCCTTCACCGAATGGAGGCATTGGTTGATGGGGGCAAGACATGTGGTATCGGTGTACACGGACCATCGGAACCTACAGTTCATGACGGCCACAAGACACCTTTCTCCCAGACAGCTGCGGTGGATGATCTTCTTTGCGGGGTTCAACTTCCGCATCACATATCGGCCGGGGACGGAAAACCGGAAGGCGGACGCCCTGTCCCGTCAATCTGCAGTTAAGGAACCATTGCCTGCGACCGAGCATTCCATCATTTCCCCGAGGATGGTATTGGGGGTTATCCAACCGGATACTTTCCTGAGGGGAATAAAGAGAGGGATCAGGTCATTCGCATGGCGGAGGTGGCTCCTCAGTCACAGAGAATGGCAGCTGAAGGACGGGATACCCCTGAAGGGCAGGTGCCTATTGATACCCACGCCTAGGCTAAGGAAACAAGCATTCATCTGGTGCCATGACTCTCCATGCGCAGGTCATTTGGGCTTTGAAAAAACGGTGGCTAGCATGGGACGGCATTTCTGGTGGCCAACCATGAGAGTGGATGTCAGGAGGTGGGGACAGGAGTGTCCTACGTGTGCTACCATGAAGGCCGACCATGGCCGAACCCAAGGGCTCTTACATCCACTTCCGACCCCGGATAGACCATGGGATAGCATACCACTGGACTTCATGGTGGGCCTACCGGTAGACCAGGGGATGACGGCAATACTGGTGGTGGTGGATTACTTGACGAAAATGGGGCACTTCATCCCCTGCAAGAGAGTCCCTACGGCCGGGGAATTGGCGTCACTACTCCTAAAGAATGTGGTACGACTGCATGGATTACCTGGGGTGATCGTGTCGGACCGGGGGTCGCAGTTTACTGCGCAATTCTGGAAGACTTGGTGCACTGCGCTGCATGTTAAGACCGCCCTGTCCACCAGCTACCACCCTCAAACGGACGGCCAAACCGAGCGCCTGAACCAAACGCTCAAACAGTATCTGCGATGTTTTGTGGACCAGGGCAGGGAAGAATGGGTCGACTTGCTATGGGTTGCAGAGATTGCCTATAACAACGCCACTCACAGCTCCACACAGTCATCTCCGTTCTATAGCAACTATGGCCAACATCCCAGGTTCTTGCCATTTCTACATCCGTTCAGAGAGGACAGGATTCCCGCCACAGCGGACAGGGTGGCACACATAAAAGACACGTTGATGCGCTCAAGGGCTGTCCTAATAGAGGCCAAGAGAAGATACAAGGCTGCGGCAGACAGGAAGAGAAGGCCCGGGCCACTGTACCGCACTGGAGACTACGTCTGGATATCCACAAGAAACATGAGGTTTCGAAAGAACAGTGTGTTCCATCCCAAGTACATGGGCCCCTATCGAATTACCAAGTGTATGGGTCCCGTGAACGTGAAGGTGTGCTTGCCCCAGTCATTGCGGATACACCCTGTCTTTCATGTATCATTGCTCAAACCAGCACCCTCCAAGCCGTCTGGGACACCTAGGCCGGTATGCGTGGAGTCGGAGGTGGAGTATGAAGTGTCAGGCATACGGGCGTCCCAATGGCGCAGGGGGAAGCTGTGGTACCTGGTTGCGTGGAAAGGCTATGGCCCGGAGGAGCAGTCATGGGAACCGGCTGAAGGGGTTCATGCTCCGCGCTTGGTCTCCTTGTTCCATCGGCGTTTTCCTGCCAGCGCTGGACCCGTGGGGAGCCGCTGAGAGGGAGGATGTACTGTCAAGAATTCCTGTCATGCGAGGGGAGGAAAACGGTAACCAGCGAAAACGGACTACATCTCCCAGGATGCTTAGCGGTTGAGAGGTTATGTAAATAGGAGAGCTGTTACATAACTCAAGGAAAACACGCCCTTATGTAAAACAGGAGAGCTGTTACATAACTCAAGGAAAACACGCCCTTATGTAAACAGGAGAGCTGTTACATAACTCAAGGAAAACACGCCCTTATGTAAACAGGAGAGCTGTTACATAACACAAGGAAAACACGCCCTTATGTAAACAGGAGAGCTGTTACATAACTCAAGGAAATCAACGCCCTATAAAGGGAGGAACCGGGAGGTACAACGCTGTCGGATATTGTGTTTACACCGACGTACCTGCTTAGTGAAGAGCAGTGTTCCGGAGTGGTGCTCCAGTAAGGCAAGAACGGAGGTAGGTCGAGTCGTTACTCCCTGGGCCGTGTCTTGCCCCATCGTCACCTGTGAATGACCCGGAAGCTCTACCGGATAACCATTGAGCTTCGCTTTTTGACTCGGCTGAGTCAAAGCGCCGTGGCGCTTTTGCTGGTTGGAGTCGTAACTCCCAGCCCGACCAGAGATACAGGGACTGCCAGCTGCAACGCACACCAGGAGGTGTTTGCCGCGTTACAGACTCGGAAGTCCACAGGATCGATCGGTTCAGTCTTCTTTGCTTGTGATTGGGGTATCGGTGACGCATCACCAGAGGTGACTCCGCGTCCCGGTGCAGTCTGAGGAAGAGGTTGAGCGGCTGCTCCCTTCAGGTAGAGACCCCGGCTGGGTGTTTCCCTGACTCCTCGATTCTCCCCAACACTCTTCGTGCCCCTCACAGCCTACCGATTGGCATTGTCGGCCATTTCATTTCTGCCCTCTGTTGGCATACGCCGGGATCGGCGTATATGCAGAGGACGGTTAGGACCATCCGTGCTGTGGGCTGGTAACGTACTTAGCCTGGAGGATTCCAGTGAATATAACCTTTGTTTATTCCTTGTATTATTTTTGCCTTCATTAAAATAACTAAACCTTCACAAGTGGTTGCGTTCTCATTATCGTGTCTGTTAAACGATCCTGAGACGTTCAGGGCGTTACACAGGTCTCTGCTGGATTTGGGAAGAACCACAATCAGTCGCTCCCGAATTTGAAAGCCAGCCCTGTCTTTTGGCCTCGCTGAACATATCAAGCATCCTCTGAGTGGTCTGGGTGGTAAAACTAGCCTAATATTCAATTGGTAGGCCATCAGTGCCTGGGGTCTTATTTCAGGCTATCTGAGATATCAATATCCGGAGTTCCACCAGTTGAAGGGGTTCATCCTGCTAGTTACCATGTCAATGGCAGATAACAAACAAACACTCGTGCTCGCTCGGGGGGCACCACATACAGCACCTGATAGTATTCCCTAAAAGCTGCTATCGGCTCGATGGATCACGCTATTAGTGGCACGTTGTTGATTTTCATGGGTGAGCCATGCTAGCAGCCGTCCCGAGCTGAATTGTCTTTAGCATGCTTTAGAGCTGTGCATTTTCTGTAGTTATGCTTGTAAGTGTTGCCTTTGCCACCTTGCTATGCATGTGCAATTGTTGGAGCTGGGCAACCTGGGCTATATGTTCAGCAACCTGCACATCTAAAGTTCGAAGGTCACGCTCAATGTTGGAAAGCTCTGCTATCAAGCACCGGCGTATCCCCCAAGTGACTGCCAGGCAGTGCCCCCACACCACCACCTTGTGTGCATCCCATTCAGTCATCTAGTGTAGCATGGAATCAGTGTCGCTCTCATAATAGTGCTCAATGCATTGCGCCAAATATTCATGGAATGGAGAATCAGTGAGTTCCTCCACCTGCAGATTCCATGTGGGCACGGTGGGGCAGGTTTGGCTCCAGCACTGGGTCAACAGCAGTGGTCATTAATCCGAGAGGGTGCATGATAGATATTCTGTCTGAGTGAACTGGGCCCAAAAGTGGTTGGTGCAAAGGAAGAGATCAATCCTTGTGCGCAAGTCATATACTGGGGAATAATAGGAGTATTCACACCCCAGTGGGTGCGCTAACCACCATGCATCGTGCAGATGCAATCGTGTTAACCAGCAACCAAAATGTTGAGCAGTGCAGGCACTGGCAGTCATACCCGAGGGGGTGGAACAATCCAGAGTGATGGTTTTTCAGTTTGACCGTGAGATGGGCCCTTATCGGATGATGAGCTATCCAACCTCTAAGACAGTTCCGCTAGCCTGCATGGGGAGAATCAGGTCCAAGAGAAGTCCAACAACGCCAAGGCTTGTTTCCTATGGAGTGGAGGACCATTTTCACAGGTCATCTGTCGATCTAGGGGTGACTTTCAGACCCAAATGGACCCCAGTATTCGAGGATGTTGAGCCACCCTGAATCCGATCCTGATTCTGATAGGGGTTTGAGAGCAGGGGAGTGAAAGAGTTCATGCTATAGAGGGAGACCTCTGACACTGCTCGTGCCTGTTCTGCAGCCCCTTGTTCCTTTGGTGGTTTTGAGGAAATATGAATTTTTATGGTCAATTGTGTCCCCTATCTAGACCCCAACGGCTCCATGTACATGCTACAAGTACATGTATGTTCCCTCCACTTCAAGCTATGAAGACGCAAATACAATTGTGTCCAACGTTAATATGTACTCTTTCATATCTGCCATGAATGGGCCAGATATTCCGTTCCTAAGTATGCCTTGCCACCGTCTTTATATGGTATACTTTTCACGTTTTCCAGCTCTGGCAAGGTAGGCCCTGAATTCTGCCATCGAGCCTTTTCTTGCTTCTGCCTCTGAATGCTCCAGCCTGGACCTGCATCTGTATCCATGAACTTTGTCTTACTTCCTGCGCGGCTAACGGTGCCTAAGCCCGGCCTGTTGCCTGCCAAAACTAAATTCGGCCTTCAAGTTATCTGTTCCGCTCCTCAAGAAATGCATTCCTGTCTAAGTAGCTTAGGTAAACATCCCTCTAGCTGCAGAGCAAAGGGCCCGGCCTTACTATCTCTGTGCAAGTAATTCATGACTCTCGTTACCATGGTAGGCCCATGCCCCCTCGCATCTCATGTAGACACTTAGACGCTTGTACACGCACTAGCAGTCAGTATAGAATAGGATCTGTCCGAGAAGACCTTTCCTTCCAGATAAAATAGTTCCTTAAACACAAGATATTAGATATGATTTAGGACTAGGTTGTCCTGACACCCCAGACTTCTGTCTCCACATGTAGGGCTAAAATGTCAAGTTCCCTTCACCCTTTAGTTACACGTCAATCACACGTCATGCGGCTGCGTGCGCATCTCTGCCATGTATTTTCGCTGACTTTGCAGGATTCTCTTATGGATCCACCCATTTGTGTCATCATCATAATGACGTTTTTAGTATACGCCTCTATGCACGCCTATTATTACGCCTTTTTATTACGTATGTATATTCTTATCTGTATTATCAAGCTGTTACGCCTCCTGCATCTATCTTAATGTAATGCCTTTCTTATATATACTGTTACTTGTCAATAATCTATTGCTGATCCCTTCCTGAACCTTCGTGGTAACGGAACCCGATTGCCTGGTTCGAACCATCATTCCTTTGTAAGGAATAAATACCCTATTATACCCTCGAATACCACGGATTCTGCCTCTTATTTTTACTGAGTTATTCATATTGTATTCTACCGCATAAAAAATAGTACAGGTAATTTAAATATTTACCACATAATTGGCGCCCGAACAGGGACACCTCTCACACCCCACGCGCCGGAGGTGCGTTGCAGACCCGGTCTCCTGCCACAGCCGGACGGACAATTACGCGTACCCGCAGGATTTCCTGTATCTCCCTCAGGCCAAAGGGGGCGACTGAGGCTGCGATCAACACCCAGACGAGGCGGTGAGGAGTGCGGAGAATCCCGACCAGAGCCTAGCTGAGAGAGCAAGATCCGAGGTATACAGAGGCCCACCAGATCCCGAAGTTCCGAAGTACCTAAGTCACGAGTCGAGTCCAGTCCAGTTTGGTCTAGTCCAGTCCAGACTTCCGAGGCCTTCCGTTCCGTGCTTCCCGGTGAGTACCGTTGCTGGGGACGCATCTAGACGTGCACATTAGTTTGTGCCGGTCAAGACGGGTCTGGGTACACAGACCTGGTCTGCACTGTTTTAGCAGTGTATCTGTACTGTTTAGCAGTACATACAGTATATTTAGTATTATGCAGTTAACTAGTTTTATTCTAATTATTATTGTCCGTTCTAAAATGTTTTGATATGTTTTAAATGTCGTGGTATGAGTGATTGTTCGATCTTCATTATTGTGTTTATTGTAATTATTGTGTTCAAAAGCCGAATAGGAATTAAGTAACAAGGTTCAAGATGCCGTTATTTTCAAAATTAAGACAGATAAAAACTAGAAAAGGGATACTCGAGGAAGCTGTTCCTATCCCACCTAGGGACACTCCAGGGTACTTTATGTACCATAAACATGGCCTAGATGCCGTATTATATCTCGATCTATGGGTGGACTACACCAAGGATTTGGCAGAGAGTCAGAGATGGCCCGCTGCTGGAACATGGGATGCAGATTGCATCATGAGAATAGAAGAAGCGTTATGGAAAAAGAAAGCCAGACAGTCACAGAAAGATGCCATTGAATTATGGCGTAAAGAATCGCATAGGCGCACAGAGAAAGCGCTCAGAAAGGAAGAGAAAAGTAGGGAAGATTCAGAAAAAGCCAGAGAAAACATATTAATTGACGAAGGTACCAGAGTAAAATCAGAACAAGTAGACAGACAACGAAACACTCTTATGAATGGTATGTATCCTCTTCTGGCCGAGGGTTTGCCTAAGGCCACTTTGGAGGTACCAAAAGATCTGCCATCTCCGTTACTCCCGATTAAAGTACATCCCAAGACCGCAAAAGACATTTTCCTTTCTTCCTATTTAGACGATGCAGCCCCCGAATATGCTAATGGTGTGCAGCAACGCACACCACCCGTTAACGACACTCAACCCCAAAATCAGCTGCACTCAACTCCGCAACAACAAACTCCCCCTCACATTCCAACAGTTTCATCTGTTTCTACCACTTTTCCTACATCTACCGTCTCTACCTTACATTCAACGAATCCTTTCGCGCCTAGCACCTCAGAAGGTGCAACAGGAGGTGCGACAGCGATTTTTTCCACGCCACCGCAAGGAAATAAATTGTCCTTTAGAGATTTAGCATATCAACATACACCTCAAACAGTAAGATCCGGTATGTTTAAGGAACATCTTGTGGATTGCAGATATGATCCAGTGCCCGGTAAAAATGACAGAATGCTGCTGTCATCACTACGTATACGACGAGCGTCCACATATTTAATGACACTACCAGGAATGGTTGCTCATCTGGACAATATATATCACTTTGTCCAATCAGGGCAAGGCCCTGAAAGTATTGACAAGGCCATGGAATACCAGAAAGTAGATATACAGAAACTACTGTTAAGCTTCCTCATAAACTGCTTGATCAGAAACAGAGATAGGCCTGAGGTAGATCAGGATGAAATGCAAGTGCTTACCAGATGGGGTCAGAATATATCAGAAGGGAAACATGATAAACAGAAGTGTATATTAGCTATGTGCCGAAAGATCAGAAAAGAAATAGAACGAATACATGAAAACAGATTAGAGGCAGACAAAACTGAATCAGGGGGAGAGGAGGAGGAAGAATCAGAAATGCCCACGGGACAATTAGAAACAATAGCTTATGTAGGTAGGGGAAGATCTTGTAACAATACCAGACACTACAATGATCCAATACGTCCGATACGTCCAGAATGTAGCAGACATTTTCAAGCCCCTATGTTAAATGCAAGGTCCCCTGAACACCTATTCCAGGCTGCTGATAAATTACTCCGAGACCGAAGGGGGTATCATATGCTCGATTCTATGGATGAACAAGAATTAGCCAGGTCAGCAGTACAATGGGCTGACAGCCCTGAAAAATATAGTGATGATGCGCTAGCACACACGTTTCTGAACCTTACCCCAGACGAACAGCGTTTAGCTAGTATATACATGATACAACACCTCCTTATATTGTATAGAAGCCAACACTCCGATCCTGGTCCCCTACCTGATATACTGATAGAATTACTCACGAATAAATGGAGAGGTTCAGGTACTGATTTAATTAAAGAAATTCTAGAATATCGACATCAGTACATTGTCTTCGTATGCCCAGAACATGATTCAGCTCTTTCCATGGAGAGAAAAACGTATCACATAGACAGACAGAACCCCTTACGCGAAGTACACCCAGTCAGAAATGATGACAATACGTTTAGACGCGTGTTTGTGTACACGCCCATAACCAAAATAGAACTATTGGAAATGAAAAAATTAGTGCCTAGCCATGACAAAGATCCAGCAGGTTTTCACCGTGAATTAAAAGACATGTTACTCATGGGTGATTATACCTATCCTGACATTATGAAAATATTGAAAGTATTATTGCCTGCCGGTATTTATGAGAAACTCAAGGAAAAAGAATGGGAGGTGGGAGACCAAAAGATTGATTGGACCGCATTAGAAAATGAAGAAAATAACAGAACTGCAGGCGTAGGGCTTGGGGACAAAACAAAAGCATTGCCAGGTCTATTAGTACAAGTATTGCCACGTTTATTAACTACGAAAAAGGAAGATTGGGGAGCAATCTCAGCCTGTAAACAGAAACCCGAGGAAGACACCAGTGATTTTTATTCCCGATTTGAAAAATGTTTTGGTATTAATAGCGGCCTGAAAGCAAATAGCGAGTCATATCCACATCTTTTTGTAACAAAACTAGTCGAGAATTCTCTGCCGCAGGTTAAAAACAGAGTATTGAAAGTTGAGAGCACTTGGCAAGCTAACACTCCTTCACAAATGTTACAAATGTTACAGTATCACCAGAATAGAATTAGAGAAGAACAAGAACACGAAACAAGGCGTATGAAAGACACGAAAATGAAAATGCTCGTCGCCCAGTCAGTTCCAGCTGACGGTCATAAAAAGGGTGCAACACAGTCCAGTAATTCAGCGGTTCCCGTTAAAGGGACATGCAACTATTGTAAACAGCCAGGTCATTATATAAACGATTGTGCAGTTCTGAAACATAATATCTCCACGGGTAAAACCAAGGAGAGACCACGTCCGCCTAGACAGGATCAGATCCAACAACAAGTACCTCAGAATATACAGCCTATGCAAGCTGCACAACAGACCGTACCGCAACAACAGCCACAGCCTATTGCTGCAACACAGAACACGACACAACAGATGTACCAGTATGCACAAAATGACTATCCAGAGTATCAACGCTACACATGAAATAGCCTAGAGAGGGAAGTTGGCTTACCCCTTATTGAGGTTCCTGTAGATCAAGAGGGTCCTTATGTACAGAGTCAAGTATTAGGGAAAGACAGAAAGTTTCTACTCGATACAGGGGCAAGCAGAACAACTATAAGTCATGATGAAGTTCCAGGGGCACCCCTCTCAGGCTCACAAAATATTTCCCTTGGTTTTTCAGGAAAGCCCACTATTAACGAAGTATCACAACCGCTTGCATTTACAGTCGGTCCATTAACACGGACTACAGATCTATTGCTTACGAAATCATGCCCCGAAAATTTGTTAGGTATTAAAACATTGAAAGCTCTAGGAGCTATAATATGCTGTTCTCCGGACGGAGTACGACTATTTTTGCGTGACTTTAAAGGTCACTACGTGTCTAGAGACATGGATCACCGGTTACAGAATCTACCTGCACATTTATGGGCACAAGGCCCCACTGATGTAGGTTGTATGCACATTACACCGTATCGAGTCACACTCAAAGCAGGAGTGGTATTACCACGAATGCGACAATACAAGTTACCTCCAGATGCTGTAGTGGCTTTACTGCAAATCATTGACGAGCTCATCTCACAAGGAGTGGTTGTAGAAACCGACTCCAATATATGTAATTCTCCGATTATTCCGATTCTTAAACGAACCGACCCAAAAGCACCCCCAGTATATCGATTAGTTATTGATCTACGCAAATTAAATAAATGCATTGTACCACAATATCCCGTGGTCCCGGATATTTCTTCATTACTGACAGCTATTGATTCAGAAGCAACGTTCTTTACTGTAATTGACCTCAAGAACGCCTTCTTCAGCGTCCCAATCGATCCGGAAAGCCAATATTTGTTCGGATTCAGTTTAAATGGACGAAGTTTTAAATTCACACGCGCACCTCAAGGATTTACAGAAAGTCCTAGCATCTACAGCCAAGCACTGAAAAGACAACTTGACAGTATCCACATGCCTGTTAACACTGCACTGCTTCAGTATGTCGATGATCTGCTGATCACCGCCCGAAGCGAATCCGAATGTGAAAAAGCATCACTGACGGTTTTACATTTCTTAGCCGACAAGGGGCACAAGGTGTCCCCTTCAAAGCTGCAATTTTGTGCCCAGCAAGTTGTGTACCTAGGGCACTTGCTGTCCAAATGGGGGAGACAGCTCACACCTGATCGCATCCAGTTAATTGTAAACATGCCACCACCCAAGACACAAAAGGAGGTACGGGCCTTCATAGGCCTCACTTCGTACTGCAGGCAGTGGATCCCCCAATATGCATTTTTAGCTAAACCACTCATTCAGTTGACAACACAGGAGGCAGCGACATCGACTGTCCTCCCTTGGACTCCAGAACATACACAAGCTTTTGAAGACTTAAAGAAAGCTTTATGCCAAGCACCTGTCTTAGCGACACCATGTTACAGTAAGCCTTTTACACTCTTTGTTACAGAACGTGAAGGTACTGCTTTGTCAGTACTCACGCAGGAACAAGCAGGATCACACAAGCCATGCGCTTACTTTTCTAGCACATTAGATCCCGTAGCTCAGGCTCTTCCTGCGTGTCTGAAATCAGTTGCAGCGACAGCTCTAGCAATTAGACAAAGTGATTCCATAGTATTAGGACATCAATTGACAGTACAAGTACCACACGCAGTAGAGGTTCTCTTGAACCGGACACAGACACAACACTTGACTATAGCACGACTGACTGGTTACGAACTTACATTGTTTCAGCCCCACATAGAAATCAGACGTTGTAGTACATTAAATCCTACCACACTTTTGCCATTAAGTGGAACAGACCCACTGACACATGATTGTATTGAAGTCATTACTATTACGACCAAACCCAGACAAGATTTGACAGATGTCCCATTACCAGATCCAGACCTGACACTTTATGTAGATGGTTCATGTATGAGAACAAGTACAGGAAAGTTAGTGGCCGCCTATGCAGTCACGACAGATACCGAAGTCATTGAAACAAATTGTATCGACACATTATCAGCTCAAGCAGCAGAGCTTATCGCTCTGACACAAGCCTGTATTCAAGCCAAAAATAAGAAAGTCAACATATACACAGATTCACGTTATGCATTCGGAGTCGTACATGACTTCGGAGTCCTTTGGCGAGAGAGAGGTTATTTGACTTCTCACGGTGCCAACATTCAACACGGTCCCCTCATTCAAGCTCTATTAGATGCAATACATCTACCTACTTCAATATCTATCATGAAGTGCAAAGCCCATACGAAAGTGACTGACATTATTTCTCAGGGTAACGACCTAGCAGACCGAACAGCTAAGCAAACAGCACAGAATCAGACTCATGCAACTGACTTGACAAAGACAATAGTTCCGATGCCGACACACTGCATGACAGTTAAGGATCCCGCTCTTGATGTAATTGACATACAGACACATGCTACACCAGAGGAAATAAAGAAATGGACCGAATTAGGAGGGATCCAGACAGATCAGGGATGGATGACGAAGGGAAAATCTATATGGTTTCTCCCCGACTCAATGGTTCAAGTTATCATTAACACAATACATAGTCCAGCACATCTAGGAGAAAAAGCCATGTTAGACAGTATTCAACACATTTGGTTCAACAAACACTTACGAGCGGCAGCCAAACAGAAAGTCCGAACCTGTATGATTTGTTGTCAGTTCAATCCAGGTAAAGGAGTACCTGTAGAGCAGGGTGGATTCCAACCTCCCGATCACCCTTTTGAAGCCCTCCAGATGGATTATATCCAGATGGAACGATGTCGAGGATTCAAATATGTCCTCGTAGTCGTATGCGCTCTTTCCCGTTGGACAGAGGCGTATCCCGTCTCAGATTACACTGCCCCGACTACTGCCCAACAGTTAGTTTGAGAATTCTTCCCACGATATGGTTTGCCCCGTATCGTGTACTCAGATAATGGCCAGCCGTTCTCATCCTAGCTAATGAAACATATTTCACTCTTGTTAGGCTATCAATGGAAATTCCACTGTGTCCGACATCCCGAGGCAGCAGGTCTCGTGGAACGCCATAATCAGACCCTGAAAATACGACTCTCCAAAATCTGTAGAGAGAAAGGTGTCGACTGGATAGTAGCCTTACCGGTTGCACTATTTTACATGAGAATGGTAGCACATTCTCGCACAGGGCTATCCCCGTACGAGGTGGTCTTCGGTAGGCCACCAAATATGTGGGGGACGCCTATACCTCGTAAAATAACTGATGTTGATTGTAATATGCTGACAGATTACCTTGCTTCCTTGATGTCTGCACTACAATCTTGCCGTTCACAGGTAGCTGCAGCTTTTCCCGATAACACTGAGGTGAAGCCCCATGACGTGGTTCCTGGAGACCTAGTGCTTGTAAGAAACTTCGACAGGAGGAGCCCGCTGGAGCCTCGTTGGCAGTCACCCAAGCTCGTTCTTCTCACCACAAGGACAGCCGTGAAGATTGAGGGTCGCAAGGGGTGGTTACACTCGAGTCATATCAAGAAATTTAATGGACTACCATCGGATTTAAACGTCCAGCCCTGCATTCCCTCACCGACTGACTCAAAACTCCCCCTGGTTGAAAAGACAGAAAAAGAGAACTATAAACTGAAACTAAGGTCTAGCAAGTCAGACAATTCGATTGTTTAAGTCCTCTCCAAGGTGAATCGGTTGAATTAAGTCTTTGACATGTATCCTCTAGACCGAATGAGAGAGAAAAATAGACAGAAGCAGCTCAAGAAACATGCATACTGTAAATCACTTCATAGTCACTGTATAGTGACATTGTTGATTATGTTTTTCCTAAGTCTTTTTATTATTGCTGCAAGTATGCTGTTACATATGTACTATCCTATTTTCAAGCGTGCTTACAATGTTACTGCCGAACATTCTTTTAGTGAACTACCTCCACATGAGTTGTCCTATAGATTTGCGCTGCGCAACAACACATTCATTAATATGTTACACCATTCCCATCAGACCAGCAATGCTACAAATTGTTGGATATGTGGCCGACTCCCTCCCTATCAGAAATACAAACGAGTTCTGCCTCTCTTTCCATATCCGTTCACACACAATGGTTCCTGTGGAGCATGGTTTAGTTTGATTAACTCTTTAGATTCAAACACTGTAGTATACCAGAGCAACTGGGTATGGGGAAACCTGAACTTAGTTTTGCTTAAAGCCTGTTATCCTAACAAGGAGGGACTTCCCAAAAGAACCGGAACTGATCTAGAAAATGAAGTATATGGATTAGGTAATTTTACACTTAACCTCATGATTCTAAATGTTGAATCTGACGCTACACTAGTCTTGCCTGCTATGTCAGTATTACCAGTCAAAGGTGAATTCTGTGTAAGAAAGAATGGTTCAGTACACCTGGGTCATAGTAAATGTACCACTGTGATCGAATTCAGTGATAAAGGCAAGTCTACATTTGGAGCTTCCCGTCATTCCTACTTCATATGTGGGCATACCGCATATATACGTCTACCTCCAGACTGGGATGGTACCTGTTACATTGCATTCCTTTTGCCACCTGTTTTTCTAGCCCCTCCTGATTATCATAGAAATACCAATCTAGTACACCATAGGCCCCAGAGAGATATCCCGATTGTTGACTACACCGAAACAGCATGGGAACAATATACAGACTTCAATAAAGGTCTCTTTCCTTACATAGGTGTTGTCTCAAACAGTAAACTGATACGCAGATTAACTAGAACCCTTGAAGCAGTAGTGAATGAAACTACCTCTGCCCTAGGCAACTTAACAGAAGAGCAGTCTGCGATGCGGATTGTTGTTCTTCAAAATCGTCTTGTCCTTGACGTCATCCTAGCAGATAGGGGCGGAGCTTGTAGGGTCATCGGATCAAGTTGCTGTGTTTTCATCCCAGAAAACGCACCATCCGTATATAAAGCTATAACTCGTCTTCACAAGATTGCAAATCAGATACATCAGAATGCAGGCACCTGGACATGGTCCGGTTGGTTCTGGAGCATGTTGTCAGCCTGGGGATGGAAAGTCCTATCCTTCCTAGGTATTGGCCTTCTCATAGTATTTAGTTGTTGCCTATGTCTACAATGTGGACCAGCGATTTGCGGCCTGTGTGCCACATCGTGTATTCCACGTTCAAGTTTTTATTCAAGATCCCGGAAGAAGAAAGAAGAGCAAATGATGTTACATGAACAGATTGATGGATTCCTGAAGATCGATATTTCATAAGGGTCCGTAGGGGACAAGGAGGGAATGAGGAAATATGAATTTTTATGGTCAATTGTGTCCCCTATCTAGACCCCAACGGCTCCATGTACATGCTACAAGTACATGTATGTTCCCTCCACTTCAAGCTATGAAGACGCAAATACAATTGTGTCCAACGTTAATATGTACTCTTTCATATCTGCCATGAATGGGCCAGATATTCCGTTCCTACGTATGCCTTGCTACCGTCTTTATATGGTATACTTTTCACGTTTTCCAGCTCTGGCAAGGTAGGCCCTGAATTCTGCCATCGAGCCTTTTCTTGCTTCTGCCTCTGAATGCTCCAGCCTGGACCTGCATCTGTATCCGAGTTCACTGAGGCGTTGTTGAACTTTGGTGAAAGAACTCCGGCAGCGCTGCACCTCCATGGTGAAGTCAGGATATGCTGTGATTGTAGTATATTCATAGCACCAGGGGCCCTTAGTAAGTACGAAATTGTTGGAGCAGCAGATCTCAGTAATTGTGGAGACGGGCAATGATAGCCCACGGTGGGGTGCCAGAGAGGGGTAGTTGGCCTGGTGTCCGAGGTGCATGTTCTATGGAGAAAATTTTTGGTGTTTTATCATCCAGCACCATCTTCAACAATCAGTCCTCCAAAAAGAGTTTCAAGCAAGGACCCTCCGAACGTTCAGGGCAGCCCATCAGGCAAATATTGTTGCGTCTGAACCTCCCCTCTGCGTCTTCTACTCGGCGATGTAAGTTGGCAACCTCTCTATCCAAGTGTTTCAGCCTCTCTTGCAAGTTCTGTCCTGACGGCTTCACCAGGGCCAAGGCAGACTCCAACTCCTCCACTCTGTCCGCCAACTTGCGATGGTCTGCTCCTAGCAGATTAACGTCTTGGGTGACAGTGTCAATGCTGGCCTCTGGAGACATTTTAGTGCCCATGATAGCTTGGAGCACCCTGTGGAATTGAGAAGAATGAGTTTGAAGGGTAGCTTCCAGTTGACATAGGATGTCAAAAGTCTTATCCGGGGATGTTGGATTAGACGTCAGCTCCCCAGCACCAGTTGAAACTGTTTTAGTAGATATGAGCTTCTCCCTTATTGTGAGCTAATCCTGGGGATTGCAGGAGTAGTCAAGAACTGATTAGTGTTGCAGGTGTCCAATTGCAGCACCAGAGGATATTGGTGCTCAAGCCTGCCAGGTGGAGTGAGTTGAGGCACATTGCCAGGTAGGACAGACTGGACTCTGTTGAGGTAGATGGAGTGCCAGTCAGGCCAGGTAGACTATCCTGCATAGAGGGCCATGCACCCACAGAGGACAAATGTAAGGGTCCAAGAAACCAGCAGAGAGGTCACCCGGCAACTGGGTCAAACCAGGGGCATCTGGGCCTCACACAGCACCCAAAATATGACCAGGCCACAAACAGCAGGGCGTGAGAGTCTCTAGCAAGGAGGTGTGATCTCTGCAGGTTTAAGAAGTCACCAGCCTCAGGGACAATGTCTCTGATGGTTCAGCACCGTGCCCGCAGGCCCATCCAGGCACTGGGGCCCTCCCAGGCAGTGGGGGAGAGCCAATTTTGGGGCCAAAGGTACAGTGAGGATGACGTGCCAGTCAATCATAGTATTGGCCAAGTGCATATGTTCCATACTCACAGTGCAGTTTAGGCATCTGAGGGCTGGGCACAAGGAGCATGACAGCAGCACAACCACCTTTGTCATAGAGAGCAAGAGGTTCCCAGTCCAGTGAGGCGTAATTAAGTTAACGAATGAGGGTTCCCCAACAATGATGAGGTCTTCCACCTGAAATGGGCAGTGGTTGTGGTGTGAGTCCTGAGCACCACGTCTCACAGGCTGGTGGGGAGGCACCTCTGAGGCAGATGTCTGGAGCGAGACATCTCAGCACTAAATTCCAGTCTAAGCGGCAGAGTACCTCAGGGGCCCTAGCAAGGTCAAAGTGTCTCCTCCCCAGGGAGAAGCTGGGGGGAACCTAATGGAGTCACACTAGTCTGCTGCACTGGAGCAGGCCACTCGGCTCTTCACTGCAGCAGCGGTGGGTGTCTCACATGATCTGCAGCTCCCAGGCTCAGGCCATTCAAGAGATGGGCCCTGGGCAGAAGACCTAGGAGCTCAGTCATCCTTCTGCCAGCAAGGCTCCACAGCCATGGGTCACGCAGCAAGACATCAGCCCCATACTCCAGGCCATCCGCTCTCAGTAGAAGGAGACCCAGGTCTCAGTATCTCAGTGGGCTGTCCGTGGAAGCTGGGCTACTCACTGCGCTGTTCTTCTGCGGTGGCCGAAGGCCTCCAATGCAGGCCCTGCTACTGGGAGCGGTGCTGTGTAAGTGTGGCCCTCTTGTGCATGCAGGGCCGCACAGTCCTCGGCCTCCTGCTGGACCCACCATGGTGGATGATGCCTCTCGCCCACGGGCCACACTGAGTCAGGTGCCCTTTGCACCCGTATCTAGCAGTGGCCGCACTCGGTGCTGAGGGCAGGGATGATGTCTGGCAGTGTCATAGTGGTGAATGATGGGGATATTCACAGGATACTATTGAGGGAACAAGTTTGGGGATAACCCTCCTAAAAGGGCCATGTCCAACACAACCCTCCTCCAGCCTAAACCCAAGGTATACTAATCAATACCATTATGGGCTTCCCTGCTTAGGGTGATAGAAGATGGATCTGGGCATGCTACTATAGGGACATGCCCCAGTTCCACACCTCTATGTATCTAGTTGGATCCCTCTGTTGATACTCTCAGGGCCAACTAAGCTAACCCATGGGGAATCCTTCTCTCCTGAGGACCTCATCTGTGAAGCGCATAACTTTAACTTGATCACAGATACATCCCAGTAGGCTGACAATTCCACCATGGCCAACAACTTGGCCATTCCACCCCTTGGGTCTGATATCTCTCCCCAACCCAAGGGAAACTCTGTCTGCAAGTACAGCAACCAATAAAGGCCACTGAATGCTGTTAAAGACCCGAGCCAGGCCCCAATCATCTGTAGTTTCTCAGAGTGGGGGCAGAAGGGGGAAACCTATGCCACTCAATTTAGGATCACTCCCAAATTGCTTTTTATACACTTTGGTACATACCAAGAGGTCTGCCTCCTTTGCAATTTCCCTAGGATCAGAGAACTTACACTCCAACAGGTGTTGAAGTAGCCCTGGAAAGCAACAACAGACCATGTGCTTTCTGACAATCAGATGGTAGAGCCCTTCAAATGTGTTTACTGGGCTACCCTTCACCCAACCACCCAGTGCCTTGCAAATATCCTCCACGAATATATCCCAAGAGTGGCAAAAGAGCTTCCTGCTGCCCGTGCACCTCAACCTATACTCTTCAGGTATTAATCCATAATTGCTTATAAGGGCTTCCTTCATGGGGAGCGTACCTCTGTCTGTTACACTCCTCTATGGCCAGTAGGGTATCTCTCCCATCCTCAGCAATATAACTTCCTCAGGCCACTTTCCCAATCCTCCTTAGGGATTCTGCCAGAGCTCTTTCAAACGCTTGCATCCACTGACGTATCTCACTTCCCTCATTGCAACTAGCCAGCAAGTCTCTGGATATGTGGGTGGTATCTTTAACACTAGAATCAATATTGCTGCCACTACAGGACTCATGTGTGGTAAGTCCAGAACTCTCAAACTTGGTGCATGGGCCAGTTTATTTTCCTCAGGAGCAAGTTTCGCTTTGGGAAAAGCCCTCTCAGGCTCTGCCATCCTCTTCTCAGCTAAGGTTCTTTCAGCCCCTGCCCTTCTCTCTTCTACAGCCAGCTGGGCCAGCCTCAACCTCAGGTCCCTCTCAGCCTGTCTATCATTGAGTTTCTCAGGGGACAGGGTGTAGGAAGTGACACTGCTCCTGGCACCAGACCCAGTATCGGACTCCCTATCTATGAGGTCTGCTCTCTCTACTGGTGTCCCTGCCCAGTCATTTTTTCCCTCCTCCTCATACTCTTCAGTCTCACTGCCTTTCAGGGTGAGGATTGGGAATGCTTCTACTCAGAGTCCTCACTAATCTTGGGATGCTCCTCAGGGTTTTCCCTAAAACCACCACCCTCCTGAACCTCTGTTGCTGCTGCCTCCTTGCACCTCCCTTTCAAATTATTGCATGGCTCTCCAGAGTTCCCACTGGGTGGATTCCCCACTCACAGCTAACCCCCCTCTCCCTGCACACCCCATTCAACTCCTCCAAATTGTAAAACAGGTCATCAGGATCAAAGGTGGATTCCATTTTTGCAACGTACAAACCACAAGTTCAATAACATGAGTCGCAGGTGTGAGGTATGAACCAGGAGCAAACAATAATATTTACCAATGTGAAAGAACAGGAGAAAAATCCATGTAAAGGCCTAAAGTGCAGATATGTAGGGCAACAATTGGTTACTGCGGTATCATGCAAAGGCAAGTCCTATCCTCACCGCTGAACACCAATGTTATAAATGGGGTTTCTGGTTGACTAGGATATGCACCTGAGCCAGGCAGAGCCCACTACTCCAGTCAGTGTATGCCAGGTACACACCAAAGATAACCCATGTTCACCATCTTGCAGCTTGGTGCAGAGCAGACAGGCTTAATAGCAGAGGCAATGTGTAAAGCGTTTGTGCAATACACACACAGAAACACAATGAATATACCATAAAAGAGACTCCACAAAACGATTATATAAAAAGATATAGTATACTATACATAACACAAGACCAAAAGAACATGAAATATAAATACTGTGCATACTAGGCAAATCCTGAGATAGTACTCATTATCCTGACAACACAGGAATCAAAACAGCATACATTATACCATCAGTGCAGGGAATGCCAGTTTCGGTTAGGGAAGAAGAAATCACACAAATCGCCATCTGTACACCATAAAATATTCACTTTTAAGTATATCAGAGCTGTGGTTTTAAAATACATATGAGCGTTTTGAAAGGAATAACACAGTTTCAGAAGTCGGTGTGCTTCTCTTACGGTAATAAGGGTCCCGCTGGGGAATTTAAAAGCAATGCTGCCACTGTGGAGAACAATACCGCACAAGTGCTGGGGCTGCTTGGGTCCGATCGCAGTCAAGTCACCAAAGTACTGTTATACCCAACCACGGGACCGGGGAAAGCTGCTGCAAGGGCAGGGCCCACCTGCGTTTGGTGAACTGGCAAAGTACATTGGGGCAGATTTACAAGCCCCTTGTGCCACCGGTGCGTCACTTTTTGTGTCATACCGGTGGTGCATTTAACTGCTCCATATTTACAAGGACAGGAAAAGTCACCCTGCATGACTTTCCTGTCCTTGTAAATATGGCCCCTTTGCACGCAGCACTTTGCGTGAAAGGGGTGTTCCATGGGTGTTGCTGTGGGTGTTCCCACGCAACACCCATGGAACCAGACACATTTCCAGATTAACGAGGAATCGTAAATCTGGAAATGCGTGTGAATGCTACCCCTCCCCAGGGGAGGCGTAGGGAGGCGCAACGAGGAGAAATGTTTTCATTTCTCCTCGTTTCCTTTACCTATTTCTTTGCGTGCTGCATTTTGCAGCACACATAGAAAGAGGAAATCACCTCTAATGATTGTTTTTGTTCAGGAAGGGTTCCCTTCCTGCACAGAAATAACCGTTGAAACAATGACGTTTTTTAACTTCTATGTGTGCTAATGCAGCACTCATGGAAGTTACAAAAAACTGCATTTTCCTGATTGTTTTTGTTTAGGAAGAATTCCCTTCCTGCACAAAAACAGTCAGGAAAATGCAGTTTTTCAACTTCCATGTGTGCTACATTAGCACATATGGAAGTTGAAAAACGGCATTTTCCTGATTGTTTTTGTGCAGGAAGGGAATTCTACCTGCACAAAAACAATCTCCCCACAACGCAGGCATCCTTTCACCATGGTGCTAGGGTGCCTGCGACGACGCATGGCAGCAGTTTGTGCGCCAGCGCAGGGGAAAGTACAGAGATGCGACATATTGTTGTAAATATGTTGCATCCTTGTGCTTTGAACGTGACTCAGTGCGGTGCAGCCAAATGGCTTGCGGAATGCACTGAGTCATTTTCTTGTAAATCTGCACCCTTGAGTATTCAGGCGCTGGCTTCACTCGTGGACTCAGGAACATAGAGGGGAGCTCGAGTTGCAGATGCAGGGTCTGTGTCGTCCATTTTGGTGTCGTCGGGGGGGGGGCAGCGGGAGAGCCGGCACCTGCATCAGGCACAGCATCATGCATGGACACTCTGGGCTGGTGATAGCCGTTCAGCACTGGTTTTACTGACATCACACTAGCAGCCCCAGAAATGACACCTCCAGTTTAGTTATGGCGCCCTTTTCCTGCTCTCCTGCACCTCAGGCTGGGGTCGGACACACAAACGAGATAGGTGGGTATGGCCCTCCTGTGGTGCCAGCAAGGACACTGTGGAGCATCCACTGTTCTACTGCCCTGCCTATGCAAAAGGGAGGTAAAAATGGTTACTCCCACTATGCCGAAATGTAGGGGTTAAAAAACCTTTTGAGGCTTTTCGCATTTTAAGATGCAACACGCCACAAAGCATTGTTTTTGTTGTTACCTTCTGACGATGGAGAGGACGAGGTGCATGATGTCCAAGCTTAATGAGGGA
The DNA here is from genome assembly GCF_964204655.1 of Triturus cristatus. NCBI lineage: Eukaryota > Metazoa > Chordata > Amphibia > Caudata > Salamandridae > Triturus > Triturus cristatus. Next base: position 873,753,029 of record NC_140590.1, read on the forward strand.
CCTGATATCACAACATCACAGGGTGCGCCCAGTGTCTCTGCTCCCCTCTTGCGCAAGAGCTTTGAGAAGTAGTTCATGACTGTATATGTACATTATTAAAGCATAGGGTGCTGTTAGAAACTTTGTTTACCCCTATGCGCCAGCACCATGAGAATGTATAGACCAAGACCGTTTTTGTTTAACTTTGTGATTTTTTTTACTGAGTTTATGGAATATTCTGGTAGCATCGATTTTATCAACTATTTTATGATGCATGTTTAATCTAAGCAGGTTTTATCTCCTTTTTGGTGTTTGCTTGTTTGATTTTAATGTTTTATATCATGTCGTATTGCTCTTTCATGGCTTACAGCCAAGATAATGATTTGAAAAGAAAGAGAGAATTACACTTTTGAAACTATGTGAAGAATATTTTTCATAATTTTTGTATCTTTTTCCCCATACCTAAATATAGCACAGTGAGTGTATTCATATATAGGCCTGTTGTTCATGAAAAGTGCAGCCTTTTGGGTAATTATTATTTGGGCGGGGGTGTACTAGTAGTAAACCATCTTTTTTAATATTAAACAGCCATCCCTGTGTGCTCAGAAAGCACTCTTTAGGGGTGGCTGATCTAATACCTACAAAACCGGTCCTTCTACGTGGCAAATGCAGTTTCTCTGCCTTGTGCCACTTGAGTGCTTTAATACTGCATACCAGCCAAAGCAAAATATTGATCCCTCCCATACATTGTTGTCATATATGTGGGTGGTGTACATAGACATACCAGCCTACCTATGACATTTACCTTTCATGCCTATGGTTCAATTTCTACACCGACTTACAATGGCCTTATTGAAGCGTTAAATAGATTAACCTGGTGAAGTCAATTTTAAAGTACAGTTTTAGGACAGAACGCACTGTTGTCCTGAATAGCGATGCTACCCTGCATAGAGTCAGAATACCGGAAACAAATTGGTCCTCAAAAGTCAAAAATATCCAGAGTGACTATGGAGAAAAGTTTTGCATTACATTGGTGTGAGCTTGTATTTCAAGCGAATAACTGACCTGTTCTAAAGACATAACCCATCGGATGACGTATGCTGGGTGCATACTCGGTGAACCCCTAAGGCAACCCATTCTGAGAGAAGATCAACAAACACATGGAAGCCATGAAACACATTCCGCTGCTTTCTAACTCACTAAGGGGCTCAGGGTTTTGAGGTTGGAGCGAGAACACCGGCAGAGGCAGCTTTGTTTATTTGGTTCTGAACCACACAAGCCTGACTCGGACATAAGGTGTACTTAAAGGTTTTGCAGAGTCAATTGGTAAAATGACTTACCAATGATAGTATAATTGCAAGCCTGTTCGATCCAGTTTATTGCAGCTCAGTGCAGCTCTTAGACAGAAAGTCAATTGATGTCAAGAAGCCTGCCGTCCAGCCACCGCCTCCCGACCAGCTCACTGCGTCTCCACACAAAAACTGAATTACCTGAGAACAAAAATCTTTATTGGATTATGCTTTTGTTCCGTAATCAGTAATTGGATATGGTGTCTTCCTGAAAGAGCCAATTATCACATTTTAGAGTTACCCCATTGGGCAGTCTATGCAAACAGCCAACAGACTAAAAGGAAGTTCAGAAGACAGCACTGAGACTCTTCCGCGTGTATACTTGCTAATAGAATTGGAATGTAGTTTAGCTCTGAAACGTTTAGTCTCATATTATGTGGCTTTTGTTGGTAAAGAGGGGCCTAAGGTTCCTGTGGCAGAGAAAGAGGTTGCAATGCACTGTATGCACCATCTAAGTTACTGTAGGTTCATTGATGGGATATCTCAACCTTCCTGAAGTACTATCTACTAGATATAGTACCCCTGCCGTACATTATAGGGATAATTCAAGTCATGGAGGAGGTGACCATACAGAGGAACATAGCCAAACGGAACTTACGATGAACATATGTACTTGAAATGTTTCTGGGCACAAACCTCATAAATGGCAGAGCAGAGAATTTCAGGGCAGGCATATGTTTGAAATATATAGATCCAAAGATGCTCACTAGAGACGTGGAGTAGCATCATTTTGGCTCCATCCTTTTACATTTGGCTAGGCCATATAAATATTGACCTTTGGCCTCATATACTTGTGTGATGCAATAATACCAATGAGATATAGTGCGCTAAATTGAATTTGAATTTGAATTTAAAAACATTTATTGAGCGCTCTTTTACCAAGCGGTTTCATGGCGCTATATGTGATGCAGTGGACGGCAGCAGCTGGAAGGGCTAGGCAGTGTAAGCTCGCACAAATAGGAAGGTTTTGAGATCCTTCCGAAACTGTAAATAGGAAGGCGATGTGCGAAGGGCAGCAGGAAGGGAATTCCAGAAGACTGGAGCAAGAACAGCGAACTTCGCTCCACCAGACTTCTGTTTCTTAAAACAGGGGTAGCTAAAAGAGCCATGTGAGTGGAGCGAAGTTCTCTGCCCGGAAGGTAGGGCTTAATAGCTGAGCATATGAACTCGGGGGCAGTACCCGACCTAGCCTGAAAAGTGAGGCAGCCAAGTTTGAAAAGGGCGCGCTCTCTCACCGGAAGCCAGTGTAGTGCTTTGAGCAGTGGGGTGGCCCGGTGGTATTTAGGTAGGCCATGGATCAGGCGAGCAGCCTGGTTCTGTACCAACTGCAAGCGGTGGATCGCATAGGCAGGAGCCCCATTATAGATTATGTTGCCATAATCGATACGCGATAATACCATGGCCAGCACAATAATTTTTAAAGCAGAGGGAGAAAAGAAGCGGGAGACTTTCCTAATTATTCTGAGGGAAAAAAAACAAGAAGAGACCACTGAACCAACTTGTGAATGAACAGAAAGTTGTGAGTTCAGGAAAATCCCAAGAGTTTTAACTTTAGGTACGGGGAGTGGGGGGGCACCAAGTGACAGGGGCCAACAGGAGGGAGACCACGGACTGCAACCACCTCCGGTCAAGACCAGCTCGGTCTTGTCCGGGTTGAGTTTGAGGTGGTTGCAGTTCATCCAATTCTGAATGAACGTCATGACTGTCTGGACATTTTGGGCGGATGAAGGTGAGTGGGAAAGGTTGAAGATTAGCTGGAGGTCATCGGCGTAATTAAACACCGTGACCTCCAGCTGTTGTAACATAAAAATAAGGGGGTAAATGTATAAATTAAATAGAAGAGGGGAAAGTGATGAGCCCTGAGGGACCCCGCACTCCACCTTACGGGAGGCCGCAGTGAAGCCAGCCAGATGGACAGCTTGAGCTCTCCCGGCCAGGAAGGACTCAAGCCATGAGAAGGCCAAGCCCTCTATGCCCGCCGCCCTGACACGGTTAAGGAGGATAGAGTGGTCCACCGTGTCGAAGGCGGCGGATAGGTCCAGAACGATCAGGGCTTGCGGAAGGTTGATGTCAATACCTTCACGCAGCTCGTCCATTACTGAGATCACTACCTTCTCCGTGGAGTGCAGGGGGCGAAAGCCGGCTTGACAAGGGGAGAGGCAATGGTTAGCCTCTACGTGGGTACTCAGGGTAGTCGTGACGTGAGTTTCAAGAACTTTTGCTGGGTAGGGCAGAAGGGAAATAGGGAGGTAGTTTATTTATTTATTTATTTATGGGTTTCTATAGCGCTGGAATCGACTCCAACCGGAGTATCTCTGCGCTGTGATACCAAATAGAGTCTAAATAAATATGCAGATGAGGGGCAGGGTCTAGATTTTATCAGTAAACAGCAGAGTTTTCAGTTGCTTCCTGAATTTTAAATGGTCTGTGCAGAGCCTGAGGGCCAGAGGCAGTTTGTTCCACAGTGTGGGCCCTGCAACAGATAACGCTTTCCCTCCATGTCTGGTTTTTTTTGCACGAGGTACTGCCAACAGAAAATTCTCACTAGATCTCAACGATCTGGAGGGAGTGTAGGGGATACATTTCTGCTCCAGGTATGTAGGGCCATTTCCGTTTAACCCCTTCCATGCGGGGCGGATTCCCCCGCTGTGCTGAGCGCTGCTTGCGCGGGCGTGGTCATGACGGAACGGTTCCGTCATGAGCACAGCTCAACCGACGCTCATGACGGAACCGATCCGTCATGAGCGCCGAAGGGGTTAAGCATTTATGGATAATGCAACATATCTTAAACTTGGCTCTTTGTCGAATGCTCAACCAGTGTAGTTTCTGTAATAGAGGTTTTGATGCTGTTCTGGGGGGAGCATTTAGGACAAGGCGAGCTGCCGTATTCTGGACCACCTGGAGCCTATCCAGAACTCCTTCATTAGCAGAAAGGAGCAGTCCGTTACAGTAGTCAATACGACTCAATATAAGGGCTTGCACCAAAGTTTTTCTGAAGGAATCCGGTAGCAGTGGAAATATTCTGCGCATCATGCTGATGGTGAGGAAGCATGAGCCAGCTACCATGTTACTGTGCTGTTTGAGGGAAAGGTCGTGATCAAGGCGTATCCCCAGATTTTTGACAATCTGTTTGGGCTCCGGAACAGTGCCAAGATCAGATGGCCACCAGTCAGGAGTCCACAGTAATTTGGCATCTCCAAACAGCATTACTTCCGTCTTGTTGACATTGCACTGTAGGAAGTTGGTGGACATCCACTGTGCGACGGCTTTCATGCCAGCGGAGAAGGAGTTTCTTATTTCTGTGGTGAGATTTTGAAAGGGAAAGAGGAGCTGCGTGTCATCCGCATATGACACGGGGATGAAACCAAATTTGCGCATCACTCTTGCCAGGGGTGCCACGTAGATGTTAAAGAGTGTTGGGCTCAAACAGGAGCCCTGTGGCACCCCTTTCGTAATCTCTACCTCAGTTGATCTGTATTCACCCATGGTGACAGTCTGGGTCCGATCCGTAAGAAAACTCCTTAGCCAAGCAAGGGCCTTGTTCTTGACCCCTACGTTCGACAACCGGTCAATGAGGATGTTATGTGACACGGTGTCGAACGCGGCTGAAAGGTCTAATAACACCAAAATTACCGAGTAGCCTTTGTCCTGAAACATATGCAGATCGTCAGTGACAGACAGGAGGGTGGACTCTGTACTGTGTTTCGGCCTAAACCCAGATTGAGAGTAGTCTAGGCCGCCAGCTTTCTCAATGTAGCTGGATAACTGACGATTTACATACTTCTCAGTGAGCTTTCCCAAAAATGGCAGCAACGAAATAGGTCTGAGATTTGACAAATCAGTCCATGGAGTTGTGGTGTTCTTCCTGATTGGCCTGACTAAGGCCTGTTTCCACTGCTTGGGGACAGAACCTGTACAGAGGGATAAGTTAACAAGTTTTTCGATGGTGGGAGATAGGATTCCGAGCAAGGTGGACATGAGTCTTGCCGGGATGATATCATCAGGACTTCCACTTTTAATCTGCGTCATGAGCAAGGACACCTCTTTAGGAGTGATAGGGGGGAAGAGGTCTAAAGTATGAGGGCCACTATCAAGTTCTGAATCCTGAAAGATAGGGACTGTATTTGTAGTCAAATTGTTGTTAGAGTTGACTATTTTAGCATAGATGAGATCGATTTTGTTGCAGAAAAATTGCGATATATTGTCGCAAAGTGGTTGTGACGAAGTGTCTGCACTCTCACATGCTGTAGGATTGGTGAAAGAGTGAAGGACCTGGTATAATACTCTGGGGGAGTTGTCTGCAGCCGTGATAAGAGTGGTAATATGGGTTTTTCGCGCCGTTCTGATAGCTTTATGATATACACTTAGAGCGTCCCAATAATGTTTCCTATCTGTTACCAGATGGGTAGATCTCCAAATCTTTTCTAATTTCCTGGCTGTTTTCTTGAGATTTCTGAGCTCTTCAGAGAACCAGATCTCTTGTTTTTTGGCTGGTCGGGGTCTAAATTGTTTTAATGGAGCTATCTTATCTATGGCTGTTTTAATGTCTTTGCTAAACATATCAATAGCTTTATTGATATCATCAGGAATCACATGGTGGGGTTGGACAAATTTCTCAGCAAAGGAGGCCTCATTAACTTTATGCCATTGCCGCCGTATTTCAGGGATATTGGTGGTTTTGAGGGTAGTGGTTGCAGGATAGGGAGTATAAAACTCAAGGATAAAATGGTCAGTCCAGCTGACCTGTGTAGGGGGAAGGCATGTAACACTAGGGAAATTGGTTATAATCAGGTCTAGAGTGTGTCCGGCCACGTGAGTTGGGCCCACATTGTGTGGTTGGAGACCTAGCAATGAGAGAGCGTTAAGAAAAGCCTGTGCTTCTTTACAATTTATAAGTTCACTGTGAAGGTTGAAGTCACCTATTAGCAAGAATTCTTTGTCTTTTTGAACACATGGCGCAAGATTTTCCAGTAATATGTTGACAAAGTTGGAGCTAGGTCCAGGGGGACGATAAACCAGGGCTCCTAATCTGGTTTGTTTGGTGGAATGAGTTGTTTTAAAAATCAGCAATTCAATGTCCGGAGTGCAGAGTTCTGCCAAAACAGAGCAATTGATGTGATTTTTATGAGCAATAGCAATCCCTCCACCTATTTTCTTAGGTCTGTCTAACCTAATCATTTTGTATCCTGAAGGAATGGCCAATGTAATGGAGGGAGTGGAAAGGGGTTTAAGCCACGTTTCAGTCATGAAGCAGTAGTCAGGCTCATTTGTAGAGATTAGGTCCCATACTTCAGAGGTATGCTTAGGTAAAGAGCGTAAATTGCAAAGAATGTTTTTATGACCAGCAATTTTAGGTGTTTTGTAAGATGGTGTATGGCTGTTCACACATCTATCAGGGCTTTCTCCCTTCAGAGTAGTGAACTGGGATTTACAATGTAAGCATGTAAAAGGCCCTTCTACAATAAGTTTAAGGTCTTCATGACAATCAACAATCTGTAGATCCTTAAGTACCTGGGCTGAGTAGGTAATCCTGGCAGGAAGCGGGACAAGCGGGGAGATAGGTGAGACCGCCATGGCCCCTGGCACCGTCCTGGCGCGGACGGGCGCAGACGGGCAGGTCTTTGGCTTGTCTTCGGCGCGTCTAGAGGCGCCTCCCTGCGCGCAATCGCTGCGCGCTTGATCCCGACGAGTGGCTAAATAGCCCCAGTAACAGCAAGGCTAGAGCGCTACCCGCTCAGTGCTGCAGCGGGAAAGCGGAAGTGTGTCACTCAGGCTCGTACCTGTCCCGCCCTCCGCTCAACGGTATTGGATACCGAGTCGGACCAGGGCGGGCAGGCTGTAACACAGAGCGCTGAGTGTACACGTAAGTTTTTAACCCCTGTCAATGCCTAAGATAAGCGTCTAAGCCCTGAATGAGAATATTGTGGCACAGTTTAAAATATACAATTCTGTCAACTTTAAAATCAAGCTTTCTAAAATATCGCTATAGGGCTTTGCGTTTCAGCAATACAGCATCAGCAGAGAATTCACACTGTACCTGGCATCAAGCGGGGTCGGCCGACACTGCCACTGTCAGCCTTACCGCACTTTGCCTCGCCTCCTCGCCGCCTAAATAGCCCCAGTAACAGCAAGGCTAGAGCGCTACCCGCTCAGTGCTGCAGCGGGAAAGCGGAAGTGTGTCACTCAGGCTCGTACCTGTCCCGCCCTCCGCTCAACGGTATTGGATACCGAGTCGGACCAGGGCGGGCAGGCTGTAACACAGAGCGCTGAGTGTACACGTAAGTTTTTAACCCCTGTCAATGCCTAAGATAAGCGTCTAAGCCCTGAATGAGAATATTGTGGCACAGTTTAAAATATACAATTCTGTCAACTTTAAAATCAAGCTTTCTAAAATATCGCTATAGGGCTTTGCGTTTCAGCAATACAGCATCAGCAGAGAATTCACACTGTACCTGGCATCAAGCGGGGTCGGCCGACACTGCCACTGTCAGCCTTACCGCACTTTGCCTCGCCTCCTCGCCGCCTAAATAGCCCCAGTAACAGCAAGGCTAGAGCGCTACCCGCTCAGTGCTGCAGCGGGAAAGCGGAAGTGTGTCACTCAGGCTCGTACCTGTCCCGCCCTCCGCTCAACGGTATTGGATACCGAGTCGGACCAGGGCGGGCAGGCTGTAACACAGAGCGCTGAGTGTACACGTAAGTTTTTAACCCCTGTCAATGCCTAAGATAAGCGTCTAAGCCCTGAATGAGAATATTGTGGCACAGTTTAAAATATACAATTCTGTCAACTTTAAAATCAAGCTTTCTAAAATATCGCTATAGGGCTTTGCGTTTCAGCAATACAGCATCAGCAGAGAATTCACACTGTACCTGGCATCAAGCGGGGTCGGCCTACACTGCCACTGTCAGCCTTACCGCACTTTGCCTCGCCTCCTCGCCGCCTAAATAGCCCCAGTAACAGCAAGGCTAGAGCGCTACCCGCTCAGTGCTGCAGCGGGAAAGCGGAAGTGTGTCACTCAGGCTCGTACCTGTCCCGCCCTCCGCTCAACGGTATTGGATACCGAGTCGGACCAGGGCGGGCAGGCTGTAACACAGAGCGCTGAGTGTACACGTAAGTTTTTAACCCCTGTCAATGCCTAAGATAAGCGTCTAAGCCCTGAATGAGAATATTGTGGCACAGTTTAAAATATACAATTCTGTCAACTTTAAAATCAAGCTTTCTAAAATATCGCTATAGGGCTTTGCGTTTCAGCAATACAGCATCAGCAGAGAATTCACACTGTACCTGGCATCAAGCGGGGTCGGCCGACACTGCCACTGTCAGCCTTACCGCTGGAGGGGGAGGATGAGTCGGCGTCAGGTTTTTTTATAATAGGAATGACAACCGCTGATTTGTGTGAGCTGGGGACAATGCCTTTTCTAAGCGAGTCGTTAAGAAGAGTCAGTGGTGGGGTGGGGCAAGCTAGATAGATTTCCCTGAGGATATGGGCTGGGGCAAAATCCAGGGGGGAACCCGATTTAACCCGATGAAGCAGCGGGGGAAGTGTGTCATTGGTTAGCAACGGAATGGTATTCAATTTAAGGGCCGTAAGGGGTGGAGAGGGATTGACAAATGTAGGGGAGGGCGGGGAGATGTTGAGTTTAATATTGGCAACTTTGTCAATGAAAAACTCGTTGAGCGAGTTACAGAGGGACTGGGAAGGGGGAATAGTGGCCGTAGCTCTGCTGGATGATGCCAGTTCGTGGACCGTAGAGAAGATTTCCTTCGAGTGGGACTCTGCTGCCATTATCCTGCTCGTATAGAACTCTGTTTTGGCCTCAAGAATGCCCTTTTTATAGGTTTGTAGAACAGACAGATAAATTGTCTTTAGCGCGGGGCTGTAGGTTCTTCTCCAAGCTCGCTCGGCTCTCCTTGCAGCTAATTTCTTTCCTTTTAGATCTAGAGTAAACCACCGATTGGCTGCATGGGCCCGCTTGACTGTGAGCCGCCTCAGGGGGGCGAATTCATCACCCGCCAGGTCAGCCAGTTGTTAATAGCGGCCAGCTGGGAAGTAGCTGCAAGGCCTGAAAGGTCAGGACTAGTTTTGGCCAAGGTCGAGCAGAGAGAAGGCATGTCAGTTTGCCCCATTTCCTGACCCAGGTGTTCTTGGGAAGCTGGGGCTTGGCCATCGGGGCCAAAGCAAGGGAAAAGGTAATAATGGAATGATCTGACCAAGAGCACGGGAATATTGTAGGGGATGTGGACGGAACATTCAATGCCCAGATTTTATCCAGCGTGTGGCCGTGTATGTGAGTGGAACTGTGAATAAGCGATGAGAAATTCAAACTGATCATGAGGTCGGTGAACTCTTTAGATTGAGGACTCTCAGCAGGGTCATTAGGCCAAAAATTAAGATCCCCTAAGACTAGTACTGATGAGTTGTTAATCACCAGAGTAGCCAGGATTGCCTGAATGCTTGAGAGAAAAAAGGGAGTTGGTTGGGGGGGGCGATAAATTAGAACAAAAGTGAGGGGTACCTGATGAAAAGTCGAACGGGCTACAAGGTAGTCTACGTCAGGAATAGAAGGGGAGGGGAGAATCTGAAAGCTGAAATCAGTCCGAGCTATTAAGGACACTCCACCGCCCCGCTTGCCCTCTGAGCGGTCCGCTCGAATGGCGGAATGTGAAGGGGGCAATGCGGCAAACACATTGGGCAGGGAGTCAGCTTTGAACCAGGTCTCTGTTAAGAATAAGAGATCTGGTTCATGGGTATCGATGTAATCGAATAGCTCGTACTGATGGTTGACCGCTGACCTAGTGTTTAGGAGTGTGGCCGAAGTGTTAAATACCGGAGCAAGAGGGACAAATGGTGGTGGGGGAGTGAAGAGAGGCATAGTAGGTAGCGAAGCTAGATGTGATACGATCCTGGGGGGAAGGTAAGGAGGGAAGGTGAGCAAACCAAGCTGCATCAAGTGAGTAGTTACTGAAGGGTCGATGGCACCTGGGGCCCAGTACGAGCAAAGTTGAGATGGCGAATACGTAGTTGGACGGGCAGCATCTCGTGCCCCCAGCCCCGGCCAGCCGCGGACGGGCGCAAACGGGCTTAACTCAGGCGCCACTCCGGCGCGCCTTCGTCGCGCCCGCTGCGCTCGTCCGCTGCGCTGACACATACTGCCCGTTTAGATATGGGCGGAGCGGTGGGGGAGTAGCAGGGCAGGGATAGAAAGTCAGCCCACCGAGGATGGCGCCCGCTGCCGCTGGGAGCCCGCAAGCACAACCAGCCCAAGCCAGCAGCCCGCCTCTGGAAACAGGAATCAAGTCAGAACCTGCACAAACTTTAAAAAGGTTAGTGGCAGTTTAAAATACAGTTTAAAATACAGTTTAAAATACAGTGCGCTACGTAGTAGCGGCTCCGCTCATATTCAGCGGGGCGGGATGCAGGGAAGTGGTGGCAAAGCTCTCCTAGCGTTCACCGGTCACCCCACTGCCACCGGGCCACTGGCAAACGCAACCTCCTTCACAACCCCCCAGGGCCGAGGGCCGGGGCCGGAGTCTCTCACGGCACCAACACACCAGCAAAGCAGGCAAGGCAAGGCAAGACGAGGCAAGGCGGCTCCAAGGCCGCCCCAATTCTCAGACCATGATCCTCAGGTAATAGGGTTATGAAGCTCCTGCGAGAGCACTCGTCCATTCAAGTCAAGTTCCGTGCTCTTTCCTTCAAATGCTATAGGTCTGTCTATATGAGGTATATGAGGTCTATGAACTCTGCAGGGCTTCGCTTCTGCTCTGTCTGTAGTCAGTTTCGATCTACAAGTTTTCTACCTCCCCCACAAGGCGTAGTGCAGCTCTTCTCTTCCCTCCCGCTCCTCCTTACTGTTCTCTTTGGCCACCTCTTTCACTGCAGCTGCTGCTCCGAGTCTCTTGCGGCTCCGAGTTTCTTACGGTTCCCGCAGCCCGCAGGCCCACGGCCGCAGCCCACAGCCCACCGGCTCCGCGGCTCACTCGGCTCACAGTTCACAGTTCACCGGTTGCTGCTGCTCGCTGCCGTGCACTGCGGCCCGCCTCTCAGCTCCGGAAGCGAAAGAGAACCAGTAGAGGGGGCTCTTGCCCGATTGCGATAGCAGACATGTATCCCTCTTCTCGACTGGAGAGTTTTCAGTGTCGAAACCCTGTAAGCAGTTTTCTTTGCTGAGTTGTTTTTTTTTACTGCAGGAGGGCAGAAAGGGTCTCAAGGGCAATCCCTTTCCGCAAATCTCGACGGCCCCGGCCCCCGGTAGTAACAGCGGATCTCGATGGCTGGTAGGACTAGCGCGGTGGCGTTTTCCGCGGCACTCCGCGTTCAAACTTCACTGCCTGTGCTCTGCTCTACACTGCACTGCACTTCTGCTGCTGCACTTCTGCTGCCTACCAGCAGGCTTCCTCCCACGCAGCCAGATTTGGTTGGCATCCTCCCAAAAAACAGATTGTAGCTTGTAGTAATGCGGAAATTCTGTAAAGACAACCTATGTCCACTTTAGCTGCAATTCTCGGCAACAACCACCAGGTGGAGCACAATGATCTTGTTGCTCTCACCAGCGCGTCTACCGGACTTCCCTCCGCCGCCCTTGCAGCTTCTCTGCACGGAAAAGTTCCAAGTCACAGCCGGCGTTATGATGTCAGATCGCCTGTTCAATCCTAGCCAGGTCATCCGCGTAAACTCTGGGTGCCAATGGGGCAGACCCAAACGAAACCTGGATGGAATCCACGAGTCAGCGAGCCACAGGTGAGTATACTCCGTAATGCTCGACAGAGCGTGGGGTGTGGAGCGTGAAGCGGAACGGGGGAGAGGAGCTGTTGCGGTGATCACGCTGCCGCCATGATCTGCTCAAGGTATAGCAGGTGCATTTATTTTGTGTTTGAGACGCATATGTGTGTGCATACTAACTTTTTTTGTTTCAGAAACATCTGCATTGCTGATAATAATCTTTTATAGGTTTAGATCGCAAGGTGGTGTGTTAAAATGCATTTAAGGCAGTGCACTTGGCAGGAATTAGTGAGAAGGAATCATATATGTGTTTAATGCTTTCTTTATAAATTGTGACCAGTTGTCATTTTTGTTTAACAAAAAGCGTCATTAGTTATTTTTGTTTAACAAAAAGCGTCATTAGTTTACTGTGCCAAATGTATTAGTACGGAATAAAATAGCTTGATTCCTTTATTTGAGATTTTATGTATTGGATTAAATGTAGGTTGTAGAATTAATGTACGTTTAAAGAAAATTGTTAAGTTAGCATGATTGTGGACCTTAAGCTTTCAATATCAAGATTTAACATAAACGTGAAAATTATTTTCTACATGCTTGGTGCAGAACAAAGGCATTCATTAGTTAGTAAAAAACACACTGTATTTCAGAGATAGTGAGGGGAGGAAGAACTGGAAAGGTCAAACAATTGTAATGAAGAACAAAATGAGTGTTACCAGTTGGTACCATCAGATGAAGGGAGGAATCCAAGGACACTTTAGAAGGGGAGACTGAACTATGGGAGTAGTGTTCAAGGTGGCAGGTTCTTTCATGGGAACTGGAAAAGTACTTGTTTGCAAACTGGGTTATTAGTATCTGCACATGTGCATCTACCACTGGCAATAAGGCCACTAACACAGTTTAGGGCTCTGAATAGGTCTCAATAAATAATTATCATTCTCAATCCTTGGTAGCTTGGCTGCGAGCATTCAATCGTAACTTAAGGGACAGGTATGTAAAGCATTTTAAAACACCAATTCAGTAAATAATTAAGACACAGCATACAATAAAAATCCCACACCAATTTCTAAAAATAGGAAATATCTTTATCTTTAAAATGACACCAAAAACTAAAAAAATCCAATGTAGGGAACCTGAAATATGCATTTTTTAAAGATTTAGCACTATATGAAATGTAGAAACCTACAGCACCTATTAGGACATCTGGTTGCGCTAGAGCAGGACAAAATCAAATTTTTCATGTCTGCCACGATGGAGCTCTAAGCGGCTATCCCTCGTGGTAGGCCTCGGTCAAAGTATTACCTTCGGACCTCTGGAGCTTTTCAGCGGGACGAACCAGCAGGGCATGCCGGCTAGCGGATAAAGGTCACTGGCTTGGCTCTTGCGGTTGAACAGGCCCCCCTCTGGAGCTTTTTTTCAAAGTTGCTCCAAAGTTCATCAAATTTCTTCCTGAAGTTCTGAAGTTCTTCCTGAAGTTCCTTTGGGGTCCTAATGTGTTCGAAACACAATCCAAGGGTCTGGAATCTCCAAGATGGTCCTTGAAATTTTGGTACATAAGTTCCCACAGTTCACTTAGACAAAACCCTTACAAATCCGCTTGATACACTCCATGTTGGCGATTCCTGGTGTTGATGGTCCAGGTGAGCTGTAGCTTCGAGGGAGTCCACTCTTTATTCCTCTTTAAGCAAGTTAGGTCCACAAGGCTGTAGTTCTAGATTGTGCAGCAGGCACAGTCAGTGAGAGTGCAGGGCCTGGTTGGTGCAAATCAAACTTCCAGCATGGACCCATCTTCTCTTAGTTTCAAGCAGTAGTTCTGAGAGGCTCTGCTCCTCTCAGATACCTATTCAGTGTTCTCGGGGGTACAGCAGGAGAGCACTCCTGTCCAATGAGATGCAGGGCAACACCCCCTCCAAATTGTGGCATAATGGTCTCCCAGAAAGCACTTTTCCTCCAAAATTCAATATGGCTGAAGTCTCAACAGAGGAGCAACAACTAGTTAAATCAACCTCCACTTTGGCTCATTTCCATAGCTCTACTCCCCCTGACATCTGCACATTCCTTATTAACGCTGGATTCAGAGGGGATGGGGGTAGATGAATCTGGCCTTCTCTGCCTGTCCAAATCTTCCTTTGAAGCTCATGCTTTACGACTCCTCCTCCCTGCTCTGGCATTCCTGTCTAGCAGAACCCTTTTCTACAAGTTAGCCTCTCTCCCTGGGTGCCACTTATCACTTCATCACAGCAGCCTGGCTAATCCTGTTAACTCCGACCTATCAGGGAAGTGGTAAGGAAGGCTGCATTTTGGCTTACAGACAAGAAGGTCTTATAGCTGCTTTTCTGTATATTTTATGATAAATTCAACAGTAGCATTTATCAATACCACAACCCTAAGTCCTAGAATGATATTTTTTGGTAATGAGTTCATAAACTATTGCAATGTGGCTGGGGCTGGTGATCTACAATGGGGACAATAAAATGTCAAATTTCACCAACACTGGGCCTATAAAGCATCTTTTATAAGAATGCTGCTTATAGCCACATGACCCCACCCCAGGGACACCTAGGGGAGACTTTAGGGGTCCTGCATGTTCAAAAAAATGTAGATCCTCACTCCACAGTGTTCATAGCACAAAGTTGATTTTGGGAAGCACTTTACTACAATTGGAGAACTGAAATGTGCAATTCCTCTATCCCTAGGGCCTATAAAACATATTTTGTAAGGACCCTCCTTATAAGTTCCTAGCCCCCTCACCTGGGACACATAGGGGAAACCCTTTGGGTACTTAATAGGCCTAATTATTGTAGTTTACCAATTGTTAAGTGCTCCTACCACCAAAGTCGAATTTAGGGCACAATTTACATTTAAAAGCAATGCTACTGGGGGCGTGGCCAACGCCCGAGAAAGATGGCGGCGCGACCGTAACTCTCCCGAGACGGCGGAGAGGAAAATGACTACGACGTAGCCTTTAGCTGCTTTCTATCCCCCAGAGCAGCGGTTCTGGAAACGGAGGTATTGAAGCGCCATCGGAGCTGGGTTTTGTTGTTTGTGGTGTCCCATGGCGTCTTCTTCACCTCGACCGCGCTGCAACGCGCTTCTGTGGTGAAGCGGCCGCCATTTCACATCGCGTCTGATGTGCATCATCAGCGCGCAATGGAACACTACCGGTAATTGCCCTTTCCATGACCGGCAGTTACTTGATTGATGTGTGACTGACTAAATGAGCACCATTTAGCAAATGACTATTTATTTTTGAATACCTCTTCTGGAAAGCGGCAAATTTCCTCCTCACCATTTGTTTTCTGTTGCTTTTCTTTCTATGAGGAGCTGTCTGATTTTTAAGCTTTATTTGTTGCCTACACTCTCTAACGGGAGCAACTTCACACAGTCACCTGGTCTCCTCATAAATTAACGCAATGTGAACATTATTCATTAAACAGCTACTCTTTTGTGAATAACTGTGCTCACTCCCTGCCTGCCATGCCGTAAGCTTCTCTCAGCCTCTCTCAACATATTTGGAGCAGCTATTTTGTTTTAACACATGGTGAGCATAACTTATTACTTTTTGACCAATGCCTGAGTCTCAACATTACCTGAAGGAATGTTACTACGAATTATGGTAGAACCTTGCAGGGGATGATGTGTGCATCTGCAACTCTTGCTGCATTATTATAGCGATATTAAGTGGACTTTTGTCAACGCCCAGGGATTATGGCGATGTCGTAGTGACACGCCCAGAGCTGGTGCGACGAGCTGGAGCTTACAGGCTGTTTTTGATATGTACCTTATCAGTGGTATGCTTCGCTGAAACCTCCCTCATCTACAAGAATCTTCATTGGATGCCCTCGAGACAGTAAGGTGTCATTTTTGCAGGCGTAAACACCCTTTTGAAGAGAGTTTTTCCACATTCAGGCATTCTGTTAGGGAGATTCAATTTAAAGGCCGCAACTGTATCCCCTCCCATACCTTTATTATTTTAGTCTACCTTTACATGACCAGGTTTGCTTATGCTTCAACTCAGCATTGCTCCGCCTTGGGAGGACTTTAATCTACTCTTCTGCGTTTGCAAGCTTTTCTTGGTTTTAGGTCTCCTATATTGTTCATTATTGTCCTATTGCACTCACTTAACGGTTTCCTAACTCCTCATGGGCAAACTCCGGAATTTAGGATTGGCTGCTTCCTCTCAATTGCCTGAGGACTCGGATTCGGATTCTCCTCCTCAGGTCATGGTAGACACCACAGCACCTAAATCAGATGTAATACGAGGAGCCATCCCTAAGGCGCGCTGTAAAGGGAAGTTGCCATCCTCTCTAGCTTCTTCTAAACGCCTGAAGAAAGATCCACCTTCTCCAGAAAGTAACTCCCCTTCAGCTTCCATGGATCTCATTCTGGAAGAACTTCGCGCGTTCAAACCTTTTATGGAAGCTACATCGAAAAACATGCAGGCTATGCAAGAAAATTGGTCATCTTTGGAGTCACGTGTTCAGACTTTGGAAACCTCCACAGATTCCTTGCAATCCCCTTGTTCTCTTATTCCGTCAATGGAAGCGGAGATACATCTACTCAATCGTCAGACAGAGGACTTGGAAAATAGGAATCGCAGGAACAATCTTCGC
This sequence comes from Triturus cristatus, assembly GCF_964204655.1. NCBI lineage: Eukaryota > Metazoa > Chordata > Amphibia > Caudata > Salamandridae > Triturus > Triturus cristatus. The sequence continues at coordinate 873,769,688 of NC_140590.1, forward strand.
CTTTATGGCCTTCCGGAGCTCACAGAAGGGTCAAACCCCACCGTTTTCTTTCAATCCTTTCTTGCCAAGATCTTAGATGCTCCAGCCTTATCTTCAGTCAACATTCAAAGAGCCCATCGTCTTGGCCCAAAGGTCGCTAGTAAGCCTAGAGGTGTCATTATGTTATTCCTGCAATTCACTGACCTCCTTCAGGTCCTTTAAGCCGCCAAACTCAAGAAACAAATTATGTGGGAAGGTCATCGCCTCTTTCTTTCACAAGATGTCTCCAAGGCTACTGCGGATCGAAGAAAGAAATTTTTAGACATGAGACCTCAACTACGGGCCCTGAATGCTAGATATGGACTGCTACATCCTTGCCTCTTCAAGGTCACTTATAAAGACAGAACAACCACGTATGAAGACCCTGCTGCCCTGCAAGCGTTTCTCCAACGACATGGCCCAGATGTTATGGATGTATCCAGACCTGGCTGACAAGACTTGTTATTTTTTCTTGAATCTCGTTGTGTTATGATTCTGTTATTTGCTCCATTATTGTTGATGCTGTGAATCTCCTACTATTTCTTCTTCTGACAGCATTTTTCACTCTTATGTATCCCCTCTGTGGTTCATTTGTAGTTTTGTTTTCTTTGTTTCCCTGTGACACATTTTTCTCTTTAATTGTTTATTTCTCTCGTTCTTACAGACAGTCTCTTCCTCCCTCATATCCCGTTGTGACTTGTTGCTTTCCTTATGCTGCGTCTTTTGGATTCATAATATTTGAGGTTTGACGTCTTCTCTGGATGTCGTCGTCGTTGTCTCCCGGCGTCCTCCCCCCTTCCTCGTTCTTGAGTTTTTTCGTTCCGTAAGTATGTTTCTCAGTCGTTCCTTTCGAACATGTACTGTCTTTTTCTTGGTTTTTGTCTCTGTTCTTTTTTCTACTCCTGATCCCTTACCTTTTGTTCCTTTTTCTCTTTTTTCACTTTCTCTTGCCTCCTATCCTTCCCTCTCTTTCCTGCCTTTTCTTGGATTCAGTACTATTTTCATAATGGTTCCTTCCTTTCTTTCCTTTCCTTCTCTTCCTCTTTATTCTCTCTCCTTATACCCTTTCTCCTTCACCATTTTGTTACACTTCCCTTAGTTTTCTCAAGTTACCTTTTCTGTCATAATAAGCATGTTGCTGTTAGCTGTATTTCTTTGCTATTCCATTCCGTGTTACATCGTGGAATGTTAAGGGTTTAAACAATCCCATTAAGAGGCAAAAATTTCTATCTCATTTAGCGAGACTTAAATCCGACGTTGCCCTCCTTCAAGAGACTCACCTCTCAGACTCAGAGGCTCTAAAACTCAAGCGTTGATGGGTGGGTCATGTTTTTTGCTTTCCCACAGTTTCTAAGAAAAATAGTGTTGTGATTTTATTACATAAAAAGTTAAATGTTTCCTCTATTTCTTATGAATGTGATGATGAAGGCCGATGGGTTATTGCTACACTCCTTATAGATAATATTCCTATCACTTTTTTTAATGTATATGCCCCAACTGGAATTGACCGATTATTTTGGCCCTCCATCTCTACTAAGCTGTCCTCCCTCTCTAGCAACTACATACTTCTCGGGGGAGACTGTAACCAAGTTGTTGATCCCTTCCTTGATCCCCACTCTAATGTTAAATTTGTTCCTTCTAAGATGCATGCTCAATTTGTTAACACATTTCAAAACAATGCTTTGGTGGATATCTGGAGACTATGTAATCCCGATCTAAGAGAATACAGTTTTTACTCCCCCCCTCACCAATCACAATCCCGCATTGATCATATCTTCCTTAGTAAATCCCTATCCCAGCATGCTATACGTTCTGACATTGGTTCCATCCTAATCTCGGACCATGCTCCGGTTTATGTGGACCTTGACCTACTTCCCTATTCCCCTCACTCTGGCAGATGGCGTTTCAACAATGCCTTGCTTTTGGACCCAACTTTTTGTTCTGAATTTAATGCCTTTGCCACTGAATTTGTCCTCCTTAACCATATCCCTGATTCCTCTTTTGTCACTGTCTGGGATTCTTTTAAAGCAGCTTCTAGGGGTTTTATTATTAATTTTGTAGCCCGACGGAAGAAACTCCGAATAGCCGAATCCGAATGCATCTTAGCCACTATTAAGATTCTAGAGCTTGAATATCATGCCTCTAAATCTGAATCTTCTCTTAAAAAGCTCATTGATGCAAAACTTTCCTTCAATAAATTTACAACTGATGCAGCTTCTAACCTTCTGCTAAAATGTAACTCCAGGTACTATGGAGGTAAGAACAAAATGGGGAAACTTTTGGCCAATTACTTAAAGATAAGGAAAGAACGAACAAAGATTGAATCCATTAAGACTTTCTCTGGGAACTCTTGTTTTAAAGATAAAGACATCCTTTCTGAGTTTGTTAAATTCTATGATAATCTTTATACTCCCGAACACGTTCCGGAGACTACGGATCTTCTCTCGTATTTTCACTCGCTTCCTTTTCCCCCGGCTTCTCACGTTGATTTCACTGCCTTAGAACGAGACATCTCGCTCTCTGAAATTTCCCATGCTGTTTCTAAACTGCGTCACGGTAAGTCTCCAGGTCCTGATGGCTTCACTATTGAATTTTATAGCCACTTTGCCTCTCTACTTCTCCCTAAGCTATTACTATTATTCCAATCCTTTCTTGCAGCGGGTTCTTCCAGCGGTTCCTTCCAACAAGCCTTAATCTGTTTAATTCCCAAAGAAGATAAAGACCTCTCATTATGCAAGAATTACAGACCAATTTCTCTGGTTAATACGGATTATAAAATTTTGGCTAAAATTCTGGCGTTGCGCATGGATCCCCTCTTACCCGATCTCATTAGTCCTGAACAATCAGGTTTTGTCAAGGGCCGTCTCTCATCTGACAACTCCCGTGTTTTTCTTAATATTCTTAGTAAAGCTTCCTCTATGTCGCTCCCCTTCGCAGCTATTTCTTTAGACGCGGAGAAGGCCTTCGACAGGATTGGGTGGGACTTTATGTTCCAAGCCTTACGCTGGATCGGTTTTTCTTCCAAATTCATCTCTATTATTTCTTTACTCTATTCTAATCCCCAAGCTTCCATTTTTGTCAACGGAATGACTTCAGAATTTTTTTCATTACATAGAGGAGTCAGACAGGGATGTCCCCTATCTCCCTTACTTTTTGTTTTAGCCTTGGAACCCTTTCTTACCAAAATTCGTCTGGATAACAGTATTTCTGGTTTTAAATTTGGTTCGCGTCAGGTTAAGCTCTCGGTTTATGCTGATGATATTCTTTTTTACTGCTCTGACCCTGCCTCCTCTATTCCCTCTTTTCTTCAACAGGTGTCCTCCTTCTCCGTGGTCTCTGGTTATCGTCTAAATGCTGACAAGTGTGAGATTTTACCTTTAAACCCTATTTGTCAAAAACACCTTTTCTCCCAAACAGGTTTCTCATGGCAACCATCAAAGATCAAATATCTGGGTGTTTGGTTCGCTCCCCTCTTGTCCGATACGCTCAAATTTAATTTTGATTACGTCTACAAGAAAATGGACACGTCAATTCAACGCTGGAACCCGCTTTTTCTGTCCTGGTGGAGTCGGCTCAATTCTATAAAAATGATGTTATCCCCCCTTCTGCTTTATACCATTTCCATGCTTCCAGTACACATCCCAGTTTCTTTCTTTAAACGGATTGATTCTCTGCTACTGAAATTCCTATGGAATAGCAAGCGGCCTCGGATAGCTTTGGCATCATTATGCAAGGATAAGGCCCAATCTGGTGTGCGCTTTCCGGATTTCAGAGAATATCATCGAGCTTTGTCTATGAAACAATCAGCCCGTTGGTTCTCTTCTGACCTCCCGCACTATCCACCTATCTGGTTAACTATGGAATCTTCCTTTCTATCCCCCTTTACCTTTCGCGAGTTCCTGTCCTTCTTGTCTTCTTTAGTCCGTCTTCGTACGCCTATTGTATCTCATTCCCGTACTCTTCTTCTCCCTTACATAACATCATCTTATCCCTCCCTCCTTTCCATTCACGACCAACCAATATGGCACAACTCTCTTCTCAAAATCCGTAATCGCACAATATTTTGGAAGACATGGCACTCTCGTGGATTATGTTGGATTTCTCAATTAGTTTCTCAGGAGACCCCACTCTCCTTCCAGGAACTTCAGTCTGCTTTCTCACTACCTTCTTCTGCTCGATCGCAATATCTTGCTCTTCTCCCAGTTCTGATCTCATACCTCCGCTCCTTAGTGCCTTCTACCGATATTCCTTCGAACCGCAAAGCTACCTCTTTATTATTGGAGACGTCTCCCTCAGCTTCTGCCATTTATAACTGTTTCCGTTATTCCGCTGACAGACTAAAATCCAAACTTGAGACTACGTGGGAATCGGATCTTTCTCAAGACAGGCCATCATCCCTTTGGGACAAATTGTGGACTAAACTTCATAAAACCTCTAGAGCTGCTAATACTACCCAAACCTTATTTTTTCATTTATAATAGAACTTTATGTACTCCTCTTGCTTTATCCCGTTTTTCTTCAAACACATCCCCAATTTGCTGGTCCTGTTCTTGCCCTATTGCAGATCTCAAACACATGCTATTCGAATGCCCTCCTATCTCCAAGTTTTGGCACCTAGTATGGACGCAAATACAAAAGATATTCCAATTTCAACTCCCCTTTTCCCTTCCACAGGTTTTTCTAGGTTCCCTATCACCATCCCTCCCACAATCTCCTTCCCATTATTTGTTACTTGACCTTCTACTTGCTGTGGCTTTCCATATCATCACTTCTAATTGGAAGCAAGCTGCAAATGTCTCCTATCAATCTTGGTGGAATGCAGTTTGCTTCCATCATCGCCTAGATACTAATTACGTATCCCCCATTTCTCTAGCAATCAAGCGCGACCTGATTTGGCTTCCATTGGTATCTTATCTCTCCTCCTTTGCTCCAGCACACATCTCTACAGATCCTGACACGGTCGAGGTGCGTAAACCACCATGATTTCATTGTTTCTTTATTGCCCTTTTTGATATGGTATTACGCTCTACTATGTTATATGGTATTTTCTGTTCTCTGCGATGTTTTGGTTTATGTAGACTTCATGCTTGTTATATTTGCCTTTAATGGGAATTTTTATTGAACTGCTTATTCTTTGTACATGCTTATCATGATGTCTTTACCCCTTCCCCCCCCCCTTCTTTTCCTTCTTTTTCTTCAATAAACTCAAAAAAAAAAAAAAGCAATGCTACTTTTAAAATGACCTCAGGCTCTCAGCATTGCACACATGCAAGAGCAGAAGGGGCTGATGGCCTTCAAACTGCCATGCCCTATTATATACTAGGGACTTAAATGTAGTTGTACTTCCCCAGCGTGATTATGTGCTAGGGACTTATAGGGTTGGCCGTGCCAAGCATAGGTGTAGGACTTGGCCTTTTGGGCAAAAGTTCCCTAAACTTTTTGCTTTCCCCCTAGACCGTTTTCCTGACATAGAGTTGCCAATTTAGATGCTTTGGGTACTTTGCCACTGCTGATCAGTGTCAAAGTACAAGTGTTCCCTATGTAAAGTGTAATAGTAATTGGTTGGGCATGATTGGTATGTTTGCCTTACTAGTAAAGTCCCTAGTGATGTGCACTGTGTGTTCCAGGGCTAGTAATGCAAAGGCGCGCGGAGAAGGGAACTCAGGCCTGCAGTGTAGGGCCTGCACAGTGTTTGCTAAGTTAGCATGTTGTCCTGACAAGTGCACCACTTGTCAGGCCTTACTTTCCCTTTTGCCAACACACTGGGCACCCCTGTGGTAGGTACCGGGTAATCCCTGGGCAGGGTGTAGTGTAGGTAAAAGGCAGGGCATATACTGAGGTGTGTGCTATGTCCCGACAGTGCAAAAACACTCCATTTCGTTTTTACTGGTGAAAGACCATTCTGCCCATGGGACAGAAAGGGGGAGGCTGGGTATTGTGTTTTGTTAACCTAGTTTCCTATAAGTTTATAATGTAGAGGTGAAGTTTAGTATGTCTGGACTCACAGTGTCATAAGACATCTTTCTATGAAAGTAGTTTTGTCACTGTGTGTTCAGAAACCACACTTTTAGAAAGTGGCTGAGTTTTGTGCTTTAGGCATTTATGTATGTCTCTGTTGAATGTGGATTCTCTGTCTGGATCTGAGAGGTGAGAGGAACAGGGGGAGGTCTTGACCCAAGGGAGGGGTTGAGATGGCACCAGCTGACCTGCATCTGGAGAGTAGGCGAGGGGAAGCCCCAGGAGGTGAAGAGGCCTGGGTTGCTGCTATAAAACACTTGACCCTTCTCCTGCTGAGTGATTAAAGATCCAGACCCCCAGTATCAAAGGGAGAAAGGTGGCACTGGGAGGGAGACACACAGAACTGATTTAGGCAGGGGTAAGGGACCCCTGAGCACAACAAACTTCAAAGACATTTAGGGGTATATCTATGAGAGCTGAAACCCCTGAACGTGGGAATGGAACAGAAATGGATTGAGACTGAAAAGCCTTGGACCCATTTTGTGGTCAAGAGGAACCTTTGCTAAGGAAGGACCAACTGAAGAGAGTTCTAGGGAAAGACTAAACCTTGCTTCGTGATCTGGGGCTGGTCTGCAGTTTGCTGTTCTAACCAAGGAAGAGGCTGTTGGGACTGTACTTGGAGTGCTGGGTCCCCCTGCTTGACGAAGACTGTGATTTGGCCAGGGGCCCGAGGTTAGCTGGCTCCCTGTTTGGAAACACAGGAACATAAAAGTTTCTGGAGAAGTTTCAAGTGACTCGGTGGGTGCGTGTTGTGGCAGCTTGAGAACCTCGGAAGGTGTGCCCTGTGATCTTGGATACACGAAGGAGAAGTGAGACTTGGACCCGCTGGGTGCATGTCGTGGTGCACAGAAGGGGCGGGTGAAGAGCGCTAGGCCAACGTGTGCATTGAAGCTGGAGTGAGTCTCAGACACACAGGGTGCATGTTGTGGTGCACCACAGGCGTGAGTTAAGACCACCTGGTCAGCATGTGCACCGAAGCTGAAGTGAGACTTGGACGTGCAATGTGCGTGTCGTGGTGCACAGGAGGCGTTGGTGAGGTGTGCCTGATCAACATGTGCATCGGAAGTGAAGTGAGTCTCGGATGTGCAAGTTGCGTGCCGTGATGCACTGGAGGCGTTGGTGAGGAGCGCCTGATCAACGTGTGCATCAGAAGTGGAGTGAGTCTCAGATGTGCAGGGTGCTTGTCGGGGTGCACAGGAGGCATTGGAGAAGAGCGCCTGATTGACGTGTGCACCACATGAGAAGTGAGGCTCGGACATTGTGAGTGTAGGAACCTGGGGTCACCAGGCCCTATAGGCGGTAGCGTGGCGCGAGCCGGTCGGGCAACCAGAGGGCTATGTGTTAAGCAACCATACACCATACGCTTCTCATGGACTAGAGTCACACACAATAAGGGACGCCACACCGTTTAAATTATGCAAATACTTCAAGTTTATCCAAGTATAGCTGGTCAGATGCAGTTCAGGAAATAACAAGGTAATACATGAATCATTTTACCATCGTAACATTACATTCGACACTCTGGGTGATATCTATGCAGTGCCTAACCTGGTTCTAGCGCTGTGCGCGCTTACGTAAAGTCTTTCCCTGAACCGGCCGTCTAACTAAGCGTAATACTTGAAAGGGGACACATAGGGGTTCACTAACATGGCGCCGGTAGAACTGAGCGCTCCTCGTGATCAAGGGCCCCTAGTACTGTGAAGCAAGGCATATAAACATAGCGCTACGCGCAATCAGTTGCATGTGGATACGTTTGCGTAGAACATTTAATACAACGCGTGACTCGTAATCAGTCGCATATCATTACCTTTGAGCAGAGCATATAACACAGTGCGCTACTCGCATTCCTGGGCATGTAATTACTTTCGAGTAGAGCATATAACACAATGCGCTACTCGCATTCCTTGGCATGTAATTACTTTCGAGCAGAGCATATAACACAGTGCGCTACTCGCATTCCTGGGCATATAATTACTTTCGAGCAGAGCATATAACACAATGCGCTACTCGCATTCCTGGGCATATAATTACTTTCGAGCAGAGCATATAACACGATGCGCTACTCGCATTCCTTGGCATGTAATTACTTTCGAGCAGAGCATATAACACGATGCGCTACTCGCATTCCTGGGCATATAATTACTTTCGAGCAGAGCATATAACACGATGCGCTACTCGCATCCCTTGGCATGTAATTTCTTTCGAGCAGTGCATATAACACATGGGGTTACTCGCCGTCCCGGTCTCTCCGGCTGAGGAAGCAGAGTCGGTGGCGTGAAGCGCCACATGAGAGCAATGTCAGTCAGTACTTTGAACGGCTTCCAGCGGGGAAGATTACTGGACTTGAGGAGCGAGTCCCTATGCTCCGGTGCAGTTCCCAGAGCACCGCGCTCAGTATTACAAAAAGGGGGACACGGACAGGATCCCTCGGCGGGGTCTCTCCGTCGCGCAGGCAGGGGAGGGGATTCCCACGGAGGGGACAACCCGGGCCAAGTGCGGTGTGGTTTCCAGACCAGCAGGGGGCGCACCAGGGGGGATCTCGGCCTCCGGGCTTACCTCCGTCTCGGCGTCAGCAGGCGTCCGTCCTCGCGACGTTGGGGGAACTCGGCCCCGACCTTACGCTTCTCCTCACACGGCTGCGACAGCAGCGACGGGGCCCCGGACTTCGCCTGGGCCTCGCGACACAGCAGGGCACTCCTCCAGGCCTCCAGGCCGTGGCGGTGAGCGCGCTGGCTTCGTCGTCGCAGGGGGGGGCTCAAATTAAGGATGGGGTAAAGTGCTCAGCGGAGCACGCTGCCGGGGGTCCCAGACCAGGGCAGGGAGCGCGGGGGTCACAGCGCTAGTACCTGGTCGATCCCCGGTGACTTGGCAATCGGCTTAGTATTTTGTTCACTAGGGTAGCTTGGACACGCAGTCTCAGCTCTGGCATTCAAGGCTTACAGCTCGCTCTTGTCATGCAGTCTTAGTTCTTAAAGTTAGGTATCAGTTCTCCGTTGACAGATGAAGTCTTTTGGCGCAGATGTATCTGGCGCCCTTAAGGGGTTCTGTTACAGGGGTAGGGATGGAGAGGGCGACTAGGTCCTTCCTAGTCAGGCTGGCAGAGAGTCTCTGGGTCCTCCTACTACTGGGCAAGATCAGTGGGATTCACAGGGCACCTCACTCACTTAAGAGGCAGTACCTAAATCCTGTCACTCTCAGAGGCATAAGTCCCTGGCTAGGCCCTACCGCCTACACTCCTGGTGGATTCTTCCAGCTCTGCTTCACCCCAATGGCCAACTCACCACAAAAGTTTCCCTCCCACTCTTAAGTAGCCCTAGGTCAGGTGACCTCTAGCCAAGGCGGCAAAAGTAAAACCCCACCTCCCTTCTAGAAGGTTCCAGCATCTTCCAGGAGCTTCCCCACTCTACCTATGGGACAAAAAGGCGGGCTGGTGTCGCAACATTGTTGTGGGTCCCAGCCAGCTCCTGGCAGCTAGGGTGCTACTATGAAAAACGACCACTCTGCAGTAGCAGGGGTCTGTGGCAGCCATCTTGGGAGAAGTAAGCACATGCACCTTAACACTGCAAAAACGAAAAAAATGAGGGAAAAAGGGCCAAGTCCAACATAACCCCCTTCCAGCCGAAAGCCAGGGTAGACCGATCAATGCCTTGATGGTCTTCCCTGCTTGGGGCGAGAAAAGGTGGACGCAGGCCCGCAACGGCATGAGCACCCGCAGGTTCTCCTCCGCTCTGGAACCCGATGGTTCCCTAACAAACCTTCCTGGACCAACGAAACCACCCCACTGGGGCTCCCTAGCTAGTTGTGGCCAGGACCGGCCCCTGGGCCGTCCAGATGTCTCTGGCCCGGGTGATCTCGCGGAGTGGGGGGCAATAGCCCCAGGCCTGTAGTGCCTATTGACCACTCCGGTCCTCCTCCTTGCAGTCCTAAACTGCCTCTGGTCCTTCCTCCTGGGGTTCACACCCTTAGGCTGACCAGCCTTCAGGGGCGAGGCTCTCCTCCCCCTAACTCTCCTTCTGGGGTTCCTCACCCTACCCTGCGAGGCACCCTCAGACCACCACTTCCTCCTCAGTCTAGGGCCTTGACCCCTCAACTGATCCCTCAACCTAGGGTCTAAACCCTTAGGCTGAGTCGGTGCCCGAGGCGAGACCTTCCTCCCTCTGCACCCCCTCCCAGAGTTCCGCACCCTCCCACTGGGAAAGGTACCCCTGGAAGTCAATTTCGGGGGGACCCTGTTAACAGAGGCCCCACCCGCCAGGTCAGGCAACCCCTGAGCCTGGCATCCCAGCACAGGATCTAAACCCTGCGACTGGGCCAACCCCAGAACCTCAGGCGCGCTGGTTACAGTCGCCCTGGGTCCTCCTGACACTAGGGGCTCCCCTGCACTGGATGGCACATCGGGACAGCCTAGGCTCCCAACCTGGGGCTCCCTTGCGGAACTCTCCAGGCCCTGAGACTGCGGTTGGGGCACCTCGGGACACCTCCCCGTCTCACGCCTTCCTATAGATAGGTCGTGAGGCCCTACAACCCTCTCTCCCTGGGACCTAGCTGGGCTATCTGCCACTTCTCCCACCTCGCTGGGTTGGGAGATCCCTGCACCACCCCCTTCAGGTTCACACCCCAATGCCTCCTCAGACACCCTGGTGATGTCATCCTGGGGTAAAGAAAATTCTAGCTCCTGGGGAGCTTCCGGTATGCTGCCACCAGTGTCCTCACTGGACACATTCATCTGGAGGGTACGCAGCTCCAACTCCTTCATTCGAAGCTCGTGCGCCATCCTCCTCTCCTCCATTGCCCATCTCTGATCTTCTCTTTCTCTTTCTCTTTCATGCTCTAATTTGGCCAATTGCCATTTTCTTTCTCGTTCCAACTTCGCTAGCTCCCATTTTAATTGCCTCTCTTTCCTCCTGTCCTCGTACTCCTCTGGAGATGCGCTCCTCCTTGACCCTGTCCTACTACAGGCCCCAGAACGTCTTCATGGGGGCACATTCTCGGACACGTCTACTTTCAAGATGTCTAGGACTTCCTGGGCGCTCTCCTCCTGAGGTGCCTCTGGCGCCTCCTGTCCCTCATCCCCTCTCCCTTCTGGGTGGGCTTCTACCCATGCCCTAATGGCGGTACGGAGTTCCGGCCCTTTGGCCCTCCGCATCCCGGGCACCCCCAACTCCTGCACGAACTCCCTTAGTTGCTTCGCTGTGTACCCCTCGAGGTCAGCTAACCGGGATTCCATTCTGGCAGGTGGGGACCTAGACACTAAGGAGAAAATTCCTAGGGTGTAGGCAACAGTCAATAGCTAACCAGGCTTCTTGCACTCTCTACCTGGACAGTGGAACTAATGATCCAGCAACAATGGTTTCTGAGCTGTGGAACAAAAAAAAATGTAGGATAGGCGTTTAATTGTGGCGCCCTTCGCCTCACGGAAGGGTGCTGTATGGTCACAAGTCCCAAGGATCCCACCGCTGGCCAACAATGGAGGAACCTGGGGTCACCAGGCCCTATAGGCGGTAGCGTGGCGCGAGCCGGTCGGGCAACCAGAGGGCTATGTGTTAAGCAACCATACACCACACGCTTCTCATGGACTAGAGTCACACACAATAAGGGACGCCACACCGTTTAAATTATGCAAATACTTCAAGTTTATCCAAGTATAGCTGGTCAGATGCAGTTCAGGAAATAACAAGGTAATACATGAATCATTTTACCATCGTAACATTACATTCGACACTCTGGGTGATATCTATGCAGTGCCTAACCTGGTTCTAGCGCTGTGCGCGCTTACGTAAAGTCTTTCCCTGAACCGGCCGTCTAACTAAGCGTAATACTTGAAAGGGGACACATGGGGTTCACTAACATGGCGCCGGTAGAACTGAGCGCTCCTCGTGATCAAGGGCCCCTAGTACTGTGAAGCAAGGCATATAAACATAGCGCTACGCGCAATCAGTTGCATGTGGATACGTTTGCGTAGAACATTTAATACAACGCGTGACTGGTAATCAGTCGCATATCATTACCTTTGAGCAGAGCATATAACACAGTGAGCTACTCGCATTCCTGGGCATGTAATTACTTTCGAGCAGAGCATATAACACAGTGCGCTACTCGCATTCCTGGGCATATAATTACTTTCGAGCAGAGCATATAACACAATGCGCTACTCGCATTCCTGGGCATATAATTACTTTCGAGCAGAGCATATAACACGATGCGCTACTCGCATTCCTTGGCATGTAATTACTTTCGAGCAGAGCATATAACACGATGCGCTACTCGCATTCCTGGGCATATAATTACTTTCGAGCAGAGCATATAACACGATGCGCTACTCGCATCCCTTAGCATGTAATTTCTTTCGAGCAGTGCATATAACACATGGGGTTACTCGCCGTCCCGGTCTCTCCGGCTGAGGAAGCAGAGTCGGTGGCGTGAAGCGCCACACGAGAGCAATGTCAGTCAGTACTTTGAACGGCTTCCAGCGGGGAAGATTACTGGACTTGAGGAGCGAGTCCCTATGCTCCGGTGCAGTTCCCAGAGCACCGCGCTCAGTATTACAAAAAGGGGGGCACGGACAGGATCCCTCGGCGGGGTCTCTCCGTCGCGCAGGCAGGGGAGGGGATTCCCACGGAGGGGACAACCCGGGCCAAGTGCGGTGTGGTTTCCAGACCAGCAGGGGGCGCACCAGGGGGGATCTCGGCCTCCGGGCTTACCTCCGTCTCGGCGTCAGCAGGCGTCCGTCCTCGCGACGTTGGGGGAACTCGGCCCCGACCTTACGCTTCTCCTCACACGGCTGCGACGGCAGCGACGGGGCCCCGGACTTCGCCTGGGCCTCGCGACACAGCAGGGCACTCCTCCAGGCCTCCAGGCCGCGGCGGTGAGCGCGCTGGCTTCATCGTCGCAGGGGGGGGGCTCAAATTAAGGATGGGGTAAAGTGCTCAGCGGAGCACGCTGCCGGGGGTCCCAGACCAGGGCAGGGAGTGCGGGGGTCACAGCGCTAGTACCTGGTCGATCCCCGGTGACTTGGCAATCGGCTTAGTATTTTGTTCACTAGGGTAGCTTGGACACGCAGTCTCAGCTCTGGCATTCAAGGCTTACAGCTCGCTCTTGTCATGCAGTCTTAGTTCTTAAAGTTAGGTATCAGTTCTCCGTTGACAGATGAAGTCTTTTGGCGCAGATGTATCTGGCGCCCTTAAGGGGTTCTGTTACAGGGGTAGGGATGGAGAGGGCGACTAGGTCCTTCCTAGTCAGGCTGGCAGAGAGTCTCTGGGTCCTCCTACTATCAGTGGGATTCACAGGGCACCTCACTCACTTAAGAGGCAGTACCTAATCCTGTCACTCTCAGAGGCATAAGTCCCTGGCTAGGCCCTACCGCCTACACTCCTGGTGGATTCTTCCAGCTCTGCTTCACCCCAATGGCCAACTCACCACAAACGTTTCCCTCCCACTCTTAAGTAGCCCTAGGTCAGGTGACCTCTAGCCAAGGTGGCAAAAGTAAAACCCCACCTCCCTTCTAGAAGGTTCCAGCATCTTCCAGGAGCTTCCCCACTCTACCTATGGGACAAAAAGCCGGGCTGGTGTCGCAACATTGTTGTGGGTCCCAGCCAGCTCCTGGCAGCTAGGGTGCTACTATGAAAAACGACCACCCTGCAGTAGCAGGGGTCTGTGGCAGCCATCTTGGGAGAAGTAAGCACCTGCACCTTAACACTGCAAAAACGAAAAAAATGAGGGAAAAAGGGCCAAGTCCAGCAGTGAGCATGTCGTGCTGCGGCTGCAGGTGTTGGTAAAGAGCGCCTGGATTTCAGGGCACCGGAGTTGGAGTAAGTCTCAGTAAAGCAGCGAGACTTGGACGCGCTGGGTGCATGTCGTGGTGCATAGAAGGGGCGGGTGAAGAGCGCCAGGCCAACGTGTGCATTGAAGCTGGAGTGAGTCTCAGACACACAGTGTGCATGTCGTGGTGCACCGCAGGCGTGAGTTAATACCACCTGGTCAGCATCTGCACCGAAGCTGAAGCTAGACTTGGACGTGCAATGTGCGTTTCGTGGTGCACAGGAGGCGTTGGTGAGGAGCGCCTGATCAACGTGTGCATCGGAAGTGGAGTGAGTCTCGGAAGTGCAGGGTGCTTGTCGGGGTGCACAGGAGGCATTGGAGAAGATCGCCTGGTTGACCTGTGCATCACAGGAGAAGTGAGGCTCGGACATGGTGAGCGTGTCATGGTGTGGCTGCAGGTGTTGGTGAAGAGCGCCTGGATGTCAGGGCACCGGAGTTGGAGTAAGTCTCAGTAAAGCAGCGTGTGTGCTTTGGTGCAACCTGGGACTGTGGAGGCAATCGGCTGATCATCGTGTGTACCGGAAGTGAGTCTCTGCAATGTGGTGTGCGTGTCTTGGTGCCAACTGAGACCGCAGGAAGGAGTGCCTGGTGAGCGTGTACTCGAAGTCCACGAGGAGTTCCATCAGCGTTGTGTGTGTGGCTTTGTGCCAGAGGAGGCACGGAGGGTGCTGTGGTTAACTTGCACCCAGAGTAAAGTAATCTCGGGGCGTGGGGTGCCCCGCGGCCGCCTGAGACCTTCCTAACAGTCAAGGCCCGGACTTGCAGCCCCGAAGGAGCTGAGCTACTGAGGCCCATTGAGAAAGTTCTGCACAGAAGGTCCAGTTCGTGGAAGGAGGAGAGGAGAGTGGGGTCGCGCCCCCAGGTAACATGGATCACTACCTGGGTGGGGATGTGGGCTCGGAGGGACACTCTCTCGGCTTCTCAGTCCTTCTGACGATGTGAGCCTTTGCTTCGACTCAGATTGGAGCCCGTATTGACGAAAGGAGTGGCAGTACTGGGGCTCGAGTAAGAAGCTGTACTTTGTGTCATCGTTGATACGTGTGGGGGGGCAACTGTTATCGAAGAGGCTCAGTGTCGTAATACATATTGCCAATATTGCTGCTAAGGAACTGCCGGACTTTCTTGTAAAACCTGATATTATTTTTGCATAATGAAGTACACAATTGCAGCGCTAAGCATTCCATTATTTCTCCCTTGCAAAGTACAGGATTGTAGCAGCCCGCATTGCATTATTCCTTTATTGCAAAGTACATGATTGTAGTGGTACACATTGCATTTTTTCTCCCATTGCAAGGTACTGGGGTGTTTTGTTACGCATTGCATTATTTCTCCTTTGCCCAGCATAGGATTGCATCATTAAGTGGTGCATTATTGTTTGACCATTGCAACGTGTGTGATTCTAGCATTGCGACCAGCATAGCATTTTGAAAGTGGTGGTTGGGATTTGAACCTACCAGCCACCCGGAATGAATATTACCCTTTTTTCTATGTTGGCTTTTGTATCGTATGTTCTGCTCGTATATCTTTTTGTATAAAGTTTATACTCTTTTTAATCAAACTCATGTGGAGTCCATTTGTGGTGTCACCAGGGATTGCTGTGGGCGTGGTTGCACATACTGTACATTTGTGCTCGTGCCAAGCTACTAAGGGGGTGAGCAGGGCTATCCAAATGGTGTCCTTTCTTGGCCTAATGTTGAGTGAGGAGCCCCGGGTCTCGCACTTGGTGACAGTAGTACGGGACTGGGATTCTGGCTTCCAACAATAGGGGTACTCTAACACATAGTGTACTCTAATGTGTGTGTGTTTGTTTTCACTGTGTCTTCACGATAGCACTGGCCCTGGGCCTGGTTAGGCCTGGCTATGAAGTCAGTTACCACTAGTACTAGTAAGCTAAAAATGGCAGTGCCCAGCGCACAGGATGACTTTGCAGCAACTATGATGCATATGAGGTCATATTTCTCGCATGTTCTTTGGTCATTTTAATTAGTGAACCCACCTTGGGTTTGATCAGACTCCCTTTAACTTAGAAAGGTACAGACCTCTCTTGTCATCTCTAACTGTATGGCTTCATGCTATACATGGCTCCTTACCTATAGAACTTCTACAGATGTTCTGACATTGACACCTTTCTAGCTTCCTTGATTCAATAGGATTTTCCCTATTCTTAGTTTAGTGTAGGGTTTAGTAGATTTTATAAATCTTTTCCATGTATGGGAAGAAAGATCAAAACAATTTGTCTAGTCAACAAATCCTATTCCTTATTTTCTGCATAACTGCCACAAAAATTTCGTATATGCTCCTTGCTGTTGAGGACCAATATTGTTCGCCGCTTTGGTCTTTTTTTGATACTTTTGTATTTTTATAGTATGTCCTTGAGAGTGATTTATATTAGTCTGGCTTTGAGTTTGTAATAAACCTTTTAACTTCAATTGCTAACCCAGACTTTTATTGTGTGGTCTAAATGGTCACACTGTACCGTAAGATTTAAATTATTGTTAACCCGTATTCCTCTCAGGCTACTAAAAATGTCTAATGACCAGAGTTAAATTGGAAGAAAAGGCCCAGAGCATTCTCACATGCATCCAAAACGTTGAATGATCTCTCTCCAATGTCAGATTTGTAGAATCTATGGATAAAGAGCAATGAGTTCAGTATTATAGCTAGACCTCAGTGATTAAGCCTCCTCCTACAGTATGTTTCCATTGTAAAAAGAAACTGTTCAAAGCATTGTTTGCAAAATGTAGGTAGCCAAAATCTCGGCCTTACAGAAATCGCACACTACTTTCAACTTCTTTTGAATTTCTGGATGGAGCCACACCCGTTTCCCACTTGTATTCTTATCAAAGGCTTGTGGCGGGTGCTACATGTGGCACAGTTACCATGGCGGCAGCCAAAAAGTGCCATCACACATGCTTGAGTGTGCTGTATAAGTGCATGACTTGTGTAAACACATCATTGCGTTGGCATGTTGTAATAGGGTAAAGGATGGCCACTATGTTGGATCTGGAGTGGTGGGGGTTGCCAATTGTATGTAATTGCTAGTTAGATTGATGAACATATATGCTGCTAGTTCACTAACCAATGCATACATACACATATACATACATACATCCATAAATAGCTACATTCTTTAAAAAAAATTAAATCCTAAAGTCGTAATGAAATTATAACCCAATGACAATAATGACCGTTATAAAGACTAGCAATTGGGTGACTTGTATTATGTATTTGTTGCTGAGTTTGTATCAGCCCCATATGCATAGTCTATCACAGTATTTAAAAATGTATAAGCATATTGTTATTAGCAAATTGAATGTGTACTATCCAAAATTGAAAGGAATGCCTTTGCGCCAACATCAACACAAGCGACAACAAGACATTCCAGTGCCAGCTCTTATATCATCCCCCAGGAAACACCACCGCATTCACCGAACACCTGTCCGACCTGATTGCTCATTGCTTACTTCGAGATGCCAACAACCTAATTTTGGGAGACCTGAACCTACACTGGAACGAAAACAACAACCCGGTAATCCAGGACCTAAATGAGCTTCTACACAGCAACATTCTTACCCAGCACTGTACAGAAGTTAACCACAACAAAGGATCGGTCCTGAATGCCATCATCTCCCAACGGGACACCATCACAATCGATCAGATCCTACCCGTTGACTGGTCTGACCACCACCTTATCCTATTCCACATCACTCAACCAATCACACATCAACCCCCCACCCAAGACCACCCTAAATGGACGAGAAATCTTAGACAGATCTCCATGGCCTACTTTGAAAATAATAATAATCCACATTTGTAGAGTGCAAACAATCACCCATAAGGGTCTCTAGGCGCTGAGGACCATCAGGAAGATTAAGCAAGCTATTGCCCAGAGTCACATGGTGCTGGGCTAATCTGCTGCCGGCGCCGGGGATCGAACCGTGATCCCCAGATTCCGGAGTCAGTCGCCCTAGCCGCAGTGCCACTCCTGCCTACCTCCATGGATGATCTCTCTACAACGGAACTCACCACTCACTATAACTCTACTATGACTTCCATCTTAGATCAATTAGCACCCCTGAAACAAACAAAAAA
This sequence comes from Triturus cristatus, assembly GCF_964204655.1. NCBI lineage: Eukaryota > Metazoa > Chordata > Amphibia > Caudata > Salamandridae > Triturus > Triturus cristatus. The sequence continues at coordinate 873,787,634 of NC_140590.1, forward strand.
ACAGGAACATTGCGTCCAGATCCTGGTTCTACTCAGAGATCAATGCTGAAAGAAGACAAATAAGAGCCCCAGAACAACTATGGAGGAACAACCCCTCTACAAGCCTCCACGATCAAAGCAACCCGAAGGAAATACAAAAAACACACTTACAACGAAAAAAACACCTTCTTCTGCACCGCCCTGGACAACACAAAAAACAGACCCAAAGAACTATTCAACATCATCAGGCAACAAACATCCAAGCTCTCCGCTACCCCAGGCCAGGCCTCCAAAGACCGGTGTGACAACTTCGCCAACTTCTTCATAGACAAAATCACCAAGATTGAGCTCTCATTAGACGTCAACCCCAGCACCTCATACACAATCCCACCCCCAAAAACCGAAGCCAACACACGCAAACACCCCATGAGAGTCTGGAAATCTTTCAACCCCATACCTGAAACCGAGATTCTCAAACTGATCGCCACCTCCAAACCCGCATCTCATGCGCTAGATCCTTTACCCAGTCAATTGACAAAAAATCTGAAACTCTCCATAGCTCCATTCTGGTGCAAGATCATAAACAGCTTCTTGAGAACCGGTGCCATACCTGACTGCCTCAAAGTCAGCCAAGTCACACCGCTCCCGAAAAAACCTGGCCTTGACACCAACGATCTGAACAACTTCAGACCTGTTTCCAATCTCCCCCTCCTTGCCAAAATCCTTGAAAAGTGCGTTCTTTCACAACTGACTCAGCACATGCACAGCATCAACCTTCTAGATCCCCACCAATCGGGATTCAGAAAAGGCTGTAGCACTGAGACCGTGATCCTTAACATCATGGATAACATTCACAAATCTCTAGATATAGACAAATGCTGCCTGCTCATCCTCCTGGACCTATTGGCAGCCTTTGACACATTGGATCACAATCTACTCATCAAGGCTCTTCAAGACAGGGTAGGAGCAGGCGAGGTGGTCATACAATTGTTCTCCTCCTCCTTACACAACCGCTCCCAAAGGATAAAAATCAAAACCTTCACGCCCGACTCAAACCCCATCAACAGAGGTGTCCCCCAAGGATCAGTGCTCTCCCCTCAACTATTCAACATTTATATGGAACCCCTCACCTCCCTACTCAAAAAAGCCAACATCACCTTTCACTTCTATGCAGACGACACTCAGATCTATCTGGAAACCTCCTCCTTTGAAGATATTCAGAGACTAAACAACACACTCGAAGAAGTCCAACATTGGCTATCCATGAACCACCTCAAACTCAACCAAGACAAAACCGAAATCCTCCTCATCTCAAAGAAGAAAACCCCCAAATCATGGAATGGCTTAAAGCAATTGATACCCTCAACTGTAATCTCACTCCGGCCAACTCCATTAATTCATTAGGAATCACCCTAGACCCCAAACTTGACATGGCCTGTCACATCAAGAACTCCGCGAAGAGTGCTTATCTCAATCTGAAGCTTCTGAACGCAGTCCTTGATAATATGCCCCTAGAATAGCTCCCAATAGAGATCCATGCCAGCTTCAGAACTGCCTGCCTCACGCACAAAGCCCTCCACACAAGGAAACATGAATACCTGGCTTCCAAACTCAAAAAGGCCAGCCAGACTAGGAACCTCAGGAGCTCCAACTCCCTTCTGCTCATTCCTATGAAAACACGCAAACAAAAAAACAATGCAGCAGACATTAGGACTATCCCATCCTTTGTAAAATAAAAAAATCTCCTAAAAGACCTCTTCCTCAACCGTGCCTTCCCGAACAGTTAACCAGCGCTGAAGGGCATATACCTGCATTATACAGCACCATGACACTTTGTCACCAACATCTGCCTCCTCCTAGCACCCCTTCGCCCCTCCCCCTCCCCTGAAAATGGCTCCGCACAAGACAACGTACACTCTTCGAGGCTCTCAGGCCTGCCCTGCCTCAATATTGCATGACACGCTGGGACTTCCGAACCAACATGTATACCTATGCCTTATTCTGGGATTCCTGTATTAGAACTGTTGTAAAGCGCTCTGATACCCTCGGGTCTGGCCAGCGCTATATAAAACTCCTTAATAATAAAAGAATAATAATAATAAAATAGGCATATCTACAGAAGAAAAGCACAATAGCAGTCCACCAACAGAAGTCAATTTAAAGGTGCTGCTGCTAGGTGGCCTGATGGGTTAAACTGAATTCTCTCCTAATCACCCCATGGGTAGCTTGGCATGAGCAGACAGGCTTATCTCAGAGGCAAGGTAAAAAGCATTTGTAAATGCACACAGTAATACAGTGAAAACACTACAAATGGACACCACACCAGTTTAGAAAAATAAGTAATCTTTATCTAAATCAAAACTAGACCAAAACAAAAGAAATCCACAATACATTAATAAAAATATGACTTTCAAATGGTAGAAATAGTTCTGTTCAAAGCAAATTGCAGATGCATCACTTTTCACACACAGTACCTTGGATGAGTAACTCACACAAACAAAAAGGGTCGCAGGAAAAGTGATATGTCGATTCCTTACATGCAGGAAAGGTGATGCCTCGGTTCCTTACTATGGGGGAGGTGATGCGTCTGTTCCTTACTACTTTGCAGGGGAGGTGATGTGTCAGTGTCTTACTGCGCGGGGAGGAGATGCGTCAGTTTCTTACTGTGTCCCCCAATGATGCGACAGACAGGGCGCCTCAATGCAATGTGTGATGATCTGGGACGATCTGTGGGTTCTTGCAGCCGCAAAACAGGGCTTGCATCAGAATTGGTGAAGTGATCTCAGACTTCGGAGATCGGTGCACCCGATGCAGCAATTTCTCGGGCTGCGATCAGGCGCTGCGTCGTTTTCTTTGGCGATGCATCGGAAACAGGTACAGATGCATTGCGCTTCTTGTCGTTGCATTGTTTTTCCAGCTCCCTACTGCCAGAACAACCTTCAGAGGCCCAGAACAGCCACAGGCACCTCTTGGCAGGTCAGAACTCCCAGCAAGCAAGTTCAGGGGACCTGCGTGTGAAATCTTGTGTCCCCTAGACTTCAGAACAGCAGGCAAGCTCTAATTCAAGCCCTTGGAGATCTTTTTCAAGCAGGGGACACAGCACACATCAAAGTCATTTCCCTTTCCTTGGCAGAAAATATCCACTGCAGGCCAACCCCAGACAGCAAACAGCACAGGGGCAGTGTTCCTCCTCAGTTTCTCCAGCTCTTCTCCTTGGCAAAGGTTCCTCTTGATTCCAAGAAGTGATCTCTGAAGTCTTTTCTATCCCTGAGACTTCAAACAGAAGGCAAGCTCCAAGTCAAGTCTTTTCCCTGCCCAAGGCAGAAACAACCGCTGCAGGCCAACCCCAACAGCCCACAGCACACGGGCAGTACTCCTCATTCAGCTTTCCCAGTTCTTCTTCCTGGCAGGTTCCTTAGTTCAGCAGTAGTCTGAAGTTCAGGGGTTTGGGCCCCTCTTTTATAGAAAAAAGTCCTTTGTTTTCTGGTGGCAGAGAAGCTCTTTGCCCAGCCAAAACCAGTTCTGTCCTCTTTGGTGCAGCTTCCTGGCAGGATGTGGAGACAGAATTGTATAAGAAAGACAGGACCTAGTCAGGTGCAAGGGAGATCTCCTCCCACCACTCTAAATGCAGACCAAGCCTGGTGCTAGTGAGAACTCCTCCCTCTACTCTGAATGCAGCCCAGGTCTATGCAGCCCAGCCCTGACTCATTCAGGAAAGGCAGCACACACATCCTACTAACAGTGGCTGTATGAGAGAATGCACATCCCCAGCCCTTGTCACTCCAAAGCCAGACAGTCAATACACAAACCAGCAGATGCACACAGGATGGCTAAGCAAGAAAATACCCACTTTCTAAAAATGATATTTTCAATCATAGAATGTGAAAATCATCCTCACTAAAAGATACATCTTTATATTCTGAGTACAAGCATACTAAACTTCAACTACCTATCTCGTCCCAATGAGAAGTTATATTTATAAGATGTTATAAATAAACTCCCATTCTATCCTATGGGGCAGAAAGCCTTTCAACAGTGAAAACCGACATTGGCAGTATTTCACTATCAGGGCATGCCACACACATCAGGGCATGTCCAACCTTTCACAGACACTGCACCCTGCCCACAGGGGTACCTTGGGCCTACCTTAGGGGTGATCACATGTATAAAAAGGGAGGTTAGGGCCTGGCAAGTAGGTGCACTTGCCAGGTCGACATGGCAGTACCAAACTGCACAAAGACACTGCAGTTGCAGTGGCAGGTCTGAGTTTTGTTTACAGGCGGCTCATGTGGGTGGCACAATCAGTGCTGCAGGCCCACTGCCAGCTTTTGATTTACAGGCCCTGGGCACACAAAGTGCACTGTACAAGGGACTTACCATTAAATCAAGCATGCTAAACATGGAACCACCAATCCATAAACACAATTTACAGGGAAAGCATATGCCTTTAGCACTGATCAGTAGTGGTAAAGTGACCAGAGTCATAAAACTAACAAAAAAAAGGTCCAACACAGGAGGCCAAAAAGCAAAAGGTCTGGGGATAAAGCCACTGGACAAGCCAGGTCTAACAAGATCCATGATATGGCAACTTATCTTCTATGTGCATACTACTTACAATCCTTGGTGGAAAAATATTCATAGAGCAGGATATATGTAGATAAATGATCATAAGTTAGCCCATGCGCTTTAATAATAGCTTGGTGGTTAATTTTCCCAGATGAATGCTTTTCCTGTGCTTGATAATTTGTCATTTGACCTAATATTTTGTCATGCAAAGGTAGCCCAATGCATATGGACAGGCTTTCATTTATACGGCTCCCTCAGTATTACACATTTTTTGTAGTTTCTGTATTCCTTGGGTATTTCAGACCCAGGTCTAATGTTGTAGTATGTCTATATCTAGTACATCTACAGACTATTCAGCTTACACAGGATTATGCTCCACTGATCTGGGAAGAGACTACAGAGTTGTTTGGTTGTCTTTTCTTATGTTGGTCTTTGTTGAATACAGATCAGATAATCTTGTATTCTTTTATTTCTACCGGTCTCTCTCTTTTTTTATATATATTGTTCACATTTGTTATCTTGTTAGACATCATGAAAAAGGGGTGACCATGGCCACCCTCTCAAATTTATGTTTTTCCATAATTTCCAATTGGGAATGCCTTTTATTTTTTTTCTGACTCTTCTCTTACTTTGCTGTAGGATTTTCCCAGAATAATTCCTAATCATGAATTTCTTAAAAAGGTTCTTTGATTATATTCCATATGTTTCTAACTTAGGGTTTGCCCAAATGATAAATTCTCTCTTAAAGACTGCGGGTGGTTGCCAGCCATCACTGTGACGGCACCAAAATAAAAGTAGAGAATTCCCATCAATTGGTTTTTGGTATAATTCACTTGTGAATATACCATCCTCTATCTTAATAAACAAATACAAGAAAGGCATTTGCTGGCTTTCAATGTTTGGTGAATTTTAAATGTGGATCTTTTACATCCAACAAAGAACAAATTCAATTCAATTACATCCTTCTTGTGTCCTTGCCAGACATAATCGATGTATGTTGTGTTATGTTATGTTGATTTGTATAGCGTACTAATCACCTAAGATGGTATCCAGGCACTTGGGCAGGTGTGTAGGTGTGTGGTCCCAAATATGCTTATACAAAGAGCCTTCAGCTTCTTGCGGAACTCGAGAAGTGAGGAGCAGGCTCTCATGTGTTGAGGGAGGTCATTCCATGTCTTGGGTGTTGTAGGAGAGTGAGCAACCTCCAGTTATGCTTTTGGGGATGAGAGTGCCGCAGTTTAGGTGAATGGTGGGTTGGTTAAAGTGAATGTGGCTGATAAGGTATTCTGGTCCTGTATTGTGTAGTGCTTTGTATATGTGCTTGAAAAGTTTGAATTGGTTGATCTTGATGAATGGGGACCCAGTGAAGCTTCCTGATGTACAGGACAAGGTGGGTTCTGCCTGGCAGGTCAGTTGTGAGTCTTGCAGCGGTGCTCTGGATGGACTGCAGTCTTTGTAGGAGTTGTTTGGAGATACCGGCATAGAGAGCAGTAGTGCAGCCTGCTGGTGATGAGTGCTTGCATGATGGTCTGGTTGGTGTTCTGTGGCAACCTTTTGAAGATGTTTCTCAGCATGCATAGGATGTGAAAACAGGATTTGTGCACTGTGTTGACTTGAACCATCATGTTGAGCTTGTCTTCAAGGATGATCCCTAGATTTCTTGCGTAGTCTGTGAATGTCGGTGTTGGTCCTAGCTCCGACAGCCAACAGATGGAGTCCCATGGGGAGGTCTTATTGCCAAAGACCAGTACTTCTGTTTTGTCATAGTTGAGCTTCAGGCAGTTGGTGTACATCCAGACTGCTCCTATGGTGTTGCAGTGGTGAAGTTGGTTCTGGTGGTGGTTGTCTTGTCCATCAGGAAGAGGATGAGTTTTGTGCCATTGGTGTAGGAGATATGTATGGAGAGAAACAAGGGTACCACAATACGTGAAACCAAAGGAAATGATGGACGGAGTGTTGAACATTGCAAGCACTCACCCCCATGCTCCGTCCATCACAACCCCCTTTTATACCGCTTTGTTCGCCATAAGTTGGCAGGGTATGCTCAGACGTGAGTCCCTTGCTCACTTTGCCACTGGATTCAAGCAAGCCTGGCTGAAGATGGCTGAAATGCCAGAAACCGGTCCTAGGAAGCTTGTTTCCGGTCCAGGGAAGGCATGTCTTGGCAGTTCGGGCTGGACTGTTCCCATGAGGCACAGGGTCAGACTGATTTGCATATTACCATGTCTTAACTGGGGTGGCAGAGTGGGCTAAAGAACGGTGATGGATCAAACCCAGATCTGTTGACTGGGTGTGAGTGTTTGATTGGTTCTGATGCTCCGTCCATCACCACCCCTTTTTGTACCGCTTTGTTCGCCATAAGTTGGCAGGGTATGCTCAGACGTGAGTCCCTTGCTCACTTTGCCACTGGATTCAAGCAAGCCTGGCTGAAGACGGCTGAAATGCCAGAAACCGGTCCTAGGAAGCTTGTTTCTGGTCCAGGGAAGGCATGTCTTGGCAGTTCGGGCTGGACTGTTCCCATGAGGCACAGGGTCAGACTGATTTGCATATGGCCATGTCTTAACTGGGGTGGCAGAGTGGGCTAAAGAACGGTGATGGATCAAACCCAGATCTGTTGACTGGGTGTGAGTGTTTGATTGGTTCTGATGCTCCGTCCATCACCACCCCCTTTTGTACCGCTTTGTTCGCCATAAGTTGGCAGGGTATGCTCAGACGTGAGTCCCTTGCTCACTTTGCCACTGGATTCAAGCAAGCCTGGCTGAAGACGGCTGAAATGCCAGAAACCGGTCCTAGGAAGCTTGTTTCCGGTCCAGGGAAGGCATGTCTTGGCAGTTCGGGCTGGACTGTTCCCATGAGGCACAGGGTCAGACTGATTTGCATATGGCCATGTCTTAACTGGGGTGGCAGAGTGGGCTAAAGAACGGTGATGGATCAAACCCAGATCTGTTGACTGGGTGTGAGTGTTTGATTGGTTCTGATGCTCCGTCCATCACCACCCCCTTTTGTACCGCTTTGTTCGCCATAAGTTGTCAGGGTATGCTCAGACGTGAGTCCCTTGCTCACTTTGCCACTGGATTCAAGCAAGCCTGGCTGAAGACGGCTGAAATGCCAGAAACCGGTCCTGGGAAGCTTGTTTCCGGTCCAGGGAAGGCATGTCTTGGCAGTTCGGGCTGGACTGTTCCCATGAGGCACAGGGTCAGACTGATTTGCATATGGCCATGTCTTAACTGGGGTGGCAGATTGGGCTAAAGAACGGTGATGGATCAAACCCAGATCTGTTGACTGGGTGTGAGTGTTTGATTGGTTCTGATGCTCCGTCCATCACCACCCCCTTTTGTACCGCTTTGTTCGCCATAAGTTGGCAGGGTATGCTCAGACGTGAGTCCCTTGCTCACTTTGCCACTGGATTCAAGCAAGCCTGGCTGAAGATGGCTGAAATGCCAGAAACCGGTCCTAGGAAGCTTGTTTCCGGTCCAGGGAAGGCATGTCTTGGCAGTTCGGGCTGGACTGTTCCCATGAGGCACAGGGTCAGACTGATTTGCATATGGCCATGTCTTAACTGGGGTGGCAGAGTGGGCTAAAGAACGGTGATGGATCAAACCCAGATCTGTTGAGTGGGTGTGAGTGTTTGATTGGTTCTGATGCTCCGTCCATCACCACCCCCTTTTGTACCACTTTTTTCGCCATAAGTTGGCAGGGCATGCTCAGACGTGAGTCCCTTGCTCACTTTGCCACTGGATTCAAGCAAGCCTGGCTGAAGACAGCTGAAATGCCAGAAACCGGTCCTAGGAAGCTTGTTTCCGGTCCAGGGAAGGCATGTCTTGGCAGTTCGGGGTGGACTGTTCCCATGAGGCACAGGGTCAGACTGATTTGCATATGGCCATGTCTTAACTGGGGTGGCAGAGTGGGCTAAAGAACGGTGATGGATCAAACCCAGATCTGTTGACTGGGTGTGAGTGTTTGATTGGTTCTGATGCTCCGTCCATCACCACCCCCTTTTGTACCGCTTTGTTCGCCATAAGTTGGCAGGGTATGCTCAGACGTGAGTCCCTTGCTCACTTTGCCACTGGATTCAAGCAAGCCTGGCTGAAGACGGCTGAAATGCCAGAAACCGGTCCTAGGAAGCTTGTTTCCGGTCCAGGGAAGGCATGTCTTGGCAGTTCGGGCTGGACTGTTCCCATGAGGCACAGGGTCAGACTGATTAGCATATGGCCATGTCTTAACTGGGGTGGCAGAGTGGGCTAAAGAACGGTGATGGATCAAACCCAGATCTGTTGACTGGGTGTGAGTGTTTGATTGGTTCTGATGCTCCGTCCATCACCACCCCCTTTTGTACCGCTTTGTTCGCCATAAGTTGGCAGGGTATGCTCAGACGTGAGTCCCTTGCTCACTTTGCCACTGGATTCAAGCAAGCCTGGCTGAAGACGGCTGAAATGCCAGAAACCGGTCCTAGGAAGCTTGTTTCCGGTCCAGGGAAGGCATGTCTTGGCAGTTCGGGCTGGACTGTTTCCATGAGGCACAGGGTCAGACTGATTTGCATATGGCCATGTCTTAACTGGGGTGGCAGAGTAGGCTAAAGAACGGTGATGGATCAAACCCAGATCTGTTGACTGGGTGTGAGTGTTTGATTGGTTCTGATGCTCCGTCCATCATCACCCCCTTTTGTACCGCTTTGTTCGCCATAAGTTGGCAGGGTATGCTCAGACGTGAGTCCCTTGCTCACTTTGCCACTGGATTCAAGCAAGCCTGGCTGAAGACGGCTGAAATGCCAGAAACCGGTCCTAGGAAGCTTGTTTCCGGTCCAGGGAAGGCATGTCTTGGTAGTTCGGGCTGGACTGTTCCCATGAGGCACAGGGTCAGACTGATTTGCATATGGCCATGTCTTAACTGGGGTGGCAGAGTGGGCTAAAGAACGGTGATGGATCAAACCCGGATCTGTTGACTGGGTGTGAGTGTTTGATTGGTTCTGATGCTCCGTCCATCACCACCCCCTTTTGTACCGCTTTGTTCGCCATAAGTTGGCAGGGTATGCTCAGACGTGAGTCCCTTGCTCACTTTGCCACTGGATTCAAGCAAGCCTGGCTGAAGACGGCTGAAATGCCAGAAACCGGTCCTAGGAAGCTTGTTTCCGGTCCAGGGAAGGCATGTCTTGGCAGTTCGGGCTGGACTGTTCCCATGAGGCACAGGGTCAGACTGATTTGCATATGGCCATGTCTTAACTGGGGTGGCAGAGTGGGCTAAAGAACGGTGATGGATCAAACCCAGATCTGTTGACTGGGTGTGAGTGTTTGATTGGTTCTGATGCTCCGTCCATCACCACCCCCTTTTGTGCCGCTTTGTTCGCCATAAGTTGGCAGGGTATGCTCAGACGTGAGTCCCTTGCTCACTTTGCCACTGGATTCAAGCAAGCCTGGCTGAAGACGGCTGAAATGCCAGAAACCGGTCCTAGGAAGCTTGTTTCCGGTCCAGGGAAGGCATGTCTTGGCAGTTCGGGCTGGACTGTTCCCATGAGGCACAGGGTCAGACTGATTTGCATATGGCCATGTCTTAACTGGGGTGGCAGAGTGGGCTAAAGAACGGTGATGGATCAAACCCAGATCTGTTGACTGGGTGTGAGTGTTTGATTGGTTCTGATGCTCCGTCCATCACCACCCCCTTTTGTACCGCTTTGTTCGCCAAGTTGGCAGGGTATGCTCAGACGTGAGTCCCTTGCTCACTTTGCCACTGGATTCAAGCAAGCCTGGCTGAAGACGGCTGAAATGCCAGAAACCGGTCCTAGGAAGCTTGTTTCCGGTCCAGGGAAGGCATGTCTTGGCAGTTCGGGCTGGACTGTTCCCATGAGGCACAGGGTCAGACTGATTTGCATATGGCCATGTCTTAACTGGGGTGGCAGAGTGGGCTAAAGAACGGTGATGGATCAAACCCAGATCTGTTGACTGGGTGTGAGTGTTTGATTGGTTCTGATGCTCCGTCCATCACCACCCCCTTTTGTACCGCTTTGTTTGCCATAAGTTGGCAGGGTATGCTCAGACGTGAGTCCCTTGCTCACTTTGCCACTGGATTCAAGCAAGCCTGGCTGAAGACGGCTGAAATGCCAGAAACCGGTCCTAGGAAGCTTGTTTCCGGTCCAGGGAAGGCATGTCTTGGCAGTTCGGGCTGGACTGTTCCCATGATGCACAGGGTCAGACTGATTTGCATATGGCCATGTCTTAACTGGGGTGGCAGAGTGGGCTAAATAAAACGGTGATGGTTCAAACCCAGATCTGTTGACTGGGTGTGAGTGTTTGATTGGTTCTGATGCTCCGTCCATCACCACCCCCTTTTGTACCGCTTTGTTCGCCATAAGTTGGCAGGGTATGCTCAGACGTGAGTCCCTTGCTCACTTTGCCACTGGATTCAAGCAAGCCTGGCTGAAGACGGCTGAAATGCCAGAAACCGGTCCTAGGAAGCTTGTTTCCGGTCCAGGGAAGGCATGTCTTGGCAGTTCGGGCTGGACTGTTCCCATGAGGCACAGGGTCAGACTGATTTGCATATGGCCATGTCTTAACTGGGGTGGCAGAGTGGGCTAAAGAACGGTGATGGATCAAACCCAGATCTGTTGACTGGGTGTGAGTGTTTGATTGGTTCTGATGCTCCGTCCATCACCACCCCCTTTTGTACCGCTTTGTTCGCCATAAGTTGGCAGGGTATGCTCAGACGTGAGTCCCTTGCTCACTTTGCCACTGGATTCAAGCAAGCCTGGCTGAAGACGGCTGAAATGCCAGAAACCGGTCCTAGGAAGCTTGTTTCCGGTCCAGGGAAGACATGTCTTGGCAGTTCGGGCTGGACTGTTCCCATGAGGCACAGGGTCAGACTGATTTGCATATGGCCATGTCTTAACTGGGGTGGCAGAGTGGGCTAAAGAACGGTGATGGATCAAACCCAGATTTGTTGACTGGGTGTGAGTGTTTGATTGGTTCTGATGCTCCGTCCATCACCACCCCCTTTTGTACCGCTTTGTTCGCCATAACTGGGCAGGGTATGCTCAGACGTGAGTCCCTTGCTCACTTTGCCACTGGATTCAAGCAAGCCTGGCTGAAGACGGCTGAAATGCCAGAAACCGGTCCTAGGAAGCTTGTTTCCGGTCCAGGGAAGGCATGTCTTGGCAGTTCGGGCTGGACTGTTCCCATGAGGCACAGGGTCAGACTGATTTGCATATGGCCATGTCTTAACTGGGGTGGCAGAGTGGGCTAAAGAACGGTGATGGATCAAACCCAGATCTGTTGACTGGGTGTGAGTGTTTAATTGGTTCTGATGCTCCGTCCATCACCACTCCCTTTTGTACCGCTTTGTTCGCCATAAGTTGGCAGGGTATGCTCAGACGTGAGTCCCTTGCTCACTTTGCCACTGGATTCAAGCAAGCCTGGCTGAAGACGGCTGAAATGCCAGAAACCGGTCCTAGGAAGCTTGTTTCCGGTCCAGGGAAGGCATGTCTTGGCAGTTCGGGCTGGACTGTTCCCATGAGGCACAGGGTCAGACTGATTTGCATATGGCCATGTCTTAACTGGGGTGGCAGAGTGGGCTAAAGAACGGTGATGGATCAAACCCAGATCTGTTGACTGGGTGTGAGTGTTTGATTGGTTCTGATGCTCCGTCCATCACCACCCCCTTTTGTACCACAATACGTGAACCTGGGGTGGTGAAGTGTTTTAGGAAAACAATGGTCATTCAATGAACCAAGGAGCAGAGAGCAGTGTGTGTCCTGCTGCTAAGGCTGCCAGCGCAGGCTCCGCTCCTTGGTTCCCCCTTGGTTCATTGAATGACCCTGGTTTCGTCCTTAAATAATTAACCGGCTTCGAGTGTAGAAGCAAATAAAACTGTTCCTCAAGACACTGATTAACTCAGCCTTCCCATAATTATCACGCACCAATGTGAATTCTACTGCAGCTCTCCGCAGGCGCCTTTTCCTTGTTGCCTAATCACACCGCAACACCACTCTAATTCAGCTTGCTCACCTGTTAATGTCCTGAAGATGATCTCAAATAATTGAGATCGAAATGCCGTCGACCCCCTACAACATAAACTCCTCATACCCTGAAAGAATTTTCTGAGGAGTCTCTATTATTGTTGTCAATGTGATGTCTTTATTTTAATATCACCATCACTTTTCACATCACGCTTATTTTTCACTTATTGTGTGAGCACCTGAATACTATTGTTTTGAAAATAAATATCTGTCATAAACTGACCTACATGTTCCTTTGTACATTGTTCATCGCACCCTAGAGGAATTTATTTCCTAATCTCATACCTAGTGCCCCCCGCAGGGTCACTTTCTATATGTACCTTTTGGCCACACCAGAACCATTGTTTTCCTAATAACAAAAAATAAACGATTGGTGTAGGAGATGACAGTGATGTGTTGTGATCAGATGATGTTAGCATGCAGTGGCATGTATAAGTTGAAAATGGTGGAGGTGAGGGACTGTCCCTGTAGGACTCGGGACATCAGCTTCTTGATCTCCGATGTAAAGGGTGGAAGCCTGCCCCTTTGACTTATTCTTGTGAGGAAGGAACAGATCCATTTGAGAGTTGATCCTTGTATGCCACTCTTGTGGAGACTTATTGTTATGATTTAAGTTCTGCAATTCCGCCCATGTATAAGAATTCAGAATGCATGGAATTGCAGTTGGGGAGAGGAGTGCGAGTCGCTGGAGTGAGCAGTTGCATCTGGACCTCCCTGGGGGTGTTATAATAATAAATCCAACTAAACTTACCTGGCTGTATCATTTTTCTTTGGGAAGACATTGTTACATTTTTGTGGCAACAAGCTGACACCCCCAATGAATTCACACTGAGAGGACTCCATATCAAGGTAAGTTACACTGGAAATTGCAGTTGGCAACATTTCATATAGTCGTCGAGAGGAATTCATTGTGGCCGGCAAGCATCTGGATCTGATACGTCCCAGCATTATCCTTAGCTGCGTCTTCAGCTTTTTGGTACTATAAAGAATATATTATTGGGATTCCTATTTTCTTCCATGCGGTGAATCACGTCGAGCGTCATCTCAAGCTGCAGAAATTTGCAGTTCGAGGCGCATGTGTGAAGTTATCATGTTCACGGCGGTGGGTGCATTGCGACCAATGCTTTTTGGAGGACGTAAAACGACTGTGTGGTCATCACACTCACAACTGTGAGTGTGATGTTTAGGAACAAGCAGTATAGTTATACTCCAAGCAGCACATGCTGGAGCAAGCAGCAGCTAATGTTTTGGCTCAGTTACACGTCTATGTTGTTGACGTTTCTTGGCATCATATTTTGCAGCATGCTGTACTCACAGCCTCAAGTTGATGGTGTCCACATATTTCATGGTAACGTGCGTGCCTCTAAAGTTGGCATTTTAAAAAGAAGTTTGTGAATACAAGTTACAGTGATGTGCCCATCTATTCAAGGGAATACATCAGCATTATTTTAAAGCAAGAGTGCAAAAGTACATTTTGTGCGCACTAGTTACAGTGATGTGCACACCTATTCAAGTGAATACTACAATTAATACTTATCTGGCATGTGTTAATATATGAAGTACAGAGAAAATGAATAAAACAATCGTGTGTATAAATTTCCACGGTGATGCGTATGCCTTTTAGGGTGTTATTTGGAGCATGTTTGCCTTTGATTCGTGCAGCATAATTCTATTTAGTAGGCTTTTGGGGGCATATGTATGAAACTCCCGTTTTGCGAATCTCAAATTGCGATATTTTGCGATTTGCAGTTTGAGATGCTGCAGGTACAGCGCCTGCAATGTAAATCATTGCGCTCAATAAATAGGCAGCTATGCAGTCTCAACAAAAATCAGCGAAACATGGGGGAGGGCATCATGGCCATGGCAGGTGCCATACGTGACCTCTGTGACACTCTGAGGCACAACCAAGACGCCAGTGACAGGGCTGCCCGACGTGCCAATGCATGACTGCACACTTATACTAAGGCCGTGAACCGCCTCTGCACCACCACCAGCAATCTGACACGTAGAAGCATTTCCATGCAGTTGGAAATGTCGCACTGCTGTCAGGACATAGCAAGAGGGCTAGAACAGGTCACCAGTGCCGTGGAACAAATGCAGACGGCCAACTCTGCTGGCACCACTCTCATGGCCTCTGGCGAGAGTGAGGAAACCTCCAGTAGGAGTAACATCACTCCTACATTGCCTGGAGCAAGACGGCGCAGTTCCAGACAGGGTGCAGGACCCAGGAACACCACGGATGGCACTCAGCCTGGAAGCCAGACAGCACCAATGCGTCACCGAAGGAGGTAAACTGTTCAGTGACAATTTAGCATAAATGGGTGATGTAACCCAACAATGCAGATTGCACAGTTACTTCTGCCGTACCTGCACTGTGTGCGTAACATGTGCTGGGTACAGCAACACTTAATGATTGTGAAGTGTGAATAAACACAGCACACATTAGAATCATTTTTTGTCTCTTGTCATCATTACTCACCTAGAAGTAGTTTTGTGTGATCTCAGTCCGTCTCTGGCGTCCAGCAGCTACCCCGACTCCTGATGCTGGTCTGCCAGGGGGAGCAGGGCAATCGTCATCCGATGTGTCTGTATCGGTCACATCAATTGTGGTGCCTTTCCTCATAACCATGTTATGGAGCATTGCACAGCTTGCCACGATTTTACAGCAGCTCTCAGGGCTGTATTGCAGTACACCTCCACTTTTATGCAGGCACCGGAACCGTCTCTTTAGGATTCCAAACGTACGCTCAATGACGCAGCGTGTAGATCTGTGTACCCTGTTGTATCTCCTCTCACTTGCATTGGCTGGATCCAGATACGGGGTCAGGATGAAGTCCCGCACTGCATAGGCACTGTCACCTGCAGGGATAGACACAATAGTTAAGTCAATGTCCCCACCCTCCAGTGATGTAGTGGATGCATGGATGTGTGCCATGTATTTACCTAGCAGGTATCCCTCCCCAAACTCTCCAGCACTCAGACGTCTGTGTATTCCACTGTGTCTAAAGATGAAAGAGTCATGTGTACTGCCAGGGTATTTGGGTACAATGTCATTGATGATATACTTTGCGTTGCACACAATCTGTATATTCAGGGAATGCTAGCATTTACGGTTTCTGTAGACATATTCAGTTGCTGATGGGGGTGTGATGTCCACATGGGTCCCATCGATGCAGCCAATGACGTGGGGGAAATGTGCAATCTGGTGGAAGTCAAGTTTTGTTTGCTGTAATGCCTGTTGGGTGATGGGGAAGTATATGTGATGTGATAGCCTCTGTAGCATTGCATCTAGAAAGGCATGGAAAAAGCACGAAAGTGCACTCTGTGACACCCCACCAACCTCCGCTATGACCCCTTGAAAACTCCCTGATGCCAGGAGGTGCAGGGAGCACAGGACCTGCACATGTGTGGGAATTGTTTTTGGCCTGCGTGTAGGGTGTTCCAAATAGGGTTTCAGCTCCTCAGTCAGGTCCAATATGGTCTGTGGGTGCAGCCTGTACTTGTCATGGATGTCCTCTTCAGTGTGCTGGAACAGAGTGATGCGCAGCCTGAATATACGTTCCTGTCTCATTCTCCTCTGTGCAAGAGCCCGAATACGCAGCCTCCTAGCTATGACAAACAGTGCTGCCATTGTGGAAGGTTCTGTTGCATTGTGGGGTGGTTTAAGTACCTTGCACCTGTTTACCACCTGCATGCACTTGGTGTTAATTGTGATTTCTTATTTTGCGAATTTCGTTATTTCGCAATTAGCGAGTTTTTCATACATTTGCTTGTGATTTCTTAATTTGCAATATCCTTTTTGCGATTTTCGCAAATTGAGAATATCGCAATTTAGGAATTCGCAAGCTTATTCGCAATTTTGGAGTTTCGCAGCCTAAGAAATCGCAAATTTAGCGATTTCTTATTTTGCACTGGGAATGTGTGTCATACATAGGAAATTGCTAAATTTTAGTCGCAAACGCTGTTTTTTGCGATTCGCAGCGTTTGCGACTAAAATTTGATTTCATACATATGCCCCTTGGTTTTTTGTGTGTTTTTTTTAGAGTCAGTTTAGGTATATACCAATATGACTCATAATCTGACTCTCCACAACCATTTTTGGCTATTCCAGGAGACCCTACAGTGCCGTGAGAAGACTGTATTGATAGTTTCAAGATTTACATATTGGCTGCAGCAAATGAAAGAATGGCTAATGAGAGGATACAAGCTATATTGTTACATTTATTAGCTGAAGAAGGTTTGAGGATTTATCATACTTTACCGAATATCCCTGCTCAAGAAGAAGGTCATAATGTTCCGTTGTATGCAAAAACTATAAAAACAACTTGATTTATATTTTGGCAACAAAACTAATGTTATCCTGGAATGTTATACGTTTTTCTCTCGTGTTCAAAAGAATGAAGAAAGTAGTGACACGTTTGTAACTGCTTTGCGAGCCCTGATTGTGAGTTGTGCATTTACAGGAAATCAGGATTAGTACATTTGGGCCCAGTTAATGATGCATACCTCTAATGTTGCTATTCAAAAGAAGTTATGGAGTGCTGGTAATCCTACATTATGAAGTTGCCAGAGGTGAAGAATTGACTAACAAATGTGTTAAAGTAGTGAATGAGGATAAAGTCAAGGAGAGCGGTAGTCAGTCAGAAATTAAGATGAATGTCATTAAGAGTAAATCCAGAAATGTTAAATCATCTAGTGAGAAAGTTGACAAATTTGAAAAATCTGGAAAATCCAAAGGGAGAAATTGGGGTGCACATAAAAGTGCATGTATGAGATGAAGTAATGTAAATCATTGAGCACATGAAAAGTCATGCCCTGCAAGAAATGTGCCTTTTTTAAATTTTTAAAGAAAATGGGTCCTTACGCTTGTATATGTAAAGGGTCAGGGTCCAGGCATGTACTGATACCATGTGTTGTGTAAGAAGGTGCTGTGTAGTGCATGTAGGATACTACTGTTGGGTTTGGTGTCATTGTAGGTGATATGGGAGAGGTTCCTACACAAGTGCTGTAATAGTTTTGGGGTGGACTCAATTAAACTAGGCAGTTTCTTATTGATGAATAGATGCGGCAACACCCATAGGAAACAGAGGGTACATAAAAGTGCAACAATACATAACTTTTTGAACATTGCATCTTGTGGGATGAATCAAAGGGAGGTGTCTATATTCCTCAGGAATTCTGGTGTTCTGATGTCGCCACTGTAAAAGGTGGTGCACTTGGACATTCGATTACTGACCTGTCATTGATGATATGCTTTGCGTTGCACACAATCTGTATATTCAGGGAATGGTAGCATTTACGGTTTCTGTAGACATATTCAGTTGCTGATTGGGGTGTGATGGCCACATGGGTCCCATCGATGCAGCCAATGACGTGGGGGAAATGTGCAATCTGGTAGAAGTCAACTTTTGTTTGCTGTAATGCCTGTTGGGTGATGGGGAAGTATATGTGATGTGATAGCCTCTGCAGCATTGCATCTAGAAAGGCATGGAAAAAGCACGAAAGTGCACTCTGTGACACCCCACCAACCTCCGCTATGACCCCTTGAAAACTCCCTGACGCCAGGAGGTGCAGGGAGCACAGGACCTGCACATGTGTGGGAATTGTTTTTGTCCTGCGTGTAGGGTGTTCCAAATAGGGTTTCAGCTCCTCAGTCAGGTCCAATATGGTCTGTGGGTGCAGCCTGTACTTGTCATGGATGTCCTCTTCAGTGTGCTGGAACAGGGTGATGCGCAGCCTGAATATACGTTCCTGTCTCATTCTCCTCTGTGCAAGAGCCCGAATACGCATCCTCCTGGCTATGACAAACAGTGCTGCCATTGTGGAAGGTTCTGTTGCATTGTGGGGTGGTTTAAGTACCTTGCACCTGTTTACCACCTGCATGCACTTGGTGTTAATTGCGATTTCTTATTTTGCAAATTTCGTTATTTCGCAATTAGCGAGTTTTTCATACATTTGCTTGTGATTTCTTAATTTGCAATATCCTTTTTGCGATTTTTGCAAATTGAGAATATCGCAATTTAGGAATTCGCAAGCTTATTCGCAATTTTGGAGTTTCGCAGCCTAAGAAATCGCAAATTTAGCGATTTCTTATTTTGCACTGGGAATGTGTGTCATACATAGGAAATTGCAAAATTTTAGTCGCAAACGCTCTTTTTTGCGATTCGCAGCGTTTGCGACTAAAATTTGATTTCATACATATGCCCCTTGGTTTTTTGTGTGTTTTTTTTAGAGTCAGTTTAGGTATATACAATATGACTCATAATCTGACTCTCCACAACCATTTTTGGCTACTCCAGGAGACCCTACAGTGCCGTGAGAAGACTGTATTGATAGTTTCAAGATTTGCATATTGGCTGCAGCAAATGAAAGAATGGCTAATGAGAGGATACAAGCTATTTTGTTACATTTATTAGCTGAAGAAGGTTTGAGGATTTATCATACTTTACCGAATATCCCTGCTCAAGAAGAAGGTCATAATGTTCCGTTGTATGCAAAAACTATAAAAACAACTTGATTTATATTTTGGCAACAAAACTAATGTTATCCTGGAATGTTATACGTTTTTCTCTCGTGTTCAAAAGAATGAAGAAAGTAGTGACACGTTTGTAACTGCTTTGCGAGCCCTGATTGTGAGTTGTGCATTTACAGGAAATCAGGATTAGTGCATTTGGGCCCAGTTAATGATGCATACCTCTAATGTTGCTATTCAAAAGAAGTTATGGAGTGCTGGTAATCCTACATTATGAAGTTGCCAGAGGTGAAGAATTGACTAACAAATGTGTTAAAGTAGTGAATGAGGATAAAGTCAAGGAGAGCGGTAGTCAGTCAGAAATTAAGATAAATGTCATTAAGAGTAAATCCAGAAATGTTAAATCATCTAGTGAGAAAGTTGACAAATTTGAAAAATCTGGAAAATCCAAATGGAGAAATTGGGGTGCACATAAAAGTGCATGTATGAGATGAAGTAATGTAAATCATCGAGCACATGAAAAGTCATGCCCTGCAAGAAATGTGCCTTTTTTAAATTTTTTAAGAAAATGGGTCCTTACGCTTGTATATGTAAAGGGTCAGGGTCCAGGCATGTACTGATACCATGTGTTGTGTAAGAAGGTGCTGTGTAGTGCATGTAGGATACTACTGTTGGGTTTGGTGTCATTGTAGGTGATATGGGAGAGGTTCCTACACAAGTGCTGTAATAGTTTTGGGGTGGACTCAATTAAACTAGGCAGTTTCTTATTGATGAATAGATGCGGCAACACCCATAGGAAACAGAGGGTACATAAAAGTGCAACAATACATAACTTTTTGAACATTGCATCTTGTGGGATGAATCAAAGGGAGGTGTCTATATTCCTCAGGAATTCTGGTGTTCTGATGTCGCCACTGTAAAAGGTGGTGCACTTGGACATTCGATTACTGACCTGTTATATAAGAGCTACCTTCATGTGTTAATTAAAAAAAACTGTGCATTATTGCACGTGGTGTCGTCAATCATTTTTTTGGGGTTCCTGTGCTCTTCTTTAGGGGTGTGTTCTTCACCCTTCAGTCGCGCAATTTTAGTGGGGCACCGGAAGGTGGCCCCAGTCAGAGTATCTATTTTTGATGGTTTACGTTAAAAGAGTGGATAGTGTATCAGTTTTGTATGAGGGATTGTTCTCTCCCCTCTCCGTACATAACTGGGTGTTAGACTGGTGAAGTTTTTTAACAAGGTGATTTTGTGAACATTTGGGTAGTATCAATTTTTTAGCTAGGGTTAGAGGGGGTGTCACCAGCACTTCTCTCCTAGTGTGTGCATGGGGGGCAGTATTGGTGCAGGTGGTGTCTTTTGACCTGCACATGCATGAGAAGATGTGTAATGAGGGGGTGTGTCACTATTTGAGTGCTGTTGGTGGTTGCACCATGCCCTGGGATCATGTGTGTACCCCCCTAGACCTTGGCATGCAGCGTGCAATGTGACCCTTATGGCGCCAGGTGTCTTGGCTATGCCCTTATTCAAGAGACTTCCTTATGGGCTAGTTTAGGCTTTTTTGTTGGTCTTTTGGGTGCCTCCTTAGATCTCACATGATCTGTTGTCTCATTTTTCATAAAACAGAGGTGGTCGGAAAGCTGTTCCATGGCCACTATGTACCCCTGTTAGTGTCTTTTTGTAGTGTGTGGGTTAGGCTTACTGCTTTCTCCAGATGGTATATGTAAGACCCTGTGTGTTGGCTGATTGCTAGGCCTGATATGGGGTGAGCATATTTTGCGTTCTACTCTTGCTCGGATCTGTAATGGACGTTGTGGACCCCCTTCCTCCAGGCTCCCCCTCTACCTATGATCATGTCTTCCTAGTGTATTTGGATCTGCGGTTCCTGACTTGTGGCTAGGGACCTTTAACTAGTGGACATGCACCTGTCTCTATTTGGAGGTTATGGCATAGTGACTAGACTGTGGAAATTTGGAAAACTCGATGAAAGGAAAAATTATTAGGATCACAAGGAGCAAAGAGTCCGGGACTGCGGCCACGTGCTCCTGCCGAAGTCCTGCCGGATGATGATGATCCTTGACTACAACAAGCTTTGGGACACCTGGCTACTCTGGTGAACCTCCGTACTAACTCAATGCCATTGCAGTTGCTTTGGAACTGAAATGGGGGATGTTCGTTGGGGGTTTTAACTTACTGAACATTTGGATTCTGCATCTGTGTGACAGCACTATCTCCCCAGACAGTTACTATTCACTGTTGTGGTTGGCCTCTGTTGGACTGGGTTCCCTGCCTGTTATTGATTTTGTCACATTCTTGTCCAGCTAGATGGTCCCTGTCGTGGTGGTGCAGTGGTTGACTGTGTAGAGTGCATTCGAGTTTCCCCGGGCTTTATTATGTGGATGGAGATATTGTGGGGACTGGCCTTGGCTCATTGACCTCTGTTTGTGGTATGCTTTTTGTTGGAACCTGTCTTGCCTTATGGCCCATTGAGAGGCAACAGTAACATTTCCTAGGGCTTAGTTGTTGCCAGCCTCCCTGGTCCCTTCCTCTATAACTATGTTGAAACCTCTGGGGTTTTGTGGTGGAGCCCCCTTTAGGGTTGGTGCCATTTGAACGCTCGTGATTAAAGTGCTCCCCTCGAGCTGTGTTTCTCAGGTCTTGCTCTGGTTTGGGAGTTTTCCCCTAGTAGGTCGCTGAGTGTGGGTGCGTTTGACTGCCCCCCATCTCATGTTCAGCTCCCCTCCCCATGTGGTCAGTGGGAACACTTTCTTGTGGTGGTTATCTGTTGAATTTACGGGCAGTATCTTCTGCGATAGCAACTTGTTTAGATACCTCATTCAGGAGCAGAAAGGGATCTTCAGGCATTGAGAATGCATCACATAGTGCCAATCAGTCTAATCTGCACCACTTTTGTTTGCATCGGCGGCTAAGGTGGCAGCGGAGTCTGGATTTGGTAGTCCTAGAGGCAGGTATCCTCCGATTAATACTGCCATTGCCCTTGTGTACATTAGTCCTGCTTCTAGCCTCACTCCAGGGGACCCAGGGGGCCAGTGCACGTTGCAGTCCCAACTCTCTTTCTCCTCATATACCCTATTGGCTATCAAAGTCAATGTTCTTTTTAGCTGTCTAAATTAGGAGGTGGTGTGCGTGACATGCTCACAGCTGAGCTAGTTGGCATAGCTCGAACAAATTATCCATATTCTAAGACTGCATCAGCGTAAGGGCTCTGATTGGTGTGGATTTTACTCGCCTTTGTACATAGGATGTGGGAATGTTTTTATGGCCCTGGCTCTAAAGAAGGAGATCCAGGGGAGGAGCAGGCTATTACCCCATCATTGGCAAACTAGATGGACATTTGTAGCTTGGGCATCAGGTCTCGCCTTAGTATGTTAGTCGGGGATGAGGGAAGGTACAATAACTGTTCCCTCATTCTATTATCCCCTGCCTCTAGTTCGAGAGGTTCCATGAAGGGGATCCTGTTCACCGTATGCAAGATCCCTTGTATAACCGCAGTGTTTTTTGATAAGGGGACTATCCCTTCCCTTTGGCATGACCTTGTCACCCCTGTGTCTATCAGGAAACTGTATGGTGTATTGTTCACAAGTACCGTTCTTTCTCTGATTGGCCTAGGGTGGATAGTAGGGTGTGTGTGTTTTTGGGTGCCTCTTCTATGGGCATTGATTCCCGATTTTTCCCTGTTGGTTTAGCTGGGCTAACCCTGTAGCCTCATGCTTGCCATTGCAGGGGATTGAGACCTCTTCCTCACCCCGCTAGTTGTATCACTGTCCAGAACTGATGGGCGTTGCCCTATCACTGAAGCGTGTTTTCTTGAACCAGTAGGAGTGCATTTTTGCCAGGCTAGTGAGATTCAGTTGGCTCAATGCAACAGGTGGGGGGGACGAACTTCAAGGAGCCCTTGCACTGGACTGGGGCAGTGCTAGGATTTCCTGGGCCTGTGGACCTGTCAGACTCTCATGCCTGAACCTAACAGTGCGCTGTTCGGTAGGGGACCCTCCGGCTCCTTCATCTGGTGGGCTGGTGTATCCTAATGAGGGGAGATCAGGCATCGGGGAGAGCACCTCTATGCCTGCATGTGGTGGGGGAAGTGCGGATGCCTTGCTTGTTGTCTGTGAGATAGGATTATCCATCTGGGCCGCCTCAAAAATGGCCCATAGTTCTAATAGGTGCCTCTTTCCTGTCCTTCTTCTGTCCTGCATATTTGGTTCATATGTGTGTTTGATTGCAATAGTGTCAAAAGTTCCCTCCTTTAGCCAGGGAAATACCTGTGTCTTAGTGTTTGCGTACCTATCTTGGCAAAACTTGTTATGTTTTTTAGCCTTTATGAGGAACCTGGTTTGCATATGTTTTGGTGGTGACTCGATGATAAATTGGGTAATTTTAGAGGACAGATGCACCTTTGTTTCTGTTATTTAGGGAATCGTTTGATTTGCTCTAATCGTGGGGAAAATAAATATATACGTGGGGGGTTACTGATTCTAACTACTTACTATGAGCTCCGTACTATCTACAGATGAATGAACATGAATATTACACAAACACAAATGACAATGCATTTGAAGGGTCACACACTAGAAGGAAGTGCAACTGTTAAGCAAACAACATGAAATTTGGCATCAAATAACGAATTTTGGCTTTGGCATAAAATAAAAAATGTTTGCTTTGGCATCAAATAACGATTGTGAGAAATAGCTGCACCTTCATATACCACATTGAATTATCGACAAAATACAACATTTAAGACAAAACACAGTTGCATTAATTACAAGTACCACAACATCAAATATACCTTGCATCAATTTCAAACTGTAATAAGACAAAAGTGACAAAGAAAAATGATGTTTTGTCACAAATACCTTTGCCCGCTCCTAGTGCATGCTAGACTGTGACCGGAGGAAACTTTGCGAGGTGAGTCCGATAGTCTACCAATATCAACTTCAGGTCAAAGAAAATAAAAATAATTGCTGGGAGAAGGAATTACTCAAGAAACCTGAGGCCCCTGTTGGACAAAGACAAGCTGCACCTAATCTGCTCGATCCAAATAGTTTTCCCTAACTTCCGAATAGCACTCTGCAACACACCTAGTGGCCAAGCATACCATCTGTGTCAAGCTCAGCGGTCCAAGCAAACAACACCTCTCTCTTCTCTCAGATACCAACAGTGTTAAGAAAATGGTAGTACTGAGAAAACCTTTTAGACAAAAAAATAAGTTTGAGATGCTGGCCCTTTAGCACACCGCAGACCAATGTGTGGCATCTGTGTCTCGCCCAGTGGTTCAAGCGGAAAGGCCTCAATCCTGTATCACATCCAGGGGACAAATGTTACATCTGTGTCCATGATCGCGTGGCGATGCACGCGAGACTGGTTAATACTGATTATTAACACAGCCAAGAGAATAGCAGACGCTATCCTGATTGAGATACAACTCCTAGAAGGACAAATCAAAACGACAATCACTAACACTCTTTTCAAAAAGAATTTGGAAGAGACGAACAAGTCTAACAAAGAGTATAAAGACTCAATCCTTTTGACAAAGATCGATAAATTCAAAAAAGATCTTGCACGCTTTTCCCATGAAAATGTATACCCTTATACAAAAGAAGGGTACAAACCTCCCGAATTCAACAGGAAAGGCAAACGCATGGGTTCAAATTACTCTTCCTCAGGCTCAGATGCATACTCTAGTGACTCTGAGGCATCTTCATTTGACAACCAACAAGGCAGAGGTACATCTACCTCCTTTAGAAGGAATCGCAGGAGAGGTAGATTTGGACCCTCTCAATACCAAGGACCTTGGTGGCCACCAGCCCCATGGCAATATCCATTTACACAATATCCACATTCTATACCACCATTCCAACCCCATCCTCCATTTCTTGACCAGCCTTTTTTAGGACAAAGTCGTGGGAGAAATCGAGACAGGAGAAAAGGGCGGACACAGGTCCATTGGGAACAAGACCCTCAACAACCACCGAACACCAGGAGCAGGACAGGTCTAGCACAACCAAGTACCAGCACCAACCAGACGACCTAGTGGTCAATCTGAGTGCTCGTTCTCTTAATAAAGATGAACTCACAGTTCTCAACTGAGGACTCGGCTTTGTACCAACCAACATAGGAGACTCTTTTGCCATCAGATGTGAATTGGCACGTTTTTTCAGAAAAATCCGACTACACTTTTTCTTCAAAGATAGGAGTGTGGAACTAACTGAACCACAGTTAAATAACACCGGTTTGAAACCACCGTCTAGTTTCAATCCTCCTCTACATCAAGTACCAAACCAAGTACTTACGTTTGAGAAAGCTGTCTTAGAAGACATAAACAGCCTACAAGATTGCTATGCCAAACCCTATCAGAACTTACCTTCAAGAGAGAAGAAAGCTCTTTCTACTCTGGCCAATGATACCACCATTACAATAAAACCTGCCGACAAAGGAGGTGCTATTGTTATTCAAGATACAACAGCCTACCGTGAAGAATGTTTAAGACAGTTAAACAATACCACGGCTTACCGGCAGTTGTCTCTGGACCCAACCATGAGATTATCCAACGAAATTCAACATTTGGTTGAAGAGGCGAAAGCTGAAGGTTGGATTACTGCCAATGAAGCAGATTTTCTGACAACTAAATTTCCTATTGTGCCCTATTTTTACACTGTGCCAAAAATTCACAAAACACAAAGACCTCCACCAGGACGCCCCATAATATCAGGAATAGGCTCCCTGCTGGAACCTCTGTCTACATTTGTAGACTTTTTCTTAAAACCATTAGTCAAGAAGATGCCCACCTATCTTCAAGACACAAAGGACGTCCTGAGACTGCTAACAGCAACATCATTTGATGTAAACCAAGATTACCTTGTGTCTTTTGACATTGAGTCACTTTATACAGCCATTCCCCAACTTGAGACACTTGAAGCCATACGCACATTACTAGAAACCAGTCTCCAGGATTCAGAAATCATGACACCAATACCCTTTGTCATGGAATGTGCAAGATTGGCAATGACTGAAAATGTTTTCAAGTTCGAAGACAAACTATACCTCCAAGTGTCAGGAACTTCGATGGGGAGTATTTTTGCCCCTTCGTTAGCCAATCTTTATGTGCACATGTTCGAAGAGAACCACATACTCAATTCCACAAATCCCTTTCGAGATCAAATTAGAGTGTGGAAACGCTATATCGATGACATTTTTGTCATCTTTAGAGGCACCACCCTACAGGTCTCAGAATTCTATGACTGGTTGAACAACCAAAATCCATTTCTCAAGTTCAGCATAGAATACAGCAAAGAAAAATTATCTTTCTTGGATATTCAAATCTATCCCATAGATGGTGGATTAGGTTGTGAGCTATACACGAAACCTATGGCTCGAAATTCATTGCTCACTTTTCAGAGTTTCCATCCTAGAGCATTACGAGAGAATTTGCCGGTAGGACAGTTTTTGCGACTACGCAGAAACTGTTCGGACACACACAATTTCCGGAAACATGCTCACAATTTATCGATCCAATTACAACAACGTCAGTATCCCTCACATCTTGTGAAGAAGGCTATGAAGAGAGCACTCAATAACAATCGAGATGCCTTATTGGAGCCTCCTGTAATCAAGACACCACTACAGAGGCTTACGTTCGTACACACTTTCTGTACCCAGACGAACAACATACAAAGAACTATACGCAGACATTGGTCCATTCTCAATATCGGGAAAGGTACCCTTCCTAGTCCCCTTTTTGCGTACAAGAGAGGAACCAACCTACGAGATACTCTCGTACACACTCGACCCAAAACCATCCAGTCTGTTAGGACAAACACTCTATGGGACTTACCGAAGGTACAAGGACATTTTCCCTGCGGTACTTGTACTGTCTGTCCCCAGACTGCCCCAACCAAAGAAATTGATATTGGGACACAGAGACCTTGGGTTTTAACTAAACATACCAATTGTAACTCTGAACGAGTCATATATATGATCACTTGCCCTTGTTCGTTGAGGTACGTAGGAATGACGACTCGTAAAATCAAACTTCGCATAAATGAACACAAGAGCACCATCCGGTGTCATAAACAAGCGACTAAACTGACTCAACACTTCCTCACTTTCAAACACAAACCAGAAGAACTTCAATGGACGGTGTTAGAGCAGCCGTTTATTCCTCCACATGTCAGTGACATTGCCCGATTCCTTTTCAGGAAAGAACAGAAATGGATTTATTCACTTCACAGTGATATACAAGGGCTTAACAATGATATACCGTGGACTAGCCTCTAATACCTGGAAGGACCATTTTTCCACTTGGTGCTTGGTTGTCAACAGCACTGAATGTACCCTTTCTAGCTTATTAAATTTCCCCCCCCCCCCTGACAAATTTCGAGGGAAAACGTACATTCAACAGACACCACACGACAACATACACCCCAGTTATAGTTGTTAAACTAAGTGCAACGAAACATGGCCAGACTGATCTGCATACTGTGCTACTCCTTATAGAGCCAAGAATAACTACTGT
The DNA here is from genome assembly GCF_964204655.1 of Triturus cristatus. Classification (NCBI taxonomy): domain Eukaryota; kingdom Metazoa; phylum Chordata; class Amphibia; order Caudata; family Salamandridae; genus Triturus; species Triturus cristatus. Next base: position 873,815,186 of record NC_140590.1, read on the forward strand.
GTTTACTTATTGAGAGCCAGCCAATCACATCTCTTTACATTAGATAAGTACTCATATTGAGACGCGATTACGAACATTCAGGGACTTTCATACAGAGTGCTGATTTTAAGCATCAACAATTACTTTAGACACAGCACGTAGCATTCTTACATGTTCATGACTTTGGATGACTCTTCATCCGACCCGAGATTGAGAAGGTTCTCACAACTGACACGACACTCCATATACCAGGAGTCTTTGCAGACGCTGACGATTGCGTCATCCAGACGCGCATCTATTTATGAGCGCCATACACGAACATCGGTGCCTCCCCGTCCAGCTCACTTTAGCCGGAGGTACCGACGGAAAGGTAAGCGCTCCATAGACGCGCCGTCTCTCTGTTTCTAAATTCTTTTGTGCAAATTCTTTTGTTAAAACTTTATTTATGACATTTGAATACCGCCTCAGTATGCTGCCTCGTATGTGATAACTCGTCTCCGTTTGCCCTCGAGACATATCCACTGGCGCATCAATAGGCCGTGATATTCACACGAACGCCGCCGCTACTGGGCTTTTTAATACTCACAGTTCAGACAACTATAGTCCTTTACCAGTCGGTTTGTCTCTGGCCATGTTCCTAACGTTTAGATAAAAGTATGGAGATTACATTTTATTGACTGAGACCAGCAACTATTGCTAGGCATATATATCACTGCATCCGTTTGTTCTAATACAGAGCGGGGCCTCGTTCATCTGAGCGGATGCCAGGTGGGGTGAGGCGTGACCCCCTACATTGAGGGGTAAGCTGGAACACCGATTAATTGTACTAATTTGTGCCTCTCATTTTGACAATCAAGTTGTTTTATTACAAATGTCTGTCATATCACAGTGAGTTTAACCGACAACGAGAGCCTTAAGTATGTATATAGAATCTACATATCAATTTTGAGCAAGAGCCTGTGAACCACGTTGTTGATCTTCATTGTTGTTTTCCAGTAACTTTCTGGTGTTGACAATCCTTTTTCTGTTTTCAGGATTTGTTACTTACTCCACGTATAGTCGGGAGTGTTTCAATACTACCACGCAAGTAGGTCGTATCTTTTCCTTTTCCTTTTCACTGTTTGGATTACTACATTATTTAGCAGTAGCATATAGAATCGGTCCTGACGAAAGCCAGATTGACATTCAATCACGATGGCTGAAACATGTAGACCACCTTTGGGACAATAGCAGTTATTTTTTCAAACTGCTTCCTGCACTGTTTTTAACTACATCACTCGGTCAGTCATGAATAAAATTGTGGGACTGACTCAGTAGTTGTTTTTAACATTTGCACTCACTTCTGTTTGTTTTTGCACTGCTTCTAAACCATTAGCCACCTTCAACTCATTGGTAGCGACATCATAATATACCAGGGCAAGAGAATCTTATGAACCTGTTTGCTTTTCCCTGGTTCCACACACTACACATATCTCTAACACAAGAGTAGTGTGTATGGACGAATCCTACATGATGATAACCGCTATTCACAGTGGCTGATGGGATTCAACATCGATGGTATTACTCACATGTGCTTTTTCTCTCTTTATATGTTGCTCACTACACTATTAGGCTCTGATCTTTTGACCCAGGTTACTTCTTGTTTTTATAACATGTAAGGTTTAGGGATTAGTAACCCTTGGGTCATTAAAAATATTTCCCTTCGGCCCTCCCCCAAAATTTATTGTTACCAGTACATCTGTGTCATGCCAAGTGGTCCAAGCGACAAACAATAGTCACCTTTCCTAGCGTGCTGACTTTTGAAAAAAAGGTGACCGCCACGGGAACGCCTCTGAGGCTGCCTTACGACTACTTAGTTTGGACACATTAAATGGGTATAATACCAGATTTCTGTTAGTGGCAGGTCACTCAGGTAACATTTTTGCACTTATTCCTAGTTTACCATATGCCAAATGCTGGGACTAAGGATCTGATGTAGTCTCTTACCCACTGTGATGGTGACTTCAGGACAGACCTCCGACACGCAGATCCAGCAGAACTTCCATTCGATTGGGGTGTCTGCTTGCCTTCCTTGATGCACAAATATGACTTTGTCATGGTGGGGTACCTTCCTTTGGCTGCATTTGGGTCACTCCTATCTGGCTCACCAAAATGTTGCTCGAATGTGAACTTTCCTTTAAAAAACAAGAAGCATTTGGCAAAACAGGAACACTTGGTTTGATGGTGGCTTTAGGACAGACCTCTGACCCGCAGATCCAGCAGAACTTCCAATCGATTGCGGTGTCTGCTCATCTTCCTTGATGCCCAAATATGACTCTGTCAGGTTGGGGTACCTTCCCTTGGCTGCAGTTGGGGCACTCCTATCAGGCTCACCAAAATGTTGCTCGAATACAAACTTACCTTTAAAAAACAAGAAGCATTTGACAAAACAAGAACAGTTGGTTTAATTAAACGCTTTGGCCCGGAGTACAGTTGCAGAAGCAGGTCTGAGGACTGTCTCAATGTACAGTCAATATGTGCAAGGTTTTATACATTTCTTTGTGCATCATAACGTTTTTCCATGGATCCTTTTTTGGTAAAAGAATTCGGGCCTTGTATTTGGAGTCATAAATAAGGTTCCTGATAATAAATGCAGGTGGGCCTCGACCATGCGCGGACACCGTGGGGGCCAGTGGGTAATATATACAGATGTGTAGCATGAGGGGCGCGTGATCACTGTGTGTACTGTGTGTGCTGTGTCATGATTGGCTATGTGCACCTAACTTCATGTATCATCTGACTTTATGGTGTTTTTTGGGACGTGCGCACCTCTCTGGCCATGTGTACTTTATTGGGGCCAATCTCCCTGGAGCATTGTAGTGTCACTGTGCATATCTGTAGGATTGACCTGCGTTTCCTGTTCACACGTTTTGAGTCGGGTTGAAGGCGCGCTCATGACGGGTGAATTTGATAATAGAGATGAAAATGTATTCTTACATATGAATGTATCATTATTAACATTGACATCGACTTTAACAAAACAACTGGTGTGTGATAAAAAAAATCATCAATGCAAACATCCTCCTATGCATACAAGGCTTTTTCACCAGCAACAAGAAGGTCATTATCTTCTAATAACGTGGGGGAAATAATTAGGGTTAGCAGATGATTATGTCATTAAGACACAATGCTCCAGTCCTACACTGATTTACAACAACCTGAGGTGTTATGGAAGTTTCCTCCTTGGTGCGCGTTATGGGAGACAAGGGTACTTTGGAGCTATTTTCAACACTTGTATGAGGAAAACCCAAGTCTGGGATATTTCGCCCAACGGGCCGTGCAGTCGAAGAAACCTGCACACACGGCAGCCTCACTCCAAATATCTCAAGTTATTGCCTCTCTGTTGGGAGCAGTTAATCCAGCCTGCAATTTATGTATTTTGAATGTGTGGGCCTGTGGTACCGTCAGTGTCAGTATCAATGAGTGATGCTCATAAAGTGCGCATACCAGGGCGGTTCTGGGAAGCAGAGCTGCTCTCTGCTGACACTGGAGGGCTTTGCTTTTTAGCACCGCATGCACAACAATGATATGGAGTCTGGGGGTGTACCAGGGTGGACCCCCAGCTAAGTGTCGGGAGGTCATTCAGTATCTTTCTTTTCATCTGCATCACGGCGCCAGATGTTTTGCTGCTATCATTATCAATCCCAAACTGGGAGGCATATTACAAAGCAGGACTGTCAGAGCTTCTTTCAGCTGTCAGGAGACACTCTGAGATCCCTGCACCTCACGCACGCTGAAGAGCAGGGATGCCACGGGTGGGTGTGGGTGGAGCGAGAGTGATATTAACGTGAATATTGATCTAATTTTAAAGAAATGACTTTAACAAAAAGATAAGAATAGTTAGCGTCGAACAGTGATGCCAATCCGTGAAGTGAAAGAGGACTACATGCCAGGAGGGGAGGGAGGAGAATTTTCATACTGAAGAGCTCTGGTCTGACAGACACGTGACCCAAAGCTTCAACAGATTTGTGTTTCCGGCTCATGGCGTTATTGACAGAGCTGAATATTTCCAATATCTGCTGCATACAGCACATAAAACATGCGGTCTTTTCCGCAATCATTTCTATAAGCGCCACACCATGGCACGAGCAGAATGTCCGACGGACCGACGCTAATTCCGCGCCAAACCCGACAAAGTGGATTTTGCTTCTTTAATCTCTAATAATGCCTGATTCAATTATTGTCACTGCTCTGTAAACAAGCTGCCGCCCTCTGACACTAATTCCACAGGCTGGGCCAATCAGAGGAAAAATCAAAGACCGAAAAAGAGGTTGGGGCCTGGGGGCAGAGGGAGAGCAGGAGAGAGCGAGAGGTAGACAAAGAGAGGACATAGAGAGAGAGAGAGAGAGAGAAAACCGCGAGAGGGGAGTAGAGGAATTAGTGACAGAAAGAAATTGACAGAAAGTGGGAATGTACGAGAGAAGTAGAGAAACGCACAAACGTGGAGCTATAAGGGAAGAGAGGAAGCCCTAGAAAGAGACTTACGGAGAAGCGGCATACAACTAACTAAATACTAGAGGTACGGAGAGGCTAGAGAGATGTAAGGCCAAGAGAAGTGTTTAAACTGGTTTAGACAGGAAAAGAGTGCTAGAGAGAGAGTACGAGAGGAGGGAGACACAAACAGCCACAAACGGGGGGAGAGAGGTTGAGGGAGCAACAGAGAAGTGAGTTTTAGGGTAATGTGGTAAGGAAAGAATTAGTGTGAGTGGGACAGACTGGAGACAGAAAAACTGTGTCTGGCTCATCCCAGGCTAAATTCAGTCCACTTAAAAACTAAAAGAGAGCAATCGGGGTTGAGGCTTGCCAGTCTGAGTCTATTAGCAGATTTTTCGTGTCACTCAGTGCTTGCTCCAGACATGGCCTTGCGGTTCCTTTCCTGGATCTTTGTTTTTATGGGGTAAGTATGCCCTTTAATTTCTCTTGACAGCTTCCTCGGTATCTTAATGACTCTGTCAAAGAGTAGCGAACATGCGAATTGAGGAAAAAGTCAAGCATGGACCTCAAATGTTATGTGTTTTGCAGTGTGGTGTGGGCCTGTGGAAGATGGCGGGCTGAAGCTGGGGTCCACTCCCAAAACATCACCCGGATCTTGGACAGGCTGCTGGACGGCTACGACAACCGCCTGAGACCTGGGATTGGAGGTAAACTCATCCATTACTCTGAATGTGCATAGGGTGATTACCTTACCAGCAATTATCCAGATAGCCTTGACTACGAGGAACATTATCCTATATGGTAGATTTTAATATATATGGTAAAACTGTGTTGCACATTAACTTGTGGCATGGAAAGAGAGAAGCATTAAGGATATGATTGTCCAAACTGTTTCTGCACGTAAATCGGGCTCATGCACAAAAAGAGCAAACTCGAGCCCTGTTTGACAAAGGCAGAATCAACATATTGTTGTATTTGCAGAGGGCAGGTGAGAAGGTAGACGTTCTGGTACGTATGCAGAGTTTACCCACAGTGGCAGGTGACACTGTGAGTGCTCACAGAGGAGTGGTGCGTGCCAATGGGCAAGCTCACAGACAGCAGCGTGGCACAGGCCCTGGTAGCCCCTGCAGTGCAGGGGGTCCCTAACCATGCAAGGTTCCCCAAACCTTTGTGAGGGCTTCATGCAGCCCGAGGCCATGTACATCTTTGAGATATGGGATACTGAGGTGCCTCTCATCACATTCTGCAGGGGGGGGTGGGGGGGTCATTTTGCGTCACAGCACTGCCGACCATCATAGGAGAAAGGTTCACCAAATGTTATTGGTGTGGCCCATGACCTGTTCAATGGGGAGGAGAGATGACAAGCTTGTCCCGCAAGATACTGTTACGCACAAGCCTGATGGTCCAAGGAAAAGATCCTGGATGAAAGAACTCACCCTAAATCAAGAACAATAAATAGGCAGCTTATTTATTAATTTTTTGTAGCAATAACCACGATATATAGTGCATATTTCATATATAAACCATATGCAGGGATCTAAGAGGGTTATGGTCACGTTTTGTTTTGATTAGTGTTTTAGTGGCTGTTTGTTTTAACCCCATGCAAACTAGCTATCCTAAAACGGAAATATGAAAAGAACATTTAAGTTACATAACTAATGTAAGTCATATGAATGTTATTCTCATATTAAGGGGTCTCCTGATGAAGGAATCATATTTAGGTTGTAAAACAAGGAATACACTTGCTTGGTGCATTTAAAAAGGGCAGGGTTCAACACGTAAGGTATTTGCTATGCATTGAATCTTATCAAGTTTGAATTCGAGAAATAAGAAATGTCTTTAAATTGCAGCCTCATGGGTCTCTGAAAACCCACCTTAGCCCCCTTTAAAAATTCTGGCAACTCTTTCACACCTTGTTCTGAAAGAACCGCCTGACAGTGACTCACCCTTGAGCATGGTCACCAAGTAAACAATGTGAAATGCCCTGGTCCAAACCCGGGCCCAATTACCACAAATTATTATAAAGTATAAAGTGGTGCCTATGCCCACAGATGCAAACTTGTGGATATTTTCACATATTTACAAGCCTTCACGTACTCCTTAAATAATACCCAAATGAATCAGCCATGATTTGGGAATACAACTTTATTATAAAATGTTCCCTCTGAAATATCCTCCCATGGCGAAAACTGCAGATTTCCCACAGTAGCTAAAACTCCACACTTAGCATGAGTGAAGGCACGTCAGCCCAATTATCAAAACGCCCTTCACATATGCCTCAATGTTTTGTAATTCAGGCATCAAGTTGAACATTTTGCTTAGATGAAGGCCGGGTGAAATGTTTTCATGGGTTAAAGCTCATGACATTTACACATTTTATGTTACTCTAATTCCATGGTCGCCAAATGTTGCATTACCTCCTCGACGGCATACTAGTATAAGTGGAAAATGTAAGTAAAGCTGTTTACAAGAGGTATTTTCTACTCAAACCAGTCTCCTGGCAAACATTTCAATGAATGATGAAGACAGTATCTGGCCCCATGTTTAATTTTCACACGAAATAACAGCAAGGACATTCGATAAACTGTGCGTTATTTAGCAGGGGAAAAAATCAACATTTTGCCACCCCTAGTTAAGATGACATTGTTTATATTGTTTGTGAATCGAACATAAATGTATTACACAAAACCTAAAATGTGGTCAACTAAAAGTAGAAGAGTGGTTTAGCTTTCATGTTCGCACAACATCCTTTTCAGATGTAAGACACATGCAACCATTTTAACAAACTGTCACAAAAAGTTTCATCATAGAAGTAAGTAAATGCGTTTTGCAGCTTTTGCCATTAACCAACAGATCAAAAGCATTGAAATCAAATATTTCTTAGTTTTATATGTTTCATTCCACACATTTGAGCGACAGAATTCATTAAATACACAGAAACGTTGCATCAGTGTCTCATCTGCCCACCTCCTTCCTATCACCTTGGTTTCAGCTATTCAATCTTTGAAATCCATTACATGTAATGAATGCGAGTTAGAACTTTCAACCACTTTAAATCCTATATATTCAGTATAAAATACTTAGAAAAAACATATTAAAGAGTTCATGCTTTCACTGTATATTTTACAGTTAATTATTTGATAACCAATTCGCTTTTGGCTCTCTGTTGCTAGATATAGCAAAATGCAGTTCAGACTACAAATGAAATGTGCTCAAAAATTCCTTAGCTGCCAGGAGTACAGAAATGTCCTCCCTAAACTGATATCTGCTTCTATCTTTCTCATCCCTTTCTATGGTCGCCCTGTTGGCATCTGTCTTCGCAGTCACCGCTAGTCCATGTATACAGTGCTAATGATGTCTCTTTAGGCAGGTATTCGGCTCCACTTGATTATTTGAGAGAGATCAAAGGGCTTTCATATTCTTGTACACCAATTTTCTCTGGCAGTGGCGGCTCGCAGAGGGAGTGCTGGGAGGCGGTGAGGCGGAGCGGGGGAGGGGCAGGGTGGGGGGAGTAGTGGAGTCAGACATACGACGGCAAGGCGTAAAGTAAGTAAATAAATAAATAAAACTATTTATCTTGCGCTCGCTGCATCGCCGAGTTGGCGATGCAGCGAGCGCAAGGTGAATGGTTTTATTTATTTATTTACTTACTTTACTCCTTGCTGTCGTATGTCCAACTCCACTACCACTCCACCCTGCCCCTCCCCCACCCGCCCCACCGCCCCGCAGAACTCCCTCTGCGAGCTGCCACTGTTCTCTGGCCGTTGTCCAGTGGCGTAGCAGGGGATGGGGGGGGGGTTGGTCCACCTCTGGCACCGCAAGTTTTGTGGGCAGTGCTCCCCCGCTCGTACCTGCGGCTGTCATGGGGCAGCAAATGCAGGGCTCACCAGCAACCCATACTTACCTGCAGCCATCGCGGGGCAGCAAAGACAGAGACCGCCACCGGCAGCAAAAAGTCTAGCTACTCTACTGCCATAGTCAGGATCTGGCACCTCCTTTAGAGTGACCACCACCCTATTGATCACTATGGACACTTTCTAATCCGAGACTGTTGTGTGATAATCTAATGGATTCTGGGTGTTGTAGTCTTATTTTGATTCCAGTGAAGTAATTAGACTAAGACCTGAAATCAAGGATTTGTAGGTGAAACGCTCAGGACTGGAGAAAGTGAAGCAATGCACTGCAGTCGGTGGTAATTCTAAGAGATGGTCACCCTGAGCTGTCTTCAAAATGCCTTTCTATGAAGAATATTGAAGTAGGGGTACACACAGGGTGGGAATGGAGCAGAAAATAGTACCAGGAACCACAATAAAAGTGACCCCGAATCACACAGCTGAAAACATGGGCTGCATTTGAAACTAGGGCGTTTTTCAACGTGTAAAGACACTGTATAGGCGTTTTGAAAGCTATGGAAGTCTGTAGGCCTTTGTTTTTGCTGCAGGCAATGTTTGTGTTAATATCAGGGAAATCACATATCAAATGTAGCCCAGCACACCACAAAACAGGCCCATAACCAGCTGAAAAAACAGCCCTCCCACTGACCTGTCAAACCAGCCCTTCAGGCACAGACGATTTCTGAAGGCCAGTCTGACCCCGGGTGCAGCAAAGAGCAAGCAGGTCAATGCGTTTAATGAAGGGCTAAAGGTTTTTTGTTGCTCACGCTAGCAAACCTACACGTGTTCCACTTATTGATTCGTGCAGGTCCAAGGCATAGATTGTAAATACGAATAACATATCCTTTGTAATCTGTACCCAGTAGTTATAGTCTTCCTCCAATTTTAAATTAAACAATAACTTTTTCAAAACATACCAGCAGCAGCTTTAATCTTTGTTCTACTTGAGCGTTGGCTAAGTGGTCATTTATTATTTTACTCCTCCCTATAGCACTCATTTATGTATTCACTGCTTCAATCTCTTGGCCTCTACTTTCAAAATCAAAAAATAGTAGAACCTTCAGCTTTAGTAGTGGAGGTGTTACTATACTACCAGTAATGGGGGTGATAGTAGGAGCACTGAAACTATTCTGGCAACTACTTCTGCTATTAATTATATCAGTACCACTATTTTACTAATACTATTAGTAGTGATACTACTACTAATACTTATAATAATAATGATAATATTAATAATAACAATACTACTACTACTACTACTAATAATAATAATAATATCAGCAATAAGTAAAACATGTCACAAGAGCAGAGCCAGGGTGAGGTGAGTGCTGAGGTGCATTGGATGCCATTTATAGGCGCAATGAGCTGCTGTGCCCCTGGTATTATCACAATGATGATAAGTGTCCTCCGGGTCCACACAAGAAGCTGATGCACAATGTGCAGAATAATGATGCACAATGTGCAGAATAATGATGCACACACTATCACCAGAGCAGGCAGTTTAGCATTGATTTGCATTTCTGAATCAATCAAGAGCACAAACGTTCAATGATCGCTTCTCTCCTTTAACATCCAAGGACGAGGAGAGTGCACACTTAATGCACCACTCACCTCTACCCCAAGTAATGCATTTTTATTTTGTTGTGGTCTTGACAACTCCAGATTCCTCCCATACTGAGTGTTAGCTGTTGCGGGGGAGAAATAGCACGATGAATTAATTGTATGATGTATGCACTCAGGAAAAATTTGATCTGCCTCATCATTTTGATAAAGTACACCACAGCAATTCTGCACATTTCGTTCCTTATTTGTTCTTATTTACTTTGAAATCTTAAGAGTTGCACTTATTTGCTGCATGTTCTGCTGACTTGCATGTTGGGCAGCAATAAAGGCCCTCCACCTCTGTCTGTATTGGGCAAGTTACTGTGTGGTGCCCCATTTGTCCATCACGGTCTTCATTTTTGTTTCCACAGTTTGCCTTTCAGGTGTTCTTTAGTCTACCTGTTTTACAGTGTGAAGTAACCGAGAAGGAGACTCGTGATGGTTTCCAGAGGTAGTTTATTCTGTCAGAGAGAACAGCTTGTACATCCACTCAAGTCAATCCCCCAACTGCCTCTGATCCACGACCCACCATGGAACCTAGAACACTCTTAGAGCAATAACACTCTAAACCAGAGCGTGAGCGTGAATAGACTGAACACTACACACCTTCCCCCTTTGAAAAAAAAATAAATAAATAAGTAAATACAAACATTTAAAATCTAACAAAATCATTCAATTTAACAGGTGGTTTCCTGATACGAGAACTTTTCCTTTGAGCAGACATTTCACCACCTGAGACAGCCACCTCTTCAGCATGTTGGTTCTCAACAGGACCATCACTAGATGTGACAGCGGTACCCTGAGTTAAAAGAGGTCCATCCATAATGTCAGTGCTCAAAGATGGTATCAGCACCTCTGTTCCAAAGTTAGAACTATCCAAGACATCCCAAAAATTTTGAACATCATCATTTTCATTAGTAAGCAAAGATTCTTCTCGTGAAGGTACAAGTGATTTGCAACAAATATCCTTGGATCTAAAAATGGATATGCGTCTGAAATTCCAAATTTTACCCCCTTGTACCCTAACAGCTTTGCTGAATACTTCAATTACCTCCACTGGATCAGACCATCTAGACCATTTTTTGTCTACACCACCCAATTTCACACGAACTAGATCACCAACTTTGATTTTACAATTCACAAAACAGTTGTTACTTTTACTCTTCTGCATTTTATCTTGATACTTTTGAATTCGCTCCCTGACCGCCTTAAAATCCAAAGTAGAATCATGAATGTTATTTTTCTGCATCCAACATGGCACCAGCTTAGAACAAGGTCTCCTCCCTTTTAACATTTCAAACAGAGAACAACCCGTGACTGAATTAGGAGAAAGCCGATAAGTATGCAAAGTGGCTCGTAACGCTTTCCTCCAATCAATCTTACTTTTGATAGCTAACTGAATGGATTCTTTCACAACTCTATTAAAACACTCAACTTGACCATTAGCCATGGGATTGTAATTGGAGACCCTTTTATGAGTGATACCACATTTATTTAGAAACATTTCAAATTCATTACTGATAAATTGCGGTCCATTGTCTGAAACCAGCTCAGAAGGAATACCCTCACGAGAAAATATGTTATCCAAAAATTCTATAACGTGGTTGGAAGTTACTTTATCAACCACTTTAACCTCTGGCCATTTTGAAAAATAGTCAACTAAAACTACTGCAAACACCTGTTTAGCACTGGGTAGATTCAAAGGCCCAATAATGTCAATACCTAATTTCCTCCAGGGACCTTGTGAGTATTCAATAGGAGTAATTCCCATAGATAGTGGTTTAGCAGACTTGTCACTTTTTGCACATTGTACACATTCTCTGTCCCATCTGTCCACCATACTATCCATACTAGGCCACCAATAAGATTCTCTCAAACGCCGTTTAGTAGAAGACATACCCAAATGTCCTTCATGTGATAGATTAACTAACTGTTCTCTAATTCCCCGAGGTGGGACAATTTTATCACCCCTGACTACAAACTCATGTAAAAACATGAGTTCGTCTTTGATTTTCCAAAAAGAGCTCAATTCTCCCCTCAGTTTCCTCTCCTCAGGCCATTTGCTTTGTAAATGTCTTACAACATCTTGTAAAATGTCATCCTCAGACATTGCCTTTGCCCACATCTCCTCCGAGATGGCATCTGAACTTATACTGTTTTGAACATCCTCCATGGTATAAGCTATATCACACTCCTCAGGACTATTAATGACATTAGGGTTGTCATCTAATGACAAGCGAGACATGCAATCAGCATGAACATTCATACGGCCAGGGATGTACACAACTGAACATTGGTATTCTTGCAATTTAGCAGCTAATCTGGCTAAACGAGCTGTAAGAGATCTTCCCCCCCCAGCTGTTAACATGTTGATAAGTGGTTTGTGATCCGTCCTTAATTGAAACTTTGTACCCCATAAAAATTGCCTAAAATGTTGAGCAGCCCACGTGCATGCAAGTAACTCTTTTTCGATAGTTGAATAATTAAATTCTGCCCCTTTTAAAGTTCTTGAAGCATAGGAAACCACATACTCTTCCCCAAATTTCCTCTGCAAGAGTACCGCACATAGGCCCGTATTGCTTGCATCTACTGCTACTATACACTCTCCTCCAATCGTGAAGGGTCTCAAAAATGGAGCAACACTAATTTCTTTTTTCAGTGCTTCAAAAGCTAATTTTTGCTCCTCACCCCAGACAAATTTCGTGTTCTTCTTTAATAAATTACGTAAAGGGAATACTTTTGAAGCATAATTTTCCACAAACTTGCTATAAAATTCGGTTAAACCTAAGAACGATAATAATTGTTCTTTTGTTGTAGGAGCAGGAGCTTTTACAATACTAGCTACATGGTCTAGTTTTGGTTTGATGCCCTCATGTGATATTTCATGACCTAAATATTCCACACTATCCTTTCTGAACTTACATTTTGAGAATTTAAGGGTTAAACCTTTGATTTGTATATTACCCAAAACCCTTTTTAGGTTGCAGTCATGGTCCTCATAATCTTTTCCAAAAATTAAAATGTCATCCTGGAATGCTATAGCACCCGGACAACCTTCTAATACGTCTTTCATAAGTCTCTGAAAGACAGAGGCAGCACTAGCTAGTCCAAATGGCATACGCTTAAATTGATACATGCCTTCCGGTGTAACAAAAGCAGTTAAACATTTTGATTGTTCATGCAGCATGATTTGATGGTATGCACTTGCTAAGTCTACCGTGGAAAATACCCTAGCACCAGACAAAGTTGAAATCAATTCATGTATGTTAGGTAATGGGTGCCTATCGATCCAAATTTCTTTGTTTAAGCTACGGAGATCGACACACAACCTAAGATCCCCGTTGCTTTTAAGGGAAATAACCACCAGAGAAACCCATGGGGAGGATTCTATCGGTTCAATAATGTTTTTAGAAACTAAATCTTTCAGCATGTCTTTCAATCTGTTACGGTACGCTAGAGGAACATTGCGAACTTTATGTCTTACGGGAACAGCAGAGTCTTTGAGTATTATTTTATGTTTGAAGTTTGCATATTCCCCAAGCTTGTCACTAAAAACACTAGGAAACATTTCTTTTATGTTTGCAACAAAATCCTCACTTTGTGTGAAAACACTGTAAACAGGTGGTGAAGCATTTGGATCCAACTTTATGCCCAATTCTTGTTGATGGGGCCAGCCCAGTATAGCCACCCCTTTAGTAGCTAGAATACCAGGCACACGAGTCTATCATCATCTCAACTTCTTTCCCATCCACTAGTAAAGAACCTATTGGAAAACCTTTACAATTGTTTTCAGACACACAGGAAATGCAGTTAAATTCATTAAACTCTGTTGAAATTTCATCTTCTTCACAGGTAACACAGTTAACTTTTTGTAATGATCTGCACATCTTCCCAAAATGGCCTGGCTTTTTACATTTGATGCACACTTTACTCCATGCTGGGCATCCTTTGTAATTCCCAACATGTTCAAAACTACCGCACCTATAGCAGATCACAGGATTTCTGCGGTTACCAAATTTATTGTCTTTGAAACTTGGGTCTCTTTTAATAAACAAAGAAGTTCTCTTTGGTGTAAACTGAGGTTTTACAAGCAAAACTTCTACTACTGGATCTTGTACTTTGACAACTTGAGGTTGACCTCTAATCTCACTCACAAACTTTTCAGACTGTTCAATGCCTTTAGCAATATTGACTACTGCATTCAACGAAGATTCAGTGCCTAACCACAGTCTTTCTTGTATCTTTTTGCTTTTCGTTTTCATCATTATTTGATCTCTGAGCACTTGTTCGTAATTAATAGTATCGAACGCACAGGAACCAGCTAGAGAACGTAAAGCAGACACATAGTTTTCAATCGATTCATCCTCTTTTTGAGCACGAGAATAAAATTTAAATCTTTCCATCACTGTATTTATTTTTTTTCCAAATCTGGTACTCATTTTTTTAACAGCTACTTCAAACACATTTATGCCTTCTGTGCTTTCGAGAGGAGGTAAGTTGTCGAATTCTTTAATCCCTTGACCGCCCAAGCAATGCCTCAACAGGTCTAATTTCCTTTTTGGAGAGCAACCCTCCTCTTCTAACACTTCCACGTAGGCTAAGAACATGGGATACCATAGATCCCATTCCATTTTCGGTTCGCCTACAGTTGGCAAAAAATGTGGTGGAGCTGAAATATTTGACATCTTGACACTGTTAGACCAAGCGGTAAAAAAAAACCCAAATAGTAGAAAGATGTGAGACCTTCTTAAATGTAGCGCAGCTGAAAATGTCAACAAAGATACTCCACTTAGTTTGTTAAAACTACATGAAATTCACTTGGGATCATGAACTAAAAAAAAAAAGTTTTCCTTGCAGTGACACGGTCCCAAACCAAGATGTCTCTGTTAAATGCAGCTATTTGTGAAAAAAAACCGAGTCTTTTAAACCAATGTTAGAGCGTTTCCGTGTAGTTACACCTCTCAACACGTGACATCATCACGCTCCCTTTGCACTTTGAACGCGTAAGGCTTTGAACGCGTAGAGCTTTCGATTATTCCCCGCAAGGTGGAACGCGCTGGAGCTGGAGCTCTAAGCGAATGTTGGTAAGTGTTTTTTTCCAAATAAATTATTTCGCCCGTTATAGCCGCCTTTTAAGAGTTAGCGGTGCTAAAATAGCAATGGGACACGACTTTTATCGTCAAAATCTGCCGCGGGCGCAATCAAAGCGCATACATAAACTTGCACGAGCAACACAGCCGCTGGCACAATCAGAGCGCAATTAGGGCATCTCTCAATACTTTAAAGTATTACACATTTTTTTTTTAAACTGCTAATCATGCGAAATTCACATAATTCCCACAGCCGCTGGTGCAATCATGAGCACAACATTCACAAACGGCCGCTGGTGCATACACGCACTGATACCCAATACCTTTTGGGGATTTTCTTAACAAGTGAGCGCTGTCCTCTTCTGACTCCCATCCTCGTCGCCAGTGTGAAGTAACCGAGAAGGAGACTCGTGATGGTTTCCAGAGGTAGTTTATTCTGTCAGAGAGAACAGCTTGTACATCCACTCAAGTCAATCCCCCAACTGCCTCTGATCCACGACCCACCATGGAACCTAGAACACTCTTAGAGCAATAACACTCTAAACCAGAGCGTGAGCATGAATAGACTGAACACTACACATTTGTGTTCTGAGGGTCCAGTGGAGAGCTGTTCTTGTGATGGAGACTTGTTTTCTTTTGATGGTGTATCCTATCCATCTCCGTCTTTTTCTCATAATGATAGTGTCCATTCTCTCTTGCTTGCATCTGGTGAGCAGTTTTTGGTAGGAGATGGTTTGTGGTCAGAAAATATGCAAGATTCTTTTTAGGTTACTTGTGTGGAAGGCTGTCAATTTGATGATGTCACTTTTTGTCATTCATCAGCATTGTTATCCATACAAGAGTGTGAACAGAATGCAGCTCTAGTAAAACATCAGCTTGGTGTTGGTGCTGTACTCAGATGACCTCCATACAATATCCTGAAGGAATCCCCGGCTTTGTTCAGTCTGCTCTTTATGTCACTGCTTGCCCCTAAATCATGCCAGATATTGCTGCCAAGATAGGTGAACGCTTCAGTCATGGCTGGGTCCTCTCCATCCACCTTGAAGTTTGGGATGTTGAGTGGCCTGACTGACTGCTGATTTCTTTGTGTTGACCTTCAGACCCACTTGTTTTGCATAGATGTTGAAGCGAGATTTCTTTACCTGCACATGGTGGATGTATGTGTGTGTGTGTGGGGAGGTGTGTGTGAGCAAGGGTAGTTCATCCTTATAGTGAATGTCCTCCAGTGTAGAGAATAAGAACCATCTGGTGCCTCTGGCTTAGTCCTTAGCTGTGCATCACATCACCTAGTCAATGAGTAGGTTGAAGAACAGCACTGACATCACACATCCATGGCTTGAGAGCTATACTCACTGTCTTACACTTTGCAGGTGAATTTATAATGGAATCTCTTTTTGAGGAAAACTATTTGCTGCAGTGTGCCATAGGCCATCAGCATATTCCAAAGGCTCTCACTGTGGATACTGTCAAAAGCTTTCTCAAAATTGATGAAATTGATGTATAGTTGTCTCTGACAGTCTGTGCACTGCTCTATGATGTTACATAGAGGACGGATCTGATCAATATAGTCTCTGGCCTTGTAGAAACCAGCCTATTCTTTTCCTAAATCCTTGTCCAAGACATCAGAAATGCACTTTATAAAGGTTTTGGCCAAAATTTTACTCGGGATTGACAGAAGGGTGATTCTACACTAGTTGTTACAATTGACTAATGCTCCCTTCTTTGGAATCTTGACAATGATTCCTTGCTTCCAGTCATATGGCTCATTCTTTCTTACCCAAATTGATGTACACAGTGATTGGAGGACCCCTGCTGACGTTCAAGGGTCTGGCCTTGAACATTTCTGTATTCAAGTTGTCTTGGCTATTTTTGAAAGATCGGAAGGCAGTGTGTATTTCTTTCTGTGGTGGTTCTGTGTTCATCTCCATGTTTGTCTATGCTACTTGGATGTTTGCTTTGCTTGTTGGTACTGGTCTATTCAAAACTTCTTTCAGGTTCTCGGACACGCATGCTTCCTGCTCTTTCTCTGTTGTGAATAGTCTGTCTTGCTTGTTCAAACTAGAGTGTTATGTTTTGCACAAGATTTACCACTGTCTAGCTTTATGAGTTTGAAGACCTTCCCCCACCAGCCTCTACTGGCTTAATCTTCTGCTTGGCTGACAAGTTTGTGCATGTACACTCGATTGTCTGGTCTTGTTATTCTTCTGAATGCTCTGTTTGCTTATTTTTAGAGGTGGGCAGAGCTTGCAGAGTTTTACTCTGCCGAATTCTGCTGAGTTACATAAAAACTCAGCGAGATTCCATGGAGTTCCTCCCACTCATAGAGATAAGCTAAGCGTCTGTGTGTTGTCTCCGTTTGAGGCTCTTCCTGCAACCTATATTTTGGTTTGAGCAGAGCGCTGGTAGACCTGCAGTAAACGGCTGGCAAATTGAGAAACGCAGCCTCATTACAAATAGGTTTCTCTACACAACACCTATTTAAGTTATGTAACAATGCTGTTAGAAATAGGGGTCTCTAGTTGGCAATGGTTTGCACCTTTGTCCAAGTAGGGACCCTTCTTCCTAGTCAGGGGAAGGGGTATACACTTATAAAATAACCCCTGCTCACCCCCTTGGAACCTTGGCATGAGCAGACAGGCTTATTTCAGAGGCAACATGCAAAGCATTGGTGCACACATACAGTAATACAGTGAAAAGACTACAAATGGACACCACACCATTTTAGAAAAATAAGTATTCTTTATTTAAACCAAACAATACCAAAATGATAAAAATCCACAACACAGTAATCAAAATGTACTTCTTAGAAAGTAAAAACAGATCTGTCCATAGCAAACTATAGACCAGCTAGCTCACAGTGCCACTATGTGCCCCTCTTACAAAGGAGCAAATAGTTTCTGGCAACTATTGAAAATGACAACCCTGACCCCTCAGAGATCAAGGAAACAGTACAGTACTTTTTGCTCAGTCACTCATGCTCACTTTGTCTCAGAGAGATACACAGAAAAACGAATGGGATGTTTTCAATAATCATTTATTGAACCAGCATCATTCCAGTGTAAAGTACATGTGCTGCAACAACCATGAGATAGAAACAGATACATACGATCATGAGCACTAACAGCGTAAATAAATCCTTGCATGTTGGGCATTCATAATGTGTCCCTAAGAATTTTTCTAATCTCGCCGGGGACCAATATACCCTGTATGCAGTAAAGAGCTGATTGCGTTTTAAATAAGCAGGTTTCACAGTTTCTCTCAACAATTCAAAGGAGGCCATCCACACTTCATTCAAATCGATATTCAAGATTCCCTTGCCCCAGAGCCTCTGAATATCCCTATGTAAATCGTCTTCTGCACTAATCAAAGATTGATACTACAAAGCTACCTCCTTCTTGCTGATACCAGTTTTTAATGCTTGAACTAGCCAGGTATCATCCTCCTCTTCATTCCAATCTTGACCCTCCCACCACACAGAAAGCTGATAATATTTAAACCTAGTTAGTTTGCCTTCTGTAATTAGATTCAGTTCCGGCCAACAGTGATGATAGTGATGACCCTTATCCAGAGTTATTATGCAGGATATGGTAATCCTGCTGTGATACTGAGAATCCTCATGCATATTAAATGTGGCTATTTTTCATAGAAAACCACACAACATTTATGCAGCAACTAGCTAAGTAAAAGCTCAACACCAAAACCTGTTATGAAGAACAGTGTTAGGACGAATATAGGTAAAAGGTTGTGTAACTACCTAGGCCTATATTGGGGTACTTTGGCATTTATAACACCCATTCCTCATCCGACTGTATGACAAAGTAGCAAATGCTAAAATATGCCTGTTTAAAAAGCATAAAAGACATTGCTAACAATATCAGGTTTTAAAAGCATCTAAAACCATGGTATGTGTAAAACATGATGTAAATGTACAAAATTCTCCATAAGTCCTCTAAATAGTCACTATACTGTTAGACTAAATGAGCATAACGAAAGCCATGGTGCTCAGTGAGAGCATGTTTTTGAATTCCAATTGATTTTTTGTGTGAAAAAGGCTGAATTGCTCCCAGCACAAGGAGAGCCAAATGTTTATGTGTCCTGTGTGGGAGACACAACATCACTGCTGCTTGCTTTCGCAGATGATGGTCCTTGTAACACCTCATGGATCAGGTCTATAGAGCAAAGGTGGCCTGCTCCAGTTCCCACAGCCGATGCTGAGGAAGCATTTGAAACATCTGAAGTCTGTGTACTTGCCGTAGAGCCGGTGTCCATTCCAACAGGAGCTGAAGCATCCTGTGGTCAGTCTAAGAATGCTGGAATCAAAATGGGAATACGCTGAGGACACTGTGCTACTCGGGCCTTTAACAGGTCTCACAGTACGTCTATGTCCGGAGGTGCAATGGATGGAAGTGTTAGACAGAGGTCCAACACACATTCTTGTCTGCAGAATAAGCAGGGGAGGACAGGCAAGGCACAGTCAATCCAGACTGGTCTGAATGATAAGAACAAATTCTCGCTTAGCTTCCGAAGCCGAAGTGTGCCCAGATGGAGTACCATGCATTCACAGCAACATCGCTCCAAGAGTGCTTTTTCCATCTCTTTGGTGTTTAGGACGTCCATTGCGTAGCAGGAAAATTATAACCAGGATACCCACTACCAGTAGCAGGATCAGCGGAAGCCCTCCAAAAACGCTTCCTAATACGGAGTGTATAAAAGCTGGAACTACTCCGAAGAATGCCTGAAAGGTGCTCAACAGTCCAGAACATATGTTATTTAAAAGGTGTACAATACCCTTCATATCAGACATGTTAAAGATACCATGTACCATTTCTCCAAAATGGAGCGGGAAGTTTGTTCATACTAGTGCCTGAATCTCAGCTGAGGACCTTGCAACCTGAATCTCGGGCTGAGGTTAAGTCCACATCCTTCTGTAAAAGAATGGCTTTCAGTCTGCTCAGAGAATCAAACCGTATAAAGGAAACATTCAATGAAGGCCATAGGGGCACTTCGCTGGCTGTGTGGGTTAGTAGAAACAATACTTGCATACAACATGTAACCCTGGAACTTAATGTGACCAGATATGCAATGCCTGGCAGCATCCCACAATAACCTTGATCATTCATCATTAAGTGAACACAGGATGAAAAACAGCAGATGGGGACCATTTTATGTGACAGGATAAGTTTGCGATTGAACCATTACACGAAGCATAATATCCTGACAAATTAGAGACCCACTTAACGAAGTCCCACATTCTGTACTGGTGAGAAATACTTCAGTGTCCTAATTCCTGCATCTAAATCTGTATGGCAGTTCCAAAGATTTATGGATGTATTCCTTCCCCAACGCTTCATACCTGCCTACTTGGTGGTAGTGTAGACAATCCTGAAATTGAAATTTTGTCACTGGCCATGTTATATGGCCATGGATTATCCATTCATTGGAAGGTGATTCAACCACAGTGAAAGGTAATTGGTCCACTTTTTCAATGTGCAGCATTGTATATTTTGCATCTCTTTGTGCCATTGATGTCTGCCTTTCTGTTAAATTATAAGCAGAGGACAGCGACATACTGTTAATATATCGCCGGAACACGTAACCAGAGCCCAATGATTGTAGCGTCCAGCTAAATAATAGAATGGATCAGAACTGCGATTGCCCATGTTGTAGGATGGACAGATCCTCTTCCATTATATCTATAGCAAAAGACACAATGTTGCCCAGGGAATAAATCCTGGATGTTAGTGTGGTCATGCTATTGTATAGCACTGCCAAAGCCATTTCTAGGTTAACTCTGTCAATTTCACTCAATCTCTCGGCAGGTTCCTGTTGAAAGAGGTTCCAAACTTCGTTATAAATAGCATATCAGAAGCATTTACGACTTAGTTTCTGGGGACCTAGAAAAAATCCCTTAAATCCATGCCATCAGAGAGTAAGGACAAGTGTTGTTTCACCTGAGCAGTATTGAGGTTTTTAGCCAATCTAAGCATAACTTCTCAACACTGTAGAATGTTGCCACCCCCGGATGTTCTCGTTGTACATAGCGTTGGTCTGGCCTATGGATACTAAACCCTTTATTGGTACCCGTGAATTTTGACTGAGACCTATTTGTGTCAATACGCCAAACTAACCATCCCTTCCAATTGGGGCCTGATGAATTGTATGAAACTTCAAGCATAATGTCATCTAGGGTACCCTCACTATGTTCTGTTTAGTTTTGCCATCCCTAAAAGAGTGCAAGCAAGGAAATACAAGGTGTATTCAAGTCCTTGATTTTAGCTAGTCCAAGAAAAGAAGTCTGTTGCACAGTTTCGTTCAGGAAGATAATCTGCTGTCAATCAATCAATCAGCCATTTGTAGAGCGCGCTACTCACCCATGAGGGTCTCAAGGCGCTGGGGGGGAGCAGCTACTGATTGCACAGCCAGGTCTTGAAGGGTCTTCTGAAGGTCAATAGGTCCTGGGTCTGTCGTAGGTGGATGGGGAGGGTGTTCCATGTCTTGGCGGCGAGGTGGGAGAAGGATCTGCCGCCGGTAGTGGTTTGGTGGATGCGTGGGACGGTGGCGAGGGTGAGGTCAGCGGAGCGGAGCTGGCGGTTGGGGGTGTAGAAGGTGAGTCACTTGTTGAGGTATGCTGGTCCAGCGTCGTGGAGTGCTTTGTGAGCGTGGGTGAGGAGCTTGAAGGTGATCCTTTTGTTGACGGGGAGCCAGTGCAGGTTCTTTAGATGGGCGGTGATGTGGCTGTGGCGGGGGATGTTGAGGATGAGGTGTGCGGAGGCGTTTTGTATGTGTTGGAGTCTCTTCTAAAGTTTGGCTGTGGTTTCCGCATAGAGGGCGTTGCCGTAGTCCAGCCTGCTGGTGACAAGGGCCTGGGTGACCGTCCTTCTGGTTTCGGTGGGGATACATCTGTAGATCTTGCGGAGCATACGGAGGGTGTTGAAGCTGGAGGAGGAGACGGTGTTGACTTTTTGGGTCATTGACAGAGAAGAGTCCAGGATGAATACCAGGTTGCGTGCGTGGTCGGTGGGTGTCGGAGCAGTTCCCAGAGAGGCTGGCCACCAGGAGATGTCCCAGGCAGAAGGGGTGGAGCCGAGGATGAGGACCTCCATCTTGTCCGAGTTCAGTTTCAGGCGACTGCTCTTCATCCACTCGGCGACGGCCTTCATCCCTGTGTGGAAGTTGGTTTTGGCGGTGACGGGGTCTTTGGTGAGCGAGAGGATCAGCTGGGTGTCGTCGGCCTAAGAGACTATGTTGAGGTCGTGCGAACGGACAATGTTGGCGAGCGGTGTCATGTAGACGTTGAAGAGGGTCGGGCTGAGGGATGATCGTTAGGGTATGCTGCAGGTGATCTTGGTGGCTTCGGATCAGAATGGGGAAGGCAGACTCTCTGGGTTCTGTCAGCGAGAAAGGAGGTGATCCAGTCCATGGCTTTGTCACGGATCCCCACGTTGTAGAGGCGTGTGCACAGGGTGCGGTGGCAGACGGTGTCGAAGGCGGCCGAGAGGTCAAGGAGGATGAGGGCCGCGGTTTCACCGTTGTCTAGCAGGGCCCTGATGTCGTCGGTGGCAGCAATGAGGGCAGTTTCGGTGCTGTGGTTGGTGCGGAATCTGGATTGGGACGAGTCCAGGGTGTTGTTCTCTTAGAGGAATTGGGTCAGTTGTCTGTTTATGATCTTCTCGATGACATTCGCCGGGAACAGGAGCAGGAAGATGGGCCGGGCGTTATTGAGGTCTTTTGAGTCGGCCTTGGGTTTCTTGAGCAGTGCGTTGATCTCTGTGTGTTTCCAACTTTCCGGGAAGGTGGCGGTCTCAAATGAGCTGTTGTAGATCTTACGGAGTTGGGGTGCGATGATGGAGCTCGCTTTGTTGAAGATGTGGTGGGGGCAGGGGTCTGATAGTGAGCCGGAGTGGATGGTGTTCAGGGTTTGATGGTGTCTTCGTTGTTGATGTGGATCCAGGAAATCAAGCGGCCAGTGTTACTGGGGGGCGGTGAGGCTGCGGTGCCGGCAGCTGTCGGAGGGGTCTGGGTGGTGAAGCTGTCATGGATGTCTGTGATCTTGTGGTGGAAGAAGGTAGCTAGAGAGTTGCAGAGGTCTTGTGATGGCGGGATGTCGTTGGAGCTAGAGCTAAGGGTTGGCGAGTTCCTTCACGATGTTGAAGAGCTCTTTGCTATTGTGTGCATTGTTGTCGATGCGTTCCTTGAATGAGGTCCTTTTGGCCGTTCAAATGAGTTGGTGGTGTCTGCGGCTGGCGTTCTTGAGGGCTGCATGGTTGTCCGGAGTTTGCTCGCTGCACCATTTCTTCTCCAGTCTCCGGCAGGTCTGCTTGGATGTCTGAAGGTCGTCGGTGAACCAAATGGCTCTTCTGTTGGTGCATCTGTTTGTGGTTTTCTTGATCGGGGCGAGAGTGTTGGCACAGCCGTCAATCCATTGCTTGAGGTTGCGGGCGGCTGTGTCGGTGTCGGTGTGGTCCGTCGGTGGGTTGCGGGCGTGGGTGGTGATTAGCTGATCTTTGGTGTCCTTGTTCCAGCTGTGGTGGGGGATTCTTTGCTGGTGGTTGTGTGCAGTGTTTTTCTTGAAGGAGAAGTGGATGCAGCGGTAGTTGGTCCAGTAGAGTTCAGTGGTGAGGCTGATGGAGACGTGGCTGCTGGCGGAGAAGATGGGGTCGAGCGTGTGTCCGGCGGAGTGGGTGGTTGTCGTGATGAGCTGTTTGAGGCCGAGGTTGGCAAGGTTGTCCAGTAGTGTGGTGGAGTTGCTGTCGTTGGTGTTCTCGAGGTGGAAGTTCAGGTCTCCAAGGAGAATGTAGTCTGTGGAGGCCAGGGCGTGCGCGCTGACGGTGTCTGTGATGGAGTCGATGAATTGTGGCCAGGGTCCGGGGGGTCTGTACACAAGTGTTCCTCCGAGGGTGGTGTTGGGATCCATGTGGATCTGGACGTGCAGGTGTTCTGCGATGCTGAGGATGTCATTGGTGTTGGTCGAGATTTTCTGAGGGTATTTCTGTGGACAATGGCGATTTCTTCTCCCGGTCTGTTGGTGTGTCCCTGCAGGTGATATTGTAGCCACCGATGGCTATGGCAACGTCGGGTGCTGATGAGGAGTTCATCCAGGTCTCCGTTAGGAAGATGACGTCCAGGGAGGTTGAGTCGAGTAGGTCCCAGAGTTTGACGGTGTGCCTGTGGACGGAGCGGGTGTTGAGCAGTATGCATCTGAGGTGGTTGTGGTCCACTTTGGTGGGGGGTGTGTGGGACATGCCGGGGGTGCTGGCAGGTGTAGCTGCAGTTTCGACAGGTGAAGGGTCC
Source organism: Triturus cristatus (assembly GCF_964204655.1). Taxonomy (NCBI): domain Eukaryota; kingdom Metazoa; phylum Chordata; class Amphibia; order Caudata; family Salamandridae; genus Triturus; species Triturus cristatus. The sequence continues at coordinate 873,839,514 of NC_140590.1, forward strand.
GTGGATGAGCTTCAGGGTGGCCTGGAAGCAGGTGTAGGATTGGCCAGCGATGAGTGCGTGGAGGGTGTTGGCATCGTAGCAGCGTCTGGCACCTTGGAGCTGGTGGGGGCCAGGGGGTCTGGTGCAAGGCGCAGTCCTGCCGCGGTCGGGCACAGACAGGCTTGCCTTAGGCAGCGGTCAGCATATGTAGGGGAGGGGTGCGGGAGCAGCGGAAGGGAGGCGGGAGGGGGCTCAGTCGGGGGCGGGGCCGTGGGGCAGCAGCGGCAGGAAAAGGAGAGAGTGGGTGGCGGCAATCAGGGGCACAGGGAATGAGCGGCACAAACACAAGGGCCTGGGTGACTGTCCTTCTGGTTTCGGTGGGGATCCATCTGTAGATCTTGCGGAGCATACGGAGGGTGTTGAAGCTGGAGGAGGAGACGGTGTTGACTTTTTGGGTCATTGACAGAGAAGAATCCAGGATGAATACCAAGTTGCGTGCGTGGTCGGTGGGTGTCGGAGCAGTTCCCAGCGAGGCTGGCCACCAGGAGATGTCCCAGGCAGAAGGGGTGGAGCCGAGGATGAGGACCTCCACCTTGTCCGAGTTCAGTTTCAGGCGACGGCTCTTCATCCACTCGGCGACGGCCTTCATCCCTGTGTCGAAGTTGGTTTTGGCGGTGACGGGGTCTTTGGTGAGCGAGAGGATGAGCTGGGTGTCGTCGGCCTAAGAGACTATGTTGAGGTCGTGCGAATGGACAATGTTGGCGAGCGGTGTCATGTAGACGTTGAAGAGGGTCGGGCTGAGGGATGATCGTTGGGGTATGCTGCAGGTGATCTTGGTGGCTTCGGATCAGAATGGGTGAGGCAGACTCTCTGGGTTCTGTCAGCGAGAAAGGAGTGGATCCAGTCCAGGGCTATGTCACAGATCCCCACGTTGTAGAGGCGTGTGCACAGGGTGCGGTGGCAGACGGTGTCGAAGGCAGCCGAGAGGTCAAGGAGGATGAGGGCCGCGGTTTCGCCGTTGTCTAGCAGGGCCCTGATGTCGTCGGTGGCAGCAATGAGGGCAGTTTCGGTGCTGTGGTTGGTGCGGAATCTGGATTGGGACGAGTCCAGGGTGTTGTTCTCTTTGAGGAATTGGGTCAGTTGTCTGTTGATGATCTTCTCGATGACTTTCGCCGGGAACAGGAGCAGGAAGATGGGCCAGACGTTATTGAGGTCTTTTGAGTCGGCCTTGGGTTTCTTGAGCAGTGCGTTGATCTCTGTGTGTTTCCAACTTTCCGGGAGGGTGGCGGTCTCAAATAAGCTGTTGTAGATCTTACGGAGTTGGGGTGCGATGATGGAGCTCGCTTTGTTGAAGATGTGGTGGGGGCAGGGGTCTGATGGTGAGCCGGAGTGGATGGTGTTCATGGTTTGATGGTGTCTTCGTTGTTGACGTTGATCCAGGAAATCAAGCGGCCAGTGTTACTGGGGGGCGGTGAGGCTGCGGTGCCGGCAGCTGTCGGAGGGGTCTGGGTGGTGAAGCTGTCATGGATGTCTGTGATCTTGTGGTGGAAGAAGGTAGCTAGAGAGTTGCAGAGGTCTTGTGATGGCGGGATGTCGTTGGAGCTAGAGCTGGGGTTGGCGAGTTCCTTCACGATGTTGAAGAGCTCTTTGCTATTGTGTGCATTGTTGTCGATGCGTTCCTTGAAGGAGGTCCTTTTGGCCATTCAAATGAGTTGGTGGTGTCTGCGGCTGGCGTTCTTGAGGGCTACATGGTTGTCCGGAGTTTGCTCGCTGCACCATTTCTTCTCCAGTCTCCGGCAGGTCTATTTGGATGTCTGAAGGTCGGCGGTGAACCAAATGGCTCTTCTGTTGGTGCATCTGTTTGTGGTTTTCTTGATCGGGGCGAGAGTGTTGGCACAGCCGTCAATACATTGCTTGAGGTTGCGGGCAGCTGTGTCGGTGTCGGTGTGGTCCGTCGGTGGGTTGCGGGCGTGGGTGGTGATTAACTGATCTTCGATGTCCTTGTTCCAGCTGTGGTGGGGGATTCTTTGCTGGTGGTTGTGTGCAGTATTTTTCTTGAAGGAGAAGTGGATGCAGCGGTAGTCGGTCCAGTAGAGTTCAGTGAAGAGGCTGATGGAGACGTGGCTGCTGGCGGAGAAGATGGGGTCGAGCGTGTGTCCGGCGGAGTGGGTGGTTGTCGTGATGAGCTGTTTGAGGCCGAGGTTGGCAAGGTTGTCCAGTAGTGTGGTGGAGTTGCTGTCGTTGGTGTTCTCGAGGTGGAAGTTCAGGTCTCCAAGGAGGATGTAGTCTGTGGAGGCCAGGGCCTGCGCGCTGACGGTGTCTGTGATGGAGTCGATGAATTGTGGCCAGGGTCCGGGGGGTCTGTACACAAGTGTTCCTCCGAGGGTGGTGTTGGGATCCATGTGGATCTGGATGTGCAGGTGTTCTGCGATGCTGAGGATGTCATTGGTGTTGGTCGAGATTTTCTAAGGGTATTTCTGTGGACAATGGCGATTTCTTCTCCCGGTCTGTTGGTGCGTCCCTGCAGGTGATATTGTAGCCACCGATGGCTATGGCAATGTCGGGTGCTGATGAGGAGTTCATCCAGGTCTCCGTTAGGAAGATGACGTCCAGGGAGGTTGAGTCAAGTAGGTCCCAGAGTTTGACGGTGTGCCTGTGGACGGAGCGGGTGTTGAGCAGTATGCATCTGAGGTGGTTGTGGTCCGCTTTGGTGGGGGTGCGGGACATGCCGGGGATGCTGGCAGGTGTAGCTGCAGTTTCGACAGGTGAAGGGTCCGTGGATGAGCTTCAGGGTGGCCTGGAAGCAGGTGTAGGATCGGCCAGCGATGAGTGCGCAGAGGGTGTTTGCATCGTAGCAGCGTCTGGCACCTTGGAGCTCGCGGGGGCCAGGGGGTCTGGTGCAAGGCGCAGTCCTGTCGCGGTCGGGCACAGACAGGCTAGCCTTAGGCAGCGGTCAGCATATGTAGGGGAGGGGTGCGGGAGCAGCGGAAGGGAGGCGGGAGCGGGCTCAGTCGGGGGCGGGGCCGCGGGGCAGCAGCGGCGGGAAAAGGAGAGAGTGGGTGGCTGCAATCAGGGGCACAGGGAATGAGCGGCACAAACACAAGTAACACTGGAGAAATAAAATAGGCAACACAAAAGGCAAAACAAAACAGGCAAAGCAATCAGGAAACAATCGGAAAAAAACAGACACTGGAGGACCTGCGGCGCAGTCACGTCAGCCGGCTCGACCCAGCTGGGAGGAAGCACCGAGCTGTGGGCCGCCGATCGGGAGGGGCTGCTGGGGAGAGTGCTGGCCCTGGTCCAGGAGGTCAAGGAGTAACGCACGCTCCCTCGCAGCGGTCGGCATATGTAGGGGAGTGGGGTGGGAGCAGCGGAAGGGAGACGGAAGCGGGCTCGGTCGGGGTGCGGAGCCGCGGGGCAGCAGCGGCGGGAAAAGGGGAGAGTGGGTGGCGGCAAGTAACATGCTGTGGCATGAGACATGCTCTAAAACAATGCCTCAGTTCCCTGAAATTCCCAATCTTTGTCCCCCAGACAGGTTTTGTGTCTATGGTGTCCCTCCAAAAGTCTAAACCCCGTGAAGACAGCTGGGTAATAAAGGAAGCAGAGTATATCTGTTTCATATTAGTAAGCATATTATTCTTTGCTGGTGTAGATGCAACCGTATAATAATATGAGGTGGGGTCTGAAATGTTAAACCCTGAAAAATAAGCAAACGTTTGTTCAAAGGTTTGTGAACTACCTTTCGTGGTGTTGGGCAATGTTACCATTGATGGTATGTAAAAACATTATGCGGAATACTTGTTTAGTGCAAGAAATTATGGCCATAATGTTGGTAACAATACACGGTATCAAAATCAGATGTATCATCATACAATTTGTGTTTAGAGAATGCAGCAGATTGTTCTAATCAGACAGCATACTAGTCACAGTTTCAAAGTCCCAATCATCAGAGAACGTACTGGTGGTGATATTATCATTCAATGAAATACATCATATGAAACCCTATCCCATACCATTCCCTCAGGAATCGGAACTACTGTAATGTTTAAAAAGGGCAGGTCTCTTTGTTCACGATGAGATGACCTATGTGGTTTCAGGACTAGGTTCACATGTTGTACTGCGGAGCTTACTGGGAGATAATGTTCATTCAGAAGCAGGAAAAAGACAGTCACTACACCTAGCCAAAGGACTAGGAAGAGTGGACCAATTGCAATCCAGAGCTATAGCCAGGGAGAAACAAAGTAAGTCAAAGGTAGATTTTATATAATTTTTCTTTGAGGGAAATAGGAGCTGGTAGCGACTTGGGTTCACTCGGATCCAGAGTAAAGGTATCAAAACCGATGAAGTAGCCAGGCACAGTACGATCTATGTTTGGTAGCTCAGCAAGTTTTGTTGAAGTGGCAGATGACTCGTTGTGAGACATTTTTACATAGATGTCAGCATCAGGCCCAATTTTGATCTGCGTTTCATTTGTATTTTCTTTTTGTTCAATTTCAATAGGCACGAGTTCCATTCCGTTTTTGGCAACTCTGTTGCTTCGTATAGTAGAATCTTCAAATGTTATTAATCTTTCTGTCTGAACCTCCTGTATGGTAGAGAGAGGAGATCGGTGGCTACTTAGGAGCCCACACGGCCTGCTATTCAATATCGGGCACATGGTGTGGTTTGATCAGAACAATGGAGATGAATCTCTTTTCTTTTTTGCTGGCAAGAGGCGGAAGAAGTACTGTTCTTGTTCCTTCAGCAGCCAGGACAGGTACAGGTGCTCTGTAAAATGGCCCAAATTCTTTCTTGTCAACAATCTTTTCCCTGACCAAATCCCCAATCTTCGAGACCCAGGCAGGTCTTGCCGAAACTGCTTATACTTCCCCGGTGGTGGTGCATTTTACTTGGAAGTTGTTTTCTAGTGCCCGAAATTCATTGAGTTCCTGTAAAACAGCCAACCGATCATTGATGTCAAATGCTTTTTCATCTGCCACTGTGCTGCCACAATCGAGGTCAGGTACTCACATTCTCATTCCAAACAGGACCTTGAATGGAATACGTCCTCCTGGGGAACGTCTTGGCATGTTTTAAGTGCCCTCTGGACCCCATATGAGGGATTGACCCAACTACCACCCAAGCCTAATACCCTTACTCATGCAAAAAAAAGTTTGAGGTCAGTCAAATAACACAAGCAGTGAATTATGTGTATCCTGGGTGCCAAGTGTTGCTAGTGCATTTTCTTTATGGTATTTTGATTGGTTGTGGTCTTATGCCTATGTATAATTATCTCACTGTATCTCATCCCAAGATGCACAGCCACTCTTCTGAGATAGGTCGTGGATAAAGGAACAAGCTACTCCAGAAATTCAAGGAGCCTGTGGGGTGGCGGGGGGGGTCGGGGGGGGGGCATTCTGATGTAGACAAATTACCTTCTGATGTGAACTGTAGGGAACATTAGAAATCTGTTCTAGATATTGCTGAGTGGTCTTTGTGACTGGGGCGATCCAAGAAAAAGTGTTACACTAGCCATGCATAAAGTAAACAAAATAAAAAGTTTAATTTGGAAATAGTTTGGAGCACAATTGCCAACACTTGCTCTTCTACAATATTAGACCCCGCTTAGAGGACTCTGGTAATGGTAGGCATGCGAGGCGTTAGTATAAGTGTAAATGTCTCCGATCTCCTACATTTTGATTAATGTGGTAACACTGCCCTACTCAAATAGGATAATACCACATTCCATTTTGCATTTACAGTGAAAACGTGCAAATATCTGCAGTAAAACTACTTTAGCATGTTATTCCCCTTTTATGGCCCCTGAACCCTAAATAACGGGGTAGCACTAGAACTCCCGATCGTGCCAGATTGCTAATCTACCCCAGTTCGTCCAACAGATATTTAACAGTGTGGGTGTTGTACATTAACATATGTTGCTCTTCCCCGTATGTTTCATGTGCCACGTGTATCTGATTTTTCTGCAGGCTCAGCTACAGAAGTCAAAACGGATATTTATGTGACAAGCTTTGGCCCAGTCTCAGATATAGAGATGGTAAGTGGGCATTTTTATTACTCTGTGTCACCACGCCATGCTTTGTGTTTCACTTCTAGGGGTTTGCCTGACATGCTTCCTTATCTGTCAAGTCTGCAGTTAAATCTTATTGGTATGTAGCCAGTGTTTAACCCGTGCCTTGGTGACATTTCTTTCCTCCTTCATCATGCAGCTTTCTAAGTCGACTACTTTAGAGCAGATTACAGAATCTAATCAGCTTTAGTATCGATAACAATAACACTCAGGACGAGACTGTTTTTTCCCAGCTAGTTCGCAATTTCTCGACCTTATTTTCCTTGGGTGCATTAACAGCACACAGCCAAAACAAAAAACGAAGGCACTTTACACGAAATAATGGCAAGGCTCTTTTGTTAAAACAAGTGCAAAATCTGCTTAGCAAGTGAATGGGAGACTGGAAGATAATTACATTTAGAGGGCTAGCGGATGGAGTGATGGCACTAAAACAAAAGTCAAGTGCGAGAAGAATCAATGCAGGGTTTCACAGTAGGTAATTGGGAGTAATTGCCACAGTAACGAGAGTCAGTGAGAAAAGGAGCAAAGGAGTAACCAGAAAAATAAAAACACTTCCCACAGCAAAGTGGGGGGTCCCGACCCTTCTTATGAAAGCGCTCCGTGATTCCACATTTCTTCCCTTCTTCGATCGTTCTTTTTCCTTCATCTTTCAGTGCTTTCATAATCACTCCTTTCATCTCTTACTTTTTCTTTTCCTGTCTTTCCTTATTTCCATCAATTCCTCCTAGTTTCCTGCTTCTTTTCCCTTTTCCATTTTTAGATGTTTTTCCTTCCTCCTTTTTTCTTGAATCCCTTTTATACATATTTCTTCCATGATTTACATTCTTCTCTTTCCTTCACTTCCATCTTTCTTTCCTTTTTCCCTTTCCTCTTTTCCATCGTTCTTTCCATCTTTCCTGTCTTCTTTGATACCTCATTTGAATCTCCTTTACTTTCTGTCTACATTATTTGCCATATTTTGTCTTCCTTGTTTGCACCCAATTTGATGGTCAAGTAAATTTTTCTTCACAATGGGAATCTTTTTTTCCTCTATCATTCTGCCTGGTTTCTTTGACCCCTCTCTCCTGTGAACTCCATCAAACAGATGTGACATGGCATCTCGCTCATTTCGGCTCTTTTCTTGTGTCTTTCCAGTCACAGACCAGAGTTAAGAAGGGCCTTACAGCCATTTTAATCTTCCCCAGTGTCACTTCCACTGAAACTGATGCATCAGGGAAAAAGTTGAAGGTACACAAAGGGGTATATTTACAATCCCCTAGATCCACTGTAGCGTCACCTTTTTTGACACTCTGGTGACACTTTGTGCTGGCCCATATATACAAGATCACGCAAAGCTACCCTACATGGCTTTTCATGGCCTTGTAAATATGACTCCTTTTCACCCATCACTTTGCATGAAAGGAGCATGCAATGGGTATTGCAGTGGACGTTCCACTGCAACACCTATTGCTTTTTGATGCACCCCCAAAATTTACACGGATCTGTAAATCTGAGGCAGTGCCATTGAAAAGCATTGTTAAAGGGGTGCAATGAGGAGAAATACTTTTATTTCTCCTTGTTTTTTGCTCTTTCTATGTGTGTTGCATTCTGCAGCACAATAGAAGGAGCAAATTGCGTTTTTTTTGGGTGAAAATATTTTTTTTATTGAAAGATAGTAAGGTGTCTGTATAGAATATTCAATAATGAATTAACATTAATACATTTGAAGCATATTACAATGAAAGTACAAGCATCAGACAATAAATATCAATTTGAAAAGGAGAGAAAACAAAATAATGGAGACATAAATATCACTGGGATACACAAAAGAAACTTTTGGAAACTTCGGAGAATCAAGGTGGTTTAAGAACTTCCTGATGAGAGGATTGTGTAAAATAGAATATCGTTTGGCACTAGCATCAATATATGTTGTGACAGGTGACCACAAATCAAGACGTTTCGTTGCCAAATTAATAGGATAAACAAAGGCAGTATCTAACCTGTGGTTATGACAAACTGCGAACCACCAGGCCTTATAAGACATTTTTGTAGAGTCTTTCCAGTTAATAGTAATTTGCTGAAAGGCAATCGCTATTAGTAAGTCAATGATTTTGACATTGAGCAATACATCGTCCCAGATAGAAGAGAGGCTGCCCAAGAAAACATGGAGGAAAGAAAAAGAAAATTCAGTAGCAAAAATTAAGTTGATTTGAGACCATACTTGTTTCCAAAAGGCGTGTACATGAGAACATAAAAATAACATATGAAATAGATCCGCATTAGGAAATGAACAGGTCCGACAAGTGTCAGGTGTAGTTGGGAATCTTTTGTGTAAGGTGGCTGGCGTAAATAGGAGTCTGTTATAAACAAAAAATAGTGTTTGTGTGGTATTTGCTGCCCTGGAGGATTTACGAATCTTGGTCCATATGCCTTTCCAAAGCGATAATGGCCAGCGTTCCCATGCTTCCTCCGTTTTAGTCCTTTGTCTAACCAAGTCGTTGCCTTGCAAATGGCTATAAATGGCTATAAATAATAGAAGCTTTGGGTGTGGTTCGTAATAATATATGAAGAATTGGAGAAGGTTCTGGGTTGGTAGGAGTGTTTTGTGCCATGAGGAGGTGAGTATATGTTTCCAATACAGTTGTTTTAAGTATGTTGTATTTGTGGATAAAGGAAGCTGGTAAGTGAAATAAATGGCTAAGTGTAGTAAAAGACAACAATTTTGACACTGAAAATAATTGATGGATCCATATTAACCCTCTTTGTCTCCAAGTTTTCCAGTGAAAAGGTTTATTGCTTATCGTCAGGTTGACATTGTGACAAATTGTTGAATTTAGGAAGGAATCGATGATAATGTGAGTAGGAGGAGAAGGTAAAACAAGAAGTTTGGAAGTATGTTTTATTATTGGAGTGGAGACAGATTGTGGCTTACGTGAAAATGAAAGGTATTCTCGAAATGAGTAGGGAGATAAAAAAAGAGACTCTAACGAGTTCCATAGAGGACAATTATCCATAGAGTCAAGTAACCAAAGGGAAGCTTGTCATAGAAGGAAAGCCTTTTGATAGGCCCGGAAATCCTTAAAATTGACTCCATCTTCTGTTTTAGGGTGTATTAATTTAGGTATGGACATTCGAGGTTTCTTGTTGCTCCACAAAAAGGTGGATAACATGGAGTTAATTTTTTAAAATAACTTAATAGAAATTGGGACAGGGATGTTAGAGATAGTGTATAAGACTATGGGCGGCACCATCATTTTTATAGTGTCTAAGCGGCCCCACCAGGACAAATAAAGGGGGTGCCACTTAGAGGTTAATTCTGAAATCTTTTGGGTACACTTATTCATGCATAATACCATCGTCCAGAAATTGAGGGCGTAAAGTGTAAACCTAAATATTTAATATAATTTGGGCTCCAGGAGAATTTAGAGGCAAAAAAATCTGAACTAAAAGTATATTTTGTCAAGGGCAGTATTTCACACTTATCATTATTCAATGTGTATCCGGAAATGAGAGAGTAAGACTTTACTTCTGCTAAAAAAGCTGGCATTGAGTCGTCCGGTTTTGACAAGAAAAGCAAAATATCATTGACATAGGCTGCCAGTTTAATATGGGCATTTGACGTTCGAAATCCATGTATGTTTGGATTTTTACGTAATTTAGATAAAAAGGGTTCCAGGGCCAAATTGAACAAAAAGGGAGAAAGAGGACATCCTTGACGTACTCCTCTACCTAAGTTGAAAAATGGGGAGATCAAACCATTGGTGCATAGAGCGGCTAGGGGGTTGGAGTAAAGAAGAGATATTAAGTTAAAAAAAATTAGGGCCAAAGCCAAACCATTTAAGAGTATAAAATAAGTACTTCCACTCAACTCTATCAAAAGCCTTTTCAGCATCCAACGCGATGGCTGCCAAAGAGTAATTTAAGTGAGATGATTTGGATAGAACGTTAAAGAAAAGCTGTGTGTTATCTGTTATATATCGCCCCTTGACAAAACCAGATTGTTCTTTCCCTAACAGATTCGGTAAGTACAAATCTAAGCGTATGGCTAGAGCTTTAGAATTTTTTTAATAATCAATGTTGACCAGGGAAATGGGTCTGTAATTTTTACAGTACTTAGAGTCTTTACCCTCTTTGGGGATAAGACATATGTGAGCTTCCAAAAAGGAACCAGAGGAGTTATTTGAGGAACAAAAAAAGTGTATCAGAGAGTGCAACTTAGGTATTAAAAGATTGGAAAAATGGAGATAAAATTCAACGGTAAAACCGTCCGGACCAGGTGCTTTGTCTTTTTTCAGGTTTTGAAGAGCTTTTAAAAGTTCTTGTTGATTGAGGTCTGATTCTAAGGGAGACAGATCCGGAAGGTTGTGATGGGATTTTTGAATATCTGAGAAAAACTGTGATAAAGTGTGATCCGTAGGTTGTGTTTCCGATGCATATAAAGATTTGTAAAAGAGAGAGAACTCATTCAAAATGTTGTCATCTTTGAGTTTTAAGACATTATGATCATTATAAACAGATTCAATGTTTAATTTGTTGTGCCTAATTTTTAAATAGTTGGCTAGTATTTTCCCTGCTTTACTTTTACCACCATAGAATTTTGCGCTGGATTTCAACAAATAAAGTGAGGCATCCTCTGTTGACCTCTTATTAAATTGCAATTTGGCATTTATAAGAGATGTTAAACAATCTTTCGAATTGGAAACATAATATGAGTGTTCCAGTTTCTTAATGTCTTGGAGGAGATCCCTGGTACTCTTACGTGCCATTTTTCGTTTTTTTGCAACAAAATTAATAATAAAGTCTCTTGCTGAGGCTTTAAAAGCATCCCAAATAGTCGAGAGTGTCAAGGACTCGGTTTGATTCAACTCGAAATAATCATTAAAAAAGGAAGTGAAAGAAGTAGTGAACTTTAGATCTAAGAGAAGCGCGTTTTTAAAACGCCATCTCCTTGGGGCATTCATTTTAGGCAGTATATCGAAGCCAATTGAAACAGGTTCAAGCTCCGATAAAAGGATAGGGCCAATTTCGGCATATGTAAGGGACTGTAAAATGTTATGGGAGACAAATATATAATCAATTCTGGATTGAGTTTGATGAGCTGGGGAATAAAAGGTATATTCGTTAGTAGTCGGATTGCAAAGGCGCCAAGCATTAAGGAATTTGTGCTGAGTAATGGTATGAATAAAGGATTTATGCGGTTAATTTGGGACAAAAGATACTTTAGAATTTCTGTCAATTAAGGGGTCCAACAACTGATTACAGTATCTGGACAGTATAACATTGTCTGCCATACTGGTAGACAATTGTTTCGCCATTGTGGCCCAAAAAGAGGCATCACCTCCGTAGACATTAAGGGAAGAAACTGGAACATGTCTTAGTAATAATTTAACAAAGAGCCATCTACATCTGATTCTTGTGATATAAGTGTAACTGGGAGAGACTTATGGCACAGTATTGCAACTCCATTATGTTTACCATCGCCTTGAGAAAATTAAACTTCCCCTACCCATTCTCTTTTTAATTTCAGGGATTATGGTTCCTGTAGGTGAGTCTCTTGTAGAAAGACTACATCAGCACCTAACTTGGCCAAATAAGTTAAAACCCTCTGTCTCTTTATGGGAGAATTTAATCCCCTAATGTTCCATGAAACTAATTTCAATGACATAAAATATCACAAAGGAATAGGGATAACGAGAAGAAATGATAGTCCAATTCAGAAAGGGGCGAGGGAAGAGTAAGAGAAACGAGAAGAAGAAAATAGGCGTGACAGATAATCCTGAGCCAAAGGAGTGTAAAAACTGAAGATGACAGATTCCATAGATGAAACATAGGTAGAGAAGAACCATGGGAGGTAGATAAGGGGCGTAGGAAACAGAAGGATTGAAAGAGAGAAATAATTAGATGCAATATGTGAGATAAAAAGAACAATTTAGAGATGAAAAAAGAAGTAAGAGTGTTGAAGACACCATGAGAAGAAGAAAGAAAAAAGGAATAAAAACCAAACACTGAACAAAAAACAATACAAATAACATATCTACAAAAACGAAACAAGGATGTGAGGGTGGGAAGAACCACATGAAGTAGACGGACCGTCTAGGGATGGCTGAACCGGACCAGGATGACATCACACCATAAAGTAACATAACTGAAAAAAGCGAAGAATTATATAATTACCAACAAAATATAGAATGAACATGAAGTGAATGATGAATAGGTGAGATAAACTAGAGATAAATTAATATAAACAGCAATAACCTAGTGAGCTAGTATAAGTAAGCTAACAAAGCATACATAGAAATAACAACAGTAAACCATAAATTGCAGGAACAATGATCCCTCATATAAGAATTACGTGCAAGTCAAGTAATGCGAGCAGAGGAAGGTCCTGAGGAATCCATATGAGCCGTAGCATGGGAATTGATGAAACTTTGTAGACGTACAGGATCCTCATATGATGTCGTTTAATTATTATACGTAACTTTAAATAAACATGGATGATACAAACCATATCTGGCCCCCATGGAGCAGAGGTCAGGTCTCATATTAAGGAAAGCTTTACGTCTGGCTGCTGTGGCCCTGGAATAGTCCTGTGCAAAGAACAATGTGGAGCCGGACCAAGAAATTTGTTGGATGGTTTTAGCGGCTGACATTAACTTCAATAAGTCAGTATATTTAAGAAAGTATAGGATGACTCCTCTTGGACATTGTGTGGAAGAAGTGTCAGAAGGAGCTCGACCTAGCCTGTGAGCGCGTTATATTTTCAACATGGTATCTTCTGGTAGGTGAAGAATTTTAGGAAGGAAAGATTTTAAAAAGCCAATAGGGTCTGCGCCATATGACCCCTCCTTCAGGCCATAAATACGCATGTTGTTTCTCCTGTTGCGGTTTTCAAGGTCCTCAACCTGCTTTTGGAGAGATGATACCTGGGATTGCAAGGATGTAACACACTTGGTGGTATCAGTGAGGGAGGAAACATTATGTTCAACAGCTGTGAGTCTAGTGTCAAGTTGTGACCAGTTGTCTGAAAGAATTTGTAGTTTGGAATTGGTTTCTTCGACAAAGGGTCTAAGAGCTAGAATAGGAGTTCCATTGATACTGTAGAAGACAATTTTGGCGGTGACGGTGGATCTTGTTTCAGGCGTTTAACATTAGACTTTTTTGGCAATGCTGGTGTAGGATCCATTATTGCGTTATTACGTTATTACTAGATGACATAAGCAGGCCTGAGTCTTCAAGTCTAGAAAATTCTGAGAAAATCTTTGAGTTTTTTTGACGAAAGAACGTTTTGACTTAGAAGTGTTGCAGAAAGTACCTTTCGTCCTTCCCATTACACGACAGAGAGGGAATATATGGAAGCTGAGTCATCAGACCAAGAGTCAGTAGATTGTGAAAAGCAACACTTGAAATAAGGTTATGCATCCCGCGAATCTATTATAGTAACTTACACTCCACGGAAAGATAAAAATCCTTTGATGTCCAGGACTAATGACAATAATTATGGCAAATGCAAGCAAACTTCGGAATGCTCCCGTTCTCTAGCCGCAGATAGAGAAAACATAGAAGGAATAATGGTGAAACGGCAGCCATCATATATGTAAAGGAATCCGCATTCTTAGTTATGAAGATTGCTCCACAAAATAACGGCTACACCTATAGTGCTACAGTGTTCATCAAGATGAGGTAAAATGAGGGAGTTTCACCGCTTTTCAATTTTACTATTATAAGGCTTAAAGGAGCATGCACAAATCCTGTTGTGAGACACATACACCAAAAAGTACATTTCATTTGTTATTTGCCTCCGTGGTAAGGAGAGGAGTGGTTGCAACTCACTATGCGCTGACAAAATGACGACCGTGGTGAAAGAGGATTCACAGCTGGGCAATTAACTTAAAATTAGGTGTCCTTACTGTTGTGAAAGTCAGCGAAAGCAGGCAAATTCCAGAATATTCCTGTTCTTTTAGTCACACAAAGCATAGAGGTAATGTTGATGGTGTGACATTATGTAGAGGAGCATGCTGGTGATGGATAATGAAAACAAATATATATCATAGTAAAGTTCAAAAGATCGTTTTCCTGTATGCACTAAACTCACAAAATGGCGGTCGCACTAAGATCTCCTCAGGATGCAAGGAGTATGACATGAAGAAACTAGTGCTTCCCCGCAGTGCTGGTTGTCAGAAGCAGTCTTTAATTAATGTCAGGAGCAGTCTTTCATTAATTGTGCAGTTCACAAGTGAGAGGAAACACGTGAAAAGAACAAGCATCCGCTTGTGAAGGAAGGCAAACGTCTGCATCGCGTTAGAAAGTGACAAAATGGCGGGCGCTGCTAAACTGCCTCACAGCTGAGCAATTACCTGCCAAAATATGCCGGAATTGTAGCGGAAAAAAAAAACCATTGGGCGTAATCCTTTTAAGATGAGCAGCTCTTCCGACTTACATTTTGCTGAGCGTCTTCGCGGTAGATTATGACCAGACGCGATTTGCCGGGAGCCTCACCGAGACGCCGCCATACTCGTCGGGCGCCTAGCCACAACCCCGGCAAATCACTTTTAATGATTGTTTATGTGCAGTAAGGTGTCCCTTCCTGCACATAAACAGCCATCCCTGCATTGCAGGCACCCTTGCACAATGGCACAAGGGTGTCTGTGTTGGCACTAGGCAGCTTTTTAGCATTGGCACAAGGGAAAACACAAGGGTGCACCGCATTCTTGTGAATACGGCGCCTCCCTGAATTTTCTAACTGATGCCGCGTAGCACTGGTAAATTGATTGCAGTCATTTCTTTGTAGATATGCTCCAAATTCTCTTGTATTCTTACAAGTTTTGGCTGCCTACTTGGGCAGGACGTCCAAGATTTCACAGCCCATGGTCTTGAACCATATACTGTACATTGCTTTCTGGAAGATATGACCTTGGAATCCATGTCTGCTGGTACCTAGACGCACTGCTGCTCAGATAGAAAACAAAAACTCTTTTGCATCAGTGACTTCTAGTGGACACTCAAAGAGCAGCAGAGGTTGAGTCTCTGTAGTGTACATGCCATCCATTAATCTTTAGTCCTATATTATATTTATCTCTCTGAGTTTCACTTACAACAAGCACTGGCCAAGCCTATAGTTCTGGTTTTAATGGACTAGTGCATAGAAACAATATGTGTTGGCATGTTTTGCCACATAAACGCCAGAGCTATTAGCTTTCATAAAAAAGAAACACAGGTAGGATTAGAGTTCCTGTATAATACACTATAACAATATAGGCCAAAATAAAGACGTAAAGAAAGAAGATCATAGAAGTTTCTTGTGGCCATTTGTCTTTATTATGCATGATATTGTCACTCAATTTGGTATTGCGGACGTAGTCTTTCTATTATATCAATGGCCAGGATTCTCTTGTTTATGGCAGTCCATGTTTTCATGGCCACAGTTCTTTTGACTTCTTGTGTTCATTGCAATCGTAAAATAATGCAGCACGTACCAAGGACTGGCACCATGCAAATAAAAAATTAACATCCTCCGAGCTTTAAACCCTCACCAGAGATAGAGACAGGTGACCACAGGGAGTTACTGTTGTGATGTGCAAGTGAGACTGTCGTGCCTCCACCCCTCTGCACCAACCTTTTAATACTTTTATCTCTTTGATGTTTTCCCTTTATTGGCATGTTGTTTGCTGCAACCCAGCACATGAGTTCCTAGTCATCCAGCCTGATCTTTGAGGTCTCAACTGACACCAGCTTGCTCCTGGCTGTGTTTACCTGAGCCCTCTTCGTATCTTACCAACAGCATACATCCCCAGTGTCAGAAAGTCAACACTCGACCTCTGAGACATTGTAGTAGCCATTGCACTTGCCTTGTTTGAATTGTTTAGATGATTGCAAACCTGTGTTTGTAAGATTTAATCAGTTGAAGAGGGGCAAAGTATCTGTTATTGGAATTAAGAATGCAAACCTCCATTTTGCTACAGTGCCCATTCAGAGCTTGCGAACTGTAGTTGCTTGAAACGGAAACCCTGATTTTTCAGCATCAGTACTGCTTCGCATTGGCTTTTTAGGTCGAGCCTGAGCCAGCGCACATGCACTGGACTGTGAGACTTGCTGTACTGGAGTATGGAAGAGTAGCCCCGCCCATTCTCCACCCATATTTTTCATTGGCTTGTGTCTTTGACCTTTGTAAATGCTGGCTTCTGATTCAGTAATTGGCTTGTTTGTCGCTCCTTGTCTTCATTTGTAACATCCCATGGCTACTGGCCCCTTTACCCAAATCCGAAATAAAGAGTTTTTTCTGTTTTTGGCTTGACTCCGAGCTTAGCTGTAAAACCCAAGCAAGAAAAGTTGTTGCTTCTTGCTTCGGCATTCTAAGAATGCTGCACAAAGTGCTGCCTTTGTTATCTTCTCAAGCAAGAAAGCTTGTGGTCCAGGCGCTTATTCTATCTCGCCTGGACTATGGAAATGCTCTATATCTCGGTGCCCCCTGCACGGTTTTTAAGAAACTTCAAACCATACAAAACTGTGCTGCAAGGATTCTGGAGGGAATTCCAAGCCGCCAATCAGCTAAACCTGCCCTAAAGTCTTTACATTGGCTCCCTATTCAGGAAAGAGTCCACTTCTAAGCCCTCTGTACCACCCACAATATGCTAGGAGGTCAGGGACCGGCCATTATTTCCTCCTTTGTCCAGCCTTACCAAGCCAACAGACGGTTACGTTCAAATGACCTCCACTTGGCATCTGTTCCCAGAATCAAGAGGACCAGAAGTGGCGGCCGGCTCTTTTCCTACAATGCCGCTAAACTTTGGAATTCTCTGCCGCTTCAGCTACGTAAAGAGCCTAACCACACTGTCTTCCACAAGAGGCTCAAAACCTGGCTTTTCCCCAATTGATTCGCAACAGCTCAGTGCGGCCTCTGCCCTAGCGCTCGGATGCCTCCGGGTAACCACACGCTTTACAAATGCTTTTTCATTTAATTTTTAATTTCATTTAATTCATTTACTTCTTTAAATCTGCAAGCACTACTTTCTTTAATGTGTTTTTACTACTGCAGGCACGACTTTCTTTCCTGCAACTTTCAGTGCACGATGGGCACTTTCCTTTTGCAAGCAGCCGTCACTTGTATATAGCACAAACTCGACCCTGAGGTGTTGGAGCACCAGTTACATTACACAAGGACACAATCCTTTTTGGTAGGTGTGGGGAGAATAAGTGATATGCCTAGTATCACAGGAGTTTGAGTTGACGCCATTACTCGAACCTAGTTCCCCAGCTCCACAGTCGGCAGCTCTGGCCGTTAGCCACATCCTCCTGTCCTTCTCTCCTGCCGCCATAGTACCTTGCTATACTGACACCCCGCCTTGTTTCTCTCTCCCCACCGCTCTCTCTTATCATGCCCCTATCTTTGCCCTCTCATTGGCATTTATCCTTCACTTGTCACACCCTGACCTCGCCCTCCTACACAACCCGATCCCGCTGTCTCCAGCTCTATTTTCATGTTACACCCAATACCTCCTGGTGTACCCCTCTCAGAGAAGTTTCATCTCCTTCCTCACCTCCTCCTCCTCAGTGCCCGGTCACCTCAGCCCCCTGCCCTCCCATTCCCTGTCCCCCTTGTCTCCCACTCCTCCCTGCCACCTGGCCTCCCCTCCCACAGCTGGCTTCCTCGTCCAGCAGCATCCTGTGAGCCTGGCTGCAGCATGCGGAAGTTCTGCGCGAGCCGAGGAAGCCAAAGTCTATGCCCACGCCACCCCACTGGCCTGTCCTGCGGGCAGGGGCCGGAAAGCTGCTGGGGGTGGCATGTCAGCAGAGAAGAGCCCGGGTGGTGGATCCACAGAGGAGGGGAGGCCATGCGATGGTGGTGCAGGAGATAGGGGACCTCCTTCCACCCCACAAGGTACAGTGAGCTGTGACACTGCAACACCCTTTCCATGTCAGAGCTGGGCTCATCTATGGTACATGGTAGGGAAGGGAGACCCCATGACCTCAGACAGGTAGCTGTGCTTTGCTGCAGTTAGATGGACAGGGCCGGGTTTGCCGTATACTCTGCTTCGCTTCTCCAGTGATTGACAAAGGGGAAGACATCTTCTCTTTTTCCTCTTGGAAATACCACCATGCCATAAACAGGTCTCTTTTTTCCCTATATCAGTTGGCAAAGTGTGGTTTCTTTGTTCATACCCCTGATATTTTCCTTGTTCTCCTTTCTTCAGGAAGTCAAAATATGATTTCTATTGTGTGTAGTGCATCTTTGTCTAGTCGAGGTGTGAAGAACTCATGTCTAGGCTTGGGGTTGAGCGACCTTTCTAATCCAGGTGCACTGAACTCTTGCAGTGTGGAGCGCTGTTCTGTATGGTTCTTACTTACAGCTATTTTCTTTGACCCAGGTGTGAAGTACTTATTCTCCTGTTTAGCCCAAGTTGAAGCTCTGTTTTGTAAGGCCTAGATGCAGAGCACTCTTCTGTCTGACAGAGGTGTGGATTGTTCTTCTGTCTAGACCATGTGTAGAGCTCTCTTCGTTATGGACCTAGCACAGAGTGCTCTTTTCTCTGGCACAGGTGTGGACAGCTCTTTTTTCTGATCCAGGTGTGGACTGTTGAGCACTCTTTTGTCTGGCCTGGGTGTGGAGCACTCTTCTGTCTGTTTCAGCTTAGAAGCACTTTTCTAACTTGATACAGTGTATTTAACTCTTCTGGTTTGACCTGGTGTGCACCGCTCTTTATTCTGGTTCAGGTTTGGAGCACTCTTCTGCCTGGCCCAGGTGTGGAGGGCCCTTCTGTGTTGATCAGGTGTCGAGCACTCTTCTGTATGGGCAAGGTGTCGAGCACTCTTCTATAAGGGCAAGGTTTAGACCACTTTTCTCTATGGTCCAGGTGTTGAGCACTCTTCTACATGGGCTAGGTGTCAAGCACTCTTCTGTATGGGCTAGGTGTCAAGCACTCTTCTGTATGGGGCAGGTGTCAAGCACTCTTCTGTCTGGGCCAGGTGTTGAGAACTCTTCTGTATGGGCTAGGTGCCGAGCACTCTTCTGTCTGTGTCAAGTATTGAGCACTCTTCTGTCTGGGCCAGGTGTCAAGCACTCTTCTGTCTGAATGTATTGCGGATAGTACTGGCACATGGGGAGCAGTTACACACAAGTGTCCCTGGTGGCTGGGTCTTGTTTCCTACACTACAGCTATCTGTGGATCTCCCTTGCAGTGCTCTTATGAACATTGGCAGCTTGACTAGTAATACAATCCCACAGTCTTCTTTGCCAGGACACGCCTCCACCATCCACAGAGCAACCATGCTCTTTTCCCAGAGGTCTGCCTCAATGGAAGCCTCCTTAGTTTTAAGAGATGGTTTATTCATATTTAATATTGCTGGTTCTGTGCAGAGGTACTGTTCCTGACCACAAAATCATACAATGCCTTAAAGTAGGTGACTCCCCCCTCCCTCCCGTTGTCGTGCCTTCTTTACCCCCGCCCTCCCTCCCGTTGTCCATGCCTTCTTTACCCCCACCCTCCCTCCCGTTGTCGTGCCTCCTTTACGCCCCCTCTCTCCCATTGTCCATGCCTTCATTACCACTCGCCCTCCCTCCCATTGTCTGTGCCTTCTTCCCCCACCCTCCCTCCCTCCAGTTGTCTGTGATACCTACCTTACCCGAGCCCTCCCTCCCATTGTCTGTGGTGCCTACCTTTCCTCCTCTGTCCCTCCCGTTGTCCGTGGTGCCTACCTATTGGCGATGCCAATATTTTTTTTGAACATTTTATGCTGAATAAGGGAGGCCGTGAGACTCATTGCGCATGGCTCACCCATATCATTTTTTAAATTTTTTCTTTACATGCTAAGTAATGGCGGCCACGCGCAACGAGATGCGCGGCTCACCCAACTCCAAACAAGCATTTGCAATGCAATAGGTCTCGCATTTACTTAATCGCAAATGTGGATTGCACCACCAATTCCAAGTTCAAGAGTGATTAAGTCCATCCATTACTTGATATCAGAAAATTTATTTATTCTTCATTACAAATGTTTTTGATTAAAATAGCCAGACAACCAACGCATTTCGTCCAACTTCCCTGGACTTCCTCAGGGCTTGATATCTAGATTTGGTCTTCCATGGTTGTTGGTAATTGCAACAATGCTGTCAAGTTCATTGTGTATCTTGTGTAAGTACTGGTCCCTCCTGTATGCAGGGTGAATCCAATATTGCTTGGCTCCTGTGCCACGCTCCGCAGTAGATCCGGCCACCATAGTCCTTGTCCTTAACGATGTAGTTTGAGCTATTGGCATTGTAAATGGCAATGCCTTTTATTTATATTTTGGTTTATAAAGCATACATAGAAGGCATTGTCATTTACAATGCCAATAGCCTAAACTCACATAAATGCGAGACCTATTGCATTACAAATGCTTGTTCTTATTACTCTACTTGTGTTCTGAGCTTCCATAACATTAGACCTTCACGAGCATTATGTACAGTGTTTATCCTGGAGCCTTAGCTTCTTTGTATGTTTCCAATATGTTAATCCTGGTTACCATGTTTCAACATAAGATTAATGTTCCCACTGTGAGATTACTGGTCCACTACATCATTACTATATTATATTTGTATGATGTGTTTTGTGTGTGTTTTATTTTAGGTTACTGTTTATAATCTACCTATATTTATTGTGCATTATATATTATTAAACATGCTGGACATTAATACCTTATTAATACTGTGATAATTGTATTGCACTGCACCTAGACTCGATCCACACACCTTCTTTGCAAGCTTCTTTGGCTTCGCACTAGACCGTCAAACATGCTTAGGTGAGGCACACATTCTGTTACAGACTTAGTATTAGTAATGATATTTACTAAAGACTCTCGGAGTTCTACCTTTTGAGAGAGATCACCGGGGTGTCTCTGAGTCCAAGCCTCAGTCAAGCCCATTCCAAAATTATAACATTCTCTGTTGACAACCCAGAGCAGCAGACTGATCTGACAGAAATTCTCTAGTTAACTGGATGTGCTCAGGTCCATTCAATTTACAGAGGCGAAGTACACTAAGGTCATCATCTGGATCCAGGGCTTATAGCCACATCAAGATGCTGATGGAAATGACATCTCTGATCTATGTCCAATATGTTGTGCACAATCACATTGCATTACCGTTTATCTTGTGTTCACTTAGTTTTCACCATGTGCACTACTATGAGCTTCTAGCAGCTATTGTGCACAGGGTTGCAAACATTTTCTTTCATACATAAATCACAATCCACTATATCCTCCATAAAGGAGACTAGCTTATAGAGCAATTGTGTAGTTCTTTAATAAGGGCAACATTAATCATCCAAATTCTACCTTTGTTCTCACCATTTCATCACCTCAACCTTGAATCTGTTCCTGTATTCTCTCCCTAAAATCCGCAATGGCAGTGTTCCTCCACAATTTTCAAGACCTCGAGCCCTCTGAACACAAGTATGCCTGGAAACTAGCCCTGAGTCTGCTTATTTCTGCACTATCTGCTGTTAATCTACATACTTGCATGATCTATTTACCTCCATACGCATGAAACCACGGAAACAGCTCTTCCTTCTTAGCTCACTGCTCGCTCACTTGGTGTCTCCTTCTCGGCCTCTGCCTCACTTCGCTCTTCTTAAATCATGAACACTAGAATTATTCTATGTTCAGTCTTAGCACCACAGTCAGCAGCCATAGTCTCCTCCTCCCACTCCATTAGCTTTACCAAGCTATCTTATTTCTTCCTAACTTCTCCAACTGAACTTATTCCTATATCTAACATTGCCTAAGGCTCTTGTGTACAATCGAACCCTATGTGTCCCCAAGCCACTCTCTATATGGCTAGCCCTCTCATCATCAGTCCTGCTGCATATCTCTCTTTGGGTCTGATTATGAGTTGCTCGTAATATTCCAACCCATAAGTTAACGCCTGTATATGCATGGATCGGAATCTTGAGTCTGAAGGTATTTAACACATCCGATATTTATTGAATGGGTTAAATAACTGAACCTCCCTTACAACTAACAGAAAAAAAGGATGTTTACTATCTCATGTGGATTTTAGTGTGTTAAACACTAAAATCTCCATGTTATTTCCCATAAACTTGTAATAGGTGTTATTCATCGTACCCAGTAAATAATGTACCTTGTGGTATTATTATTTATCGGGCCAATAAATAATGCCTCAACTCATAATCAGGCCCTTTATTTCTTCTCTTAGGTCCAGTATTCTCAATACTTCAAAATAGCTATTGTTCTACCCTAACTCAAGAAACGCACTGCTGATCCATCCCAAACTATGAGCTATCATCCTGTTTCACAACCCTCTTTCATCTCTAAATGTTCGGACACCAGTTTCATGATTCTGCTCATTCAAGATACGTGGTCCTCGACTCAGGAACTGATTCCCGGAGGAACATAGTTTCATCTCCTCTTTTACAACTTTTAAAATGACCCTAAAATCTCAACAACTCATGCCGAAAGAGGTCACACCTAATTCTGAACATATAGGTGCACTCTTATGCCTTCTCATTTCCATCTAATCAACATTTTTAGATATGTAAATATGATGAGATTGCAAATTCAACTGACAAAATATCGATGTAACAAATATAGAAGTAAAAAATATTGATGAAAAAATATAGAATGCAAATAAATCGACTCTCTATACTTAAACAGGTAAGTACAAAAATATCCCACCAAAAATATTGATGTTAAAAATATAGTTGTATAAAATATAGATTTGTATATATATATAAAAAATATGTACATATTAAACATATTAAATAATACAATTAATTTTATAAATGGATTTAATATACATTTTAACAAATATAACAAATAAACTTAATTTACATGTCTTTTTAACTCATATACATAATAATCAATATATATATATATATATATATATATATTTCCTTTAAAACAATTAATAAACTCGTAATTTTAATTTATTCTATAAGTTTAAAATTATGTAATAATATACACATATATGTATATATGTATATATATATATTCACCACAAACCTCCAAGCTTTTAGAGATGCACTCCGCAAAGGATTGTTCAGCCAAACCTTTTATTCAGGAAGCGATTACATACACCCAATCAATTTAAATCCCTGACGCGTTTCGGTGCCGCAGGCACCTTAATCATAGGGCGGGCAAGTCGGAAACACAGTACTGGACTGCCACATCTTTTACCCTTTAGCACTTGCTCTCTGGTGAACAGGATGCTGGGAGTAGGAGTGCCAATTCTTCCCCTTTAGTGGGGTCCGTTTTCCGGCATGGATTTCATCTGCCAATATTCAAACAATTTTACACTGCCCTCCTGTGGGCCTCAGGTCCAAGTAATCGCTCCCCCAATTTGTGGAATCCTTCGCGCTGGAAAACGACTGCAAACAGTTAACAGTCTCTCAGACCTCCTTCGGTAATATAACAGCGGTGCAATCTCTCACGGCCGGAGCAGCCATGCATTAGTATGCACCACAAACCTCCAAGCTTTTAGAGATGCGGCACCGAAACGCGTCAGGGATTTAAATTGATTGGGTGTATGTAATTGCTTCCTGAATAAAAGGTTCGGCTGAACAATCCTTTGCGGAGTGCATCTCTAAAAGCTTGGAGGTTTGTGGTGAGTATATATATATATATAGATATCCTACTGGCAGTCTCCAGTAGGTAGTTTTAGTTAGGACCTAGTTACCTAGTTACTTTAGGAAAATGGCAACATTCTATTCGCAATAACTTTGGCGCCGATTGATGAATCTTCGTGAAGTGTTCAAAACTTTGTTGAAAGTTTGGAGGTGATTCGGCAAGGGGCGGCCGAGAAAAAAGGGAGTCCCAAAACATGTTTTTTCAATGTTAATTTCCATAGGAAACTTTAGACAAGGCTACAGTTCGAACGGGTGAACGGAATTACCCCAAATTTGGCAGGGAGAAGTGTCTTGGTCTAGAAAGCATGCTTTTTTTTATTTGGTGTAAATCCGTTCAGTTGTTTTTGAGAAATATTGAAATTTACCGATATGAATATTTGGGAATTTTGCCATCTGATAGGCTGAGGCGAGCATGAGCTTGCTGCTGATTGGCTGCGAGCACTGCAAGCGTTTGCAACTAGGAAGTATTGGCCACCATTTTGTGATTCCGTTGAAGCTAGTAAGGGGGAAAAAGGGCGAAAAATGTGGGAAAGAGGAGGGTAGGAGCACTGTAACCTCTGTGGGGTGTTTAGGGTGTGCTATAGAGGGGGTGCAAAGCGAACTACTGGTCTGAAAGTGCTGGGTAGGGAAATTAAGTGAGGTATTGCGTAGTCTGATGCTGCTAAGGTGAGCTGCTGCGGGAGTAGGGGATGAAAGCATGAGCCTAAACTGAGTGTCTTTTTGTGTGAAGTCATGTGCTCTGGCCGCTGTGCCGCATCTGTCAAGTAGTGTCAGCATGTAGTTATACCTACTCGGAGGAACTTTTGTTTTGAACATTGTAACTTGTGTATGGTGCTTAGGGGGTGTTATACAGGGAGTGCGAAGGTAAATTTGCACGTATCAAATCAATATGGTATTTGTAAAGCGCAAACTACTCACCCCTATGGGTCTGAAGACCCTCGAGGCCGGCGTGGAAATTATGTGAGCTATTAAGTGAGCTATTGCCCAGAGTCACATGGTGCTGAGCTGAGATGTGCAAAGGTGTCCTTCATGAGCATTTCCAAACCTACACCAGTCAATGTGCCTAGGTCATTTCCACCACAATGCACATGAGATCAGGGTGTGGAAGATGCAAAGAGGTTTTAACCAAAGGTAGCAATTGGTGCAACTTCAATCTTCTCTGTGTTGTAAACCATTTAATGTCCACATTTTGTAAACCTAGGTCTAAGTCAATATGTCTGTGTTCTGCATACCTCTTGCACCTGAAAATATAGCCATGTCCTATGATCCACGCTAGCATTTTGAAGGTATGGTCGGAAGGTATGGAAAGATGTCTGTAGCTCATGCAGTTCCTTGGTAGAATAAGAGATATGTTTAAAGATGGAGAAGTACTTTTTTTTGCCATACAAAATGATACGTGATTGGGAGTTGAAAAGCATTCTTTTTTAAAAGTAGGGTGCACATTCATTTTGTGGAAAAGCATCTTTGTGATTGGTTAAGAAAAAGCAGTTTCAACGTGGAGTACATATCATAGGATAACATTTGCTCAACTGAAACACAGATGCTACTTGCATTTGGAAGGCAGTGTTCGTGCCATTAAATGTTCGAGAAAATGTTGCAAAAAAAAACGCTATGAAATTTTAACCTGCACGTGTTGTTGAATGTTCTAGAAAGTGTGTTGATAGAATATGTTGCACTTCTGACTTCTATGTTGTTGAATATTAAAAAAACGGTTTATATGGGAAATTAAAAAGAAAGAAATAGAGAGAAGTTTTGAAACCTAAAAGAATCAAGGAACTATTTGAATGTGTTCTTTAAATGTGTTTATGTGTGGAGAAACAAAATTATAGACACAACAGCACCAGGAAGAGGAAGAAGCAGGGAGTAGGGGGACGGGGGAGATGGGCAGAATGGCACACATGCACAATTAAGTACAGCACAAGTATAGACAAACAATGGCCAAAATGAAACACACCAACAAGGAGTACAAGTCACACAACCCGCCAATCATCACACCTCTGAACGAGCATAGAAGTGAAAACCATGCTGCATTCATATATGATGTGTACAAAGGCCGGTCGTTGGTGTTGTGGGATGTCTGCGACCGTGGTTATCATGGATGAGATGCCCAGCACATGGCACATGGGCGAGTCACTGTGTGTTACATTGCCAAACAGCTGCTTCTCCTTCCCACAAGCCCCCACACTTTTCTATGGTGCGCTGTTGTATCTTGTGCACTCATACGGCACACCATTGTAATGCCTATTCGCGCATGTCCTGCTACATTCAAACTACACCATCACAGTGTCGTTTGGAGGTGGTGCATGGCACTTTACAACATCGAGTGCTGCGGCCTTTGTGGCAGGCCACACCAGAACACAGACACACTTACCACACTTCCTGTACACGGACATCTCCGAGACATCCTGTTCCCCTTGCCGGATAGGCATACCCCTGCGCTGACCTGTGTACTCCGGACCAGCACATGCCGGTTGTGCATGCAGGAGGATGAGTGCGTAGCTACATGTCCAGGCTCACTGCCAACGCTGAGGTGACAGCACACTGTGATGTTGCAGGGCTTGTGCCTATCATGCTAAGATGATGACCACAGGGACACACTTGCTCAGGTGCGGGTTTGGGTGGCATTGGCAGTCCTGGAGTTGTTGCAATGAGTCTTGTGGCCCTCATGGGTATCCCTGCATCATGCTCATTGATTCGATGGCACCTGTGGGTGTTCTGGTGTGGCTCTAGGCTGTGTTTCGTTTCATGGTGCAGGTAGTAGTACCGCTTAACACCAGCAGAAAGCAGGTGTAAAATACCTGGTGCTAACGTGGCTTATCGCCGGAATTTGTTTTGCATTGCAGTTGGTGAGAAAGTTGTGAAAGTTGTGATGTGATTTCTTTTGTGTGCAGAACAATATACAAACTGAGCAGTGTATCTCGTCAAGATCCAGCACTTGACGCACTATTCCCAATCTATATAAATACAATGAGAGTTCTTAATTGATTTTGTGTGTACACTGTAAGTGCAGCCACTACCTCAGTGTAATTCAATACATGATTTTAGTATTTAGAATAAATCGCAAAGGTGCACCTCGTGTCTTTTTGTACGGGAACGGCTAGTCTGCATTTCATTATCAGCACTTTAATGGAAGTAAAGTTGAGATAAATCTAACACACTATTCAGAAGTTGGTGTACACTGCAGACATCACCAGTATTCCCACGATAAGTGCCCCAAAATTTAACACCATGGTGGACTCCATCAAATAACAGTAATAAGAATAAGAAAGAGTCACACAGCAGTGAAGAGAGCAACCAAAAACGTTATTAATTGTTTTTAAACTTTATTTTTTATAAATATATATATAACGATAAATGAAAAACTATTTGCAAAATTAATTTTTTTATTAACATATATATATAAATGATTAACTAATAAACAAAATGTAACAAAAATAATAGAAAACAAGAAGGCGGAACACTCCTGTGGGGACCATAGATGTCGACGACACAGCCTGGAAAATAAAGCAAAAAATAAGAACGTGTGTAATGGGCATATCAAAGGAGAGAGGCACAGAGAAACAGAGAAGGAAAAAAAGCCAGAGAGAAAAAGAGAGGGAACGAAAGAAAGTGAGTGAGAAAGGGAGAAGAAAGAGAGAGAGTTAGAGAGATAGAAGGAAAAGAAGGAAGAGAGAGAGAGAGAGAGAGACTGCCACCTCTGCGCATCCATGAGCAAATAATTACCTGGTGCCACCGGAGTGTGCAGCAGTGGGCACTCCACGTGCCCATCAAAAGTCATCCCAGATATGTCTCTGAGTCATGAGTAATGAATGGCGAAGACCACATCAGGTGCTTGGCGGATCGCACAGATGTTGCAGAGTCCTGAGTCATCAATGGCGGAGATCACATCAGCTTTTGGGGCCGCTAAGCCTGTGGAAGCTAAGTTCATGCCACGTGGAGGTAGGCCCCTAATGGCCATATGAGCTTTGGGTGGCACTAACCCTGTGCATCTGAAGTCCATGCCAAGGGGGTGGTAGGCCCCTGATGGCTATACAGATCAGGGTGCGACTAACCTTCTGCGCAATTTTTCAAAGATTATGGTTGATACACGTGCAGTGTCCGCCATCTAGTCAGCAGTTTTCACCAAGTTGAGAATGGGTTGATAATTAAAAAACACAGAAAAAAAGATAAGTTTAATTAACATTATAATTAGAAATTAGCATTTAAAAAACCTTAGAAATTCACAGAAAAAAACATAGGTTTCAGGCACGTAATAGTTAGAAATTAGCATTTAAAAAACCTTAGAAATTCACAGAAAAAACCATAGGTTTCAGGGATGTTACAGTTAGGAATTAGCATTTAAAAAACCTTTGAAATTCACTGAAAAAAACATAAGTTTCAGGGATGTTATAGTTAGTTGGACATTTCACTCATAGAAAACCATAGACATTCCCATGTTATAGTTAGTTGAGCTAACTATAACTCGCGCCCCCGCAATGCACTGCTGATGATATCACATATTACATCATTCATGACATGGTCAGTGACATCACTGATGACATCACAAATGACATCACTGATGATATCATCCAAGTCAAAATCTGATGCACCTTATCATACCATAATATAACACTTGATACACCCACTCTAAAATACAGACTATAATTTTTGAAACCATGAAAACACCAATAGCAGTTAGTGCATATCCACTCTCTAATTTGTAGGTCTACACACATCCATTCATTCACCCATACAGTCACTCATACATACTGTCAGCCATCAATACAGCATTATCATATCCAGTCACATATCTACACAGACACTCACACACCGCCTCTCATTCATAGAGTTATTCACACACCTAGTCAGTAGTGAAAACAATCAATCATACTTTCATTTACTCACCTGTACAGTTATACACATACCACATCACTTATTTAAACATATACTAACACATACTTACACTCTAATACAATAACTAATACAAGCACACACTGATCCATACAGGCACTCTCACAATCAATCACTCTCACATATAGTCATTTATACAGTCCAACACTCCTATATACTTCCTTTCACATATGGAGTTACTCACACATGTACCACTGAGGCATCCATTTACTCACCAATACACTCATACACACACTCACCAAGCCACACAGCCCTTCACAGATACAGACTAGAACACATATACCCAGTGAATTATCCACTCACACATCTATGCACAGAGTCACACCCCTACCCACCTACACAGACACTCAGGCACCCATACAGGTACTCAGACAAGCAATCAATAGCTCAATTAGATCCTCATTTAGTGGCCGATTCCAATCCTGGAGAAACCGGGTACGAATCATCGGACGGAGCGTTTTCTCCGTCCGACTCGTACCCGGTAAAAACACCATACAAACATGCAAGTACGATTCGTACGGAAACACCATTTCCGTACGAATCGTACAAAACACCGACCGACACAAAAATACATCCGAATGTGATCCGGGACAGCGCATACGCGACATGCGGATGGAGTTAGGCAGCCTTTTACGTACCGGCAAGTACGATTCGTACCGACAGCACTCCGGACGGCAATATTTTTACGGCAAAAAGTGCCGGAAAAGCTAAGTACGCCGCGAAGCGTGAGGAAAAGGGGGCCTGGTACGCGCTGAACACCCCCCAGCACCCCGTATGTATGCGCTGGACCCCCAGCCCCCTGCGGAAGGATGCGCCGGACCCCCAGCCCCCCGCGGAAGGACGCTCCGGACCCCCAGTCCCCCGTGGACGTACACGCCGGACCCCCAGCCCCCCGCGGACGGACGCGCCGGACCCCCACCCATGTATGTACGGTGCGTACCCCCACCCGGGTATTTACGGAGCGTACCCCCACCCCCGTATGTACGGTGCGGACCCCCACCCGTGTATGTACGGTACGGACCCCCACCCGTGTATGTACGGTGCAGACCCCCACCCGTGTATGTACGGTGCGGAACCCCACCCGTGTATGTACGGTGCGGACTCCCACCCGTGTATGTATGGTGCGGACCCCCACCCGTGTATGTACGGAGCGTACCCCCACCCTGTAGCGCTGGGGGTCCGCACTGTACATACGGTTTCATGTTTGGACGTCTCCATGGTTGCTATAGAGGTTTGCTCCGTACGGTGTTTTTACCATACGGTTGTGCATTCGGACGGACAAGACTGATCGTACTTGCGCGTTCGGACTTCGGTTTCCCGATTCGTAGGTAAAACTGTCCGGTAACGTGTCGGACACTTTTTCCGACCCGAGGACGTGTCGGGGAATTTTCCCAATGCGATTCGTATATGGAGTTTTTTACATACGAATCGTACTTGCCAGTTTGTACGGGACTTGTACGATTCGTACGTAAAAAAATCTGGATACGATTCGTACGGGGAATATTTTAAACGGATCGGAATCGGCCCCTTAGTTGCTAACCAAACCATGGAACTGCTTACACACCAACTGACAACCTAAACTGTGTGAATGTCTGTGTCAGTCGTTAACACATGAATTAAGCAAGACATAATCACTCACTTATACAGTCAGTCACACACCTACTTCATCATCCATCCTGACTCTTATACACCCATTCATCCTTCAATACACGTTGGCATATGTATATAAAACATATTTACATTTTATAGAAACACACATTCACTGAATGATGTCCTCAAGGTCATCTGTGATGTCATTTGAGATGTTATCAGTGATGTCATCAGTGATGTCACTGACCATGTCATGAATGATGTAATATGTGACGTCATCAGCAGTGCATTGCGGGGGGGCGAGTTATAGTTAGCTCAACTAACTATAACAGGGGAATTTCTATGGTTTTTTATGAGTGAAATGTCCAACTAACTATAACATCCCTGAAACCTATGTTTTTTTCAGTGAATATATATATATATATATATATATATATACACATATATATAATGTATATATATTTATATACCAATAACATAAAACCTAAAAAATTATATTATAAATTAAAACATTAAACTAGTTAGAAATCTTTAAATTTAAATGTACCACTCTAGTCAGTGCAACAGTAGGGAAAGTGTTGGATTGGGAGGGGTAAAAATTACTATTACCACTCCAGTGAGTACAACAGTAGGGAAAGTGTTGGATAGCGGAGAGGTAAAAACTACTATTCCCACTCCAGTCAGTGCAGCAGTAGAGAAAGTGTTGGATAGCGGAGGGGTCAAACTTAGTATTCCCACTCCAGTGAGTGTAACAGTAGGGAAAGTGTTGGATAGCGGAGAGGTAAAACCTACTATTCCCACCCCAGTCAGTGCAACAGTAGGGAAAGTGTTGGATTGTGTAGGGGTAAAAATTACTATTCCCACTCCAGTGAGTGCATCAGTAGGGAAATTGTTGGATTGTGTAGGGGCAAAATTACTATTCCCACTCCAGTGAATGCAACAGTAGGGAAAGTGTTGGATCGCGGAGGGGTAAAATTTACTAGTCCCAATCCAGTGACTGCAACAGTAGGGAAAATGTTGGATAGTGGCAGGATAAAATTTACTATTCCCACTCCAATCAGTGCAACAGTACAGAAAATGTTGGATTGCAAAGGGGTGATAATTAATATTCTCACTCCCATCAGTAAAAAATTAACAATAAACAAATATAAGTAACAAAAATAGTTATAAAACAAAATAAATAATAAATGTAAATGTATTAGAAATTAAATACAAATATATTTGATATTACAAATTAAAAAAACATATTATAACGTTAAATGCATATGACAAATACCTACAAATATTATATTAAATCAAATATAAAATAATTTTCAATCAAAGAAATATTTGTAACTGCAAATTATTTTGAATGAAAAACATTAATTATTACATACATTTCCTTTTTTAGTTCCTGCCCTATAACACCACACAATCCACAACCCACATCTAGATTTTATTAAGAAATGTACTTACATAATTAAAATAATTTTGAACTAATTAAAGAAAAATAATTAATTAAAAAACAAATTAAAACTGCCCACACTTAACCCCTATAATCCCGACAAGCCACGGGTTAAATTAACTGTAAAAAAATTAGTAACTCTTTCAAAACTTATTTTCAATTAAAAAACCTTATAGTATATAAAAACTCATTATAAAGTAAATAAAATTAATTTACCCTCCACCCATTACCCCTAAAAATGTAAAACCCTCACACAAAAAATATATACAACTACCCTAATTGAATATCAATTAATTCATTAACAATAATGATTAACTAATTATTAATTAAACATAAATTACTTCCCATACTTTACCCCATAAACCCCACAACCCACACCTATAACAAAATCACACAATTGCTATAATTAATTATCAATTAATTAGTTCATATAAATGAACAACTAATTATTAATTAATTAAACATAAATTACTTCCCACCCTTTACCCATATGAACACACAACCGGCACCTAAAATTAATTGCACAATGTCAATATTTAATTTCCAATCAAGTAATTGATATAAATTAATAACTAATCAGTAATTAATCAAAAATAAATTACTTCCCACACTTTACCCCCATAAACCCGGCAACCCACCCCTGAACAAAATTACACAATTACCATACTTAATGATCAATCAATTAATTACTATTAATGAACAACCTATTAATAATTAATTACAAATAAATTACTTCCATGTTTAACACTGAAATCTAAAATAAATAAATAAAAAATAATCATTTATTTATTATAATTAAATTACTCTCCACCCTCCTCCCCTATAAAACCACAACCGAAATTAAAAAACAGAAAATGTAATTAAAATGAAATTGATAACTACTAAATTAAAAACAAAAAAACTTTTTTCGTATACGTTTAAAATATAAACTAAAATACATAGCACTAATTAAAAAATCGATATTTTAAACAACTATACTTTTGCCAACAATGTTAATGGCTTCTATATTAAAAAAAATACAGTTCTTACCTTAATTTCGATAGTCCTGACCACGATATTCTTGCTGTTGATATTTCTGAATTACTATGTTTCCAACTCGATATTTGTGTGCCGACATTTCCTACTCGATATTCTGTCTCAACACCCACGTAGCTAATGGCTAAATATCAATAATGAGTAACTCTACACGCGTTGGCCAATTTCTATGATTTGCCTACTTTTACACCTTTCCATCAGTTCATAGAAGTTGCAGTCCGACTCTAAAGGAAACTATGGGCCTCATTTATGAAAAGTGACGCATCAGTGCGTGAAAACAGCAATGCGTCACTTTTCATTGCACTCTCCTTGCGACACCAATGATGCGTCATATTTACAGTATGATGCATCATGTCGTAAGGAGTTACAGATACGTCAGTATTTCTGACGTATTTGTAGGCGTAAAAATGACGCATTGCTGGAGTGTGTCACAAAAGTGACGCAACTCCAGCAATGGATCTTTACACATGGGCAAGTCCCATGTTAAATGTGCCTGCGTCAGTCTTACGCCTGCCATGAGGCAGGCGTTAGATATTGCCGCATTTGTGTCCTAGAAGTGGCATAGATCTCACTGCGTCACTTCTACGAGGCTTAGTTGCGTCAGAACGCCCACCCTGCAAACATTATACCTGGTGCAGGTATAATGTGGCGCAGGGGTTTACAAAGTGATGCAGCTACCTAGATGCGCCACTTTGTAAATATGATGCAACGTTGTGCATTTTTTACGCTGCTAGTGTGTCACAAAAAGTGACGCACCGGCGTCGCAAAAGTGACGCAAGGGCTCATAAATAAGCCCCCATGACTTTTGGAGTTTTCCTGGGATAAAACTGTCAGCCCTATCACAGTGTACTACTGAAAAACACACATTCTGCAGATATTGGAACATGGGAAATGGGTGCAGTGGACGCAAAGCTTAATTTCATCATTGAAACAGATGTAATGATGAAGACCTCGATGAGTGAACTGTTGTTATATTTTTACAGGAATACAGACTGGATGTTTTCTTCCGTCAGACATGGGATGATGAGAGGCTGAAGTTTAATGGACCAATATCAATTCTGAAGTTGAACAACTTAATGGCCAGTCAGATATGGACCCCAGACACTTTCTTCCGCAATGGCAAGAGGTCTATCTCACATGCCATGACCACCCCCAATAAACTACTGAGGATTACTCAGAACGGAAGTATTCTGTACACAATGAAGTGAGTTCAAGCCTGATTATCTCTGAATGTCCGCTGTTCTATGCTATTTATTAATGTTACTCAGGCAGAAATGTTTCTCATGTGTTTCAGGCTCACAATAAATGCAGCATGCCCAATGCTGCTTATAAATTTTCCCATGGATGGACATGCTTGCCCACTGAAGTTTGGTAGCTGTAAGTATGCGATACTCAATTGCACTAAATGATTCTTACATGAACATGTATGCACTGCTGATTTTATTTAATATGTTTCGTTTAAAACAAATTATTTTGGCATTTGATAATAACATATATCCTGCTGTTGTGGTACATTGTCTAGTCTTTCAGAACATTGGAGGATAAGGGCATAGCAACAACCAAGTAAACAGTTAAGAATCAAGAGGAAAAGTAAAACATTCCCCTCCTCCCTCTAACTTGGGTGTGCCCTAAGCCTTGGTTCTAATTGTAGGAATATAAATGGGTGGTCTTTACAGTTATATGTGTCCCCGCCTTTGCTATACATCTAAGAGTCCCTGTGTGGTGTCGTTTGCATGTGTCCCTCTTCAATTGTTCTCCTAAGAAGGATTAATCTGGTATGATGTCAGCAGTTCTAGGGGGTACCTGGCATTGCTTATGGCGCTGAGGGGTATGGGGTGTGTCAATGAGTCCACGAGGGCCTACCATGCCCTGGCTATGTGTAAAGAACCTTGTCCAAGTCTGACTTCACGGAGCTGGGTTATGCTCATAGCCTGCCCATTTTTCGATTTCCTTCCTCCAGACCAAGGGTTGCCCTTGGGGCCTTCCAATTCCTAGTGATCTCTCGTTTCGCTAGTACAAAGGTTAGGTCTTAAATTTTGTTTGTGGTTTTAGTTTTTTTCTGTGTGAGGGAACCAACTTAGAAGACAGTGTTCAGGTGTGCATGGGATCTCCCTATCCATGACCTCAGCTACCACTCCTGTGATTTCTTACCTGTAGCTTTCGAGTTTCGGACAACTCCAAAACATGTGTAGGAAGTTAACTCAGCGCCTAGACTCCTGCATCCTGGACATTATGCCTCCTCGCTTGCAAAGGGTCTGTTAACTTTACTGGGGGTGAGTTACTCCCTATGTTGTACATATATGTTAATACGTTTAAACCTGTCGTTCCTTGAA
This sequence comes from Triturus cristatus, assembly GCF_964204655.1. Classification (NCBI taxonomy): domain Eukaryota; kingdom Metazoa; phylum Chordata; class Amphibia; order Caudata; family Salamandridae; genus Triturus; species Triturus cristatus. The sequence continues at coordinate 873,874,446 of NC_140590.1, forward strand.
ACTTTGGGGATTTTGTCTAATAGGTGTACCCAGTCCTCTTCCGAAATAGGGGGTTTCCAGATCCTCCTCCCACTTACTTCTAAGGTCGTTCAGGGGTAAAATCTCTTCTCCTCTAATTCTTCTATAAAGGCAAGTGACTGCCTTAAAGGGCCCCGACAGGCAACCAAGCATTGGCAGCTTTTAGAGTGGGGTGGTTCTGATATTCCCTTCTTCCAATGTTTGCAGGTCGCAGTTGCTTAAAAAAAAAACACCACGTCACAAACATACATGCAAAGTTCAATCTTAGCTAGTGGGGTGGTGAGTGCAATTCCTGCACTGTAAAAAAAAGTAGAAATGTCTCATCTACAGAGTGGAAATAGGGATCATTCGCTGCTCGGCGGGCAGAAAAAAGAGCCCAGTTGCTTCTTGAAGTATTGTGGAGACCGTGGCAACATATCCACCATAGTCAGTTGTATTTACCTTTATTCTAGCTGCATCAAGGTAATTACATCGCCTGGACCCCTGACACTGAACTCCAAATCATATTCCCCAGCAAGGAAGTCTGTGTGCAGTGCTTCCAGCGGGGTCCTCCTGGCACGCAGGTGCCCTCACAAAATCCCCTGCTTGGAAAGTATGGCTGGAGAATCTATCAGCGCGACTTCGCACAAGAATATCTTGTTCCTTGCATTCCAAAATGCGGAATTCTTGTTTTGCAGGGAATGTTGCTTGCATCTCTACTTTCTTCCAATCCGGGATAGGTATATACAGAAATGGCTGAATTGTTTCCTGTGACATGTCAATGTACCGTGGAAGCGAAAAAGACAATTTCACTCATCCCAACTTTAACACTGAAAGCAGACTGAGTATGCAGGCGTGCAGACTGTCTGGGAATTTCTTCTGTTTTGCTCTGAACATGAAACTAAAGTAATTTGGCTATATGCATACAATTGTTCCATGTCCCAGAGAGGGGAACAGATGCACAATGCCTTATTAAAGAATGTTTATTTAATCTCCTCATGTCCTTTTCATGACCCCCTGTGCATCATTTACTTGGCCACACTAACTCTTACACTGGCACTTTTCCTCACCAACCTGCTCTTTCCCCACCAGCTTCATTTTTTCAGCACAATCCTTAAAATATGCTGTGACCTACTTGCATTCGTATTACTTGGACAGGAGCACCCTAAAGCCATCTTCAGACATAATCTGGCATTTTTTAATACAGCTCCTGCCACTCAGCAATGTAACTGATCTTAGATTTTCCTCGGCATTGAGTCACTGGGAGGGCTGGTAGCAGACGGTTACTGACTCTGATCTAGAACTGATGCCAGGGTAAGGCTTTGCTAGCCGCAAAGGCTAAGAATAGAGGGCCTTATTTATGAGAAGTGACACATAGCTTCATGAAAACAGCGATGCGTCACTTCTCAGTGCGCCCTAAATGCGACATGATGGATGCGTCATATGTACTGTATGACGCATCATGTCGCAAGGAATGACAGATACATTAGTTCTTCTGACGTATCTGTCGGCGCAAAACTGAAACATTGCTGGAGCTGTTTCGGAAACGTGACGCAACTCAAGCAATGCAGTGGAGAGTGCTATGATTCTAGCACTGCGTCACCCTTACACCTGCTTTGAGGCAGGCATAGAAGCAGGCGTAAGGATTTGTCATAATGGCGTCCTAGAGTTGGAGCACTGAAATCTTATAGATTTCAATGCGTCACTTCTACAAGGCTTTTTGCGGGGGAACGCCCACCCAGCATACATTCTACCTGGCGCAGGGGTTTACAAAGTGAGGCATCAGCCTAGATACATCACTTTGTAAATATGCGTCCCAAAAATGGATGCACCGGCAGCGCAAAAGTGACACAAGGGCTCATAAGTAAGCCCCACAATTTGTGTGTGTGTGTGTGTTTTAAAATCAGCAACTCTTAAAGGGGCTATCCTGTGTCAAGAAAAACTGTTCTCTTGCCGGGTCCTGTATCTCTACCAATCACCAGGAATAGGCATTCTAGAATGTTTGTTTGCTTGATGTTGTTTGCTGAGGAATTTAGTTCTCTTGTGACATCATCCACCTGATGACCCTGATAACAGAAAAGCAATCAACAAAGAATAAGGCATACTTTAGAAGCAATTTAACAGAACCTAAGCAATTCATAGGATTCGACGAGTTATTGAAATGCAAATAAATCAGCCATTTTAATAAAAGGCTCCGCCTTGAGCCCCACGTTGTTCAACGTTTATGTCCGCCCTCTGGCCCTCCTGGCTAAAGAGCGCAACATCAAAATGGTATCTTACGTGGATGATACACAGCTGGTATTCATCTTTTCCAACAACTCTGCTCTGGACCAACTGAAATTCCGTACCGATGTTCTGGCCATTGCAGACTGGTTGGCAAACAACTATCTACAACTTAATTCGGCAAACACGGAGGTGCTCATGGTTTGCCGGACAGTCCCAAGTGGGACTACCATTGGTGGCCCACGACCTTGGGCACTCCTCCCACACCGAAAAATGCAGTTAAAGATTTAGGGGTCCTGATTGACACCGCCCTCTCATTCGAGCGTCATGCAAAAAAAGTGGCCGGCACCTGCTTCGGTCTTCTGTGTGTCTTAAAACCCATTTTAGGATTCTTTGACCACCCTCCAACTGATAGTCCAACCAGTTGTCCAGTCTCACCTGGATTACTGTAATGGTCTTATGCTTGGCGTAAATAAAACAGTTACTGCAAGACTCCAACGGATACAGAATGAAGCAGCACGTATTCTGTTTGCCCTGCCTAGGAACTGTCATACCTCCAATTCTCTTCACCGGCTACACTGGCTGCCGATCAAACAGAGTCCAGTTTAGAACCCTCTGCATCACACCTAAGGTTGTACATGGGCAGGGCCCCCAAATCCTGCAGGGACTTTGCACCCCTTATGTTCCTCTGCGTACATTGCGTTCCACTGATCTTCATCTCCTGTGCATCCCACGGGTCCGCCGGTGTAGAGCCGGGAGTCGCTCCTTTAAATCTCAGGCCCCCATACTATGGAATTCCATCCCACTGGCTGCCTGCAGCATCCATGATCACTGGGCTTTCAGGAAACTGATCAAAACCTGGCTTTTCACTTCCATCTAGCCACATCTCCCCTGGTCACCTGTCCGCTAGCGCTGGGACGCCCTGTTGCTGGGGCAGCCATGTGCTCTATAAATTTCCCTAACATAACATAACATAGCATAATGTTTGAAGCTACTGTATTTGTGGAGCTATAGTGCTAGATTCTGGATCTTGGAGTAAAGAAGTTTTCCTAGAAAAAGCAATGCATGCCAGTGAACTAGGGAAATTCGATGCTTGGATGTGTGAGAGATCAAACATACGTGGAAGAAACACTAGGTGGTTAGGCTGCGCTTTTTAAAAATACAAGCAATATTAAACAGATCTGCGTCAAACAGTGTTTTTTTGGTTATAAGTGACGGCTTACACTGCTGAGAGGTTCCAGAGGTGAATAAATGTCCTGCACAATATAAACTAACTGATGCGGACAGTCCAAGTGCTGAAGCCATATACGGTTCTTCCACTGAATCATTTTCACCGGAAACATTGATATTTTCAAAATCTTCATTGTACAGGCATTCCTAGCAAACTACGTAAGGAGGATGAATTCCTGATGCAACGGTACCAGGACCAGTTATAGGATTTGTGGGCAGTGCTTAATTTGAGCAGTTGCTTTCCGGTGCTCGGCACCGGCACTTAATTGCAGACATCGGCACTTAGGACAGCGGCTCATTTAAAGATGAGCAGATAAATAGTTGTTTAATAATTCAATACATGTTTAAAACAACTAATAATTGCCACCCAAACAATTCTTAAAGCTTGGGGGATTCAACCAGTCTGAATTGTCACACTGGTAGCAGTGTGATGGTTAGTAATTGTGTAAGTTCTGACATTGGCAGCGCTGGCAGTGTGTGGTGCAAACTATGGTGGCTTCATCACAAGGGCTCAGGCACTTATTTCTTTACAAATTAAGCACTGGCGGGGCCCCGGCCAAAAGGGAATTTGCGAAGCCCGTCTAATTTACATATGTGACACAGCTCTGGAAGCTGCTTTGTGCAGACTCCTACGGCTGAAGGTGTGAGAATTGCCTGTGGGCTGAAAAGTTAAAACTGAGGGTGCACTAAAATGCTGGACAATGAGCGCCCACAGTGTCTCTGAATGGTCTCCTTGCAATTGGGACAAGAGGTAGTTTCTCCCTCCCCTAGGCCTCCCGACACCATCGCTGAGAGGCCCAGGAAGGGGGCCCCTCCCATGGACCCCAATTTCAAGGAGACACCTTTCTTTCAGTTGGATAGGCAGGGAAACAAAATAACACACTACCGGTGCGAGGCCGCATGCTGGTGGGCTGAGTGCGAGGCCCTGGGCAGCTGTCCACACTGCCCATGCCTAGCACCGTCCCTGAACGGTACTGGTAATGCTCGCCACTGTTACACATATTGTGGATCTGCAGCCTGATGTACAAATTTTGTTTTCAGCCGCGAAACCCTCTGAATCAGAAAATAACAGGGTTAGGGACTCTAAAAGGGATTTTTACAATGTACAAAAGCCATTTTACAAGATGTAAAAATCTTTCTTACTCATAAAATGGCTTTTGTAAGCCTTTTCCAAATACAAATAGGAAGGGACTTGAAAGAAGCACTTCTACCCCCATTTCAGATGGTACACATCAATGGCAAGTTTAATTGCAGTTACAAACCATTCACCAATTACCATCCCCAAGATAGGATGGTAGAAGAGAAAAGCTGTACCTGTCGTTCAATGTCCCATTTTGATCTCATTGTGCCTTTAGAAGAGCAGGCAGTGGCTCCGGGGACTTCTGCATTTGCCCTCTTCTGTCATCCCAACCAGGAAACTTTTGGTTTTAAGCAGCACCTGTCCCTTTAATGAGCATGGCATACAGTTTGGAGATGCTAAAGCAGAAATGGAAGGAGCGTCTGAAGAATGGTTAAATATATGTCATTAGGGTTGGCTAGGGAAATACTCTTTCTACAGCACACAGTAGAGGTACCTCGGTCTCTCAAATAAGTGTTGCTATTTCCAAATATCAACCCATGACTAAGTCAAGGATTTTGGCATCAAAGAGAAGCAAGGTAATGGTAAAAATTAGGTGGGATGGTGGGGAGCAACATTGGCTCACCTGAACTCATTTTTTTTTAGCAAACTTACTGGGAAGGAGAAAGAATTATCACTTATGCTGAATTAGAAAAAATCTGAAAAATTACTTTTGGATTTTTAGTGTAACAAAAAGTTCACACGTTAGGATGACCTGCAAGTGCACATAGTATGATAGGGCCTGAGAGCTTTGTACCCTAAGACCTAGTCATTTTTATGGAGCGCAGTATTCATCAGCAGAGATCTCAAAGTCTGATCTGATGATAGTTGCATATAGCTGTGCACAGGTCACAATGTTGAAGAAAGTTGAAAAGTAAATAAATGTAGGAGTGGAGCTTAACACTTAAAAGCAGATTTTGGAAGTGAGATTGTTTGATAGGTGACTTTCCCCTCCCCAGCATATACAGATAGCAGAGTTATTCCAGAGTGGCTCTGCCTGGTTGGATAAGCTTTGCTGGATGGAGCAAAGGAGAAAACTGGAAAGGTTAGATTATTCCACAACTAGATTGAGTGGGTTCACCTTGATCTTCTGAAGCATCACAGACATATTATATGTTGCGTGACTAGTATTTTAAAATTGGAATGGGGACCACGCCTCCTCATACAAGTCCATGGTGTGGCAATCTATCAAAACCTTTAGGTCGCAGTGTCTCCGACACTTTTGTGAACATTCAGGAGCAGGCACATTCACTCTTACAAGGAATATCCCCTACAGGTCTCTGATTCTTCTAATCATCCTGGACTCTTCATTTCTAAGACCATCCAGGTTTCTTGACACATGGAACGTACATCAGCAGGTACAAAGAGGGAACTCCAATGTGTCTGGAAATAAGCAAAGTGTTGGCATCCCTACTTTTAGTAGGAAAGCTCAGTCCAGTTGGGATTCTGGTGCAAGGAAAAAATATGGGAGGAATCAATACATTTCAGGAGTAGTTACAGCCAGCATTTGCAGCTGTAAATATGTATTTATAAATGAAAAATTCACAAAATCATTGCTAGTATAAATGGATTTACTACTGCGTATTTCTCCATCAGAAAAACACAGTAGAAATTCCCATGCAAGGGAAGAGAAAGGGAAACACTAGGGTGCTGATTCCGATCCGTTAAAAAATATTTTCGTACGACTCGTATCCGTATTTTTTTCCGTACGAATCGTACAAGTCACGTACAACCCGTGAAGTACGATTTGTACGGGAAAAAGTACATATGGATCGGCCCGCTCCGTACGAATCGTAGCGGGAAAAGTAGTACGAGACGTACCCGGACACTTTTCCATACGATCCGGACCGGCTATCCGATTTACGAATCGTATGGAAAACGTCCTGTACACGGGGAATGACTCTACCCGCTACGAAGCGAAGTTTGTATGACTGGTAGCCCGGGAACAGTTGTTCCCGGGGTACGAGTTGTACAGTCCCCCCCGTATGTATGCACCGTACCCTCACCACCCCCGTATGTACGCACCGTACCCCCACCACCCCCGTATGTACGCACCATACCCCCACCCCCCGTATGTACGCACCATACCCCCACCCCCCGTATGTACGCACCATACCCCCAGTGCGTACGCTTTTACGGCTGTTTTTGGCTCCCGTAAAAAAAGAGCCGTACGGAGTGCCGTAGGGACGGATCATACTTGCTGGGCCGTAAAACGCTGCTTACATATGTACAGACGTCGCGTACAGGCTGTTCCGGATCTGATTCGCAGGGTTTTTTTACCCGTACGGTCTTTTGTACGATTCGTACGCAAATAGGCTTTCTGTACGAATCTTACTTCCTAGGTTGTACGGACAGTTTACCGGGTATGAGTCGTACGGAGAAAACGCTCCGTACGACGATTCGTAGGGCCTTTTTACTGGATCGGAATCGGCACCTAGGTGTGCTTAACTTCTCGATATTTGAAGGCCCACAACATTGTATGTTACTGGGTATTCAAATACTTCCATCCTTTTCTTTACAACCGTTGAGACGGTCAGAAATGTCCTCCAGCAAATGTATGGAGTAACCCCCATTTCAGGATAGCAAGGGAATCAGATCATCTAAATTGTGAGGACAAATAGGAGAATAAATTTCTCCAGGGGAAAGATGTTTCATAGTGAAAAAATAAAGGAAAAACTTGGCTAATTTGTATATTGGGCTCCATTTCCCCAGTGCTTTATTCGACACAGGTGCGGCCGTCACAGATAAGAGCAGTGGGGCGATGGAGTGGGGTCAGGGCAGTGTGGAAGGAGTCGACGGATGATAGGATAGGTAAAATTAAATACAAAATAAAATAAAACCACTTACCTTGTGCTCGCCGCATCGCCGAGTCGGCGATGCGGCGAACGCAAGGTAGAGCAGCCAGTAGAGTTCTAGTTAGTGGAGATCTCCAGACTCCTGACATTTGGTATTAACGTTTTGTCGTTTGAAACTGTGAAAGCGAGGGAAAAAAACTGACATCTTTTCGAAAAAGTTAAAGATGTTGTCAAAGAAATTCGCTAATGAGACTGTCAACGCTATTGTGCATATAACTGCAGCATTTTTGTTTTAAGAACCATCGTATTTAGATCAGAGTGGCATAATATATTCATTAATAAGGATCCTGGCTGTATTATATTCGACTAACAATGTTTTCTATTTATAAGGCATAATCTAAAGGAACATTTAAAACAGATTAAATATAAATAGCTACTTACATTGTATTTATGTTTGCAAGTAACAGATGTTACCACACAAATTCCCTCTTGAGGTTACAGATCTTTCAGAAGAAAAATGGTAACTACCTATCGTTTTATTCAATATTGTCATCCATATCCAGAACGCAAGAAAAAGGCATGTGGAACAACCAGTGTAAGCACTTCATGGCCCCTCCATCGCCAGTTTAAGCGTCCTCAGTCCCTGCATCTGACCGCCCCTTTTGGTTATTTTTCAAAACAAATAATCATGGTGTCTACTTTATCATGTTGGGTTTTTCAGTTTGTCCATTTGCTAATGAAAAAGCCAGAATGCCTCCTGTTCTCTTTTGAACAATCACCTTCTCACTTAATGTGCCAATTTGTCTATTACCTCCCCTCAAAGTTGTTCTGTGGTCAAGCACACACAAATCATATGTGTCTTCAATGTCATCAAATGTAAGGAAATGTCCTGTTTGGGAGCATTCAATGGGATCAATATACATATTTACGCACTCAAAATGAGCACTTGAAGAGTAGCAATTTATGGTTTACACACTTTAATACTTACTTAAGAGTTCTTATTCCAGTGTGAGTTATTCAGTATGAACCCAATGTCAGCAAATTGCTTCTCACTGCTAATAGCAGAGGTTACAGCACTGTAGTGTTGCAGGACTTGTGAGACAGTTACATTTGGAACAGCAATACGGTGGAGTTCACCAACGTTCCCCCATAGGTGTCAGGATACTGGTTCAGCCTGGCATCCCCACAGCACAAGTTAAATAAAAGATGACCCGTCTAAGTGGGGAGTTAGTTAAACAGTACATTAGTTTCTGCATGGTCATTTACCAGCACGCCAATGCACAATTCTACACTAGCTTTGAGCAGCTCCCGACGATATCCATCACAGGAGCCCTGCCCTCCTCGCAATAGCCAGTCATGCAGCCCCCTGCCGGATTACCTTGCCGGCACACCCTCTACGGCCTGGATGTCTTAGTGCTCCTCCTGGGTGTTTGCCACTGGCCACAGCATGCTGACTTTTGTCAGGTGTTCCATCACATGGCCAATTGGACCAGCTGGGACACTCACCAAAGTCCAGCTCTGCTGCAGTGTTGCCTCATCACCTCACTTTCCCTACTACCCTGAGGTGCAACATGTCCACAGTGGCACACCTGCTTACCAGCAACACCCACAAGGTGCCCAAAGTTCAGTCCCACACTACCCCTGGCATCCCCTGGTGGCCTTCGCCATGACTGCAGCAACAACTCTCACCTCTGGCTCTCACCCATGAGTACTACATTGTCCTGCCTTGCTTCACTGACACTCCCACCCACCCTCCAAGTGTTCAACTGACTCAGCAAGACATTCATCCTGCCACTAGAGCCATTTGTGGTGATCGGGCCCTAGCCTACAAAAGCAGTCCGGTGTAAAGCCTGGGTGGAACACCTCGAGAAGTACTTCTAAGCCATGAACATTGAAGATGGCAGGAAACAACCTCTAACCCTTCACCTGGAAGGGGCGCACGTGCACAAAATCTCCAAATCAGTAGTCAAAGCAGGTGTACCGCACACTTAGACAACACTAAAAACGCCATCACTGTCCACTTTTAAACTTTTTGCAAATCCTGACAATGACTGCGTTCTCCTCCACCAAGCATGACACAAACCAGATGAATCGGTGAATATGTTCTACGCCCATCTTAAAGACATTGCAAGTACATGCACACTGCCCGATGAAGAGGATGATGTGAAGGCGCAGTTTATCCAAGGATACTCCTCTGTGAAGAGCCCAACATGCTGATGCGAGATATTCTCACCCTGGGGTGGTCTAAAGAACTTTCCACAGCAAGGGCAGCCCACATGCGCTAGGAGGCCTCAGGGTAGCTAAGCTCTATAAAAATTTAATTTCATTCATTCACATGGAAATGGTCATACAGACACCTACCAAGGAAAAGCCCATCAACACAATCAACAAGGAGCCCCAAAAGACGAAGTGTGAGGCAACCAAGCCCACCCTGCAGGTTGTGTGGAGGGCTTTACTCCCATCAAGGTGACTGCCCGGCAGTGAGCAAGAAATGTGCCACCTGTGAAAAGCTGAAAACCTTTTCCAAAGTATGACACTCCGGGCTGAGATAATCCAGCTGCCAGACAAAAAATAGATTGAGCACTCCATCAACATCCAACCCGACACAATGGAAGACACAATATGAAGGACAATGAGCAGGAAGTAATTCATGCAATGCAATCAGTAGAACCACCGTACACGTCTCTCCAGTCCACCCCTCAAGTGCCTCCTCAAAGTACAAGGCAAACCTACAACGATCTTAATTGACACAGGGGCAACAACCAACTTTCAGGCCCCAGACTTGTACCACAATCCTGCCTGCTCCACCGGTGCTCCACCCCATACGGTCAATGTCTATGTCTCAGTAACCACTCACCGTAGCAGCTCGCTGGTGTTTTTCAGATGGACATCACCCACCAGGGCACCACCACCTAAGCCAAATTCTACATTTCTTGCAAAGGTGCTGGTTTCCCCCTGGTTTGTCAAAACGCCCAATACCTCAAGCTGATGCGTTTCACTTTCAGTATCCACACAAGTGACATCGACAAGCTCACACAATGATCCCCCCCCCTGTTTGATCGCATATGGTGCCTCACAGGAGAATGGACTAGCCACCTCGCCTCTTTGTTCTATGAAAAAATGAATACCATTCAAGACTTGTTTGAGACACCCTCTATGGTCAAGGTGATGAACGTAGGGCTTCCCCCCCCCCCAGCCCTCTTGCACTGGGGCCATCTTTAATACAGTTTCCTCCAAATCCCCTGGAGAAATCCTTGGAGTTAATGAAAGCCCTTAAATCAGGCTCCCCAACAGATCCTTGCCCAGCCAGAGTATTGGCATCTGTAGCAGGGATCATAAACCCTGCGGCCAATTTGATCCTCAATGCCTTGCTAGAAAAGGGGCAGGTGCCTGGCAGCTGGAAAGACGCAAACATTCTCCCTCTGCTAAAGAAACCTTTGGCAGACACCTTGGTGGCTTCAAATTATAGGCCAATTTTATTACTCCCTTTTTTCTCAAAGGTCCTGGAGAAATATGTGAACCTAGTCACAGCAGAATTTGTGGAAGCTAACCAAGTGCTCCACTACAGCCAGTCTGGGTTTAGAGCAAACCTCAACACAGAGACAGCCTTACTGGAGGTGTCTGAGGTAACAAAAGAGACACTAGATAAAGGAGGCAAAGCTGTGTTGATCCTTCTGGACCTTTCTGCAGCATTTGATACCAGGCCCCATGACCGCGTCCTGCATAGACTTCAGGAGAGCACCCTTGGTGGCACTGTACTTAAATGGTTTGCCTCTTTCCTGGAGGATCAACAGCAAACAATTTGGTCTCCTCCTTTTTCTGCCCCCATCCCCGCCATGAAGGTCGGAGTTCCACAGGGCTCGATTTTGAGCCCAACACTTTTCAATTTGTATATGGCTCCTCTGGTCCATCTAGCTGAATTACATGGTGCAACAATAATTTCATACGCAGATGATACCCAACTGCTGTTCACATGCAGCAAGGGCAATAATTTCAGGGGTGTTGAGATTAATACATGTTTGACAGAAGTGTTTGCCTGGTTAAGAAGGAACCAACTAAAGTGCAATCTGGAGAAATCGGAGATCATCTTCTTTGGCTCCTCCTCCAGTGACGTCTGACATCAATGGTGGCCTTCGGACATGTCTCCCCCGGCTACTGCAGTTAGCACAGTTAAAAACTTGGGGATAAAGCTAGAAAACAACCTATCGATGAAAGCCCAGGTCCAAACAGTAGTGGAGGTATGTTTTGACCTATTAAAAATGCTTCAAAACGGTAGTCCAGGCTCTTATTGTCTCAAGACTGGACTATGTCAACATTCTATATTGGTCCTTCCAGAATATCTATTGAACTGGCTGCAAGTGGTGCAAAACGCGGCAGACAGGGCAATTCTGCTGTTAGGCCCTAGAGCACAGATTACCGCCCACATAAAAGCCTTACACTTGTTGCCGGTTCGTAAGAGAATTCGGTTTAAAGCATTGGTATTGGCATTTAAGGCCCTACATGACTCTGGTGCCTCCTACATCAGAAAGAGAGTCCAGCACTAAATCCCAGGAAGAACTCTGAGATCATCTTCGCAGCAGCAGGCAAATATTCCCAAGTTTTCCCTGGCTCGCAGGGGTGGCTGTTCCTTTCAAGTACGGGCCTCGTATCTGTGGAATTGCCTGCCATTTTCACTTAGACGGGAGCATGAGTTACTCACATTCCAGAAGAGGTTAAAAACCTGGTTATTTAGAGCAATAGCTGATAGCCCTCGTTCTACTAGTATAGGCTAGCACTCTGTCATAAAGTCATGCAGTGCCGGAACACTCTTCTGAGTAGCTGTGCGCTTTTATGAATACCAATTTACATTACATTGCATTACAAGGGCAAAGCCACCCAGCTACATATTGATAAATCCATTGAAACCACCAATGCAAAGCTTTGCACCTCCACCATAAGGTAGAACAAGGACTAAAGCACCTTGACGAGGCTGGCGTAATCGAAAGAGTGACAGGCCTCACTCCTTTGGTCTCCTCCATAGTTGTGGCCAAGAAGTCCAAACGGCCAGATTCCACACAAATCTGTGTCAACATGAGAGTACCGAACCTGGCCATTAAATGGGAGTGCCACCTGACAACCACAATAGATTATAAAATTGGAGAGCTCGCGTGTTCAAAGTGTTTTTCCAAAATTGACCTCATGTCGGGTTACCACCAGATACCCTTATACCCAGATAGCTACTCTATAAAAACTATTTCCACTCACATGGGTCTCCGGAGATCAACCCAGCTGAACTTCAGCAAATCCAGCGCTGCTAAAATTTCTTGCACATTATCAAAGAGGTGCTAACCGGCCTCTCAGGCCTCTTAAATGTAAGTGACAACATCTTAGTAGATGCACTACTTCTAGACAGTCACTTCACATCCCTATGAGTGGTATTCACCAGGCTGAGGGGCCACTGCCTGACGCTCCACTAAGAAAAGTGTTCGTTTTATGATACTAGTTCTCCCATATGGCATTGGGCCTGACACAGTAAAGGAAAAGGACATTCAAAGATGCCCCTGCTCCAACTTCTGTGTCAGGGGTCTGAAGTGTTTTAGGCATGGTGATATACTGCAGTTGATTCATGAAGAACATGTCTGACTTCACAGGCCCCCTCCGTGACCTCACCAAATCCATCAACCTGTGGGTATGGGGAGAAGAAGAGCAAGAACAAGCTTTTTGCAACTCAAAGGAAGTGCTGTCAGCAAACACAACCTTGAGTCCTTCGACCCAAGCAGAGAATCACAAGTGGCAGTGGGCGCCAGCCCCACAGGATTTGGAGCAGTGCTGTCCCAGCATCAAAGCTGTGGAGAATGGACCCCAATCACCTATGTCAGCTGAACCTTCATGCCAACCAAATAATGGTATTCACAGAGAGGGAGAAGCCATTCTGATCCACTGAGGGTGCCACCATTTCTACATGTACTTGTACAGTCACTCCTTTACCATATGCATGTATCACAAGACACTGATGCCTTTGTTCGAAGGATCCGCATCCAAGCCGCCCCGAGAATTGAAAAGAGGATCCTGCAGTCACAGGAATTCAATTTCAAAATGCAACACAGACCAGGCACCTGCGATCCAACTTCCGGTTTTGCCACGCTCGGCCAGCCACTCAATTGGAAGCCAGGGAAGCCTAAGACACTGAAAAATACACTCACCTTATGTCCCTGTTAGATGTTGTGGTGGCCACCTAACAAGACGAGTGCCTGCAGATAGCCATGAAAGCAGTACGAAGCAGCGACTGGAACACCCTAAGCTGTCACTCTGCCTGCTACACGAGAAGATTAAACTGATGCTACGGTCCCTCTACCATAATCAAAAATAACTCTTTGTGATGGCAAAAGCGTGCCTCCTGTGAGGATCTCACTTGGTCCACTCCAATACCCTTAGGCATCAAATGGTTCAGCTAGCACATGGAGCTCCCCAAGGAATAGTAAAAATGAAAAGCAATCTCAGAAGTAACGTCTGGTTTCCCAGCCTGAATCAGTGAGGGGAAGAAGCTGTCAAAAACTGCACCACCTGCCCAGCAACTAGCCAAAAAAGAAACTCCAGCACCAGTCAACATGGAGGAGGGGTCCACTGCCTGATGGCAAAATCCCAGCACCGATTTTGGCAGCCTGCCTGATGACACACACATCCTCATTCTCATACATGACATCTCATGATACCCCAAAGTGGAAATAGTTCCATCTACCTAAGCATCTGAACTAATACCAAAAGTAAAAAGAATTATGGCCACCCTTGAGGTGGTAGGGGAAATCCACATTGATAATGCTCTGCTGTTCAACAACGTGGAAAAAGTAGTTTACAGATTTCTACAGTAATATCGGCTGACCACTCACTCTACCACCGGCATTGCCCTACGCCAATTGTGCCTGAGACAGGTGATAAGAGATACCCTCCCCCATCACCCAGTATGGATTGACCGCCCAATTCCCCAAACTGCTTAGACTCCCAGCGAGCAAACAAGAATGAATATGTCTCATGCCAAAGGTACGTCGAACATCCCCATGTTAGCCCCAGGGATCTGGTGCTCATAAATGATTGCCATCCAGTAGGCAAGTCAAAGCAACAACATGAGCTGTTACTGACATAAAAGGTACCATGATAACAACCGGGAGCGGAAACAGTCATGCTGTAGTGTAGTTCCTATATCCCTGATAGGCTTTGTACATTAGAATAATATACACTATAGATTTGACAAAGGACTAAGGTCAGTATGTCTCTATCGAGTACATTAAACTTAATTACTTGTATGTGCCAGCTAACTCAGAGGTCACTAGAAACTTCTTGAATAAACAAGAAGGGATTAGTTTCTGACAACCGCATAAACATGACAACTTTGTTTCCCTTAGAGTCGGAACAATCTCAGTACCGTGGAAACAATAGATAACAGTTTCACTCAGTCAATCGTGCATGCTTCGTTTCTACAGAGTTGCATAGAAATACAGAGACGGGTGTTTCAATAAAAAAGGTTTATTGAACAGTCTTATTTCTCGTGCAAGAGATATGAACTGCTACAATCGTAAGACAGGCTGCGAAGTACAATATGTACAGAGTTAGCAGTAAGATAAAATAATACTGCAATAGCATGGTTTGTAGCTATGACATATATTAATTAAAAAACATACATAAATAACACAGGCTAAAATGTGAATACTCATCTGATGCTTCTAAATTTTTCTACCCCAGTGTACCTAACCTAAGTGTAGTACGAGGTAAGAAGTAGGTGCTATTTTCTAAAGTATAGCTAGCTATAGTTTAGTTTTGCCAAGAGTTGCCAAAGATTTCTCTAAGTTCTAGTCTGCTACATACCTGTGCGAGGTTGGAATTTCTTTCCGGGACTCGATATCTAACACCCCGCAAGGGGAGTCAGAAACACTGGAGCTGGATTCTCTGCGAGGAGGATGACAGTGTCTGGTCAGTGCATCAGGCTGGAACTGGATCTCCTTCCGAACTTGCCGTGGCGAACCGCAAGTAGGCAGTCGAACTGGACCGTACCGGAACCGTGGTTTGCCAGGGCAAGTGCAGGTATATTTATACCTTGAAGGTGTTTAGGAATGCCTATATTGACGTAAAAGTCGGGCATCGGAACGTCATGAATGAACACCTAAGGAATAGATGTTCATGTATAATAATGAGTTCTTGGAAAAAGCAATATCCAAGCAAGGGAAATTCCTAAAGGCTTGGTTTTCCAAGAACTCTTTGTGATGTGGATTGACGGATGTAGGAGACCATGCCTGTATTTGGTTAGCATGGACAATCGCTAAATATGGGCTGGATTTTCTATGCCTAAATAAGGGCAATATGAATTGTACCTATACAAGGGCATAAATCGTGACACCTATATACGCAATCTAAATCTACACACAACACCCACTCCAGTTTCGTATGAACGACATTACTAAATCATAAACATACTAAACATGTCTAAAAGAGAGTATCGCATGATAATCTAAAACATGCTAAAACATATTTAAAAACCTACGCCCTAAAAATGCATTACAAAACTATTGCTGTGCATAAGGTGCTCTACATATTAAAAGCAATGTTTCATTCTAAGCATATGTGTGCATTGGAAATACCAAAAAGAATGAACCAGAAATATATACATATGATGAAATGGCTCATTGATACAGAAGAAAAAGGGCCGAAACCATTTCATATCAGGTTACACAAATCAATTGTTGTTTATGACAAGGTGGCATATTATCCCTGGAAGTTTGTCAAATAATTCTGTTCTCTATGAATAGTTCTACAATAAGCTACTGTGCCAAAAAATCAAAAAAATACAAATTTGGAAAAAAAAAAATAATCATAGGAAAATACTTTCAAAGTTAGTCCCTTGTCTGAAAAGAATGAAGGCTAAATTCAGAATCTCATCGGAACACTGTGTGCCGGAATCAAAAGTCAGTGTGTGGGCCTGGAGAAAACATGAAATCTTCTAATACTGTAGACAAAAAGTCATCTACCGTTGTAGGTGAAATTTGGAATACCTCGTTTAGACGATTAACTGCACATAGATGTGAACTATCGCCTTCAGCATTGGTTGCATCAGCAATGTTCGAATCGGATGTTACCTGCGTGCCTGATGTTTCCTCTCATACCTCAGCAGTAGCAATTTGCATCTGTGAGATCTCAATGAATGCCGTCATCAGGATTGGTAGCCGCTGGGGACAACACAGAGCATGGGCCGTTACTGGGTCCAGCAGAATATCGATATCCGTAGGCATGACTGATGGGAGTGTTAGACAGATGTCTAGCACACATTCTTCACCGCAGATCAGGCAGCGTAGACAGGTAAGATGCAATCTTGCCAGATTGGTCTGAATGATAGAAACCATGT